>NC_073389.1:44755204-45355204 GCF_028641065.1 Leucoraja erinaceus
ATAAAAGATGCCTGACCCACTGAAGGTTTGCAATATTTGTTCTGTAATTTTAAATATCCATCATCCACAGTTTTCTTTTGATTATGCAGAAATGTGCAGAATTAAGGAATAATCTTTATTATAATGTTTGAAAGCCAAAAGCAAGGAGCAGGCAAAACAATGTTTTTACCATGTTGCAACATTTTTACATTCTACAAGAAGTGATAAGCTTTTTAAAGGAGGATAAAAAGGCAGTCCAGAATCATTACTTTACATAGAAGATATTGAATGACTTCCCAGATGGGACCCATGTGTTGTGATCTTACTTGTGATTTCACCAAGTCATTGACTATGTACCTATGCTGAGAGACATGGATATGTAGAGAGACGTGGAAAGCAAATATAATGATGCGTTCCCTGGTTAGGTGCCTATTTGTAAGAAGTTCAGGTCTCAGAATAATATAGGAGGGAAGAAATCATTGCTGCTGAGTAGGTTTAGGTTTATTGTTGTCATTATACCATGTACAGTGAAGAGCTTTGTTTTGTATGCTATCCAATCAAAGCAGATAATACTGTAAGTAAATACAATTAAGCCAAACTTAAGTACAATAGGTAGAGCAAAGGGGAAGATACAGAATGATGACTATAGTTCTCCGCATTGTTGTGCACTAGTTCCATAGACAAGGTCTAATGTCCACAATAGGGTAGAGGTGAATCAGCCAATACCCTAGCTTCTGGAAGGACCATTCAGAAGCCTGATAACAGAGAGGAAGAAGTATTCTTGAGTCTGGTGGTGCATGCTTTCAAGCTTCTGTCTTTTCTGGAAGAAGGAATGACCGGGATGGGACCAACCTTTGATCATATTGGCTGCTTTCTCGAAGCAACCATGAAGGACTCAATGGAGGGGAATATGGTCTGTGTGGTGGATATGGCAGCTTCGACAACTCTGTGCAATTTCTTGTGGTTTTGGCCAGAGCTGTTCCAAAGCAAGCTGTGCTGCATCCCAACAGTATGCTTTCTACGGTGCATCTGTCAATCAATGTTTAGAAACTATGTTTTTAAGGTCACTGGTTCAAAGATATCTAGACTGCATCATAGGCAACGACCAGGAAGATTAAATTACTCACAGGGACAGTCGGCTTTCATCATAAGACATTTAAACACAGCACAGTTATCATCACTGGTGAAACAGCTATTTGGATCTGCAGGGAGAAAGAAATAGAATCAGTCAGTATGGTGTAGAATTGGATGGAAAGTAAATAACATTTTAATTAACATTTTTTTGTGATGTATTCTGGAATCAGGTCAGATGTCAGATGTTAACAGTTTAAAACGTTAATTCCAGTGTTTAATGGAGATGTTTCACTGGGCAGAGTGCCAACCTGCTTCAGAGATAGCAGCTTGAAGAGTATGATGATGTTGGAAACTTTTAATCTAACTCATTTTGCGAGTTTCAATTATTTGGATTTCTGAAACAATAAGCAAAGATAGACATTGATCAGTCTGTGGAGAAGGTAGAGTATGGTTGGAGTTCTCCACAATGATATATCTCATTTTACCTTCCCCCACCTCCCCATGTCCCATTATACTTTCTCCACCTGACCTATCCCGGCTCATTATACCCTCCCCACCTTCCCTCCCATTCCCTCTCCTTGCATTTCTACCCACCAAGTCCCCCAAACTCAGTGTATTCAAATATTCCCTGACAAATACTCTTGGATCATGGCTAGGACACTTCCAAACCTCCCATTCACTATTTCTTCCAGGGCTGTTGTATGGATCTCCATGCTCCAAGGGCTTGTCCAAGGCTCTCTCCACCAACAGAGTCAACAAGTCTGTAATTCGGACTGATCTCGGGGTAGGGAACCATTTAGGTTAAAAATCACATACCGTGAAATGAAGTCCACACAGTGCTTGGATCACTGCATGTTCGCTTTCAAAATTCCCACTCCTTTCACGCCCATTGCACCTTCCACCTCAGTAAATGCTCATGCCTGTTTACCAGAAAATTATGCCTTGCAAGTGTGAGATTTTTATGGTATTTGGTGATTCCTATCTTATACTTGAATAGAACAACATCAGTACCATTTTGTAAGCAACCATCTCCCATATACAACACAGTGGCATCCTTAATAATCAAAAACATATTAAATTGGAGATGACAATGAGCAGATTCTAATGCTGTTATTATTTCTCTGGGCATTTTAAGTGGTGGTTAATTTATTTATTATTAAGAGATTATACTTGGGTTAGAATAGTGGAGGAAAGAACGGAAGTGGACAGATTTACCATTTAAATAATCAGATGGCATCGATGGTTGCTGCCATGGTGTACTGCTCCTTGCTGTTTTGTCTGTGTTTGTTCATTTGCGTCGCCTATGGAACTCCCAGAAAGATTACTCTTGCATTTATTTTTATATTTTTAATTATAATGTTTTTCTAAAATTACCTTGTGCGTTTTACCACCAGGCAAAGCACCAGGTCAAATTCCTTGTATGTGTACAAACTTGGCCAATAAATTGATTCTGTTTCTGATTTAATTTCGCAAAGTATGATGTTGAGCTGCTTCTGGTTCTACTCCCTTCCTATCCCACGGCTCTGGGTTTAGACAGTTCAGATCTTTACCTGAGCAGTTTGTCCCTGGGTTTGCAGGATTAGTATCGTTGATCCCCTCGAAACAGCGGCACGAGAAATTGCCGGGGTTGTTTGTACAGAGAGCAAAATCAGAGCACTCATTGTTTCCTGTCAGACACTCATCAATATCTGTAACAAGAATTAAAGTGATCAACTGGGTCAAATCTCTCCATCACTCCATGTTAAAATTCTTGCTTTATGCCTGAATAGAACAAAGTTAGTAACATGTTAGGAAAGAACTATAGATGCGAGTTTACATCAAAGATAAACATAAAAATGCTGGAGTAACTTCAGAAGAAGGGTCGCGACCCGAAAAATCACCCATTCCGTCTCTCCAGCTGAGTTACTCCAGCATTTTATGTCTATCTTAAAGTTGGTAACATTTTGTAAGCAACTACAGGTGCACAACCTTTTATCCGGTGTTCCGGAAACCGAAAAACTCCGAAAACCGGCCATTTTTTCCAGGATGTCGTCTGCACACCAAAGCTCGCGTTTGGCGCCAAACTTGACCCGAAACGACCCACGGTCAACCCAGGTCTGTACTACTGTAGCGGCTGCCTCCTCCCCGGAGACAGGGGAGACACTTAAACATCTGTAAATCATTGCTTAAATGTTAGTCAGTTAGTTTGGAGGACTTTTATGTGAGGGGGGGGTTGAAGGGGTAAACTTTAATTCTTAGTCCCCTACCTGGTCGGAGAGGCGGGGAGCGGTCAATGCCTTACCGGGTCGCCGTGCAGTAAGCTCCGCAGCGCTGTGGCCGCCAACTCCCAGCTGGGGCCGCGGGCGGCGCCGGTTGTAGCTCCGACCCCGGCAACTCTACCCCTGGCTGCGAGGCGCTCCAAATCCAGCGCCGCCCGCGACCGGACGCCCGCAGCCCCAGCTCCGCAAATGTTGGGAGTCGGCGGCGTCGCAGCGCTGGGATACCAGCAGGGAGCGGGCAATGCCTTACCGGGTCGCTGTGCGGTAAGCTCCAGGGCGCTGATGCCGCCTTCTCCCAACGTTCGCGGAGCTGGGGCTGCGGGCGTCCGGCCGCGGGCGGCGCTGGATTTGGAGCGCCTCACAGCCAGGGTAGAGTTGCCGGGGTCGGATCTCCAACCGGCGCCGCCCGCAGCCGGGCGGAGCCCCCAGCTCCGCGATGTTGGGAGTCACCGACCAGGTAGGGGACTAAGAATTAAAGTTTCCCCCTTCACCCCCCACCACCACCACATAAAATCCCTCCAAACTAACTGACTAACATTTATGCAATGATTTACAATGATTCCCCGGTCTCTGGGGAGGAGGCAGTCGCTCCAGACTTTTCAAGCCGCCCGCGCTACCTACCTAATCTACGCTAAAAATCTTCCATTCGGAAATCCGAAAATGTCCGAAATCCGACAAGTGTCTGGTCCCAAGGCTTTCGGATAAAAGGTTGTGCACCTGTATCCCTCATGCACAACACATTATTGGCATCATTAATAACCAATAAATGTTTTAAAATTTCAGATGTCCATGCTTATGACCATGCTATTATCATTGATAATACTATTACATGATACCATTTACTAATACATGATGACCATACTATTATAATTTTTCTGGTTGTTTACGAATCAGAACATGTAGTGTTTCCCGTCTGACATTCGTCAAAATCTGCAACAAGAATTAAAGTGATCAACTGGATCAACTCTCTCCTTCACTCCATGTTAAAATGGTGTGAAACACAGGCAGTTTCTTACCTTCACACACTCGTCCTGGAACATTGGGACTTAGATCGGAGAACCCAGCATTGCACCGGCAGGTGTAAGATTCATTGAGCGTGATACAAGTCCCATCACCTGAACAATCATCCAGCCCAGCCTGACAGCTGTCTACCACTGTAATGATAACAACACAACAACAAGCCAAGTGTTACAAAATGGATTCTGATTGGAATTTGTCCTCCCACCCAGAGTTAATAGATTATGTGTTTGAGTCTTCATTATATAATCTCGTATTGTTTGACAATCAAATGCAGGGCAGATGGAGGTCTACCAGAGAGTTGCTTAAGATCAAGGACCGAAAAAAGCAACATTAAACTTGTATAGATGCTTAATTGAACTGATTTGTGTCATGCAAACAAATTGTAAGATTACAGAACTATTAGGGGGGGGATGCAGAAACATTTCACCTGTTTGGATAAGTGGTGTTTTGTGCAGGAAATTGTTTAATGGATTCAATATTTCTAGTCAGAGAGGGTACAATGGACTTG
Source organism: Leucoraja erinaceus (assembly GCF_028641065.1). Lineage (NCBI taxonomy): Eukaryota > Metazoa > Chordata > Chondrichthyes > Rajiformes > Rajidae > Leucoraja > Leucoraja erinaceus. The sequence goes on from NC_073389.1 coordinate 44,760,044, forward strand.
GGTGGGGCAGAGTGGGCTGAAGCAGGAATAACGCCAAATGTCTTAATAAAAAAAGGTCAATTATCCATTTAATAGGGCAAAAAACACAAGAGAAGTGTTAGAATATGGAACCTGTTATAATGGAGAGCAGATAAGGGCACAAGATAGAGTCACCATTCCCTACACAACTCCCTGGTTCACTCATCCCCATCCAAACCACCCATCCCCAGTTACTTCTCCTGCACCCACAGGAGATGCAACACCTGACCATATGCCTCCTCCCTTGACTCCATCCAGGGACCCCGACAGTCCTTTCCGGTGAGGCAAAGGTTCACTTGCACCTCCTCCAACCTCATCTACTGTATCCATTGTTCTTGGTGTTGACTCCTATATATCGGTGAGACCAAGCACAGACTGGGCGATCGTTTTGCTGAACAGCTCCGCTCAATCTGCCTTGGCCTACATGATCTCCCAGTTGCCAAACATTTTCACTCCCATTCTCATACTGACCTTTCCATCCTGTGCCTCCTCCACTGTCAGAGTGAGGCCACACGCAAATTGGAGGAACGGCACCTCATATTTCGCTTGGGCAGCTTACAACCCAGCAGTTTGAATGTTAATTTCTCTAATTTCAAGAAACCCCTGCATTTCTTCTCTCTCTGCCCACCTTAGCCATACTGTACATACCCATATATCCCTACTTGGCCCAAAACATCACCTGGTCCTTCTCTCCAGAGATGCTGTATGTCTCGCTGAGTTACTCCAGCATTTGTGACTGTCTTTGGACCTCTGAGAAGGCTCCTTTCACTTGAACTTAAAAAAAATTGGTGAGCAAACTCAACATAGGTAAAACAAGGCAGACAAAAATGCTGGAGAAACTCAGCGGGTGAGGCAGCATCTATGGAGCAAAGGAAGATGAGACATTTCGGATCGAGACCTCAATCATTGCATTCCCCTTTCCACCAATTCATTAGGTTGGATCAATTCACATAGATTCTTGGATCATTTCCTTTCTAAATCTGCAGGTTCATTTGCTCCATTCCATTTTTCTTTCCCCTTGGCATTTCTAATCTTTTAAAGTACCATCCAACCGTAGAGCATATTTAACTCCTTACATCTTCTTTAACCATGGTGGTGACCAGCATTAACATTTTAATTTAAAATCCAACATTTACGTTCTTCCAAATATTTGGAAATTACTGCATAGCCAGTGCTTGGGTTGGTGTTCCTTACCCGTAATGCTTGTCCTTTGAAGATCTATCTCAAACTGTTGACTACTGTTTAAGGATTCAACAATTGCTGTTTGGATTTCTGTCGTACTGACTGTCACATTAGTTGAAACTGCAAATGTAAAATTTACAATCACGCTCCCTTCTTTAATACTATTAATAGTCAATCTCGTTTCTCCATTTTTCACAGAATTCTGAATATCTGGAGGAAGATGATTTTTCAGCTGAAAGAGTAAATAGAAATTCACTTCTAATATTTATTAAACAGAATTCTATTAATCTCTTATTTCTCAGAGATATGTGAGAATCAGTAAAAGACAATGCCAAACAAATTAGATTGCATAGGTTCTTTTTTTATATAGTACTACCTGATTTAGTTTATTGTCATTTGTACCGAGGTGTAGTGAAAAGTTTTGTTGCATTTTAAACCGTCAGCAGATTGGTGCTTGTGATGCATAAACTTGGCATATAGATCGGAAACTGAAGTGTTATCTCTGTATTCCGATGGTATGGAAAAATGGCATTTGATGGTTCCAATCCCCTTTTTAACACCCACTCTCCTGAATTGGTCTGCATTCATCCAATCAACATTTGGAATATTGTGAACAATTTTAGGCCCCATATCTAAGGAAGCTGGCTCTGGAAGGGATCCAGAGGAGGTTCACGAGAATGATCCCAGGAATGAGTGGATTAACATTTGATGAGCGTTTGATGGCGCTGGGCCTCTACTCGCTGGAAGACAAGAGTGCTGGAGAAACTCAGCGGGTGCAGCAGCATCTATGGAGTGAAGGAAATAGGCAACGTTTCAGCCCGAAACGTTGCCTATTTCCTTCGCTCCATAAATGCTGCTGCACCCGCTGAGCTTCTCCAGCACTTTTGTCTACCTTCGATTTTCCAGCATCTGCAGTTCCTTCTTAAACATTTTACTCGCTGGAGTTTAGAAAGATGCGGGGGGGGGGACACATTAAAAATGGCCAAATGGTGAAAGGCCTGGATAGAATGGATTTGGAGAGGATGTGTCCACTTGTGGGAGAGTCTACGACTAGATGTCATGGTCTTAGAATTAAAGGACTTTCCTTCAGGAAGGAGATGAGGCGGAATTTCTCTAGTCGGGATGGTTAGGAAGGAGAGGTAGATTTGCCGTGATTAAATGGCAAAGTAGACTTGATGGGCTGAATGGCCTAATTCTGCTCCTATCAATTGTGAACCAACTCAATGTGTTAAAGATGCAAATGCCTGAAAGCAGCATCCATCCCACCAACTCTTCCGCATGACCTTGTTCTTTTAGGAGTCATTTAATCATAGTATTTTACCATACTCAGTGGATAACAAATATGGACCATTAAAAGCAGTGCAAACTGGAAGTAGCTTGTGGAAAAAGAATGAACAAAGAGCCAGCTGAACAAGCCATCATTCTTGAAGTGACTAGAGGTGGGGGAGATTCAAGGAACCCAATGTATGTGTCGTTTAGAGGCCAGTTCTCACATGAGCATCTAAGTGAGGTACACCAGTCAGGAGACTACACGTTGTAATAAGAATGGAAGGAGAGATTTGCCATGTGTGGTAGGCCTAACGGTACTGGGCCTGAACTACCTTGCCCTGAATTTCTTTACCACCAGTTAATTCTGGAATCCAACAATATTCATGTGCTATAATCACACAATATTCTACCTATTGCTTAGTTGAGGAGGTCACTGAGGCTCCCTGCTTCAGGGGAGCTGAGTTCATCTCCCTCTTCCTTGAAAGACAATTTTTCTGCATACTTGATGTGTTTTCCCTGTGCTAAAGAATGGGCAATCCCTTCAGGCCTTGGTTATGGAAAGTCCTGATAGCGTAAAATGATGAATGATTAAGCATTGAATCCATGACCTCTTGGGCCACTTATCATGGACGAAGGAGAAAAACAAAAGTGAAGGCATCGCATGTAATTGATATTTTTCCCTTTATTGTTGTAATTCGTGGTTTTTTACCTCTCAATTATTCTGACCCATAATTTGTTTTCCACATTCATAAATTTGAACATGAATTGAGCGTGGATTATGTTGGGGAAGTAAAGATTTTTCCAGAATGTCATTAATTTATCCACCATAACTGTGCATTTTAGTTTTAGGTTTAGTTTTAGAGATACAATGTGGAAACAGACCCTTCAGCCCACCGAGTCTACGCTGACCAGCAATCAGCCATAAACTAGATCTATAATATACACTAGGGACAATTAACTTTAACCTGCATGTCTTTGGAATGCGGTGGCAGCCCGGAGCACCCGGTGAAAACCCACGCGGTCACAGGAAGAATGTACAAACTCCATACAGACAGCACCCTTAGTCAGGCGCTGTCTGTATGGAGCTGTAAGGCAGCAACTCTACTGCTGTGCTAATAGGCTACCTTATGAATGGTATCATTATATATTCATACGTAGTTATACTACACAGAAACACATATCAGCAGACTCAGGAATGATTTATTTTCCTCTGCTATCAGGCTTCTGAACAGTCTTTCCATTAGCTAAGATACAGTCACGATTCTTCAACCTGCCTTATTGCAGACATTGGACGTTTTCTCTGGAATTGTTACTATACAATGGTGAGAAATGTATTCTGCACATTGTATCATTCTTTTCATTCTGCCCATTGCATATGTGTTTGGCTTGATTGTATTTATGTATAGTACAGTCTGATTTGATTGGATAGCTTTTCACTGTACCTCGGAACATGTAACAATAATACCTACATCTGAACCTAAAGAACCAAATCCTTCGGCCCATCAAGTCCATGTTGACCATCACGCAATCATTTACATTAATCCTACGCTAATCCAATTTTCATTTTTCCCCACAAACTCCTCCCAAATTTTACCACTCAACCGGGCAATTTGCAATTTCCAATGGAATTATGAACCTGCACAGCTTTGGGGTGTGGAGCAACCACAGGGAGATCAAACCCCACAAATATGGAACCCATTGCCAGGATTTTACTCGGGTTATTGAAGCTGAGGGACAGTGTCTCTATCAATTCATAAGTTCATAAATTAATTTATTGTCACATACACCAATTCACTGGCCAGGTCAGCCATACAATTTAAAAAAGCAACAGACTCCAAAAACACATTTTAACATAAACATCCATCACAGTGACTGCTACACATTCCTCACTGCTGGAAGGCGAAAATATAGTTCCAACTCCTTCCCTTGTTGTTCTTCCTCAGTCAGGGGCCTGGAGCATTCTTGAACTATGAAAAGTTAGATGCCATCAGGCAACGTATAGAGCAGGGATGATTTTGAAGTATCTGATCAATATTCCAATGCCCTCCATCACTATGTTAAAAGCCTTTTAATGTAGATCTGAAAATTATGCAGAGAACAGAATGTCTGAAGGGCGTAGTTTATTTGGTCTCAGCACTCGGCACGGTGGCGCAGCGGTAGAATTGCTGTCTCACAGTGCCAGGGACCCGGGTTCTATCCTGCCTAGTGGTGCAGTCTGCACGGAGTTTGTACGTTCTCCCCGTGACTGCATGGGTTTTCTCCAGTTGCTCCAGTTTCCTCCCACACTCCAAAGTCATATAGGTTTGTAGGTTAATTGGCTTCGGTAAAATTGGAAATTGTCCCTAGTATGTAGGTCAGTGTAAGTGTGTGGGGGTCGCTGGTCGGCCTGGACTCAGTGGACGGAAGTACAGATCTTAGAGCTCTAAGATCATTGGGCGGAAGGGCCTGTTTCCACGCTGTATCTCTAAACTTCACTAAACTCTGTGCTTTAACATTCGTCTCACAATATGTTTGAATGGACTTACGTCTTGAGTGAAGTTATTGGAAAATTCTTTGAATTCCTTGCTGGTTTTGTTTTGAAATGCCTCCACATAGATTTGATTTGTTATTCTCGTTGTCCCTTCCAATACTCTGCCAGCTATGGAGAGAAAATGAGATAATTCAGAGACAAATGGGCCACCATATTTGGGCATTCAGTTATGCAAACCTTAGAGGAGCCTCCCATCTCAAACCAAGTCGTACAAAATGCTAATTTTAACCACACTTTGAGACTGAATTTAATCATTTGAATGTTAGAAAAATGTAAAACTACATTTAAGTCAAACCATTGTTAAGTTAAATGCTTCAGGATAGGCAGGGAGTTATAGGAGTAAGAGCTTCACCTGCATTTCAATAAGTGACAGGACGTTAAATAAAATAAGAAACTCGTTGACCAACTAAGAATGTACTTTGTGTTAGTGTTAAAGCAAGTTTACTTTACCACTCATCGAGATCATGGCTGAACTTCTAATTCAGTGCCATATCCAATTTTTATCCCCATTTTCCAATTTCCACAGCTATCTGGGTTACAAATTACAAAGATTTGTCACCCTCTGTATAAAGAAATTTCTCCAAGTCTCATTCTTAAATGGCCTACCTCCTTGCACTCAAACTGTGACTCCTCTTCCTAGATTTTCCTATCAGAGAAAACATTCTGATCAGCTTGTTGAGTCCTTTAGAAATTGGTAAGATTCATCTGAATTCTTCCCATTCTATTAAACTCAGAAGAATACAGAATCAGTCTACGCAATCTCGCTTCATGCCTGGAAGCAGCCCAATCAACATTAATTGAACTCCCTTTATGACGGGGGTAAGATGACCAAAATTCTACACAGTCCTTCGGATCTGGTCTAACAAAGTATCTTATTCACATGCAATAAAAAATACCTTCATAATAAACAAATCCTGAAAGACGACAAAAATATGACACAAATGTCCATGCGTGGTGTCACAAAGACTTACACAATTGCAATTTGGCTTCCTTAGTCCTGTAATCAACCTCTCTTGTAATAAAGGTTAACATACCATTGCCCTCCCATCCTTCAAATTGGCCTTCAACGCCTTGTAGCGAAGCACATCAAAGTCCCTTTAAATATCAACGCTACATAATCTCTCATCAGTTAATAAATAGCTTGGTAACTGTAATGGTGGCCCTCATTACAGTTGTGTACTTTATATCCTGTTATTATGTACTTGCCGACTCACAAGCATCATCTCACCCAACATAATTTGCAATTACTATTCAGTGTAACACAATAGGAAATGTACTTTATTCTTAAATAAAAAAATAAAAAATTGCTATTTCAGTTCGATCTTACAACCCAACCAAGCTATATAAAACAACCGATCATGCATTTACTACCATTATTGTACGAGTTGATCTATTAAGAGTAACAATGATATTGTACCTGTGAAACATACCTGTCCTGAAATTCTGTGAAACTGTAGACTTTTCACCACAAGTTGATGTCGATACACAAATCACATAGTTAATCGACACTTCAAGAGAGTTAAACTCAATTGTGCTTTGCCCAGTTGAAACAGTTTGCACAATTTCATTGTCCTTCTTTATACTGAAAGTATATTTGGCCTGCTTAGATGCATTGTTTGTGTCCAAGCCAACACGAATTGATTGACTTTTCACATCAATGGGAACAATGTGAAAGATCTCCAGTGGCACTGCAGAAAATAAAGCATCCCTTTAATCAAGCATTAGCATCTTAATCATTGAGTAATGATCAATTATTAACATTTCTCTACAAATCACCTTGCTGGTGTATAGTACTGGAGAGATGGAAATAGCAATGGATGGGATGAAAACACACTGTATTGAATTTTGCTGTTACATTAAAGTTAATTATCAAAATATCTATACACTTCTCCAAGAAAAAAAGTTGCTGCTTGAAATAATGATAAAGTATTGCATTTGTTCTATCAAATCGTGACATAAGTACAGTTTTCAAAGTAAACTATGATTTTGTTCGCAAACAATGGAGAATTGGTATATACTGGGGTGGAGGCGAGTGACAATAAGAATCAAGCAACTTACCGCATATACTAGCACTGTTTGTGGTGGTGGGAGCAGTGGTTGTGGTTGTTGTTGTCGGTCTGGTGGTAGTGGTGGTAGTGGTGGCTGCTGTAGTGCTGGTGGTGCTAGTGATTGTTGGAGGACTGGTGGAGGATGTTGTAGGGCTGGTAATAGTGGTCACTGCTGTAGTATTGGTGGTATTAGTGATCATTGCCGGACTGGTGGTGAATGGTGCAGAGTTGAGAGCAGTGGTCACTGCTGTAGTATTGGCGGTATTAGTCATCATTGCCGGACTGGTGGTGAATGTTGCAGAGTTGGGAGCAGTGGTCACTGCTGTAGTACTGATGGTACTAGTGATCGTTGTAGGATTGGTGGTCATGGTAGCTGCTGCAACACTGGTGGTACCAGTCATCTGTGTCAGACTGGTGGTGGTGGTGGTGGTGGTTGTTGTGGGACTGCTCATGGTGGTGGTTGTAGGACCAGTGGTACTGGTGGTAGTTATGGTACTCATAGTACTGGTGTTTGTAGTGGGACTGGTGGTGTTGATGATGATAGTTGTTGTAGGACTAGTGGTGCTGGTGGTTGCTGCAGTACTGGTGACACTAGTGATTGTTGTAGGACTGCTGATGATGGAGGTGGCTGTCGGACTGCTAGTGACGTTGGTTGTGGTAGAACTGTTGGTGACGGTGGTTGTTGTATTATTACTGATGCTGGTGTTCATTGTAGGACTGATAATTCTGGCGGTTGTAGGATTGGTGGTACTGGCGAGGGTTGTCGGACTGATGGTACTGGTGGTTGTAGTAGGACTGTTGATGCTGGTGGCTGTGGGACTGATGGTGCTGGTATTTGCTGTAGAACTGCTCATGCTGGAGAGGATAGTTGTTGTAGGACTAGTGGTTGTTCCTGCAATTGATTCAGTCGTTGCACCGGATGATGATACCGCTGTTCCAATGCTTGATTCAGTTGTTGCACTGGAGTTTGCTACAGTTGTTTCTGTGTTTGACTGGACTGTCGCAATGGATGTGGATTCTGATGTTTCTGTGTTCGTTTCAGTTGTCACGCTGGATGTCAATGCAACTGTCACTGTGTTTGATTCACTCGTTGCACTGGGTGTCGATTCAGCTGCCCCTGTGTTGGGTTTTGTAGTAGCACTGGATATTGGCACATCCGTTGCTGTGCTTGCTTCAGTACTTGCACTGGATGTTGATTCTGTTGTTCCAGTGCTTGAGTTAATCGATGATTGACCTGTTCCTGTGTTTGATTCAGATGTTGCACTGGATGTTGCTACAGTCGTTCCTGTATTTGATTCAGTTACTGGTATCACTGTTGATTGAGCTGCCCCAGTGTTGGATTTAGTTGTGGTACTGGAAATTGATATAGCTGTTCCTGTGTTTAATTCCATAGTTATACTGGATATTGATTCAGTTATTGCAGTGTTTATTTCACTTATTGCACTGGACGTTGATTCAACTGTTCCTGTTACTGATTCAGTTGTTGCACTCAGTTTGGATGTAGCTGTTTCTCTGGTTGATTCAGTGGGTATTACTTCAGCTGTTCCAGTGTTGGTAGTTGCACTGGATGTTAGTTCAACTGTCCCTGCATTTGATTTTGTTGTTTCACTGGTAGCCAATTCAGTTGATCCTGTGTTTGATTCAGTCATTGCACTGAATGCGGATTCTGTTGTTGCTGTGCTTGATTCAGTTGTCACACTGGATGTTGATGTAACTGTTCCAGTGTTTGTGTCAGAAGTTGCCCTTGTTGTCAGTTCTCTTGTTGCAGTGTTTGATTCACTTGTTGTACCTGATGTTGATTCTGATGTTCCTGTGTTTGCTTCAGTAGCTGTAGCCATTGTTAATTTTGTTGTTGCTGTGTTGGATTCTGTTGTCGCACTGTTTGTCGATGCACCTGTTCCTGTGTTTAATGCAGTAGTTGCACTGGATGTTGATTCTGTTGTTGCATTGGATGCAGTTTTCGTTGCTGCACTAGCAGTTGATTCATTTGTTACTGTACTGAATTCCGTTGTCACACTGGATGTGGATGTAGCTGTTCCAGTGTTTTTTTCCGATGTTGCCCTTGTTGTTAGTTCAGTTGTTGCAGGTTTTAATTCACTTGTTGCACTGGATGTTGACTCCAATCTTTCTGTGTTTGATGCAGCAGTTGATCTGGAAATCGATTCTGTTGTTGCTGTATTCAATTCTGGTGTCACATTGTTTGTGGCATCAGCTGTTTCTGTGTTTAATGCAGTAGTTACACTGGGCGTTGATTCTGCTGTTGCACTGGGTATTGATTCTGTTGTTCCACTGGATATCAATTTGGTTGTTCCCGCATTGGTTTCTGTGGTGACACTGGACGTTGGTTCACCTGTTCCTGTGTTTGGTTCAGTTGCCACACTGTTTGTTGATCTTGTTGCTGTATTGGACATAGAATCTGTTGTTGCTGTGCTTGAATTTGTTGTCACACTGGATGTGGATGCAACAGTTCCAGTGTTTGTTTCAGAAGTTGCCTTTGTTGTTAGTTCTGTTGTTGCAGTGTATGATTTACTTGTTGCACTGGATGTTGATTTTGAATTTCCTGTATTGGTTTCAACTGTTGCACTGGATATTGGTTCTCCTGTTCCTGTGTTTGATTCAGTAATTGTAACAGTTGTCAATGCTGTTTCTGTATTGGGTTCTGTTGTCACACTGTTTGTCGATTCACCTGTTACTATGTTTAATGCTGTCGTTGCACTGGAAATTGATTCAGTTGTTACTGTATTTGATTCAGTTGTTGTATTGGATGTTGATGTGACTGTTTCAGTGTTTGTTTCAGAAGTTGCCCTTGGTGTTAGTTCTGTTGTTGCAGTGTTTGATTCACTTGTTGCACTGGATGTGGATTCCGATATTCCCGTATTGGTTTCAACTGTTGCACTGGATATAGGTTCGCCTGTTCCTGTGTTTGATTCAGTTGTTGTACCGGTTGTCGAAGCTGTTCCTGTGTTGGGTTCCGCTGTCACACTGTTTGTCGATTCAGCTGTTACTGTGTTTAATGCAGTCGTTGCACTGGATGGTGATTCTGGTGTTGCACTGGGTATTGATTCTGTTGTTTCACTGGATATCGACTCAGTTGTTCCTGCATTGGTTTCAACAGTTGCACTGGACGTTGGTTCACCTGTTCCTGTGTTTGATTCGGCTGTTGTGCCAGTTGTTGATTCTGAAGTTGCAGTGATGTGTTCTGTTGTCATACTGTTTGTCAAGTCACCTGTTGCTGTGTTTAATGCAGTAGTGCCACTGGAAAATGATTGAGTTGTTGCTGTGTTTGATAGAATTGTTGGGCTGGACATTGATACAGTTGTTCCCGTGTTGGTTTCAGTTGTTGCACTGGATGTTGGTTCACCTGTTCCAGTGTTTGATTCAGTCGTTATACCAGTCGTCGATTCTGTTGTTGCTGTGTTGGTTTCTGTTGTCGCACTGACTGTCGATGCAGCTGTTCCTGTGTTTAAAGCTGTAATTGCACTGGATATTGTTTCAGTTGTCACATTGAATGTTGGTTGTGTTGCAGTATTGGATATTGTATCTGTTGGTGCTGTGTTTGAACCCATTGTCACACTGGATGTGGAAGTAACTGTTCCAGTGTTTGTTTCAGAAGTTGCCTTTGTTGTTAGTTCTGTTGTTGCAGTGTTTGATTCACTTGTTGCACTGGATGCTGATTCAGTTGCTCCTGTGTTTGATTCAGTTGTTGAACTGGTCGCCGATTCTGTTGTTGCTGTGATGGGTTCTGTTGTCGCACTGTTTGTTGACTCAGCTGTTCCAGTGTTTGTTTCAGATGTTGCCCTTGGAGTTGGTTCGGTTGTTGCTGTGTTTGATTGAATTGTTGGGCTGGACATTGATACAGTTGTTCCCGTGTTGGTTTCAGTTGTCGTACTGGATGTTGTTTCACCTGTTCCTGTGTTTGATTCAGTTGTTGTACTGGTTGTCAATTCTGTTGTTGCTGTGTCGGGTTCTGTTGTCACACTGAATGTTGGTTGTGTTGCTGTATTGGATATTGAATCTGTTGTAGCTGTGTTTGAATCACTTGTTACACTGGATGTGGATGTAACTGTTCCAGTGTTTGTTTCTGAAGTTGCCTCTGTTGTTAGTTCTGTTGTTGCAGTGTTTGATTCACTTGTCGCACTGGATGTTGATTCAGTTGCCCCTGTGCTTGATTCAGATGTTGTACCAGATATTGACACAGTTGTTCCCGTGTCGGTTTCAGCTGTTGCACTGGATGTTGGTTCACCTGTTCCTGTGTTGGATTCAGTCGTTGTACCGGTCGTCGATTCTGTTGTTGCTGTGTTGGGTTCTGTTGTCGCACTGGCTGTCGATGCAGCTGTTCCTGTAATTAAAGCTGTAATTGCACTGGATATTGATTCAGTTGTCACTCTGGATGTTGATGTAGCTGTTCCTGTGTTTGTTTCAGAAGTTGCCCTTGGTGTTAGTTCTGTTGTTGCAGTGTTTGATTCACTTGTTGCACTGGATGTGGATTCCAATATTCCCGTATTGGTTTCAACTGTTGCACTGGATATTGGTTCGCCTGTTCCTGTGTTTGATTCAGTTGTTGTACCAGTTGTCGATGCTGTTCCTGTGTTGGGTTCCACTGGCACACTGTTTGTCGATTCAGCTGTTACTGTGTTTAATGCAGTCGTTGCACTGGATGATGATTCTGGTGTTGCACTGGGTATTGATTCTGTTGTTCCACTGGATATCGACTCAGTTGTTCCTGCATTGGTTTCAACAGTTGCACTGGACGTTGGTTCACCTGTTCCTGTGTTTGATTTGGCTGTTGTGCCAGTTGTTGATTCTGAAGTTGCAGTGATGTGTTCTGTTGTCATACTGTTTGTCAATTCACCTGTTGCTGTGTTTAATGCAGTAGTTGCATTAGAATTTGATTCAGTTGTTACTGTATTTGATTCAGTTGCTGCATTGGATGTTGATGTAACTGTACCAGTGTTTGTTTCAGAAGTTGCCCTTGTTGTAAGTTGTGTTGTCTCAGTGTTTGATTCACTTGTTCCACTGGATGTTGATTCCAATATTTCTGTGTTAGACGCAGCAGTTGAACTGGAAATTGATTCTGTTGTTGCTGTGTTGGGTTCTGTTGTCTCAGTGTTTGTCGTTTCAGCTGTTTCTGTGTTTAATGCAGTCGTTGCACTGGATGTTGATTCTGCTGTTGCACTGGGCATTGATTCTGTTGTTCCACTGGATACCAATTTGGTTGTTGCTGCATTGGTTTCAGCAGTTGCACTGGATGTTGATTCATCTGTTCCTGTGTTTGATTCTGTCGTACCGGTTGTTGCTGTGTTGGGTTCTGTTGTCGCACTGTTTGTCGATTCAGCTGTTTCTGTGGTTAATGCATTCGTTACACTGGATGTTAATTCTGATGTTGCGCTGGGTATTGATACTTTTGTTCCACTGGATATCAATTCAGATGTTCCTGCATTGGTTTCAGCTGTTGCACTGGATGTTGGTTCACTTGTTCCTGTGTTTGATTCAGCTGTTGTACCAGTTGTTGATTCTGTTGTTGCAGTGTTGGGTTCTGTTGTCATACTGTTTGTCAATTCACCTGTTGCTGTGTTTAATGCAGAAGTGCTACTGGAATCTGATTGAGTTGTTGCTGTGTTTGATTGAATTGTTGGGCTGGACATTGATACAGTTGTTCCCGTGTTGGTTTCAGTTGTCGCACTGGATGTTGTTTCACCTGTTCCTGTATTTGATTCAGTTGTTGTACTGGTTGTCAATTCTGTTGTTGCTGTGTCGGGTTCTGTTGTCACACTGAATGTTGGTTGTGTTGCTGTATTGGATATTGAATCTGTTGTAGCTGTGTTTGAATCACTTGTCACACTGGATGTGGATGTAACTGTTCCAGTGTTTGTTTCTGAAGTTGCCCCTGTTGTTAGTTCTGTTGTTGCAGTGTTTGATTCACTTGTCGCATTGGATGTTGATTCAGTTGCTCCTGTGTTTGATTCAGATGTTGTACCGGTCGTCGATTCTGTTGTTGCAGTGTTGGGTTCTGTTGTCGCACTGACTGTCGATGCAGCTGTTCCTGTAATTAAAGCTGTAATTGCACTGGATACTGATTCAGTTGTCACTCTGGATGTTGATGTAGCTGTTCCTGTGTTTGTTTCAGAAGTTGCCCTTGGTGTTAGTTCTGTTGTTGCAGTGTTTGATACAGCAGTTGCACTGGATGCTGATTCCAATATTCTTGTACTGTTTTCAACTGTTGCACTGGATGTTGGTTCACCTGTTCCTGTGTTTGATTCAGTTGTTGTACTGGTTGTCAATTCTGTTGTTGCTGTGTCGGGTTCTGTTGTCACACTGAATGTTGGTTGTGTTGCTGTATTGGATATTGAATCTGTTGTAGCTGTGTTTGAATCACTTGTTACACTGGATGTGGATGTAACTGTTCCAGTGTTTGTTTCTGAAGTTGCCTCTGTTGTTAGTTCTGTTGTTGCAGTGTTTGATTCACTTGTCGCACTGGATGTTGATTCAGTTGCCCCTGTGCTTGATTCAGATGTTGTACCAGATATTGATACAGTTGTTCCCGTGTTGGTTTCAGCTGTTGCACTGGATGTTGGTTCACCTGTTCCTGTGTTGGATTCAGTCGTTGTACCGGTCGTCGATTCTGTTGTTGCTGTGTTGGGTTCTGTTGTCGCACTGACTGTCGATGCAGCTGTTCCTGTAATTAAAGCTGTAATTGCACTGGATATTGATTCAGTTGTCACTCTGGATGTTGATGTAGCTGTTCCTGTGTTTGTTTCAGAAGTTGCCCTTGGTGTTAGTTCTGTTGTTGCAGTGTTTGATTCACTTGTTGCACTGGATGTGGATTCCAATATTCCCGTATTGGTTTCAACTGTTGCACTGGATATTGGTTCGCCTGTTCCTGTGTTTGATTCAGTTGTTGTACCAGTTGTCGATGCTGTTCCTGTGTTGGGTTCCACTGGCACACTGTTTGTCGATTCAGCTGTTACTGTGTTTAATGCAGTCGTTGCACTGGATGATGATTCTGGTGTTGCACTGGGTATTGATTCTGTTGTTCCACTGGATATCGACTCAGTTGTTCCTGCATTGGTTCCAACAGTTGCACTGGACGTTGGTTCACCTGTTCCTGTGTTTGATTTGGCTGTTGTGCCAGTTGTTGATTCTGAAGTTGCAGTGATGTGTTCTGTTGTCATACTGTTTGTCAATTCACCTGTTGCTGTGTTTAATGCAGTAGTTGCATTAGAATTTGATTCAGTTGTTACTGTATTTGATTCAGTTGCTGCATTGGATGTTGATGTAACTGTTGCCCAGTTTGTTTCAGAAGTTGCCCTTGTTGTAAGTTGTGTTGTCTCAGTGTTTGATTCACTTGTTCCACTGGATGTTGATTCCAATATTTCTGTGTTAGACGCAGCAGTTGAACTGGAAATTGATTCTGTTGTTGCTGTGTTGGGTTCTGTTGTCTCAGTGTTTGTCGTTTCAGCTGTTTCTGTGTTTAATGCAGTCGTTGCACTGGATGTTGATTCTGCTGTTGCACTGGGCATTGATTCTGTTGTTCCACTGGATACCAATTTGGTTGTTGCTGCATTGGTTTCAGCAGTTGCACTGGATGTTGATTCATCTGTTCCTGTGTTTGATTCTGTCGTACCGGTTGTTGCTGTGTTGGGTTCTGTTGTCGCACTGTTTGTCGATTCAGCTGTTTCTGTGGTTAATGCATTCGTTACACTTGTTGCACTGGATGGTGATTGTGATGAGCCTGTGATTGTTTCTATTGTTGCACTGGATGCATACTCTGTTGCTGCACTAGATGTTGATTCATTTGTTACTGTGCTGGATTCCGTTGTCACACTGGATGTTGATGTAATGTTTCCAGTGTTTGTTTCGGAAGTTGCCCTTGTTGTTAGTTGTGTCGTCACAGTGTTTATTTCACTTGTTGCACTGGATGTTGATTCCAATATTTCTGTGTTTGACGCAGCAGTTGAACTGGAAATTGATTCTGTTGTCACTGTGTTGGGTTCTGTTGTCTCACTGTTTGTCGATTCAGCTGTTTCTGTGTTCAATGCATTCGTTACACTGGATGTTAATTCTGATGTTGCGCTGGGTATTGATTCTGTTGTTCCACTGGATATCAATTCAGATGTTCCTGCATTGGTTTCAGCTGTTGCACTGGATGTTGGTTCACTTGTTCCTGTGTTTGATTCAGCTGTTGTACCAGTTGTTGATTCTGTTGTTGCAGTGTTGGGTTCTGTTGTCATACTGTTTGTCAATTCACCTGTTGCTGTGTTTAATGCAGTAGTGTCACTGGAAACTGATTGAGTTGTTGCTGTGTTTGATTGAATTGTTGGGCTGGACATTGATGCAGTTGTTCCCGTGTTGGTTTCAGTTGTCGCACTGGATGTTGTTTCACCTGTTCCTGTGTTTGATTCAGTTGTTGTACTGGTTGTCAATTCTGTTGTTGCTGTGTCGGGTTCTGTTGTCACACTGAATGTTGTTTGTGTTGCTGTATTGGATATTGAATCTGTTGTAGCTGTGTTTGAATCACTTGTCACACTGGATGTGGATGTAACTGTTCCAGTGTTTGTTTCTGAAGTTGCCTCTGTTGTTAGTTCTGTTGTTGCAGTGTTTGATTCACTTGTCGCACTGGATGTTGATTCAGTTGCTCCTGTGTTTGATTCAGATGTTGTACCAGATATTGATACAGTTGTTCCCGTGTTGGTTTCAGCTGTTGCACTGGATGTTGGTTCACCTGTTCCTGTGTTGGATTCAGTCGTTGTACCAGTCGTCGATTCTGTTGTTGCTGTGTTGGGTTCTGTTGTCGCACTGACTGTCGATGCAGCTGTTCCTGTAATTAAAGCTGTAATTGCACTGGATATTGATTCAGTTGTCACTCTGGATGTTGATGTAGCTGTTCCTGTGTTTGTTTCAGAAGTTGCCCTTGGTGTTAGTTCTGTTGTTGCAGTGTTTGATACAGCAGTTGCACTGGATGCTGATTCCAATATTCCTGTACTGGTTTCAACTGTTGCACTGGATGTTGGTTCGCCTGTTCCTGTGTTTGATTCAGTTGTTGTACCGGTTGTCGATGCTGTTCCTGTGTTGGGTTCCGCTGGCACACTGTTTGTCGATTCAGCTGTTACTGTGTTTAATGCTGTAGTTGCATTAGAATTTGATTCAGTTGTTACTGTATTTGATTCAGTTGTTGCATTGGATGTTGATGTAACTGTCCCAGTGTTTATTTCAGAAGTTGCCATTGTTGATAGTTGTGTTGTCTCAGTGTTTGATTCACTTGTTCCACTGGATGTTGATTCCAATATTTCTGTGTTAGACGCAGCAGTTGAACTGGAAATTGATTCTGTTGTTGCTGTGTTGGGTTCTGTTGTCTCAGTGTTTGTCGTTTCAGCTGTTTCTGTGTTTAATGCAGTTGTTACACTGGATGTTAATTCTGGTGTTGCACTGGGCATTGATTCCGTTGTTCCACTGGATACCAATTTGGTTGTTCCTGCATTGGTTTCAGCAGTTGCACTGGATGTTGATTCATCTGTTCCTGTGTTTGATTCTGTCGTACCGGTTGTTGCTGTGTTTGGTTCTGTTGTCGCACTGTTTGTCGATTCAGCTGTTCCAGTGTTTACTTTAGAAGTTACGCTTGTTGTTAATTGTGTTGTCGCTGTGTCTGATTCACTTGTTGCACTGGATGGTGATTGTGATGAGTCTGTGATTGTTTCTATTGTTGCACCGGATGCATACTCTGTTGCTGCACTAGATGTTGATTCATTTGTTACTGTGCTGGATTCCGTTGTCACACTGGATGTTGATGTAATGTTTCCAGTGTTTGTTTCGGAAGTTGCCCTTGTTGTTAATTGTGTTGTCGCTGTGTCTGATTCACTTGTTGCACTGGATGGTGATTGTGATGAGCCTGTGATTGTTTCTATTGTTGCACTGGATGCATACTCTGTTGCTGCACTAGATGTTGATTCATTTGTTGCTGTGCTGGATTCCGTTGTCACACTGGATGTTGATGTAATGTTTCCAGTGTTTGTTTCGGAAATTGCCCTTGTTGTTAGTTGTGTCGTCACAGTGTTTATTTCACTTGTTGCACTGGATGTTGATTCCAATATTTCTGTGTTTGACGCAGCAGTTGAACTGGAAATTGATTCTGTTGTTGCTGTGTTGGGTTCTGTTGTCTCACTGTTTGTCGATTCAGCTGTTTCTGTGTTTAATGCATTTGTTACACTGGATGTTAATTCTGATGTTGCGCTGGGTATTGATTCTGTTGTTCCACTGGATATCAATTCAGATGTTCCTGCATTGGTTTCAGCTGTTGCACTGGATGTTGGTTCACTTGTTCCTGTGTTTGATTCAGCTGTTGTACCAGTTGTTGATTCTGTTGTTGCAGTGTTGGGTTCTGTTGTCATACTGTTTGTCAATTCACCTGTTGCTGTGTTTAATGCAGTAGTGCTACTGGAAACTGATTGAGTTGTTGCTGTGTTTGATTGAATTGTTGGGCTGGACATTGATGCAGTTGTTCCCGTGTTGGTTTCAGTTGTCGCACTGGATGTTGTTTCACCTGTTCCTGTGTTTGATTCAGTTGTTGTACTGGTTGTCAATTCTGTTGTTGCTGTGTCGGGTTCTGTTGTCACACTGAATGTTGTTTGTGTTGCTGTATTGGATATTGAATCTGTTGTAGCTGTGTTTGAATCACTTGTCACACTGGATGTGGATGTAACTGTTCCAGTGTTTGTTTCTGAAGTTGCCTCTGTTGTTAGTTCTGTTGTTGCAGTGTTTGATTCACTTGTCGCACTGGATGTTGATTCAGTTGCTCCTGTGTTTGATTCGGATGTTGTACCAGATATTGATACAGTTGTTCCCGTGTCGGTTTCAGCTGTTGCACTGGATGTTGGTTCACCTGTTCCTGTGTTGGATTCAGTCGTTGTACCAGTCGTCGATTCTGTTGTTGCTGTGTTGGGTTCTGTTGTCGCACTGACTGTCGATGCAGCTGTTCCTGTAATTAAAGCTGTAATTGCACTGGATATTGATTCAGTTGTCACTCTGGATGTTGATGTAGCTGTTCCTGTGTTTGTTTCAGAAGTTGCCCTGGGTGTTAGTTCTGTTGTTGCAGTGTTTGATACAGCAGTTGCACTGGATGCTGATTCCAATATTCCTGTACTGGTTTCAACTGTTGCACTGGATGTTGGTTCGCCTGTTCCTGTGTTTGATTCAGTTGTTGTACCGGTTGTCGATGCTGTTCCTGTGTTGGGTTCCGCTGGCACACTGTTTGTCGATTCAGCTGTTACTGTGTTTAATGCTGTAGTTGCATTAGAATTTGATTCAGTTGTTACTGTATTTGATTCAGTTGTTGCATTGGATGTTGATGTAACTGTCCCAGTGTTTATTTCAGAAGTTGCCATTGTTGATAGTTGTGTTGTCTCAGTGTTTGATTCACTTGTTCCACTGGATGTTGATTCCAATATTTCTGTGTTAGACGCAGCAGTTGAACTGGAAATTGATTCTGTTGTTGCTGTGTTGGGTTCTGTTGTCTCAGTGTTTGTCGTTTCAGCTGTTTCTGTGTTTAATGCAATCGTTACACTGGATGTTAATTCTGGTGTTGCACTGGGCATTGATTCTGTCGTTCCACTGGATACCAATTTGGTTGTTCCTGCATTGGTTTCAGCAGTTGCACTGGATGTTGATTCATCTGTTCCTGTGTTTGATTCTGTCTTACCGGTTGTTGCTGTGTTGGGTTCTGTTGTCGCACTGTTTGTCGATTCAGCTGTTCCAGTGTTTACTTTAGAAGTTACGCTTGTTGTTAATTGTGTTGTCGCCGTGTCTGATTCACTTGTTGCACTGGATGGTGATTGTGATGTACCTGTGATTGTTTCTATTGTTGCACCGGATGCATACTCTGTTGCTGCACTAGATGTTGATTCATTTGTTACTGTGCTGGATTCCGTTGTCACACTGGATGTTGATGTAATGTTTCCAGTGTTTGTTTCGGAAGTTGCCCTTGTTGTTAATTGTGTTGTCGCTGTGTCTGATTCACTTGTTGCACTGGATGGTGATTGTGATGAGCCTGTGATTGTTTCTATTGTTGCACTGGATGCATACTCTGTTGCTGCACTAGATGTTGATTCATTTGTTGCTGTGCTGGATTCCGTTGTCACACTGGATGTTGATGTAATGTTTCCAGTGTTTGTTTCGGAAGTTGCCCTTGTTGTTAGTTGTGTCGTCACAGTGTTTATTTCACTTGTTGCACTGGATGTTGATTCCAATATTTCTGTGTTTGACGCAGCAGTTGAACTGGAAATTGATTCTGTTGTCGCTGTGTTGGGTTCTGTTGTCTCACTGTTTGTCGATTCAGCTGTTTCTGTGTTTAATGCATTTGTTACACTGGATGTTAATTCTGATGTTGCGCTGGGTATTGATTCTGTTGTTCCACTGGATATCAATTCAGATGTTCCTGCATTGGTTTCAGCTGTTGCACTGGATGTTGGTTCACTTGTTCCTGTGTTTGATTCAGCTGTTGTACCAGTTGTTGATTCTGTTGTTGCAGTGTTGGGTTCTGTTGTCATACTGTTTGTCAATTCACCTGTTGCTGTGTTTAATGCAGTAGTGTCACTGGAAACTGATTGAGTTGTTGCTGTGTTTGATTGAATTGTTGGGCTGGACATTGATGCAGTTGTTCCCGTGTTGGTTTCAGTTGTCGCACTGGATGTTGTTTCACCTGTTCCTGTGTTTGATTCAGTTGTTGTACTGGTTGTCAATTCTGTTGTTGCTGTGTCGGGTTCTGTTGTCACACTGAATGTTGGTTGTGTTGCTGTATTGGATATTGAATCTGTTGTAGCTGTGTTTGAATCACTTGTCACACTGGATGTGGATGTAACTGTTCCAGTGTTTGTTTCTGAAGTTGCCTCTGTTGTTAGTTCTGCTGTTGCAGTGTTTGATTCACTTGTCGCACTGGATGTTGATTCAGTTGCTCCTGTGTTTGATTCAGATGTTGTACCAGATATTGATACAGTTGTTCCCGTGTTGGTTTCAGCTGTTGCACTGGTCGTCGATTCTGTTGTTGCCGTGTTGGGTTCTGTTGTCGCACTGACTGTCGATTCAGCTGTTCCTGTAGTTAAAGCTGTAATTGCACTGGATATTGATTCAGTTGTCACTCTGGATGTTGATGTAGCTGTTCCTGTGTTTGTTTCAGAAGTTGCCCTTGGTAATAGTTCTGTTGTTGCAGTGTTTGATACAGCAGTTGCACTGGATGCTGATTCCAATATTCCTGTACTGGTTTCAACTGTTGCACTGGATGTTGGTTCGCCTGTTCCTGTGTTTGATTCAGTTGTTGTACCGGTTGTCGATGCTGTTCCTGTGTTGGGTTCCGCTGTCACACTGTTTGTCGATTCAGCTGTTACTGTGTTTAATGCTATAGTTGCATTAGAATTTGATTCAGTTGTTACTGTATTTGATTCAGTTGTTGCATTGGATGTTGATGTAACTGTTCCAGTGTTTATTTCAGGAGTTGCCCTTGTTGTTAGCTGTGTTGTCTCAGTGTTTGATTCACTTGTTCCACTGGATGTTGATTCCAATATTTCTGTGTTAGACGCAGCAGTTGAACTGGAAATTGATTCTGTTGTTGCTGTGTTGGGTTCTGTTGTCTCAGTGTTTGTCGTTTCAGCTGTTTCTGTGTTTAATGCAATCGTTACACTGGATGTTAATTCTGGTGTTGCACTGGGCATTGATTCTGTCGTTCCACTGGATACCAATTTGGTTGTTCCTGCATTGGTTTCAGCAGTTGCACTGGATGTTGATTCATCTGTTCCTGTGTTTGATTCTGTCTTACCGGTTGTTGCTGTGTTGGGTTCTGTTGTCGCACTGTTTGTCGATTCAGCTGTTCCAGTGTTTACTTTAGAAGTTACGCTTGTTGTTAATTGTGTTGTCGCCGTGTCTGATTCACTTGTTGCACTGGATGGTGATTGTGATGTACCTGTGATTGTTTCTATTGTTGCACCGGATGCATACTCTGTTGCTGCACTAGATGTTGATTCATTTGTTACTGTGCTGGATTCCGTTGTCACACTGGATGTTGATGTAATGTTTCCAGTGTTTGTTTCGGAAGTTGCCCTTGTTGTTAGTTGTGTTGTCACAGTTTTTATTTCACTTGTTGCACTGGATGTTGATTCCAATATTTCTGTGTTTGACGCAGCAGTTGAAATGGAAATTGATTCTGTTGTTGCTGTGTTGCGTTCTGTTGTCTCACTGTTTGTCGATTCAGCTGTTTCTGTGTTTAATGCATTCGTTACACTGGATGTTAATTCTGATGTTGCACTGGGTATTAATTCTGTTGTTCCACTGGATATCAATTCAGATGTTCCTGCATTGGTTTCAGCTGTTGCACTGGATGTTGGTTCACTTGTTCCTGTGTTTGATTCAGCTGTTGTACCAGTTGTTGATTCTGTTGTTGCAGTGTTGGGTTCTGTTGTCATACTGTTTGTCAATTCACCTGTTGCTGTGTTTAATGCAGTAGTGCTACTGGAAACTGATTGAGTTGTTGCTGTGTTTGATAGATTTGTTGGATACATTGATACAGTTGTTCCCGTGTTGGTTTCAGTTGTCGCACTGGATGTTGTTTCACCTGTTCCTGTGTTTGATTCAGTTGTTGTACTGGTTGTCAATTCTGTTGTTGCTGTGTCGGGTTCTGTTGTCACACTGAATGTTGGTTGTGTTGCTGTATTGGATATTGAATCTGTTGTTGCTGTGTTTGAATCACTTGTCACACTGGATGTGGATGTAATTGTTCCAGTGTTTGTTTCTGACGTTGCCTCTGTTGTTAGTTCTGTTGTTGCAGTGTTTGATTGACTTGTTGCACTGGATGTAGACTCAGCCTGTCCTGTGTTGGACTTTGTTGTTTCACTTGTTGTAGATTCATTTGCTTGTGTGTCTGATTCAGCTGATGTACTCAATGTTGATTGAGCTGTTTCTGTGTTGGCTCCTGGTGTTGCACTGGATGTTAGTTCAGTTGTTACTGTGTTTGATTCAGTCATTGTATTTGCTGTTGATTCTGTTGTTCCTGTGTCAGGTTCTGTTGTTGTACTGTTTGTCATTTCAGTGTTTGATTCTGTTGCTGCACTCAATGGGGAATCAGTTGTTCCAGTGTTCGATTCTGTTGTAGCACTGGTTGCAAATCCAGTCCCTGTGTTTGATTCAGTCATTGCACTGGATGTGGATTCAGCTGTTCCTGTTATCGATTCAGTTGCTGCACTGGTTGCGGCTGTTGCTGTTTCCGTGTTTGTTTCACTTGTTGGACTGGATGCTGCATCAGCCGTCACAGGGCTTGATTCACTTGTTGCACTGGATAATGTTTCTGTCATCGCACTTGACATAAATTCAGCTGTTGCACTGGACATCAATTCAGTTGATGCACTGGATATTGATTCTGTTGTTGGATTGGCTAGGGACTCAGTTGTTGCACTGGTTATGGATTCAGCTGTAGCACTGGAGATAGATTCAGTTGTTGCACTGGATATAGATTCAATTGCTGCACTGGATATAGATTCAGTTGCTGCACTGGAGATAGATTCAGTTTCTGCACTAGGTATAGATTCAGTTTCTGCACTGGAGATGGACTCAGTTGCTGCACTTGATATTGATTCAGTTGCTGCACGGGAGGTAGTTTCAGTTGCTGCACTGGACATTGATTCAGTTGCAGCACTGGAGATGGATTCAGTTGCTGCACTAGATATAAATTCCGTTGATAAACTGGACATTGATTCTGTTGTTGCACTGAATGTTGACTCAGCCAGTCCTGTGCTTGTATCGGTTGCTCCACTGATTGCAGATTCAGTTGTTTGTGTGGCTGATTCAGTTGATGTACTCAATGTTGATTGAGCTGTAACCGTGTTGGGTCCTGTTGCTGTACTGGATGTTGGTTCACCTGTTGCTGTGTTCGATTCATTTGCTCCACTCAATGTTGATGTAGCTGTTCCAGCGTTGGATTCTGTCACTGCACTGAATGTTGATTCAGACAATCCCGTTATTGATACCGTGGTGTCACTTGTTGCCGATTCAGTTGTTCCTGTTAATGAATCAATTAGAGTACTGGATGCTGTGACAACTGTTTCTGTGTTTGAGTTAGGTGTTGGACTGGACATTGATTCTGTTGTTGCTGTGGTTGATTCGCTTGCATTGGCCGTTGGTTCTGTTGCTGTTGTGTTTGATTCAGTTGTTGCACTGGGTATTGACGTAGCTGTAAATTAAATGCATGCTTAATTTTCATATGTAGTGAAACATAACAATGACATTTTTACTCTCAGCAGCATAACAGGACTGCAAGCACAGTACTCAATCAATGACATAATAAAACCAAACAAAAAATTAATTCAATATAATCAATGTTAGAACAAAACAAAACAAAAACCCGAAGTCCCTTTGCAACCAACACAGTTCATATTTCTAAATTCAGTTGGTGTTTTCAGTGTTAATAACTTGATGGATCTTTGGAAGAAGCTGTTCCTAAACCTGGAGATCATTATTTTTAGACCCCTATAACCTTCTTCCGATAGCAGGAGTGAAATGAGAGTGTGGCTAAGGTGGTGTGGGTCTTTGATGATGTTGGCTGCCTTTTTGAGGCAGCACCTCCTGTAGATCCCTTCGATGCAGGGGAGGTCTGTACCCGTGATGGACCAGGCAGTATCCACCACATTTTGTAATCTTCATTCCTGCTTGTCAGAGGTTGAGAGGAGATTGATAGAAATATATATAATTATGAAAGGCATAAATAGGGTTGACAGCCAGCACCTTTCTCCCAGGATAGAAATGTCAAACACCAGAGGGCATAGTTTTTAGGGCAGAGGGAGAATGTTTAAAGGAGATATGCAAGGCGTATTTTATATCGAGAGTGGTAAATACCTGGAATGCTCCATCAAGTCAAGTCAACTTTATTTGTCACATACACATACAAGATGTACGGTGAAATGAAAGTGGCAATGCCTGTGGGATTGTGCAAAATCAACAGAACAACAGAACAGAACAGAAACCAGTATT
The DNA here is from genome assembly GCF_028641065.1 of Leucoraja erinaceus. Taxonomy (NCBI): domain Eukaryota; kingdom Metazoa; phylum Chordata; class Chondrichthyes; order Rajiformes; family Rajidae; genus Leucoraja; species Leucoraja erinaceus. The sequence continues at coordinate 44,784,092 of NC_073389.1, forward strand.
TACATTTAAAATAAAGACACAACAGTACTGACTCCCCGGTGAGATCAGAGTTCACAGCCCTGATGGCCTGTGGCAAGAAACTCCATCTCATCCTCTATGTTTTCGCAGCACGACAGCGGAAGTGCTTGCCTGACTGTAGCAAGCACCTCCGTTGTTGGAGTGGTAGGGGTCCTTCAGAGATCTGTCAGTCCATTGCTGGGGTGGTAGGGGTCCTTCAGAGACCTCTGTCAGAGGTAGCGTTGGAAGCCAAAACGATAGTAGCATTTAAGAGGCTTTTATATGGGCACATGGATATACAGGGAATGGAGGTATAAGGATTACATGAAGTCAGAGGAGATTACTTTAACTTGACATCATGTTCGGCACAAACATTGTGGGCCAAAGGACCTTCTCATAAGCTGCACTGTTCAATGTTCTAATGTTCATGAATGGGTGCTGATGAATTGTTCCATAGGAATTATTTAGCTTCTCTTGCCTCCCACTTCTGTATTGGTTTTCAACTTGTTTCCTATTATGGATTTGTGATCTCTGATTGCTTCCTCATTTACAGCACAAAATTCACACATTCTAAGCATAAATTGGATAAACAAATTCCACTTTGATTGATATCTTTTGTTGTTCATGAAAATATTAAACCTGTATCTTTTTAGTGGCATTTAACTATTCAGCAGGGAAGACTATTGCATTTGAAATAGAGACTCTTGTAACTTTGAATTTGCTTAGCTGAAAACTGCTTTAAAAAAAGACTATGGGAATAACTCAGTGAGTCAAGATCAAGATTCAAGATTCAAGATTCAATTTATTTGTCATTTGGACCCCTTGAGGTCCAAACGAAATTACGTTTCTGCAGCCATACCTTACAAACAAATAGACCCAAGACACAACAACACAACATAATTTACATGAACATCCATCACATCGCTGTGATGGAAGGCCAAAAAAACTTATCTCTCCACTGCACTCTCTCCCTCTGATGTCAGAGTCAAAGTCAAAGCCCCCGGCTGGCGATGGCAATTGTCTCGCGGCCATTAAAGCCACGCCGGGTGGTGCAAGGTCGCACACCGGGTCTTGATGTTGGAGCCCCCGGCGTGCGCTCGCAGAGTCCCGCGGCCATTCCAAGCCGCGCGGGGCGGTGCTGTAAGGCCCCGCTCCAGGAGCTCTTCGACCCCGCAACTCGGGCGGGAGAAGTCGCGTTGCGGGAGCCCTGAAAAGCGGTCTCCCTCCAGGGACCCGCGGGCTCCCGGCGCCGCCGTCCGCCAGACCCGCAGTTGCAGCCTCTGAATCTCCGGAGGTCGGGCCGCAGCAGCAGCAGCGCTCCACCACCGCTCCACCCGCTCCGGACTCGGCCAGCTCCACGACGGTGAGGTGAGTCGTCGGCACCAGAGCCCCCGGTCTTTTCCTGTTGGAGGCCGCTCCTTGTTGCAGCCCCAACGACAACGGAGACCCGACAAAGAAAAGGTCGGGTCTCCCGTGCAGGGAGAGATTAAAAGTTACCCCCTCCCTCCCACCCCACCCCCACCCCCCCACACACACACCCCAACAAAAAATAACAAAAACTACATAAAAACATAGACAAAAAATAATAAAAACGTAGACGGGCTGCAGAGGCCGCTGCTGACGAGAGTCGCGCCGCCTACCGAGTCAGGCAGCACCTCTGGAGTACATGGATAGGCAATGTTAGGTTGGGACCCTTCTTGAGAGACGTTGCATCTTTTTTATAACTCAGCATCTGCAGTTACATGTTTTTACCAAATAATGCGTAATCTTCTTAGTTTTAATAAGCCCTCAGACCTCTTATCTCTCTTCGAACTATCTCTGCACTCTCTACACCCTTTTATTTCCAGTAACACCCAAATGAATCAAATAGTGACTATCGTATCAGAATTGCATTCTTCCTGTTAAACAATTGTCCAAAACTACACATTGGCAGACAACTAAAATCAGCATCATCCACACTTCAGCAATAACATCACTAATTCTTCTGAAATCTAATAACTAGATCAGACATGATTTACAGAGTAGATTCGATGAGCCGAATGGCCTAATTCTGCCCCGATGTCTATGTCTATGGATCTACTCAATTTCACATCACAGGGCAACCTCCCTCCCTGAATAATTAGTCCAATGAGCCCTCACGTACACCTTCACAAGGAAATGTGTACATCTTTAAGTTAGGAGACTAGCTCTAGGTAAGGACTTAACAAGGTCCAGGAAGAGTTTGTTATGCTTTATTACAATCGCTTTGAAATAAATACTGGTGTACAATTTAGGTCCAGGAGACTTTCATGGTTTTTGATACCTATTAAGCACCAATACCATTTCTGCAATAGTACGAGTACTTCTTACTCATCCGTTTCTAATAGTAAATTAATTCCTTATATTCATGACATCGTTGCTTCCTGCCATCATTAATTTTTAATGATTGCGGGAATCAAGGATGTAAAGAAAATTGACGTCAGAAATCTCCAGTCTGATGATTGTCATCTATCCAGAAGCTGCCTGGCCCACTGAATTACTCTGGCATTTGTTGTCCTTTTGTAAATCAGCATCTGCAGTTTGTTGTTTCAACAAATTAAGTTGTGTTCTAATTATCCTCAAACTCCATTTACTTCTCAATGTAAAATCTTATACTCACAAGAATAGTTGGTTTTCTTCTTCTCACTATGCCCATTGTGTTATTCTATCTTTTTTTTACACTGAGCGATTCCTGTCAACATTTTCCATCCTGGTTGTCAAATCTGCAGGTTAAATCCATTTACAATTCCTTTCAACTAGGTAATGCTCACGATTTTGTGTGACAGAGAATTAATGAGTTTCAGTAGTTCGTAAAATAGTTTGTTGAAAGCTTGGAAGAATGTGAGCCAGTGCTCAGAAAAAAAAAATCTAAACTCTAATATAAAGTGAGGAAGATAGAGAGACATTTTGCAGCGTCATAAACAGACACAAAGCACAATTTGTATTTAGTTTGTATAATTTATGTTAATCTATATTTTGTTTTCAGAATTAAAAATGTCGTCATCCCCAGCAAAATCTGAGGTGAATAGTTTCCCCGGTTGTTTTCTCTCTCCCTCTCATGAAACTGCTTCCTTCTCTTGCTTATTTTAAGTTTTAACTTTTGCCTGTATATGTAGCTGCTTACAGTTTTTGGGGCTAGCATGACACTATAAAGATTATTCTGCTCTCCCACAGGCTTCCTCATCTCTTTTTGTAACTTTAATATTTATATCTGACTATTTTCCGTATTTTCGTACATTAATACAAACTTTTCGTCTGGCCCAATGCAAAATCTCCCCAAGGTATGTCTACATTGTTCTCCTCCTCTCCCTGACAAGATCTCTGCATCTCCCTCTCCCTTGACTCTCAGCCTGAAGGACGGTATCGGCCCGAAATGTCACCCATTTCTTCCCTGCAGAGAGGCTGCCTGTCCTGCTGAGTTACTCCAACATTTTGTGTCTCTTCTTCTTTTAACAAACAAGTTCAAAGTCTCTCAGTAGCAACTCCACAGTGACGACCAACTTGGTTCTTGGTTCTTGGTTTCTTGGTACTCCAAAATATTCCAAATGGAATTTAAACTGGAGGTGGTGAAGGGAGGGCTTAAGCCAGAAAGGGTTATTGGGGAAAAAGAGCTACTTTAAATTTAGTTGCATCTGGTTGGGTAACTATAGTTGGGTGGAGATTATTCCATGCTTTAATTGTGCGGGGGAAGAACGAATTGCTGTATACATCTGTCTTTGTAGCTGGGATCACAAATTGGATCGAATGCCCTCGTCTGCTCCTAATTGGTTTGGGTTTGGTGTAGGTCTTGTAGTCTATGTCGAGCTGACCATTTAACATTTTGTAAAAACAGGTCAAACGGTGAGCTTCACATCTGTCTTAATTTTGCTTAATTTTGCTTTCACTCCTTCAAATTTAATCCATTCAATTTTTTTGACATTTCATTCACACAGTATGAGAAGAAGAATAAACATCTGAATTCTAGTTGGAAGCTCAAGGTAACATAACAATTACAAGTTTAAAAACTTACCAAAACATGCAATGATGAAACTAAAATGGAAATTCTGTATGGGCGTCATACTGCGATTGAAGCACTTCACTCACTGACTTACCACATTTAATGTTTAATGCATGAAGTCCTATTTAAAAGGTTCATAGATTACTTCATGCGTCATGACAGCTATTTTGGAAACTGTGGATGAGGCATTACGTCCTGGATATCGTAATAATGTTGATAAGAAGTAGAACCTGTTTTATCATTGGAGCAATGGAGAGGGGATAGGTTAGCATTCTGAAATCTGCCCATTTCATGGTCCATCAGACATGAAAGAACCTCTACAGAAGAGCACAGCCTCATTGTTTTGGTAATGCCCCAGAGATTGCACGCACATGTGCCTATTTTGCATGTTTATGTATTCAGCACAACAAAAATAAGTATTGTAAAACCGCTGGGCTGCCAAGAAATCAGGTATGTTTACATGTCCAGCCCCAGATTCCTTCCCTTCCCTTTGTACATTATGTTGATCATTTGTCATTTGGCTCGGTGTCAGTTATATTATTATACAGTTGGGACTTACGCAGTGTGTACATCCTCTCGCAGCCAAATTCAGAGATATGCACGAGGTGATAGATAGGGTGCTTATCAATTCATATGGAGCACAATCTATAAAGTGGACAAGAAGTCTCCAATTGGAACGGATGAGAAATCGTCCCTCCTGGATGCAATTGACATAGCACAAGGGCGTGAAGCTACAGACAGGGAAATGTCTCTGAAGTCTCATGCAGGCAAGAAAGTGGACACAGTAAAGGCCCATACACAATATAGACCCAAACGTCCAAGATCTGAGAAGATGTTTCTAACACCAACCAAAGCTGAACAGCAAATGTGCAGGAATTGTGGCAGATTGCATGGGTTCAGTGATAAAACCAACTACCCAGCCACTTGTTGGAAGAGTGAAAAGCAGAGCCACTGGCAGTCAGTCTGTAGAGTCAGGCACAAACCACAGCATCAAAGAACAAAAAGGGGCTAAAATGTGCACTCACAAGAATAACACAATGGCGATTTCCTGGAGCTCAACGTGGGGTCATTTCAAACCTCCCTCTTCCTATCTTTTTAAGTGCCTTTGTTTGGATCTCCATGCTCTGAGGGCTTGTCCAAAACGCTCTCCACCAACAGAGACCAAGCCTGTAAATCTGACTGATCTCTGGGTAGGGAACGCTTTGTGATAAAAATTCACTAACTGTGAAGTGAAGGCCGCACAGCACCAGAATCTCTGTACAAAATTCCCATTCCCTTCACCTTCCATCGTTGTAAGTGCTCATGTCTGTTTACCAGAAAATCATGCCTTACAAGTGTGAGGTTTTATGGTATTTGGGAATAACTGCTTCATGGTTGAATAGAACAACATTAGCAACATTTTGTAAGCAGCTATCTTCCATTAACAACATTGTGGCATCATTAATAACCAATAAATCGTTTGATTTGAGATTACCGTAAGCAGATTCTGATCCAATATCATTTCTCTGGCTGTTTAAGTAGTTGTTAATTTATTTATTTCTAAGAGATTATACGGGTTACAATAGCAGAGGAAGGAACAGAAACAGACAAATTTACCATTTAATGTCACAAAGGATCATTTTGAACTGCTCCTGGTTCTACTCCCTTCCTATCCCATGACTTTGTGTTTCTGATTTTTACCTAAGCACTATGTTCTTGGGTTTGTGAGTGTAAGGTGAAGTTTTAAAGTATTTTAAAATTCCTGCTTTATGCTTGAATAGAACAAAGTTAGTAACATTTTGTAAGCAACTCTCTCTCTAACACAACACAGTAGCATCATTAATAACCAATATTTTTTTAAATTTCAGATAACCATAAGCATGGTCTTTCTGGTTGTTTAAGAATCAGAACATGTATTGTATCCCATATAGACACTCGTCAACATCTGCAACAAGAATTAAAGTGATCAACTAGGTCAACTCCCTCCTTCACTCCATGTTAGAATGGTGTTAATCTCGGGCAGTTTCTTACCTTCACACACTCGGCCTGGAACATTGGGACTTGGGTCTCTGAATCCAACATTGCACTGGCAGGTATAGGTTTCATTGAGCGTGATACAAGTCCCATCACCTGAACAATCATTCAGCCCAGTCTGACAGCTGTCTACCACTGTAATGATAACAACACAACAACAAGTGTTACAAAGTGTTCAAGAAGGAACTGCAGATGCTGGAAGATCGAAGGTACACAAAATTGCTGGAGAAACTCAGCGGGTGCAGCAGCATCTATGGAGCGAAGAAAATAGGCGACGTTTCGGGCCGAAACCCAAGTGTTACAAAATGGATTCTGATTCTGATTGGAATTTGTACTCCCACCCAAAATTAATAGAATATACGTTTGAGTCTTCATTATATAATCTTGTATTGTTTGACACTTCAGACCAAGGCAGAAGGAGGTCTGCCAGAGATGGAGACTTTCAGAAACGAGGTTCAATCAAACTTTATTCTCAATTTGTTACAAAAATCACATGACACCATTCAGAGAAGAACAGATTATCATAAAAATGCAAAACCAAAAAAGACATGGAATAATTTCTTAAGATCAAGGACGGAAAAATAGCAACATTCAACATGCCAGATGCCTAATTGAGCTGACTTGAGTCGTGCAAACAAATTGTTAGAAGACTACAGGACTGTTAGAGGGGATGCAGAAATAATTCATCTGTTTGGATAAGGCTGGTGTTCTATGCAGGAAATAGTTTAATGGAGTAGATATTTCTAGTTGCAGAGGGTATGGTGGGGTAGGCAGATGGGATAGGAATAGGGTTCTCATACAAGAAGTTCAGTAATGCATTTAATAGAACACTGCAGAAAACACCAGAGAATGGTTAGAATATGGAACTGGTTATCATGTAGAGTGGATGAGGGCATAAGATTCATCAATTCATAGAGTTATGCAGCACTGAAACAGCCCCTTGGCACGAAGAATCCATGCCAACCAAGGCACCTTCCTGAGGTAATTCTCTCTTGCCTGTTTTACCCAGATCCCTCTAAATCGGTCTTATCCATATCTGTCTAAATATTTTTTAAACATTATACATACATTATACGGGGAGGAGGAGGAGCCATCTTGGGGAACGGCTGCTAACCAGCAGCCGTCCGTTTAATTATTTTTTTTTTCAGTTTTTAGTTAGTTTTGTTCGTCGTTTTTTCGGAGAAATGGACTTCTTATTGTGGGGGAAAGGAGGTAACCTTACTTCTAGGTCCCTACTTGGTCGGAGAGGCAGCTTTTTCTCCGGGCTGCCCCGTCGACCCGTCCTCGTGGCCTACCAGCGGGCTTGGAGCACCGTTCCCTGGTGGGGACCGCCCAGCACCTCGGCTTCGGTGGCGGCACAGCGCTGGAGCGCCATCGCAGAGCAGAGCGGGCGATGCCTTGTCTGGGTCGCCGCGCTGGATCGACGTGCTGGAGCTCCGGTGTGCTGGACCGCCGAGAGCAACACCTCCGGGCTGCGGGTCTGCGGAGCGGAGCGGGCGGCGCCGACATTACCATCGGGAGTCTGGGAGCTCCAACTCGGTGCATCCTTGTCGGCTTCGGGAGCCGACAATCCCCTGCTAGGAAGCGGCCGTTCCAGGTGACCCAGCCGCTGTGAGGACTCTCCCGACGCTGGGGCAAGACCACCCGGCTAAAACGGCCAGGAACATCGGGCCTCCGTTGAGGCAACAGCGGTGGCCTTAATAGGCCTGACTTTTGAGAGAACTGGGGTTGAGGACTGGACTTTTGTGCCTTCCCCCACAGTGGTAACCACTGTGGGGGGATGATTTTTCTGTGTGTAAGGTACTTTGTTAGTCTGTGTCCAAGATGGCTGTCGGAAGAGAGAGTGGACGCTGGCGCGCTTTAGCTGCCGCTGCTCTCTCTTCACATTGTGTGTTTTTTTGATTTTTTGATTTTGTGTCTTTGGAACGATTTCTATCTTTAATTTGTGTATTGATGATGTCCTTATTATTTATTTTTCTCCGACTATATGTTTTTTTTGTCTTCTGTTTAATCTTTGTAAGGTGACCTTGAGATTTGAAAGGCGCCCAAAAATAAAATTTATTATTATTATTATTATTATTATTATTATTATTATTATACCCATCATTACTATTTCCTCTGTTGGCTCATTCCATCTACCTATCACCATCTGTGCGGAAGACTTGCCTCTAATGGTCCCTTTAAATATTTCCTCTTTCACAAAACTATACCTTAGTTTTAGACTCCCCTGGACTCGAAAAAAATCCACCTTATCAATGCTCCTCATGATTTTATAAACCGCCCATCGGTCACTCCTCATCCTGCTTCACCCAAGGGAACACCCAACTTATGTGGACTCTTCTTATAATTTAAGATCTCAAATCCCTGCAACATCTTCGTGAATATATTGTTGACCCTCTCTTGCTCCAACACATCTCCCCCTATAGTATGACAGCCAAAACTAAGCACAAGATTCCAGGTGCAGTCTCACCAAAGCATTATACAGCTGTGAAATTGTCCCAACGCTTGTACTCGATGCCTTTACATTGAAGGGAAAGCCAAATAGACAATAACCATGGTGGTGTCCTGTATTAACATTTAAAAAAAATCCAAGATATATATTTTTCCAAATATTTACAAAGTAATATAAAGCCAGTGCTTGTCTTGGAGTTCCTTACCTGTGAAACTTGTGCTTTGAAGATCTACAACAAACTGTTGACTATTGTTTAAGGATTCAATAATTGTCCCTTGGACTTCTGGCGTAGTGATTGTCAGATTAGTTGAAACTGCAAATGTAAAATTTACAACCACGCTCCCTTCTGAAATATTATCAACAGTCAATCTCGTTTCTCCATTTTTCACATAATTCTGAACATCTGGAGGAAGACCATTTTCCACCTGGAAAGATAAACATAGAATTTCTTTTAATATTTATTAAGCAGAATTCTATTTTAAACATCAATCTAATTTTTCTCAGAGTTCTGTGAGAATCAGTAAAAGACATTCGCCAAGGAAATTGAATTATATAAATTCATTGTTTTTATAGTCTACGTGATGTAATTATGCCTCTGGTTTGATGCTTGTGTGATGCATAAACTTGGCCTGTAGATTGGAAATTGAAGTGGCATCACTCCCTCTTCTCCTCTCTCCCATCAGGCAAAAGGTATAGGTGTGTTAAAATGCACACCTCCAGATTCAGGGACAGTTCCTTCCCAGCTATTATCAGGCAACTGAACTATCGTACCTCAACTAGAGTGCAGTCCTGATCTGCTATCTATCTTTGATCAGACTTTACTGGCTTTATCTTGCACTAAACATTATTCGTGTTATTCCCTTAATCATATATGTTATGCGTGTTATTCCCTTAATCATATATGTTTGATAGCACACATAAACAACGGTTTTCAATGCACCATGGAACAATTGACAATATAGGACACCTAAACCTGAACCTAAAAAACAGATTCTTCAATCCATTGACTCCTTGTTGAGCATCAAGCAGCCATTTACCTCAATCCTGCAGTAATTATATTTTAATTCTTCCCATCAATTCCACCCAGATTTTACCGCTCACCTCGTCACTCAGGGCAATCTACAGTGCACAATGAATCCATCAACCTTCACATCTTTGGGGGTGTGGAGCAATCCCAAGGAGATCAAACTACACACATATGGTACCCATTGTCAGGATTAAATCCAGGTCCTTGAAGCTGTGAGACAGCGATCTATCAGTTGCATTCCTGAACCGTCAAAAGGTAGATGTAATCACATAACAAATCGATACAAACTGCTGTTGTAACTCAGCGGGTTAGGCAGCACCTCTGTAGGTCACCCATCCTTTATCTCCGGAGATGCTGCCCGTCCCGCAGAGATACCCCAACACTTTGTTTAAGAAGGAACTGCAGATGTTGGAAAATCGAAGGGAGACAAAAATGCTGGAGAAACTCAGCGGGTGAGGCGGCATCTTCGAGCATCTATGCAGCGAAGGAAATAGGCAACTTTTCGGGCCGAGACCCTTCTTCAGACCCTTTACTCCAGCACTTTGGTATCTTACGTCTATCTTTGGTCTAAACCAGCAACTGCAGTTCTTTGTTTCTAAACACAACAAATAGATCAGAGCGATTTTGAAGGCAGATGACCAACATTCAAACGACCATTAAATCCTTTGAATTTGACCTGAAAATTATGCAGAATGTCTGAAGGGTGGAGTTTATTTGGTCTCAGCACTCTGTGCTTTAACATCTGTCTCACAACATTAATAAATGGACTTACTTCTTGAGTGAAGTTATTGGAAAATTCTTTGAATTCCTTGCTGGTTTTGTTTTGAAATGCATCAATGTAGTTTTTATTTGTTAATCTCGTTGTCCCTTTCATTACTCTGCCAGCTATGGAGAGAAAAACAGATACTTCAGAGACAAATAGGCCACTATATTTGGGTATTTAATTTTGCAGACCATAGAGGTACCCCCCCCCCTTAAACCAAATCGCCCAAAATGCAAATTTTAACCACACTTAGTTTGAGACAGAATTTTACCTTTTGAATGTTCGAAAAACATAAATCTACATTTAAGTAGTCAGGAAGGTATTGGAGTAGGAGCTTCAGCTGCAATTCAACATGTTTATGAGGGTGTGGCCAGGACTCAAAAATCATGAGAGGAATAGATTGGGTAGCAGTAGACAACGAACTGCATTTCATTGTCTACTGCATTTCGTTGTCTCTGTACTGTACACTGCACAATGACAATAAAGTTTGAATCTGAAAAAAAATAATCTGAATCTGAGATGTACTGAGTCTCTTCACCAGAGTAGGGGAATCGAGAACCAGAGGACATACGGAACGAGCTGCCAGAGGAGGTGACACAGATACTATCACAATGTTTAAGAAACAATTAGACAGGTACATGGATAGGACAGGTTTAGAGGGATATGGACAAAACGCAGGCAGGTTTGGACTAGTGTAGATGGGACATGTTAGTCGGTGTGGGCAAGTTGGGCCAAAGGGCCTGTTTCCACACTGAATTACTCTATGATTCCATGAGTCTAGTGACAGGAATGTTAAAATAAATAGGGAACTTGTTCACATCTATGAATATATTTGCTCTTGGTCTTAAAGTAAGTCTGCTTTACCATGCATCAAGATCGTGGCTGATCTATCTCTATGTCAACTCTTATCCCCATTTTCCTTGCTTCCTTTAATATCTACAAACTTATAGCTTGTATTTTCAGGAATCTGACTGAGTTTTCACAGATAAAATTCTTTGGTTATAAATTCCAAAAGTTTGCCACTCTCCGAATGAAGACGTTTCTTCATGTCTCAATCTTAAATAGCCTACTTCCTTATACTCAAACTGTGTCCCCTCTTCCTCGATTCAATTCTATTCCTATCCCATCGGAGAGAACATTTTGTGCAGCTGGTCCAGTCGTTCAGAAATTTGTATGCTTCCATCTGAGTTCTTCCCGTTCTATTAAACTCTAAAGAATACAGAATCAGTCTACACAATCTCAACAAGTGCAACAAGTCTTTCTTGTAATCAACCCCTCTTGTGGGGTGGGAGATTGCAACCTTCACGAGGTCAAGTCAAGTTTATTCGTCACATACACATACGAGATGAGCAGTGAAATGAAAGGTCCGCCCTGTTCAACGAATGCAATCAACCTGGAGTGCACAATCAAATAAGATCTAGATGTCCTCCAACTTTAGGCTGTGCACGCCACACGCAAGAAGAAGAATCCTTCTTATAATAAAGACTAACATACCATTTGTCCTCCCAACCTCCAAGATAGCCATTAATGACATGTAAAAGCATATCGAAGCCCCGTTGAATATCAACACCACACAATCTCTCATTAGTTAATAAATAGTTTGCTTATTTGCTCAGTTGCTCTTATTACTGTTGTGCACATTATATCCTGTTGTTATGTAGTTGCCTACTCACGAAACTAAACTTGCTCTATCAGGCCCATCACTTCACCCAACAAAATGTGTAATGACCTAATCTGAGGAAAGACATTCTTGCCCTAATCCGAGGAAAGACATTCTTGCCCTAATCTGAGGAAAGACATTCTTGCCCTAATCTGAGGAAAGACATTCTTGCCCTAATCTGAGAGGAAAGACATTCTTGCCCTAATCTGAGGAAAGACATTCTTGCCCTAATCTGAGGAAAGACATTCTTGCCCTAATCTGAGGAAAGACATTCTTGCCGTAGAGGGAGTACAGAGAAGGTTCACCAGACTGATTCCTGGGATGTCAGGACTTTCATATGAAGAAAGACTGGATAGGCTCGGCTTGTACTCGCTGGAATTTAGAAGATTGAGGAGGGATCTTATAGAAACTTACAAAATTCTTAAGCGGTTGGACAGGGTAGATGCAGGAAGATTGTTCCCGATGTTGGGGAAGTCCAGAACAAGGGGTCACAGTTTAAGGATAAGGGGGAAATCTTTTAGGACCGATAGGAGAAACACATTTTTCACACAGAGAGTGGTGAATCTGTGGAATTCTCTGCCACAGAAGGTATTTGAGGCCAGTTCATTGACTATATTTAAGAGGGAGTTAGATGTGGCCCTTGTGGCTAAAGGGATCAGGGGGTATGGAGAGAAGGCAGGTACAGGATATTGAGTTGGATAATCAGCCATGATCACATTGAATGGCGGTGCAGGCTCGAAGGGCCAAATGGCCTACTCCTGCATCTATTTTCTATGTTTCTATGTTTCTATGTTAAGTGCAAAGCACTTCTTTCTTAAATTAAAAAAATATTTTGGTTTGAACTTGCAACCTAACCAAGCAATATGAAACAACCAATCATGCCTTTAGCTGCCATTTTTGTACCAAAGATACACTCTATGAAGAGTAACAGTGATATTGTACCTGTGAAACATACCTGTTCGGAAATGCCATGAAACTGTAGACTTTTCACCACAAGTTGATGTTGATACAGAAATCACATAGTTAACCGAAACTTCAAGAGAGGTAAACCTTATTGTACTTTGCCCAGTTGAAAAAGTTTCCACTATTTTATTGTCCTTCTTTATACTGAAAGTATATGTGGCCTTAAATGCACTGTTTAAGCCAACCTCTAAGCGAACCTGAATTGATTGACTTTCCACCACAATGGGAACAATACGAATGATCTTCAGTGGCTCTGCAGAAAAGAGAGCATTGTTTCAATTAAGCATTAGCATCTCAGTTATTGTATTCCTGAACAGCTCTCTTATAAATACATTAACATTTCTCTACAAATCACCTTGCTGGTACTGGAGAGACGGCACTAGCAATGAATGAGTTTTGTACACACTGCACTGAATTTTCCTGTTACATTAAAGTCAATTATCAATATATATCAATTTTAGGGGATTCCATTACATTTTGGTCTCACATTTATCGTAAATTTTATTGCACAGTTTTGCCACCAAGAAAAATGCTTTCTGTACTTTAAAAAAAACCCCACTATCAATCATCTAAACATCAAAATCAAAGATAAAATTTGCTGTCTTGCATTAAATAAAAAATGGTGGCAATTATTTACCAGTAAGTGAATTAAGGTTTCACATCCACAGAAGGGCAAAATTGTTCAGAATTTAATCTCATGTATTTTCCCAACACTTCTACCAGAAAAAAAAGTTGCTCGTCTAAATAGTTGTATAGTATTACGTCAGTCATCTCAAATCGTGGCATAGATACAGTTTTCAATGTAAAATTAGGTTTTACGTATTAGTAAATAATGGAGAATTGGTATGTATGGGGGAGGGGAGATTGTGGCAATAAGGCTCGAGTAACTTACCGCATGTGGTGGTGGGAGCAGCCACGGTGGTGGCTGTTGTTCCAGGTCTGTTGGTCATGTTGGTTGTTGTAGGACTGATACTGCTGGCAGTTGTAGGAGTGGTGGTACTGGTGGTTGTAGTAGGACTGTTGGTGCTGGCAGCTGTAGGACCAACGACGCTGGTATTTGCTGTAGGATTGGTGGTGCTGATGAGGATAGTTGTTGCAGGACTAGTGGTTGTTCCTGCAATTGATTCAGTTGTTGCACTGGATGTTGATTCCGTGGTTCCAATGCGTGATTCAGTTGTTGCACTGGAGTTTGCTACAGTTGTTCCTGTGCCTGACTGGGCTGTCGCATTGGTTTCTGTAGTTCCTGTGTTGGAGCCTGTCGTAGCACTGGGCATCGATTCATCTGTTTGTGTATTTGATTCAGTATTTGATTCAGTACTTGGACTGGTTGTTGGTTCTATTGTTGCTGTGCTTGATTCAGTTGTTGCACTGGCTGATGATTGATCTGTTCCTGTGTTTGATTCATTTACTGGAGTTACTGTTGGTTGAACTGTCCCTGTGTTGAATTCAATTGTGGCACTGGATATGGACCGAGTTGTAGTTGTGTTGGATTCAGTTGTGGCACTGGATATTGATATAGCTGTTCTTGTATTTAATTCAGTTGTTCCACTGGATACTGATTCAGCTGATGCAGTGTTTGATTCAGTTGTTCCTGTTATTGATTCAGTTGCTGCACTTGGTTTTGATGTAGCTGTTTCTGTGTTTGATTCTGTTGTTTCACTGGAAGCCAATTCAGTTGATCCTGTGTTAGATTCAGTAATTGCACTGGATGTGGATTCTGCTGTTGCTGTGCTTGACTCAGTTGTCACACTGGATGTCGATGTAGCTGTTCCAGTGTTTGTTTCAGAAGTTTCCTTTGTTAGTTCTGTTATCACAATGTTTGATTCACTTGTTGCACCTGATGTTGGTAAAGATGTTCCTGCAGTTAATTCACTTGTTTTACTCAATGTTGATTGAGCTGTTCCTGTATTGGACTCTATTGTTGCACTTGATGCTGTTCCAGTGTTTGATTCAGTTGTTGTGCTGGAAATTGTACCTGTATTGGTATCTGTTGTTGCAGTGCTTGTTTGTTCACCTGTGGTTACAGTGTTTGTTTCATTTGTTACACTGGATATTGGTACCGGTGTTTCTGTGGATAATTCACTTGTTTTACTCAATGTTGATTGAACTGTTCCTGTGCTGGATTCTATTGTTGCACTGGATGCTGATTCAGTTGTTGCTGTGATTGATTGAGTTGTTGCACTGGATATTGATTCTGATGTTCCCATATTGGTTTCATCTGTTGCACTGAATGTTAATTCTGTTGTAACACTGGACGTTGATTCAGTTGTCATGCTTGATGTTTGTTCCGATGTTCCTGTGATTGTTTCAGTTGTTTTACTCAATGTTGATTGAGCTGTTCCTGTACTGGATTCTATTGTTGCACTGGATGCTGTTTCAGCTGTTCCAGTGTTTGATTCAGTTGTTGTGCTGGAAATTGTTCCTGTATTGTTATCTGTTGTTGCAGTAATTGTTGGTTCATCTGTTCTTGTGTTTGATTCGGTTGTTGCACTTGAAATTGATTCTTGGGTTTCACTGGATGCCAATTCGGTTCCCGTATTGGTTTCTGCTGCTGCACTGGATGTTGGTTCACCTGTTCCAGTGTTTGATTCAGTAGTTGTACCGGCTGTCGATTCTGTTGTTGCTGTGGTTGATTCCGTTGTCACACTGGATATTGCTTCAGTTGTTGCTCTGGATAGGGTTTCAGTTGTTGTGCGTGGAGTTAATTCTGTTGTTGAACTGGGTGTTGATTCACGTGTTCCTGTGTTTGATTCAGTCATTGTACTGCTCATCAGTTCTGTTGTTCCTGAGTTGGGTTCTGTTGTTGCACTGTTGGTTGATTCACCCGTTGCTGGGTTTAATGCAGTAGTTGCACTGGATGTTGATTCAACTGTTCCTGTTATTGATTCAGTTGCTGCACTGTTTGCTGTTGTTGCTGTTTCTGTGCTTGTTTCAGTTTTTGAAGTGGATACTGAATCAACCATCCCTGTAACTGATTCAGTTGTTGCACTGGATATTTGTACAGTTATTGCACTGGATGTTGATTCAGCTGTTGCGCTGGGTGCTGATTCAGTTTGCACACTGGATGTTGATTCAGTGGTCACACTGGATATTGGTTCAGCGGTTGCACTGGATACGGATTCCGTTGTCACACTGTATATTGGTTCAGCGGTTGTACTGGATGTTGATTCAGTGGTCACACTGTATATTGGTTCCACTGTTGCGCTGGGTGTCAATTTTGTTGTTCCTGTGCTTAATGAAATGGTTGCACTGGATGCTGATTGTGGTGTTGCACCAGATATTGATTCTGCTGTTCCAGTGTTTGATTCCGTCATTGCACTGGATGTGGATTCTGTTGTTGCAGTGTTTGATCCATTTGTTGCACTGGATGCTGTCAAAGCTGCTTCTGTGTTTGAATCAATTGTGATACTGGATGGTGATTCAGATGTCCCTGTGTTTGAGTTAGCTGTTGCACTGGACATTAATTCTATTGTTGCTGTGTTTGATTCACTTGTTGTTGTGCTGGATATTGATACAATTGTCCTCATATTGGTTTCCGCTGTTGCAATGGATGTTGATTCACCTGTTCCTGTGTTTAACACAGTAATTGCACTGGAGGGTGTTTTTGTTGCTGCACTGGGTATTGATTCCATTGTCACACTTGCTGATTGTTCCGTTGATCCCGCGACTGTTTCACCTGTTTTACTCAATGTTGATTGAGCTGTTCCTGTGCTGGATTCTATTGTTGCGCTGGATGCTGTTTCAGCTGTTCCAGTGTTTGATTTAGTTGTTGTGCTGGATATTGGATCAGTTGTTCCCGTATTGGCTTCTGTCATTACAGTGGTTGTTGGTTCACCCGTTCTTGTGTTTGATTCAGTTGCACTGGAAATTGATTCTGTAGTTGCTGTGGTTGATTCAGTTGTCACACTGTTTTTCGATTCAGCTGTTGCTGTGTTTACTGCAGTAATCGCACTTGCTGTTGATTCTGTTATTGTTGTGTTTGATTGAGTTGCTGCATTGGATGTATCTGTTCCAGTGTTTGTTTCGGAAGTTGCCCTTGTTGTTAGTTGTGTTGTCACAGTGTTTGATTCACTTGTTGCACTGGATATTGGTACCGGTGTTTCTGTGGATAATTCACTTGTTTTACTTAATGTTGATTGAACTGTTCCTGTGCTGGATTCTATTGTTGCACTGGATGCTGATTCAGTTGTTCCAGTATTGGTTTCAGCTGTTGCACTGAATGTTAATTCTGTTGTAACACTGGACGTTGATTCCGTTGTTGCGTGGGATGTTGATTCTGTTGTCCCTGTGTTTAAAGCATTAGTTGCAGTGGAGATTGATTCAGTTGTTGCACTGGACATTGATTTCATTGTCATGCTTGATGTTAGTTCCGATGTTGCTGTGATTGTTTCCGTTGTTTTACTCAATGTTGATTGAGCTGTTCCTGTACTGGATTCTATTGTTGCACTGGATGCTGTTTCAGCTGTTCCAGTGTTTGATTCAGTTGTTGTGATGGAAATTGTTCCTGTATTGTTATCTGTTGTTGCAGTAATTGTTGGTTCATCTGTTCTTGTGTTTGATTCGGTTGTTGCACTTGAAATTGATTCTTGGGTTTCACTGGATGCCAATTCGGTTCCCGTATTGGTTTCTGCTGCTGCACTGGATGTTGGTTCACCTGTTCCAGTGTTTGATTCAGTCGTTGTACCGGCTGTCGATTCTGTTGTTGCTGTGGTTGATTCCGTTGTCACACTGGATATTGCTTCAGTTGTTGCTCTGGATAGGGTTTCAGTTGTTGTGCGGGATGTTAATTCTGTTGTTGAACTGGGTGTGGATTCACGTGTTCCTGTGTTTGATTCAGTCATTGTACTGCTCATCAGTTCTGTTGTTCCTGAGTTGGGTTCTGTTGTAGCACTGTTGGTTGATTCACCCGTTGCTGGGTTTAATGCAGTAGTTGCACTGGATGTTGATTCAACTGTTCCTGTTATTGATTCAGTTGCTGCACTGTTTGCTGTTGTTGCTGTTTCTGTGCTTGTTTCAGTTTTTGGAGTGGATACTGAATCAACCATCCCTGTAACTGATTCAGTTGTTGCACTGGATATTTGTACAGTTATTGCACTGGATGTTGATTCAGCTGTTGCGCTGGGTGCTGATTCAGTTTGCACACTGGATGTTGATTCAGTTTGCACACTGGATATTGGTTCAGCGGTTGCACTGGATACGGATTCCGTTGTCACACTGTATATAGGTTCCACTGTTGCGCTGGGTGTCAATTTTGTTGTTCCTGTGCTTAATGAAATGGTTGCACTGGATGCTGATTGTGGTGTTGCACCAGATATTGATTCTGCTGTTCCAGTGGTTGATTCTGTCATTGCACTGGATGTGGATTCTGTTGTTACAGTGTTTGATCCATTTGTTGCACTGGATGCTGTCAAAGCTGCTTCTGTGTTTGAATCAATTGTGATACTGGATGGTGATTCAGATGTCCCTGTGTTTGAGTTAGCTGTTGCACTGGACATTAATTCTATTGTTGCTGTGTTTGATTCACTTGTTGTTGTGCTGGATATTGATACAATTGTCCTCATATTGGTTTCCGCTGTTGCAATGGATGTTGCTTCACCTGTTCCTGTGTTTAACACAGTAATTGCACTGGAGGGTGTTTTTGTTGCTGCACTGGGTATTGATTCCATTGTCACACTTGCTGATTGTTCCGTTGATCCTGCGACTGTTTCACCTGTCTTACTCAATGTTGATTGAGCTGTTCCTGTGCTGGATTCTATTGTTGCGCTGGATGCTGTTTCAGCTGTTCGAGTGTTTGATTCAGTTGGTGTGCTGGATATTGGATCAGTTGTTCCCGTATTGGCTTCTGTCATTACAGTGGTTGTTGGTTCACCCGTTCTTGTGTTTGATTCAGTTGCACTGGAAATTGATTCTGTAGTTGCTGTGGTTGATTCAGTTGTCACACTGTTTTTCGATTCAGCTGTTGCTGTGTTTACTGCAGTAATCGCACTTGCTGTTGATTCTGTTATTGTTGTGTTTGATTGAGTTGCTGCATTGGATGTATCTGTTCCAGTGTTTGTTTCAGAAGTTGCCCTTGTTGTTAGTTGTGTGGTTACAGTGTTTGATTCACTTGTTGCACTGGATATTGGTACCGGTATTTCTGTGGATAATTCACTTGTTTTACTTAATGTTGATTGAACTGTTCCTGTGCTGGATTCTATTGTTGCACTGGATGCTGATTCAGTTGTTGCTGTGATTGATTGAGTTGTTGCACTGGTTATTGATTCTGTTGTTCCCGTATTGGTTTCAGCTGTTGCACTGAATGTTAATTCTGTTGTAACACTGGACGTTGATTCAGTTGTCATGCTTGATGTTTGTTCCAATGTCCCTGTGTTTGACTTAGCTGTTGCACTGGACATTAATTCTATTGTTGCTGTGTTTGATTCACTCGTTGCACTGGAATTTGGTGAATCTGTGTTGGATTCTGTTGTTGTTGTTGTTGTTGTTGCACTGGATGTTGACTCAGTCGGTCCTGTCTTTGATTCTGTTGTTTCATTGGTTGCAGATTCAGTTGTTTGTGTGTCTAAATCAGTTGTTGCTCTCAATGTTGGTTGAGCCGTTTCCGTGCTGGGTCCTGTTATTGCACTGGATATTGGTTCATTTGTTGCTGTGTTTGATTCAGTCATTATACTGGTTGATGCTTCTATTGTTCCTGTGATGTTTCCTGTGTTGTATCCTGTTGTCGCACTGTTTGTTGATTCAGGTGTTCCTGTGTTGAATGCAATAGTTGTACTGGAAATTGATCCAGTTGTTGAACTGAATACTGATTTGTCAGTTCCCGTATTAGTTTTTGCTCTTGCACTGGATGTTGGTTCAGCTGTGCCCGCCTTTAATGCAGTGGTTGCACTGGAAATTGATTCTGTTGTTGCAGTGTTTGAATCATTCGTCCCACTGGATGATGGTTCTATCATTGCACTGGATGGTGACCCTGCTATTCCTGTATTTGATTCTGTTGTCTCACTCTTTGCCAATTCAGTTGTTTTGGAATCAGTCATTGCACTGGTTGTCGAATCTGTTGCTTTTCTTGATCCCATTGTTGCAATGGATGCTGCTGTACCTGAGCTTATGTCAGTTGTTGTACTGGACACCGGAGTCATAAGGTATGGTGTTGTCACTGTAAATTCAGTTGCAAAAGGAGAAAGTTTAATCATTGCATCAATGATTCTGAGACAGGTATTGATTCTCAATTTGACTATGACACATTTGCCTCCCTCTTATTATTGTTGCAATATTAGTCTCTCCTTGTTGCTCTTTCCCATATCACCTCTAGGGTATCATAACTGTTATGAAAGACCAGTTTCGAATCGGTTTTCCAGCACCATCTGTGGTAAATAAGGATTATGGTTTGCCACTGAAGCACTGTAATGGCCTATGACAACCGTTAAAGGTTTTACCTCTACTTTCCCACCCCCGGGCACCCTTCCACCTACACCCCTCTCTCTTCCGTTACATTTCATGCCTCTTTTCTCTTATCTGACATGCTTTTGTCTCGTTTTCATCTCTAGCCTTTCTCCACCCATCTGCCAGTCAAAACCCTTCTCACCTGTATCCATCTATCACTTGCCAGACTTTGTCTGGCCCCCATCTCTTTCCCAGCTTTCTATCCCACCATTGTAATCTGTCCACAGAAGGGTCCTGAGCCAAAAAGGTCACCTTTCCATTCCTTCCACTGATGCTGCCTGATCCGCTGAGTTCCTCCAGCACTTTGTGTTTGGTTGCACTAAAAATATTTGCCCAACATATGACCTGGGATCACCGTGTCTGTCACAAGGCAAATGCTAAGATTACATTTTAATTATCTGCATGTGAAGCTGACATATTGGACATGGAACATTCAGAACAACAACCAACTAATTTCTCTAATGTAGCAAATATATCAATTTTTTTCAGTACTGGCAGTCAGTCACACATCCAATACCATAGTCACATGGTCAAACCGTACTCACAATACAAACTATAACATTTCCAATCAAAACCGAGCAGAGTATTAAATGTCTTCAATGTTTCTATTATGAAATCTTACTTATGTAGTTTAAATTCATTTGTTGCTTTTTTTTAAATTATTTAATGGACCTTAAATGTTCTTTTCACTGAAATTCTCCTGCCTTTAGCCTCAATTTTCGATTTAACTTTTAAACTATTTTTGTTTCTATCCTGACTATGACGCTGATTGTGATGGAAGATTAAAATGTCTCAGTGTAGAAATACTTTAACTTCACCTCTGTAGAAAAGGAGATAACAAAGCATCGGAAATGCCCTCATTCTTCAGGGAATGGGGGTTCCCCTCCCCTACTATGGAAACATAGAAAATAGGTGCAGGAGTAGGCTATTCGGCCCTTCGAGCCTGCACCGCAATTCAATATGATCATGGCTGATCATCCAACTCAGTATCCTGTACCTCTCCATACCCCCTGATCCCTTTAGCCACAAGGGCAACATCTAACTCCCTCTTAAATATAGCCAATTAACTGGCCTCAACTACCTTCTGTGGCAGAGAATTCCAGAGATTCACCACTCTCTGTGTGAAAAATGTTTTCCTCATCTCGGTCCTAAAAGATTTCCCCCTTATCCTTAAACTGTGACCCCTTGTTCTGGACGACCCCAACATCGGGAACAATCTTCCTGCATCTACCCTGTCCAACCCCTTAAGAATTTTGTAAGTTTCTATAAGATCCCCCCTCAATCTTCTAAATTCTAGCGAGTACAAACCGAGTCTATCCAGTCTTTCTTTATATGAAAGTCCTGACATCCCAGGAATCAGTCTGGCGAATCTTCTCTGTACTCCCTCTATGACAAGAATGTCTTTCCTCAGATTAGGAGACCAAAAATGTACACAATACTCCAGGTGTGGTCTCACCAAGACCCTGTACAACTGCAGTAGAACCTCCCTGTTTCTATACTCAAATCCTTTTGCTATGAATGCTAACATACCATTCGCCTTCTTCACTGCCTGCTGCACCTGCATGCCTACTTTTAATGTTCAAGAAGGAACTGCAGATGCTGGAAGATCGAAGGTACACAAAATTGCTGGAGAAACTCAGCGGGTACAGCAGGGAAGAAGGCATTTCGGCCCGAAACGTTGCCTATTTCCTTCGCTCCATAGATGCTGCTGCACCCGCTGATTTTCTCCAGCAATTTTGTGTACCTGCCTACTTTTAATGACTGGTGTACCATGACACCCAGGTCTCATTGCATCTCCCCTTTTCCTAATTGGCCACCATTCAGATAATAGTCTACTTTCCTGTTTTTGCCACCAAAGTGGATAACCTCACATTTATCCACATTAAACTGCATCTGCCATGCATTTGCCCACTCACCCAGCCTATCCAAGTCACCTTGCAGCCTCCTAGCATCCTCCTCACAGCTAACACTGCCCCCCAGCTTCGTGTCATCCGCAAACTTGGAGATGTTGCATTCAATTCCCTCGTCCAAATCATTCATATATATCGTAAATAGCTGGGGTACCAGCACTGAGCCTTGCGGTACCCCACTAGTCACTGCCTGCCATTGTGAAAAGGACCCGTTTATTCCTACTCTTTGCATCCTGTCTGCCAGCCAGTTCTCTATCCACATCAATACTGAACCCCCAATACCATGTGCTTTAAGTTTGTATACTAATCTCTTATGTGGGAACTTGTCGAAAGCTTTCTGAAAGTCCAGATATAACACATCCACTGGTTCTCCCTTATCCACTCTACTAATTACATCCTCGAAAAATTCTATAAGATTCGTCAGACATGATTTACCTTTCATAAATCCATGCTGACTTTGTCCAATGATTTTACCACTTTCCAAATGTGCTGCTATCCCATCTTTAATAACTGATTCTAGCAGTTTCCCCACTACCGGCGTTAGACTAACTGGTCTGTAATTTCTCGTTTTCTCTCTCCCTCCTTTTTTAAAAAGTGGGGTTACATTAGCTACCCTCCAATCCTCAAGAACTACTCCAGAATCTAAAGAGTTTTGAAAGACTATCACTAATGCATCCACTATTTCTGGGGCTACTTCCTTAAGTTCTCTGGGATGCAGCCTATCTGGCCCTGGGGATTTATCGGCCTTTAATCCATTCAATTTACCCAACACCACTTCCCGGCTAACCTGGGTTTCACTCAGTTCCTCCATCTCATTTGACCCCCTGTCCCCTGCTATTTCCGGCAGATTATTTATGTCTTCCTTAGTGAAGACAGAACCAAAGTAGTTATTCAATTGGTCTGCCATGTCCTTGTTCCCCATGATCAATTCACCTGTTTCTGACTGCAAGGGACCTACATTTCTTTTAACTATTCTTTTTCTCTTCACGTATCTATAAAAACTTTTGCGGTCAGTTTTTATGTTCCCTGCCAGTTTTTTTTTCATAACCTATTTTCCCTTTCCTAATTAAGCTCTATGTCCTCCTCTGCTGGTCCCTGAATTTCTCCCAGTCCTTTTTCTGGCTAATTTGTATGCTTCATCTTTTTTTTGATACTATCCCTGATTTCCCTTGTTATCCATGGATGCACTACCTTCCCAGATTTTTTTTTTTGCCAAACTGGGATGAACAATTGTTGTAGTTCACCCATGCAGTCTTTAAATGCCTTCCATTGCATATCCACCGTCAACCCATTAAGAATCAATTGCCAGTCAATCTTGGCCAATTCACGTCTCATACCCTCAAAGTTACCTTTCTTTAAGCTCAGGACCCTTGTTTTTGAATTAACAATGTCACTCTCCACCCTAATGAAGAACTCAACCATATTATGGTCATTCTTGCCCAAGGGGCCACGAACAACAAGACTGCTAACTAACCCTTCCTCATTACTCAATACCCAGTCTAGAAAAGCCTGCTCTCTCGTTGGTTCCACTACGTTGGTTTAGAAAACTATCCCGCATACATTCCAAGAAATCCTCTTCCTCAGCACCCTTGCCAATTTGATTCACCCAATCTATATGTAGATTGAAGTCACACATTATAACTGTTTTACCTTTGTTGCGCGCATTTCTAATTTCCTGTTTGATGCCATCCCCAACTCCACTACTACTGTTAGGTGGCCTGTATACAACTCCCACTGGCGTTTTCTGCCCCTTAGTGTTTTGCAGCTCTATCCATATCGATTCCACATCCTCCAAGCTAATGTCTTTCCTTTCTATTGCGTTAATCTGCTCTCTAACCAGCAATGCTACCCCACCACCTTTTCATTTCTGTCTATCCCTCCTGAATATTGATTATCCCTGGATGTTCAGCTCCCAGCCTTGGTCACCCTGGAGCCATGTCTCTGTGATCCCAACTATATCATAGTCATTAATAGCTATCTGCACATTCAACTCATCCATCTTATTACAAATGCTCCTTGCATTGAGACACAAAGCCTTCAGGCTTGTTTTTACTACACTCTTACCCCTTATACAATTATGTTGAAAAGTGGCCATTTTTGATTTTTGCCCTGGATTTGGCTGCCTGCCACTTTTACTTTTTACCTTGCTACTTATTGCTTCTACCCTCATTTTACACCCCTCTGTCTCTCCGCTCACAAATTTAAGAAACCCTTTCCCTTTAACTCCATCCTCAACTATCCCATTTGACACCCCAACCCCCTTATTCAGTTTAAAACCACCCGTGTAGCAGTGGCAAACCTGCCTGCCAGAATGCTGGTCCCCCACCTGTTAAGATGCAATCCGTCCCTTTTGTACAGTTCCCCCTTACTATAGATGAGGCTCTCACCAGGGTCTCTTCAATACCCCGTAACACTGCTCGCTCTCCCCATCCCCCCATTCGGAACAAGGGCAGAGCCCCCCTAGTCCTCACCTTCCACCCTACCAGCCGTCACATACAACAAATAATCCTCTGCCATTTTCGCCACCTCCAACGTGACCCCACCACTCGCCCCATCTTCCCCCCTCCCCCCCCCCCCCCCCCCCCCCCCCCGCTTTCCGCAAAGTCCGCTTCCTCTGTAACTCCCTGGTCAATTCTGCCCTTCCCACCCGTACCACCCCCTCCCGGGGCACTTTCCCTTGCAACCACAAGAAATGTTACACTTGTCGCTTTACCTCCTCCCTCGACTCCATTCAAGGATCCAAGCAGTTGTTCCAGGTGCGACAGAGGTTCACCTGCACCTGCTCCAACCACATCTATTGCATCCATTGCTCTAGATTTCAGCTGATCTACATCGTTGAGACCAAGCGTAGGCTTGGCGAACGTTTCGCCGAACACCTCCGCTTGGTCTGCAATAATCAACCTGATCTCCCAGTGGCTCAGCACTTCAACTCCCCCTCCCATTCCGTATCCGGCCTTCTGTCCTGGGCCTCCTCCATGGCCAGAGTGAGCACCACCAGAAATTGAAGGAGCAGCACCTCATATTTCGCTAGTGCAGTTTACACCCCAGCGGCATGAACATTGAATTCTCCAATTTCCGGTAGCCCTTCTTGTCTCCTCCCCTTCTCAGCTTTCCCTCGGCCTTCTGGGTTTTGTCTGGAAATGTTGCCTATTTCCATCGCTCCATAGATGCTGCTGCACCCACTGAGTTTCTCCAGCACTTTTGACTACCTAAAGAAGGTATATGGTATGTTTGTCTTCATTGGGGATGGTATTGAGTATAAGAGTCAGCAAGTGATGTTGCAGATTTATAGGACTTTGTTTAGGCTTCATTTAGAATATTGTGTGCAGTTCTGGTCACCTCATTACTGGAAGGATGTGGAGACTTTGGACAAGGTACAGAAGATGTGAACCAGAATAATGCCTGGATTAGAGGAAGTTAGCCAGAAGGAGAGACTGGGCAAACTTGGATCGTTGTCTCTGGAGTGCCAAGAGTCAAGAGTGTTTAATTGTCACATGTGCTGAAACAGAACAATGGAAATCATCCTTGTAGCAGCGTAGTTGGTCTGCAAACATAGTACTCAAGTGATAACATAATAAAAACAAACAAAAAAATTCATAGATGGTGATTCACCTGTTGCCGTGTTTAATGCAGTAGTTGCACTGGAAATTGATTCTGTTGTTGCTGTGTTTGATTGAGTTGTCGCACTGGATGTTGTTATAACTGTTCCAGTGTTTGTTTCAGAAGTTGCCCTCGTTGTTAGTTGTGTTGTCGCAGAATTTGATTCACTTGTTGCACTGGATATTGATTCCGATGTTCCTGCGATTGTTTCACTTGTTTTACCCATTGTTGATTGAGCTGTTCCTGTGCTGGATTCTATTGCTGCACTGGATGCTGATTCAGTTGTTGCTGTGTTTATTGCAGTAATCACACTGAATGTTAATTCCATTGTTGCACTGGATATTGATACTGTTGTTCTTGTATTTGAGTCAGCAGTTGCACTGGATATCAATTTGTTTATTCCCATATTGGTTTCTGCTGTTGCACTGGTAATAGATGCATCTATTCCTGTGTTAAAGAAGGAACTGCAGATGCTGGAGAATCGAAGGTACACAAAAAAGCTGGAGAAACTCAGCGGGTGCAGCAGCATCTATGGAGCGAAGGAAATAGGCAACGTTTCGGGCCGAAACCCTCATCTATTCCTGTGTTTGATTCAGCCATTGTACCGGTTGTCGGTTCTATTGTTGCTGTGTTGGGCTCTGTTGCTACACTGTTTGTCGATTCACCTGGTGCTGTATTTAGTGCAGAAGTTGTACTGGAAATTGATTCTGTTGTTGCTGTGTTTGGTTCAGTTGTTACACTGGATGTGGATGTAACTGTTCCAGTGTTTGTTTCAGAAGTTTCCCTCATTGTTAGTTGTGTTGTCGCACCGTTTGATTCACTTGTTGTACTTTATGTTGTTTTTGATGTTCCTGCGATTGTTTCAGTTGTTTTACTCAATGTTGATTGAGCTGTCCCTGTGCTGGATTCTATTGCTACACTGGGCGTTGATTCAGTTGTTCCTGCGTTTGATTCAGTAGTTGCACTGGGCATTGATGGAACTGTTTCTGAGCTGAGTCCTGTTGTTGCACGGGATCTTGGTTCAGTTGTCGCTATGTTTGATTCTGTTGCACAGGATTTTGATTTTGTTGTTACTGTGCTGGGTTCTTTTGTTGCACTATTGGTCGATTCTGTTGTTATTGTGTTTAATGCTGTAGTTGCACTGGATGTTGATTCTGGTGTTACATTGGATATTGAATCAGGTGTTGCACTGGATGGTGATGTAGCTGCTCCAGTGTTTGTTTCAGAAGCTGCACTTGCTGTTAGTTGTGTTGTTGCAGTGCTTGATTCACTTGTTGGACTGGATGCCGAGTCATTCGTTCCGGTGTCTGATTTAGTTGTTGCGCTGGATGTTGTTGTAACTATTTTTGAGTTGGCTTCTGTTGCTGCAATGGATGTTGACTCAGACAGACCTGTGTTTGATTCTGTTGTTTCATTGGTTGCAGGTTCGGTTGTTTGTGTGTCTGCAGTTGTTGCTCTCAATGTTGATTGAGCTGTTTCCATGTTGGGTCTTGTTATTGCACTGGATGTTGGTTCAGTTGTTGCTGTGTTTGATTCAGTCATTGTACTGGTTGTTGATTGAGATGATCCTGAAAGATTCTGTTGTTGCACTGGAAATTGATTCTACTCTTGCACTGGATGTTGGTTCAGTTGTTGTTGTGTTTGATTCTACTGTTGCACTAGTTGTCAATTCAGCTGTTCCTGTCATTGACTCATTTGCTGCACTGGTTGCTATTATAGCTGTTTCTGTGTTTGTTTCAGTTGTAGGACTGGATGCTGTGTCCGTCCATCCTGTGTCTGATTCCGTTGTTGCACTGGATGTTGATTGAGTTAATTCTGAACTGGGTTATGTTGCTGCACTGGATGTTAGTTCAGTTGTTGCTGTGTTTGATTCCGTTTTTGCACTGGCAGTTGATGCAGATATTCCAGTGTTCGGACCTGTTGTTGACTCAGCCGTTTTTGTATTTGATTCAGTCATTGCAATGGTAGTTAACTATTTTGTTGCTGTGCTTGATCCATTTATTGCATTGGATGCTGATGTAGCTGTTCCAGGGCTTATTTCAGCAGCTGTCCTTGCTGTTACAGCCATGTTTGATTCACTTTGTGCACTGATTGGTTACTCTTTTTTTCCTGTGTTTGATTCGATTGTTGCACTGGATGTGTCAGTTGTTTTATTGGTCATTTGTTTTGCCATGTATGGCATTGTCACTGTAAATTCAGTTGTAATGCTGAAATTTAATCTCATTGTATCAATGATTCCGGGAGGTATTGATTCTCAATTAGAGTATGACACACCTTCGCCCACGAAGAAAGAGTGCTAAATAATGCTAAGATTGTTAAAGAGTGCTAAAGTGTAAAAAGGTGTGCTAGCCTTCATTGGGGGGTATTGAATATAAGAGTCAGGAGGTCATGTTGCACATTTACATGACTTTGGTTAGGCAATATTGAGAATATTGTGTGCAGTTCTGTTCACCTAATTACCGGAGGATGTGGACAGGGTACAGAAGAGGTGTACTAGAATAATGCTTGGATTAGAGGGTATTGACTATAAGAAGAGGTTGGACAAACTTGGAATGTGTTCTCTGGAGCGTCAAGAGTCAAGAGTGTTTAATTGATTGAAATACCAAAACAGAACAATAACATTTTTACTTCCACTAGCATAACAGGTCTACAAACGCACTCAATCGATAAATTATAAAACCAAACAAAAAAGTTCAATATTTTTTTTTAAAATTCAATATTAGTGAAAATCAAATCCAAAACCTGAAATCCCTGGTGCAACCAAGACAGTTTGTATTTCTAAGTTTAGTTTGTGTTTGCAGTGTTTAATAGCCTGGTGGGTGTTAGGAAGAAGTTGCCCCTGAACTTGGAGGTGATGATTTTCAGACACTCATACCTTGTGATGGCAGAAGTGAAATGAGAGCATGGCCAGGGTAGCATGCGTCCTTATGCTGGCTGCCTTTTTGAGGTAGCACCTTCTGTAGATGCCTTTGATGATGGGGAGGACAGTGTCCAATACTTCTTGTAATCTCCTTCATTGTTGGAGGGTGTCAAAGGTTGAGGGAGATCTGATAGAAGTATATAAAATTATGAGTCATAGATAGGGTAAACAGTCACAACCTTTTGCCCAGGGTGGAAATGTCAATGACCAGATGTGATAGTTTTAAGATCAGAGGGGGTTTGTTTAAAGAGAGTGGTCTTTAAAAAGTTTGGAATGATGTAAGAAAATGGTCAGACAAAATTATTAAAGCTACAAAAGGAGATGAGGAAACACAAGGGCGAGTAGAAGAATCTTGATAAGAATAATGATAGTCAATGAACTGTGAGGCTAACACATATAGGTAAGATTAAATCCTTCAGCAAATAAGCAAGAGATGGAATCAGTTTCTTGGCACAGAGAGTGGTAAGTACGTGGAATGTGCTGTCAGAGGGAGTGTTGGGAGGTGATACAATAAGGCCATTTAAGAGGCTTTTAAATAGGCACGTTGGCGCAGCGGTAGAGTTGCTGCCTTACAGTGCTTACAGCACCAGTGACCTAGGTTAGATCCCGACTATGGTTGCCGTCTGTATGGAGTTTATACGTTCTCCCCGTGACCGCATGGGTTTCCTCCAAGATCTTCGGTTTGCTCCCACACTCCAAAGACATACAGGTTTGTAGGTTAATTGGCTTAGGTATAAGTATATAGTATTCCATGTGTGTGTGTAGGATAGCATTAGTGTGCAGGGATCACTGGTCTGTTCGGACCTGAAGGGCCTGTTTCCTCGCTGTATTTCTAAACTAAACTAAACACACGATATGCAGGCAATTGAAGTATATGGATCATGTGTGGACAGAGGAGATTAGTTTAACATGACATCACATTTGGCACAGACATTATGGGTCCAAAGCCTTTTCTTTGCTGCACTGTGCTGTTCTCATTTCTATGTATGTGCGCTGGTGAATTTTTCCATGGAATTTTTCCATGGAAACTATTTATTTCTCTTTCTTCCCTTCCCTTTTGTGTTGTTGGACTCATTTCATTTCATGGATTTGCGATATCATCTTGCTTCCTAATTTACAGCACAGAATTCCCGTATTCTAAGCTAAAATTAAACAAAATATTCAATTTCACATCTTTTGTGGTTGCTGAATCATATAAACACATACCTTCAGAGTGGCATTTCATTATTCACCTGGGAAGACCATTGAACTACAAATAGTCATAAACTATTGTAACTTTGGGCTTGCCTCGCTGAATTTTGCTTTAAGAAAGACACAAAGTGCTGGAATAACTCAGAGGGGCAGGCAGCATCTCCAGAGAACAGTGCCACCTTCACAAATGCAAGAACAGAAGCAACCAGAGCAGGAATAGGCCAATCAACTCTTCAAGACTGTCCCACAGGTCAGTAAGTTCTTGACCGATGCTCCAATTCATTTCACACATACAGAATTGCTTTATATTGCACCCTCTCAGACCTTCAAAATAAAATTTACTGCCTGGAGTCTATAAGACTTTATTGGTCTGCTATGCCAATTCGTGTTTAATAAACTGTCCCAAGGCACATCATTTTATATGTGGAATGGCATTGCAACAATAATATCAAAATATAATTAATGTTAAGATAAACATTTTTTCTAAAATAACTTTTTTAGATTCTACCTTGAGCAAATGCGCATGTTCTGTTCTTTCTTTTCTTTTCTATACACTTTTTCTTAAAAATAGTCATTCTAAATATTGTTTTTTTATTTCCTGGTTTGATCTCCTCTGTGAATCATAACCTGTGAATTTAATGACTTCCTGGCTTCTGAATGTCGGAGATCACCTTCACCCGAGGCTTTAGATAATTGAGCCAGAAAAGTGGAACAACATGCTGCAGAATTACCCAACAGCTTTCAACAAGATCAGAGGAAAGTACACTTCACCACTGATTGCAAAATTCAGGCTCTTCCCATCTTCTCAGTGCTCTTCAACCTCATCCTCTCTAAGCGAGTTTCCAACCATATCTATCACGCCTCTGCTCTCCCTTGATTTCTTTCTTGAACAGTTACATTTGCTACCTCTCAGTCCAAAGGGTGCATTCTAAATACTAGGTGAATTCTCAAAGATGTAAATCCAACATCTAGCATTTCGTTTTTTTTGTTTTTGTTTTTTTGCTGATTGCTGATTTCAGTTCATGACGTGGATAGATCTACATCTCCGAATACAGATTTGAAAAATTCTCTTTTAAGGGGCCTTCTCTTCTATTTCTACTTTCCACTTTTTATTTTTTTTTTTTTTTATATACACACTTCACGTTTTTCTACTCTCTACCATCTATTTTTCCACTTTTTCTTCTTTCTATTGTTTTCTTTTTCTTGTCTTGCTTACTTCCTTCTCATAACATAAAACTAGAGGTTGTACATAGAATGGATTACGGTATGACATAGTTGGCACCTAAAATTAGGTTCCACTGTACTGTTTTGTACTGTATTAACTTCTAATAAAATAAACAAAAACAAAATCTAGCATTTCTATAGCCATCTTTTAAAAAAATCCTAGAATGAAGATTGAGGTCCGGGGGACTTTGATGGTTTATGGTACCATTAAAGTCACGAATACTCTATCTATTAGTATTAGTATTACTTATTATATTAATAACAACACCAACA
Source organism: Leucoraja erinaceus (assembly GCF_028641065.1). Classification (NCBI taxonomy): domain Eukaryota; kingdom Metazoa; phylum Chordata; class Chondrichthyes; order Rajiformes; family Rajidae; genus Leucoraja; species Leucoraja erinaceus. The sequence goes on from NC_073389.1 coordinate 44,815,537, forward strand.
TTAATAATAATAATGATAACAATAATAATAACACTAATAATAATACTAATAAATGTTATTTCTGGAACAGTATAAGTTTATATTCCCTATAGTCATTATATCATTGGTTTCTGCAATTATTGTTTTAGTGATCATGGGAACCAAGGATGGAATGAATATTACAGTCTGAAATTTCCAGTCTGAAAAAGGGTACCAACCCAGAACGTCACCTATCCATGTTTTCCTGGGATGCTGCCTGACCCACTGGAAACCAGCATCTGCAGTTTCTACACTGAGTCTTAATGTTCTAATTATCTTCAAACTCCATTTACTTCTCAATGTAAATTTGTACACTTATAAGAATGGTTCATTTTCCTCTTCTCACTCTAGCATTGTATTTTTCTATCTACACCGAGCTACACCTGTCAACATCAACCCACCTTGGTTGTCAAATCTTTAAATTCGCCCCATTTACAATACTGCTCAAATTGGTAATGATCCTGATTGTGTGTGACAATGAATCCATGACACCTTTATCAGTTCATGGATTGTGAAAACTTGGCAGAATGTGAACCAGTGCTCAGAAAAAAATAATCAAAACTCTATATTAAAGAGGCGAGGAAGACAGATAGGGTGTAAGAGACATTTTGCAGTGTCAAAAACAGACACACATCCTAAAGGGCCTGTTCCACTTATGCAATTTTTTCAGTGACTTGCTGGTACCCAGCAGTGACTAGAACAAGGTACGACTCTTTGGGCTACTCCTCACGACAATACAGGTGTCACCCCGCGACATGTCATGAGTAGTGAGTGACCCAAAGAGTCGTGTAAGGTCGTGAGTAGTGGCCCAAAGAGGCGTACCTTTTTCTGGTCACCACTGGATTTTCAACATGTTGAAAATTTTCGCCGATCTGCTATGACTATGACGGTTGCTGGCAAGTCACCGAAAAAATCTCGTAAGTGGGACGGGACAGGCCCTTCAGAAACCACATTTTGTATTTAGTTTGTATCATTTATGTGTAATATATGTCCTGTGTATCATTTGAATCCTTGTGCCTGGCTGTGATGTTGCTGCAAGCAAGATTTTCTTTGTACCTGTACAGGAAAGAACTGCAAATGCTCGTTTAAATTGAAGGTAGGCACAAAATGCTGGAGTAATTCAATAGGACAGGCAGCATCTACAGGCAGCAGGTGGAGAGAAGGAGTGGGTGACATGTCAGGTCAAGATCCTTCTTCAGATTGATCATTCTGAAGAAGGGTCTCAACCCGAAACGTCACCCATTCCTTCTCTCGAGAGATGCTACCTGTCCCGCTGAGTTACTCCAGCATTTTTTGTCTACCTTTTCTTTGCACCTGTCCCTCACACTTCTTGTGCATATGATATAAACTTGACTTAACGATTAACACCAACACCAAATCACCATTTACAAGAAAGAACCAGTTGGTTTTTTTTGTGATTCAGATCACTGAAATTTACAATAAAGAAGTACTGACACAATTCTGTCTTATGAGCATTGTTCATGCGTTGTTCAGGTTAAGAATTGTCCAAAAATTGTCCCATTACGTTTCTGCCCTTCAATTTCTTCCTAAGCATGCATTACGCACTTCTTAATTCTACGAATCATTATCACATATGGTATTTTCTACAATGCTGCCAAAAAAGTAATACAAACCATACCTTAGTTTGTATTTCTTAATATTTACTGAAGAAAAAAATGATCAAAATGACATGTATTTTTGAAACCCTTGCAAGGATTTGGAGGATTTGTGCTCTTTAAAGCATGAAACAATTAAGACCAAGAAAATTAAATCGATAAATGCACCTTTTGCACCTCAATTTTGTTGTGCTTCTATCTCCAAGAATGCAAGATAATAATCAGAGGTACGGATTTTATTTTCTACCCTCACTCATTTTACGGATTTTACCCTCACTCAAAATTTTCCGATGCAAGCTATTAGCTGCAAATATTAGCTTAATTTATGTCTCAGTTTCTTCCTTGCGACCGTGTCTCTTTACTAACAGACTTCACTGAATGTTTCACATTTACCAAGTTGTTTCTGAAATGCAATGTCTTCCTCTGCAAAATCTGAAATGAACAGTAACCCTGGCTTCTCCCTCACCCTCTACCATGAAACTGCGTCCATCTCTTGCTTATTTGCTGTTGGTTTTAATCTTTTCTATGTGTTGCCTCACAGTTTATTGACTATCATTATTCTTATGAAGATTCTTCTACTTTCCCTTCTGTTTCCCCATCTCCTTTTGTAGCTTTAGTATTTTTGTCTGACCATTTTCTTACATCATTCCAAACTTTTTAACAAATGAGTTCCAAATGTCACAGTAGCAACTTCACGGTGACATCCAACCAACAGTTTTGATCTCACGCCTTTAAATTTAATTCATTCATTTGTTTGGCATCAGATTCACAAAACATGAGAAGAATTAATACTAAAATAATAATTCTAGTTGGAAGCTCCAGGTAATATAACAAGCGGAAAGTTTAAAGACTTACCTAAAGAAGCAACTATCAAAAAACAATGGATATCCTGTCTTGGCTCCATAATGCGACTGAAGCACTTCAATCACTGACTTCCCACAGTTAATGTTTTATGCACAAAGTCCTATTGAAAAGGGTCATGGATCTTTTACAGAGTTTGTTTAATGCGTCATTGCAGCTGTTTTGAGGATTATGGATGTGGCACCATGTCCTGCTTATGGTAATAATGCTGATAAGAAGTAGAACCTGTTTTATTACTAGTGCCATGGAAAGGGGATGGTCTAGCAGTCTGAAATCTTCCAATTTCATGGTCCTTTGAGCTTATAGAACTTCTTGAGAAGAGCACAATGTCTTTGTTTTGGTAAACACCCAATGATTATATGAATTTGTGAATATTTTGCATGCCTATGTATACGGAGTAACCCACATTAGCAGAGTTATTGTAAAACCAATGGGCTGCCAAGAAATCAGTAATCTGTGCTAGTCCAGCCCCAGCTATTTCCCTTCCCTTTGTTGTGAGTCACTTGTCTGTTTATTTAGCTACATGGTTGGCACTTTTGCGGTTGGCACTACCTCTCCCAATCAAACATCTCCAATATGGAGGCTCTCATGGCATCCATTAAGATCCAATGGGCAGGCTACACTATCCATCCAAGGATTCCTATATATCGGCGAGACCAAGTGCACACTCAGCGATCATTTTGCTAAAAACCTTCGCTCAGTCCGCCTGGGCCTACTCGATCTCCCGTTTGCTAAACACTTTAAAACCACCACCCATTCCCATACTGACCTTTCAGTCCTGGGCCTCCTCCACTGTCAGAGTGAGGCCATGTGCAAATTGGAGGAACAGCACCTCATATTTTGCTTGAGTAGCTTACAACCCAGCGGTATGAATATTGATTTCTCTAACTTGCGTTCCCTCTCTCTCTGACTCTCCCCACCCTGGTTCACTGACTAGTTTCACTGTCCTCCTGATAAATGTTACTGTTCGTGTGCCTCGTTGTCACCTTCCCCTCAGCCAACAATGAACCATTCTACATTTCCTTGATCATCGTCCCCTTTGATCTATCCATTTCTCACCTTACATTCTCTTTTAACCGTTCCACATTTCCAGTTTCCCACTCCTGACTTCAGATCAGATTCAGATTCAATTTAATTGTCATTGTCAGTGTACAGTACAGAGACAACGAAATGCATGACGGAGGGTCTCGTCCAGAAATATCACCCATTCCTTTTGTCCAAAGACGCTGCCTGTCCCGCTGAATTACTCCAGCATTTTGTGCCCATCTACATTAGACAATGGACAATAGGTGCAGGAGTAGCCCATTCAGCCCTTCGAGCCAGCACTGCCATTCAATGTGATCATGGCTGATCATCCACAATCAGTACCCCGTTCCTGCCTTCTCCCCATATCCCCTGACTCCGCTATCTTTAAGAGCCCTATCTAGCTCTCTCTTGAAAGTATCCAGAGAACTGGCCTCCACCGCCCTCTGAGGCAGAGAATTCCACAAACTCACAACTCTGTGTGGAAAAACTGTTTCCTCATCTCCATTCTAAATGGCTTACCCCTTATTCGTCAACTGTGGCCCCTGGTTCTGGACTCCCCCAACATCGGGAACATGTTTCCTGAAGGTGGTAAGGTGAATTATTTGCATGTTGGCCACCAGCTTCCAGTCTCTATTCTGTCTCTTTTCATGGGTGCATAAGAGAATTTAAGGACATCCACCAGCTTCCTGAGAACCCCTAGTGCATAAGCACACATTACAAATAAAGAACTTGTTGGACATCACTGTGGAAGGAGTACAGATCCCCAACACTTCTATTGACAAGCCTTGCCATGATAATGCTGTTCATATTATGGTTGATTTTATGAATAGGAAACAAATATTCATGCGTCTTTTTCTACAGACACTGGAAGGACTGATACAGAACCAAAACTTTGAGGAAGTAAATAGCAGGACAGACAAAGGAGAGTCAGTGGATGTTGTCTACCTAGATTTTCAGAAAGACTTTGATAAGGTGGCGCATGTGAGTGCTAAAGACGATATCAAAGGGCAGTTCCTAGCATGGATTGCAGGTTGGCTGGATGGCAGAAGGCAAAGAGTGGCAATAAAGGGGTCTTTTTCTGGTTGGCTGCCAGTGACTAGTGAAATTACACAGGGGTCAGTGCTGGGGCCACTACTCTTCACATTGTATATCAATGATTTGGATGTGGGGATTGAAGGCTTTGTGGCCAAGTTTGCAGATGATACGAAGATAGGTGGAGGGGCAGGTAGTGTAGAGAAAGCAGGCAGTCTGCAGAAGGACTTGGACAGGTTGGGAGAGGGGGCAGATGGAAAGAGTTAATTTGCAAGTCGAATCGGTTGTAAGGAAAGTCAATGCAATGCTGCCATTTATTTTGAGAGGACTAGAATACAAAAACAGGGATGTAATGCTGAGGCTTTATAAGGAGCTGGTCAGACCGATGAGTCGGCCTATAGGGACGAGGTCCAGCTCCTAGCAGCATGGTGCGCTGACAACAACCTGGCCCTTAACTCCAAGAAGACCAAGGAGCTCATTGTAGACTTCAAGAAGTCTAGGGGCGGCACGCACACCCCCATCCACATTAACGGGACGGAGGTGGAACGTGTTTCCAGCTTCAGGTTCCTGGGGGTCAACACCTCCGATTACCTTTCTTGGACCCACAATACCTCTACTCTGGTCAAGAAGGCTCACCAGCGTCTCTTCTTCCTGAGGAGACTGAAGAAGGTCCATCCATCTCTCCAGATTCTGGTGAACTTCTACCGCTGCACCACCGAGAACATCCTTACCAACTGTATCACAGTTTGGTATGGCAACTGCTCTGTCTCCGACTGGAAAGCACTGCAGAGGGTGGTGAAAATTGCCCAACGCATCACTGGTACCTCACTCTCCTCCATTGAGTCTGTCCAAAGCAAGCGTTGTCTGCGAAGGGCGCTCAGCATCGCAAAGGACTGCTCTCACCCCAACCATAGACTGTTTACCCTCCTACCATCCGGGAGGCGCTACAGGTCTCTCCGATGCCGGACCAGCAGGTCCAGGAACAGCTTCTTCCCAGCGGCTGTCAAACTATTCAACAATGTACCTCGGTGATTGCCAATCACCCCCCCCCCCCGGTCACTCCTCCCACCAGGAAAACACTATGACTGAATACATGTAAATAGATGTATTTATTGGCATATTCTATGTCGCTCTTCCAGGGAGATGCTAACTGCATTTCGTTGTCTCTGTACTGTACACTGACAATGACAATTAAAGTTGAATCTGAATCTGAATCTGATACCGCGTTTGGAGTATTGTGAGCAATTTTGTGTCGCAAGGATGAATGTGTTGGCGCTGGAGAGGGTCCACAGGAGGTTTATAAGAAAGATCCCAAGAATGAGTAGGTTAACATATGATGAGTGTGTGTCAGCACTGGGCCTCTACTCGCTGGAGTTCAAAAGAATGAATGGGGACATCATGGAAACTTACCGAATAGTGAAAGGCCTGGATAGAGCAGATTTGGAGAGGATGTTTCCACTAGTGGGAGAGTCTAGGACCAGAGGTTGTAGCCTCAAAATAAAAGGAGGTTCCTTGCGCTGGTCAAGAAGGTACAGCAACGACTGTTCTTCCTGAGGACATTAAAAAAGACTGGTCTGCCCCAACAGTTGCTGACAACGTTTTACCGCTGCACCACAGAGAGCATATTAACGTATGGCATCTCTGTGTGGTATCTCAGCTGCACGGAGGCGGAGAGGAGAGCTCTTCAGTGCATCATCCACAGAGCGCAGAGGATCATTGGGACAGAGCCACCAGCCTTGGAGGGCATCTGCCACACACGGTGCCTCAGGAAGGCCGTCAGCATCCATAAAGACTCATCATACCCCTGTAACGGTCTGTTCAAACTACTTCCCTCCGGCAGACGTTACAAGGCCTTCTACGCCCGAACCTCCAGACTCAGAGCTTTATTGGTTTATTCCAAGAGCTATAGCGGCTCTGAACCGGCCTTGCTGAGTGCCCCCCACCACCCCCCCTGGACTCTCCCTCGGATGGTCACGACACACAGCTTATTTATTTATTTTACTTTTCTTTTTCATCAGTTGGAGCTGCATACTAAATCTCGTTGCACTGACGTGCAATGACAATAAAATATATTATTATTATTATTATTGAGGAAGGAGATGAGGAGGAATTTTGTTAGTTAGAGGGTGATGAATCTGTGGAATTTATTGCCACAGACGGCTGTGGAGGCCAATGGATATTTTAAAGGCAGATAGAGATATATTCTTGATTAGTATGGGTGTCAAGATTTATGGGGATAAGGCAGGAGAATGGGGTTAGGAGGGGAATATAGAACGGCCAAGATTAAATTGTGGAGTAGACTTGATGGGCTGAGTGGCATAATTCTACTATTACTTATGGACTTGTGAACTTATGAACAAAACTCCCTGATTATCAAACAACTGCCACTACAGCAGCTTGTAAACAGAAACTTGGTATCAGCTGCTTCACTAATTGCAGTCCTACCAGGATGCTGTCATTTGATAAAAGTGCAGGTAATATTTAGAAGCACTGCCTTTCAATTGTTCCTGGATTTCCTGAGCACAGTCATATTCCCTTGATGAAATATGCTGGCATTTTTATTTATTTGTTCATAAAATGTTCCAGAAAAACATTGTAATTTGATAGCTCGCAATTATATTCCCTTGCTGAATTATGCTGCCATTTTTATTTATATGTTCATAATATATACCAGTCACACAGTCCGTAATTTGAAAGCTCACAATGACAGATAAACAGGTTTTCCTAAACAAGGCACAGTTTATTTTGCAAATTACAAAGTAAGCATTGTAGCAGCAATGTAAAGAATGATTTAAAGAGAACAGTCTTTAAAACGATCCCAACCAATATCACACCACCGCATATTTGAATCTTTCATTTAATGAAATAAAACAAATTCAAACTAATTACTCAGCCTCTGTTTAATTTACTTTTCAACAATGTTTTCCATATGTATGTATAGACCGGCAGTCCATCCAGACTTGGCAGGGTTCTCTTGGAGCCTATGTCAAGCTTTTGGTGTCCTTGTGGTCCAATGTTAATGGTACACCCTCCAATATCTCCAATGTTTCCATCAAAAAAGCATTAATGGCAAGCTTGATCAGAGATGGTGCTTTTTCCTCCATTATGTGACTTCAGGTGACCTGGGATCCTTAGTTTAGTTTAGTTTAGAGATACAGTGCATAAACAGGCCCTTCGGCCCACCGAGTCTGCACTGACCAGCGCTGCCCTCACATGAACACTACCCTACACACATACTGTGGACAAATTTACATTATACATTTATACCAAGCCAATTAACCTACATTAACCTAAGAGAATAGCAGGGATGATCTATCCTGGGCCCTGCACATTAATGCAATCACAAATGAACTCCTCTACATGCTGTGCGGTGATTCGGCAAGTCTGGAAATACTCTATCAAACTACTTTGCACGTGTACAGTATTGACTAGCTGCAACACACCCAGTTGCAGAAATTTGAATGCTCAAAAATGAAGGAAGCTGCAGAAAGAGGTGGACACTGCCTAGACCATCAGGGGTATCAACCTCCCTAACATCACAGGGACTACACGAAATACCGTCTCAAGAAGGCAGCTAATATCATCAAAGACCTACACCGCACTGGCTCTCAACTCGCAGCTGGTATCGGAAAGAAGATACAGGAGCCTGATAACCAGAGGAGCTTCTTCACATAAGACCATAAGATCAACTATCAGGCTATTGAACCACCATGCACAACCCTACCTCAGCGCCAAATTACTATGGACCTTGCACTGAAGGTGTACTGCGTACACACCTCGAATAATTGATTATTTATGGTTTATTTATTTGTTGTGTCTGTTCTGAGATGTTCTGCTTGCCCTGGGCACCAACGTCTAAGGCAGCGAAAATTGATTTTCTTTTGTGTGTTCATTAGGAAACCACAGACGAAGCCTAACAGGAATTTCATTGATTGTGCGTGCATCCATCATTACAACAGAAATTTGGATCTCCTGTGAACGAATTTAGACTTGTGGACAATCATCTCATTCTGTTTGTGACCTAACTAAGTCTTTCTGAGTTCCATTCTGCAATTATGAACTTTGTTGCATTGTTAATCAAGTCTCTACAAAAATCCTGTTACTGTTAATCGAGTTTCTGAGTAACCTCGCCATCTGAGAGTATAAAAAATGTACCAAAGTCACACTTGACAGGTCAACTTTGGCTGGCCTCCTGGTGCACCAAGCACCAGTTTAATAAATCGCCCATTACTTTGAACACCTCTGTGTGGCCTTTCCATGTTTTCCTCCTACAGTAACCAATAGTAGTTTTACTTTGAAGGGTTTAAGAAGGACCTGCAGATGCTGGAAAATTGAAGGTAGACAAAAATGCTGGAGAAACTCAGCGGGCGCAGCAGCATCTATGGAGCGAAGGAAATAGGCAATGTTTCAGGCCGAAACCCTTCTTCAGACTGGCGTCTGAAGAGCTCTGGTTTATATATAATCAATATGCAGTCTGAGCTCTTACATCAGGTTCCCCCGACGTGTTGCGGCCATACCCGATATCAGGCCTGGATCACCCTCCACGGTACCAGGAACCTGCCTGGAGAGGGAAGTCGCCGAGCCCAGCCCCTGCTCGCCCCCCCCTGGACCGGTGAAGAGGGAGACGGAGCTGGATAGTGGACTGGCGAGCAGACCAGCTGCGGGAGGCAATGCAATGGCTGGACAGTGGAGTGGAGACCCTGCAGCAGCCTGGGGCTTGGCTGGACCAGATACTGCTCCAACGTGGGTCAGACACAGCCTGCAGTAGCACAGAGCGATGGTGCAGCAGTGGAGGACACCAACAGCCACACTTGGCCAGGCCGACCCTGCAACACCACCAGGACAACGAGTCATAAGTGATTGGAGCAGTATTAGACCATTCAACCCATCGTCTACTCCGCCATTCAATCATGGCTGTTTTATCTCTCCCTCCTATCCCCATTCTCCTGCTTTCTCCCCATAACCCTTGACACCCGTAATAATCAAGAATCTATCTCTCTGCCTTAAAAATATGGTCATGTTAAGAACTCTACACCTAAAACAACAGGGACATGGAAATGCCGCCAACTCTGGTGACTCTGTACATTGTCCCAGTGTACTACTACTATACACTTGTACTGTATCTGAGATGCTTATCTAAGATGTATCTATTTTGATATTTGATAAGATTTATTGTCATTCAAACCTAGGTTTGAACGAAATATCATTTCTACAGTTTTTTACATTACAAAACAATCCAAGACCCACACAACACAGTTTACATAAACATCCATCACAGTGAGTCTCCAACATCTCCTCACTGTGATGGAAGGCAAAGTCTTTATCTCTTCTCTTCCCTTTGTTCCTTCTCCCGTGGTCCAGCAGTCCAACTGCAGTGTCGAGGCGAACTGGGGCTCCGATGTTAAAGCCCCCGGCGGGCGAAGGTAAGTCCTGAGGCCGTTTAAGCCACGCTGGGCGATGTTAGGCCCCGGCTCCATGTCCTTTAAACCCGCGATTCCAGCGGGAGAAGTCGCCGTTGCGGAGCTCGGAAAAGCGGTCTCCCACCAGGGACCTGCGAGCTCCCGATGTTCCCGTCCACCGGGTCTGTGGCCGGTGCCTCTGAACTCCAAAGTTGGGTCGCAGCCGCACGCCACCACAGCTCTTCCCGCTCCGAAGTTGGCCAGCTCCGCGATCTCCGTTCCGCAGGCTCTGCAACTGGAGCCCTCAGGTTAGTCCCGGCTGGAGGTCACTGCCGGCTCCACGATGTTAGGCCCAACGACATCCGAGACCCGACAGAGAATAGTCGGGTACCCGCACAGGGAAGAGATTTAAATGGTTTCCCCCACAGCCCCCCCACCACCCCCCACATATACACAACTATAAAAAAATAATAAAAACTAACTCAAGACATACATTTAACAAGACAAAAATAAAAACAGACAGACGACTGTAGTCGAGCCGCTGCCGTTAGGCGCCGCCACTCCCACCAAGTGCTCATTTTTAATGATAATTGCACTGAACCGTGTACAAAAATGAATTTCACTGTAAAGTAAATAAAGTCAAATTGATCCATTGTACTTTGTTAGTTGCTATACAGGTTATTCTCCGGAAAATTCAACATGCATTAAATGGTGTCTATATTTATTCCTTTTATCCTCTGCCAGCTGAATCATTGCTTTTTGGTTTCTGTCTACGTGTTTTCTCATTAGGGAGGGAACAGGCTTGTCATTTGCTTTTCAGTTTTATCACTTCTACTATTTGGCAGCAAACATCAGAGTCTCTTTCTACAATACAAGGAAGTATTCAACAATTTTTAAGAGTACTTCATCAAATAAAAGTAAAACCTTCTTCCATGGAAGCTAACACATTATCAGGCAGTTTCACACTAACCGATGTTGCAACAATATAGACAGAAATTGTTCACAAGATATAATTCTTAAAGTGGCAAAACCCATATGTGCTGGATGGACTGGGCTTATATTCACTGCAAATTTAGAAGGATGAGAGGATATATTATCGAAATATATAAAATTCTTAAGGGATTGGACAGGCTAGATGCAGGAAAAAAATTCCCGATGTTGGGGGTGTCCAAAACAGTTTAAGAATAAGGGGTAGGCCATTTAGGACTGAGAAGAGGAAAAACATTTGCACCCAGGGAGTTGAGAATCTGTGGAACGGGATCTGGGGATTCTTGTTCATCAGTCAATTAAAGTAAGCATGCAGGTACAGCAGGCAGTTAAGGAAGCAAATGGCATGTTGGCCATCATAACAAGAGGAGTTGAGTATAGGAGCAAAGAGGTCCTTCTGCAGTTGTACAGGCCCCTAATGAGACCACACCTGGAGTATTGTGTGCCGTTTTGGTCTCCCAATTTGAGGAAGGACATTCTTGCTATTAAGGGAGTGCAGCGTAGATTCACCACGTTAATTCCCGGGGCGGTAGGACTGTCCTATGTTGATAGAAAGGTGCGGCTGGGCTTGTATACTCTGGAATTTAGGATGAGAGTAGCAATGTTACAAAATTTTGAGATTAAAAAATACAAGTCTGCAATTTATCCCATCAGATAAAGCATAAAAATAAGTTTAATTTAACACCTACTTCACTTTCATATCTTTAGTAGTTAACCATATAACCATATAACCATATAACAATTACAGCACGGAAACAGCACAAGGAATGTTCCCTCCCTAATGAGAAAACACGTAGACAGTACAATGCATTTCGTTGTCTCTGTACTGTACACTGACAATGACAATTAAAATTGAATCTGAATCTGAAACAGGCCAACTGCCTGCACTCATACCATAGCCCTCCATTCCCTTCTCATCCATATGCCTATCCAATTTATTTTTAAATGATACCAACGAACCTGCCTCCACCACTTCCACTGTAAGCTCATTCCACACCGCTACCACTCTCTGAGTAAAGAAGTTCCCCCTCATGTTACCCCTAAACTTCTGTCCCTTAATTCTGAAGTCACGTCCTCTTGTTTGAATCTTCCCTATTCTCAAAGGGAAAAGCTGATCCACATCAACTCTGTCTATCCCTCTCATCATTTTAAAGACCTCTATCGTCCCCCCTTAACCTTCTGCACTCCAGAGAATAAAGACCTAACTTATTCAACCTTTCTCTGTAACTTAGTTGTTGAAACCCAGGCAACATTCTAGTAAATCTCCTCTGTACACTCTCTACCAGTCAATGTGATCATAACTGATCATCCACAATCAGTACCCCACTCCTGCCTTCTCCCCATGTCCCCTTGATTCCAATAGCCCTATGTGCTCTATTTAACTCGAAAGCGCCCAGTGAATCGGCCTCCACTGCCTTCTGCGGCAGAGAATTCCACAAATTCACAACTCTCAGTGTGAGAAAGTTTTTCCTCATCTCAGTTCTAAATGGCCTACCCCCATATTCTTAAACTGTGACCCCTATTTCTGGACCCCCCCCCCAACATCGGAAACATGTTTCCATGTTCTATGGTCAATTCCTTAATAATTTTAAATGTTTCTAGAAGACTCCCTCGCATCCTTCTAAATTCCAGTGAATACAAGCCCAGTCGCTCCATCCTTTTATCATATGACAGTCCCACCATCCTGGGAATTAACCTCGTGAACATACGCTGCACTTCCTCAACAGCAAGGATGTCCTTCCTCAAATTAGGAGAACAAAACTGCACACAATTAGATGGCTATGGGCCAATGGGACTAATGTAGATGGGGCATTTTGGTTGACATGGGCAAGTTGGGCCAAACAGCCTGTTTCCATGCTGTGTGACTCTTTGACTCTCGTAGTTGCTAGTTAATTCACAAAGTGCTGGAATAACTCAGCAGGTCAGGCAGCATCTCTGGAGAACATAGACAGATGTTTTGGGTCAAGACCCACCTGTCCATATCTGAAAAAGGGTCTCAACCCGAAACATCACCTGTTCATGTTCTCCAGAGATGCTGCCTGACCTGCAGAGTTACGCCAGCACTTTGTGTTCATCAGAGCCTGTATTGCTCGGACCATTGTTATCTTTCCCTTAGCTTTTAGGGCTTTTCGTTTGCAGAAGATTATGTACTTTGTCATTTTTTATTTGATTCTGTCATCCAACAGGATATTTTGCCTTGTTCAAAGGAGTTAATAGGTAGTAGGTGCAGAATGCCTGGTTAGTTTTATCTGTTGCCATGTAAATGTCATACAGCATGGAAACAAGACCTTCAACCCAACTCATCCATGCTGAACATGGTGCCCATTTTAGCTGGTCCATTAACCATGTCAGGCCCATATCCTTCTAACCTTTTCCTATCCATGTGCCTGTGCAAATGTCTTCTACATGTTGCAATTGTACCTGCCCCAACCACTTCATCTAGCAGCTCGTTCCATATACACATGACCCTCTTTATAAAAAGTTGCCCATCAGGTCCCCTTTAAATCCCTCCCCTCTATGCTCTCTAGCTCTTAATTCCATAACCTTGGGGAAAGGATTATAGGCGTTCACCCTATACATTCACCTCATGATTTTACACACCTCTGCGATAACCCCGCACTCCTCAGTCTCTAATGTCCTAGCCTACCCAACATTTCCTATAACTCAGGTCCTCAAGTTACATATTGCTTACAGATACTTATAGTATTCTCACCACAACCCCGGGAAGTAAACAAAAAATCAACTATAGAAACAGTTCATCCGTACTCAAAAAAAACAAATAAACTCCTTGCATAGAAATATTTGTTACGACAGTCAAAGCTCCAGGTAATACATGCTGGTTCATAACACTGATGAGGAATATATGACCACTGTGATATATTACCACTGTGCCGCCCTAAACTGCCCATACTCAACATGGACATTGTGAGATGATGGGGCTGTTCCTGTGCTGTACTGCTCCATGTGCTATGGTCTAACATTTCTAGATTAAAAGCAAAAAGAAAAAGCAGGCTAGTAGCAAATTATAAGAAAACTGTAAATTGTGCCATTTTAGTACAAATACTACAAAATGCTGTAAATGTTTGGAGTCAATTAAACACTTTGGATTTACTCAGTATGCTTCCCAGTAGAGTCTGTTAAGACCAGAATAAGGCGACTTGTTTGAACCACTGCAGTATGAGATTTTCTTTGTGTGCGGTCTTGATCTGAGCGGTCTTGTGTGCGGTCTTGATCTGAGCGGTCTTGATCTAAGAGGGGTACTGAGCTTTCTGAAAGTTAGATTCATCATGCAGATCAGGCACACTTGTCCGTCTAGCACCCTGTGTAAGACGTTGCCTCAGTTGTTGGATGATTTGCGTCATTTGTTACATATGATCTCAAACCTAAACTAAGCTGGTCTTTCCAGCAAAAATACTCCCTATAGTTGCATTAATTATACAAATATTAGAACATAGAGCAGTACAGCACAGGAATAGGGACTTCGGCTCACATTGTCTACATCAAACGTGGGCACTTTAGGGCGGCACAGTGGCGCAGCGGTAGAGTTGCTGTCTAACAGCGCCGGAGACCCGGGTTCGATCATGACTATGGATGCTGTCTGTATGGAGTTTGTACATTCTCCCTGTGACCGCATGGGTTTTCTCTGGGTGCTCCGGTTTCCTACCACACTCCAAAGACGTACAGGTTTGTAGGTTCATTGGCTTTGGTAAAAAGTTGTAAATCATCCCCAGTGTGTAGTATAGTGTTGATGTAGGGGGGTCGCTGCTCGGCGCGGACTCAGTGGGCTGTAGGGTCTGTTTCCACGCCGTATCTCTAAAATTTCAGGAATTTGACTATTATTTACCTCAATACCAAGAATTAGACCTAGTCTGAAGTGTATTTTTGGTGTATTTAAGTGTATTTTATATTCTCAAAATATCTCTGCCCTAGAAAGAGAATAATTTCAATTTGTGTTTTATTTTTATTTGTTGTTAATTGTTTCTGAGGATGTCTAAAATGTTTTATTTTCTTTGGTAGTATTTCTTAATCTAATCTTTTTCCCATCCCTGTTGCTTCTTATCTGCATCTTGTTCCTTTTTTCATGTTTCATGGTTTATTTAGGATAATCTCATCAGTTGAGGAGATATATAACAGTTCCTCTCATTTCTGGTTACATTAACTTCATTCAATTCAACTCACTATTTCCAGATGCAAGAATAATTTGAGCTGAATACTGAGGGAAAGAATTTGGGGAAATGCTCCCTGAGGCGGCACTCCAGTAAAACAATCTTGGGGATATCCGAGCAAATCATCACTTTTTATTTCTAGAAACCCTTTCAATTAAAAGATGTAGCCACTAGTTATTTCCCCATGCTTTACATCACATTGCTATGTGGTGAGTAAAAGCACAATCTGTGTGAAAGCCAAGCCGCTGTCCAAAACTTGCGATGGGCAAAATGACAGTGGGCCTCACAAGTTGCAGCTAGTGGGGCCGATGACCTCTCTTGGACCCACAATACCTCAACACTGGTCAAGAAGGCTCACCAGCGTCTCTTCTTCCTGAGGAGACTAAAGAAGGTCCATCTGTCTCTTCAGAATCTGGTGAACTTCTACCGCTGCACCATCGAGAGCATCCTTACCAACTGTATCACAGTATGGTATGGCAACTGCTTTGTCTCCGACCGGAAAGCACTGCTGAGGGTGGTGAAAACTGCCCAACGCATCACCGGTTCCTCACTCCCCTCCATTGAGTCTGTCCAAAGCAAGCGATGTCTGCGAAGGGCGCGCCGCATCGTCAAGGACTGCTCTCACCCCAACCACAGTCTGTTTACCCTCCTACCATCCGGGAGGCGCTACAGGTCTCTCCGTTGCCGGACCAGCAGGTTCAGGAACAGCTTCTTCACTGCGGCTGTTACACAACTTAACTCTGCACCTCGGTGATTGCCAGTCACCCCCCCCCGGACACTCCTTCCCCAGAAAAATTGCACTACTACTACTACTGTTTGTACATATACATATATATATATGTTACTGCTCATTATTCTATGTTCGCTCTTCTGGGTGAGATGCTAACTGCATTTCGTTGTCTCTGTACTGTACACTGTACACTGTACACTGCACAAAGATTGAATCTGGATCTGAATGCCTCACAGTATCCGGGATTTGGGTTCAATCATGAGCTCCAGTGCTGTCTTTCTACACTGTGTTCTCCTCATTACTGCGTAGGTTTCTGTGTGCACTGTGTTCTCCCTGTGACCGCGTAGGTCTCCGCGTGGGCTTTGCATGTTCTACCTGTGACTGCGGTGGGTTTCCTCTGAGTGCTCTGGGGATCCCACAGATCCCAAAGACATGTGGATTGATATTGATTTGTCCACTGAAAATTGTACCCATGGGTGTAGGTGAAATGGAGTCTCTGGGAGGAGTTGATGAGAATGTGGGAGAAGTGATTAATGCAGGATTAATATATGTGGGTGGTTATGGTTGGCACATTTTCAGTGGAATGGACTTAATTCCATGATGTATCTCTCCATTGCCTTTAGATGCTGAGATCATGTTTTAGATGGGTTGCTTTATCACACCCAGTAATATCATCCTTATCCAACCTGGGATTAATAACATTCAGTTCCCCTCTAAATCCTTTAATGATTCACGCACTGGCTCAACCCCAACAAACGTTTTCCTTACATTGAGATTGTTAGCATGTAAATGGTGCCTGTTTGTAGTAAAGTTAAACTATACCATTCCTTGTTGCAGCTTTGAGGATGAATACATTCCTGGGGTGTTTTGTGAAGAAGGTACATCACTATTTTAACTGATCTGGAACATGCTGTTCCAGATCAGTTAAAACCTGGGGCAGCATCAGTTAAATTAAAATGAGCGGCTACCAAAACAAAAGGTTCATCTTATGGTAGATCAGGAAATGGCAACATCCATTGATGGGAAGTTGACTTAGACAAGATTATTGTTTTTTTCCTCCAAAGCCTGAGGGAAAATCAATTCCAGAGGGGGAAAAAATATGGGGAAAATTTAACAGGAACCTGAGGGATAAGTTTTGTACACCAAGAGTGCTGGGCATATGGAACGAGCTGCCAGAGGATTTCATTGAGGCAGGTACTATCGCAACATTTATAATAAGAGGAATCAAATAAAGGAGCAAAGAGGTCCTTCTGCAGTTGTACAGAGCCCTAGTGAGACCACACCTGGAGTATTGTGTGCCGTTTTGGTCCCCTAATTTGAGGAAGGACAATCTTGCTATTGAGGGAGTGCAGAGTAGGTTTACAAGGTTAATTCCCGGGATGGCGGAACTGTCATATGCTGAGAGAATGGAGCAGTTGGGCTTGTACACACTGGAGTTCAGAAGGGTGAGAGAGGATCGAATTGAAACAAATAAGATTGTTAAGGGCTTGGACATGCTAGAGGCAGGAAACATGTTCCCGATGTTGGGGGAGTCCAGAACCAGGGGCCACAGCTTAAGAATAAGGAGTAAGCCATTTAGAACGGAGACGAGGAAACTTTTTCTCACAGAGAGTGGTGAGTCTGTGTAATTCTCTGCCTCAGAGGGCGGTGGAGGCAGGTTCTCTGGAGGCTTTCAAGAGAGAGCTAGATAGGGCTCTTAAAAATAGCAGAGTCAGGGGAAATGGGGAGAAGGCAAGAACGGGGTACTGATTGGGGATGATCAGCCATGATCGCATTGAATGGCGGTGCTGGCTCAAAAGGCCGAATGGCCTACTGCACCTATTGTCTATTGTCTATTGTTTCTTGAATAATTCATCATGCTTATCTTTTTCTTGACTCTGCCATCAACATTTTTGCTCAGCGAAGCATGTCTTCAGATCCTGTCCTTTATCTATCATTTTTATCATGCTCTATTGTTCGTGCTATGGATGCCTTGGGTTCCAATTCAATATCACTGCATTTCTTATCGCTAACTATTGCTAGTGCGTCACATATCTGACCAAGATAATATTTTCATACCATCTTCAGGTTTCTGCCCAATACAAGATGCCCTTAGATCCTATTTTCCTCCGATCTTGTCGAATAAAGTCACTTTTCTTTTTCCTCCAATTTTGTTTTTTTTGGTGTTGCAACATGCGGTAGGGTGGCACGGTGGCGCAGCGGTAGAGCTGGTGCCTTACAGCACCAGAGGCCCAGGTTTAATCCTGACTACGGGTGTTACTGTACGGAGTTTGTACATTCTCCCTGTGACCACGTGGGTTTTCTCCAGGTGCTCAAGTTTCCTCCCACACTCCAAAAGAAATGCAGGTCATGTTTCTGTAATGGCTGTAATATCCCAGTCCCATGTACCAATGCACTCCCTTAATTCATCTGCCTTACCCGGCAGGCTTCTTGAATTGAAATAAATACAGTTTAGTCTACCAGACCTTCATTGTCCCTCAACTTGCATCCATTTGAACTTACTCACATTGGCATCTATATCAGGGTCTACTCCCCAGTAAAAGTGAAACTACCTCCTTCCTATGTATCCTTGCACACACCCAGTGTTTAAAACTACATGGATTCAAACATCAATAGAAAATATGTTGTAGGAAGGAACTGCGGATGCTAGTTTAAACCGTAGATAAACACAAAAAACTCCAGTAACTCAGCGGGACAGGCGGCATCTTTGGATATAGGGAATGGGCGACATTTCGGGTCTGAAGAAGGATCTCGACCCGAAAGATCACTCATTCCTTCCAACCAGAGATGCTGCCTGTCCCGCTGAGTTACTCCAGCTTTTTGTGTCTATTAATAGAAAACTCTTGGGGCTGGAGATTTTTGAGAACCGATTCATGAGGCACGGCGCTTATGGATATTACATTAAGGTGAAGAATGTAATGAGATGAACAATAGAAGCTGTGTGTCCATGGCATCGGCTTCCCTTAGATTTGTTCTCTTATTATTTATTCAATAATGTAACTAAGCTTAACATTGCTTCTTAGCCCAAAAACAAACAGTGAATAAGGAAGTACAAAATTTTAAAAAAAAACAGATTGACCTTATCTTTAAACTTTAGACTGGCAGGTTTCCTTTAAGTTTATACTTCAGGTCGGCAGAATGGGGCAGCGCCAGGAACTCGGGTTTGATCGTGACTATTGGTGATGTCAGTGCGGTGTTTGTACGTTCTCGCTGCGATCGTGTGGGTTTTGTCTGGGTGCTCCAGTTTCCTCTCAGATTCCAAAGACGTGCAGGTTTGTAAGTTAATTGGCTTCTGTAAATTGCCCCTAGTGTGTAGGTTGCAAAAGTGGGATAACATGGAACTAGTGTACAGGTGATCAATGGTTGTCGTGGACTTGGTGGGCTGAAGAGCCTGTTCCCATGCTGTATCTCTAAAGGTACTGATTACCACATTGGGAAGGTTCTACCACTTTAAACAAATGATGTGGAGCAGCTGACAGTGTGGTGTGGAGAGAATAACTTGCTCCTCAACACCTCAAAGACCAAGGAGCTCATAATAACCATATAACAATTACAGCACAGAAACAGGCCATCTCGACCCTTCTAGTCCGTGCCGAACACGTATTCTCCCCTAGTCCCATACACCTGCGTTCAGACCATAACCCTCCATACCTTTCCCATCCATATAACTATCCAATTTATTTTTAAATGATAAAAACGAACCTGCCTCCACCACCTTCACTGGAAGCTCATTCCACACAGCCACCATTGTGTGATAATAGACTACAGGAAGAAGAAAACGGACATTACACCATTAATCATCAGAGGGGACTGTGTGGAGAGGGTGGTGGATTTCCGCTTCCTGGGAATCCACATTGAGGAGGACCTGACATGGAGCATGAACACCTCTGCGCTGCTGAAAAAGGTCCAGCAGAGACTGCACTTCCTGAGGGTGCTCAGGAAGAACAACATCACCCAGAGACTGCTGCTGTCCTTTTATCGGTGCTCCATAGAGAGCATCCTAACATACTGTGTATGCGTGTGGTACACCAGCTGCACAGCGGCTAAGAGGAAAGCGCTCCAGAGGGCTATTGACAACGCCCAGAAGATTGTCGGCTGCCCTCTCCTCACCTTGGAGAACCTACACAGTTCCCACTGTCTCAAGAAATCCCAGAACATTATAGAAACATAGAAAATAGGTGCAGGAGTAGGCCATTCGGCCCTTCGAGCCTGCACCGCCATTCAATACGATCATGGCTGATCATCCAACTCAGTATCCTGCTCCTGCCTTCGCTCCATACCCCCTGATCCCTTTAGCCACAAGGGCCACATCTAACTCCCTCTTAAATATAGCCAATGAATTGGCCTCAACTACCCTCTGCGGCAGAGAATTCCAGAGATTCACCACTCTCTGTATGAAAAAAGTTTTCCTCATCTCGGTCCTAAAAGATTTCCCCCTTATCCTTAAACTATGACCCCTTGTTCTGGACATTATAAAGGACTTTTCCCACCCCGGACACTCCCTGTTTGAACTCTTGCCGTCAGGCAGACGGTACAGATCAATGAGGACAAGGACAAACAGACTCAAAAACAGTTTTTATCTCACAGCAATAACTACATTTAATATAGCCACCAAATGAGCGCAGGTGCGCTACATACCAAAGGGATTGTGCAATCGACAGAAGAATGTATGGCTGTGTGTTTATGCTTGTTTTTTTTCAATTTATTTATTTTAGTTGTTTATTTTAGATATTTCTCTTTTACGTATCGTTAGCTTTTAGATAATGTGTGAATGGTGCACTGACTGGTTGGCATTTTTAATTTCGTTGTACATGTTTACATGTTATAATGACAATAAAGAACCTATCTATCTAAACCTATCTAAACTGAGATCAGAGCAGCTACTTCAATCTTCTCTTGTTCATTTGGGGACAGGAGGTGCAGGAAGTGCCCCCAATTTGCCAATCCACTGACCAGATTGGAGGTGACTCCTCCCCTCTCCTGCTACTTTCACCCGGATTATTGCCAGGTTCAGCCAAGAATCAGAGACTGAACATTATTACAAATAGGTGCAAGTCCAGGTTGGGCACGGGAGGAGAGAGGGGAGAGGGGAGAGGGATGTTAGAGGATGCCTAAATTTGGAGAATTCAATATTCATAGCCTGTTCCAAATGTGCCTGTAATTGCACACAAGCACCACAGGGGGTCACAAGCAACTGCAGATGCTGGAATCTGGAGCAAAACACAAAATGCTGGAGGAACAGTGGATCAGACAGCATTTGTCTAGAGAAAGGACGGGTGACGTTTCAGGTGGAGACCATTCTTCAGGCAAGCGAGAAAGGGTTCTGACCTTAAATGTCTCCTGTACATTTCCTCCACAGATGCTGCCTGACCCATGGAGTTCTTCCAGTGCTTAGTGTTTGGCACTTAGAGGGTAAGCTGGCGACAAGTTCCTGAGGAATGCAAACACTGTCGCTATCTACCCCCACCCGCCCTGCCCCCGCCGAGATTCCAGCAGAGAATAAAAGCAAGAGAAGTGTGGAAAGCCCGACCACCTCAAGTACCTGAGCACCAGGTGTCATTCCCACTCCCCTTCCCCAGGAGACAATGTCAATGGAAGACTGGGTCACAAAGGGACATGAATGGGAATGGCAGGTGGTGAAGGAAAAAATGGCACAGAATGCACCATCCCAGAGACAATGGGCCTCCATTAACAATGTGAGTTGAAAGGACAGCACGGTGGCCCATCTGGCAGAGCTGCTACCTCACAGCAGCACCAGAGACCCAGGTTCGATCCTGACCTCAGGAGCTGCCTGTGTGGTGTTTGCACGTTCACCCTGTGTCTATGTTGTTTTCCTCCAGGTGCTACGATTTCCACATCTCAAAGACCTGTAGGTTAATAGGCTTCTGTAAGTTGCCCCTTTGAGTGTAGGGAGTAGATGCGACACAGTAGTGGGGCAACACAGAACTAGTGTGAAGGGGGGGGGGGGGATTGATGGGTGGCATGGATTTGGCTGAGAATTCCACAGATTCACAATTCTCTGCGTGAAAAGGTTTGTTCTCATCACAGTTTTAAATGGCCGACCCCTTATTCTTAAACTGTGACCCCTGGTTCTGGACCCTCCCAACATTGGGAACATTTTTCCTTCATCTCGTCTGTCCAATCCTTGAAGGATTTTATTTGGTTCCATAACATCACCTCTCTTATTTCTAAACTCCAGTGAATACAAGCCCAGCCGACCCATTCTTTCATCATATGTCAGTCCCGTCATCCCGGGAACTAACCTGGTGAACCTCCCTCAATAGCAATAATGTCCCTCCTCAAATTAGGAGACCAAAATTGCACACAATGCTCCAGGTGCGGTCTCACCAGGGCACTGTACAACTGCAGTAGGACTTCCTTGCTCCTAAACTCAAATCCTCTTGCAATGAAGGCCAACATGGCATTAGCATTCCTCACTGCCTGCTGTACCTGCATGCTTACTTTCAGTGACTGATGTACAAGCACACCCAGGTCCCGTTTCACCTCACCTTTTCTAAGCGGACACCATTCAGACAATGTTTAAGAAAGAACTGCAGATGCTGTTAAAATCGAAGGTAGACACAAAATGCTGGAGAAACTCAGTGGGTGAGGTAGCATTCATGGAGAGAAGGAATTGGCGATGTTCCGGGTTGAGGCCCTTCTTCATACTGATGGTATGAACATTGACTTCTCTAACTTCAGGTAGCCCTTGCTCTCTCTCTTCGGGGATATAGGGGATGTGGGAAGGATGTTTCCACTGGTGGGAGAGTCTAAGACCAGAGGTCATAGCCTCAGAATTAAAGGGTGTTCTTTTAGAAAGGGGGTGAGGAGCAACATCTCTAGTCAGAGGGTAGTTAATCTGTGGAACTCATTGCCACTGAGGGCTGTGGAGGCCAAGTCAGTGGATATTTTTAAGGCAAAGATAGGCAATTTCTTGATTAGAACAGGTGTCAAGGGTTATAGAGAGAAGGCAATCATGTTTGTCTGGATGTTTCTGCTAATTATCACTGCCAACCTGTTTCTTCCCTTGACACATGATATCAGCAGACCTGACCCAAACAATTCCAGTTGGAATCCAATTGTCTACCCAACAAAAATAGTAACTGCTTAACAATGAAGTCCATTTCGCAGCTGGATGTTTCTTTAATGGGCAGATGTTCATGGTGATTGTGTAAGAAGGAACTGCAGATGCTGGTTTACAACAAAGAGACACAAAATGCTGGTGTAACTCAGTTGGGCCAGGCAGCATCTCTGGAGAAAAGGACTAGGTGATGTACCGGGTTGGATTCTTTCTTCAGACCCAGTCTTAGAGTCTGAAGAAGGGTTTCGAACTGAAGTGCCATCTGTTCCTTTTCTCCGGAGACGCTGCCTGACATCTGCATAAAGAAGTGTCCAGCTGCTAAATGGAGTTCATTGACAAGTCGGCACTATTTTTTGTTGGGTAGACAATTGGATTCCTATGAAATTGCTTGGGTCAAGTGTGCTGAAATCTTGTGTCAAGAGAAACAAAAAGCATGTACAAGGCATTGGTGAGACCAAATCTGGAGTATGGTGTACAATTTTGGTCGCCCAATTATAGGAAGGATGTCAACAAAATAGAGAGAGTACAGAGGAGATTTACTAGAATGTTGCCTGGGTTTCAACAACTAAATTACAGAGATAGGTTGAATAAGTTAGGTCTTTATTCTCTGGAGCGCAGAAGGTTGAGGGGGGACTTGATAGAGGTCTTTAAAATGATGAGAGGGATAGACAGAGTTGATGTGGACAAGCTTTTCCCTTTGAGAATAGGGAGGATTCAAACAAGAGGACATGACTTCAGAATTAAGGGACAGAGGTTTAGGGGTAATATGAGGGGGAACTTCTTTACTCAGAGAGTGGTAGCGGTGTGGAATGAGCTTCCAGTGGAAGTGGTGGAGGCAGGTTCATTGGTATCATTTACAAATAAATTGGATAGGCATATGGATGAGAAGGGAATGGAGGGTTATGGTATGAGTGCAGGCAGGTGGGACTAAGGGGAAAAAAAATTGTTCAGCACGGACTTGTAGGGCAGAGATGGTCTGTTTCCGTGCTGTAATTGTTATATGGTTATATGGTTATGCCTGCTCAAATAATTATTCATTGGTAAATTGGTGGTTGGGGATTTAATTAATCTCTTCTGATGAAATCAGGCAGCATGATAACTACCCTGTTGACATAAACTTCTATGAAATTCCACTGTTATGTGTTAACCTCTTAGTTCAAACAGCAAGGATATGAGATTGGAACAAATGGGCATCAACCCAGAAAGTGGCAGTCACAATGATTGATGTTATCAGTTTGTCAGTCTACCATAAAGTTGTACTGATTTCAACCCACATTCCTCTGACTCAGAGGCAGGCATGTGTCATGTCGGTGCAATGCTTTTAAAATGTCCTCAGAATAGAACATTCTTTTTTATGGTAATCTAACCAGTCATCAGTAACACTTACCTTTTTTTTTTGCACAAGCCGGAGACACTGGCTCGATCCTGACTGTGGGTGCTGTCTGTACGGGGTTTGTACATTCTCCGCTGTGACCACGTGGGTTTTCTCCGGGTACCCTGACTTCCTCCCACACTCCAAAGATGTGCAGGTTTGTAGGTTCATTGGTTTGTGTAAATGATCTCTCCTGTGTGGGATAGAACTAGTGTCCAGCTGATCATTGGTCAGTGCAGACTCAGTAGGCCGAAGGGCCTGTTTCCATGAATTTGCATTCTGCTGACCTTGTTATCTCAAGAACTATCTGAATATATATGGCTCCGTTGTAGGGAAATTAAAAGAATATTCAGGCATTGAAATTTCCCTTACATGTGTTCCACTTCCATCTACAACAGTTAGCACATTGGAGAAAATCCAACTGAAGTAATTGAATCATTTTAATTTGATCTTTGCAAACTGACCCTTAATTAGCAAAAGGGTAATCACTAATCAGTATTTGCCTTTGTGTGTTTCAGCAAGAACAGCAAGAACAGCTGATCAGAGTCTCAGCAAATGCCAATTTGTACCTTGAAGTAAAGCTACGTTTGTTTAGTAATGAGCATATCTCGAGGATCAATAATGCCAGAGAAAAGAAATAGTTTGAACATCAGACACTACTTAGTTTATTCTCAGGAAGCTCCCTAAATTGTTTGTGCATAGTTTCATTTATTGTCATGTGTACCAAGGTACAGTGATAGGCTTTTTTTGTTGTGTACTATCCAGCCAATCTAAAAAGATTATACATGATTACAATCAAGCATTCAATGTACAGATACAGGATAAGATCCAATTTATACCAGTCAGTCCTCAAATATGTCTATTAATTGAGGCGATTAGGACAGCACGGTGATGCAGCAGTAGAGTTGCTGCCTTACAGCGCCAGAGACCCAGGTTCAATCCCGGCTAGGGGCGCTTGGCTGTACGGAGTTTGTACATTCTCCCCGTGACCGGCGTGGGTTTTCTCCGAGAACGCTGTTTCTTCCCACACTCCAGAGATGTACGGGTTTGTAGGTTTCTTGGCTTGGGAGAGATGTAAAAATTGTCCCTAGTGTGTGTAGGATAGTGACAATGTGTGGGGATCGCTGGCAGGTGCAGACTCGGCGGTCTGAAGGGCCTATTTCCGCACTGCATCTCAAAATTAAACTAGACTGATTTTCTTAAGCCCCTGAGAAGACCATGTTACACAGTGAATGTGAACATGTTCAAATCAAACTATGAATCAATTCATTCACAACTCCCAAATCATTGATTGCATTAATGCCCACCCCAGCAGATCACGCTGAATAAATCAATGACTAATGCAAGCTAGTTTGCCATTGGAACCAAGCCGTGGTTTCATAAATGCGGGAACCTGGAAAATGTAAAAAAATTAACATTAACCATTTAAATCTAAAACAACTATCCATCCATTCCACCCATCCACCTGCTGCTCTCAAACTGCTGGAGATAAAGGTTGTTCCAGACTCTTCCTTTCTAATTTTTACAAAAAATAAAACCTATCGCAGATTGCAGATTTAACTCGAAATAACATTATTTGTTTCAGAAGTTTGCAATAAATTAGAAAACGCTTAGCAAAATATAGTAAGTACAATTGATTTCAAAACACCAGCAGTCAAGTATAATAAATAAAATTGCATATTAATTAATTCTGCAGTAACTTAGCCTTTACAGGCAGAACTACCAACGGATGCAAGACCAAAGATTTTTTAATACGTGGCTTTCTTTCATCTTTCTATATTTCCACATTTTCTCTGGATTTTCTCCATGACATCTTATTCTGGTCGAGAAGGTCATAAGTGATAGGAACAGAATTAGGCCATTCGGCCCATCTACTTTGCCATTCAATCATGGCTGATCTATCTCTCCCTCCAAACCCTATCTCCTGCCTTCTCCTCATTAATGCCGGACACCCGTATTAATCAAGAACCCATCCAGTCTCTATGCGTGAGGAGGCTATTCCATCACAAGGAGAATTAATCAAGGCCGGTCTTCTACTGCAGCAACTTGAAGGTTACTACCAGCTGCCAAATGTGAGTTGTGAACTCGATGCCAACCAGAACAGAACCTAGGAACCCCCAATTTTGCATGGCTCAATGGCCAGCTGAGCCATCAACCCACATACCCATAGCACTGACAGGAGATCATCTCACGTAAGTGCTCTTGCTACTTTAAAATTGTAGATCCCAGTCAGAAAACAAGTTCCCCATCCATGCAGCTGAGAACAACATAAGACCCACCTGGACTTGTGGCGTTAATATCCATGATTATCCAAAATAGAAAGTGCAAGGTAATCCATCTTTCACAGATGCCAAATACAATTGGATAGGTCCTGCTAAATGCTCTTTGATTTGTTCAATTAAACAACACTGCACAGTCTTACAGGACTTAGCTAAATACTGGAATAGTTGATTTGACGTATAATATCAGATGGATCCATGTTATAATTCTTGGTTATTTTCGTGAGGTAGATCCTTACTGTTACAATTGCCAGGCTTATTAAAACAGCTACACCCAGAATAACTCCCAAAACGATCACAGCTATTTTCCATCCAGGGGTTTGAGAGACCGGCTTGACTTGCACTGTTGGAACAGTCTGGGGTTGGATAGGAGCCTCAGTGGTAGTAAGTGTTGTACCTGATATAGAAAAAGATCACTGTCATTAAGAATAAAATCACCCCCACCCCCCTTTCTCCCCCGGAAGCCCTCTCCCCCGCCTGTTCCTCCCCTCCCCTGAGCCCTGGCTGACCTTTTATCTATCTCTACCCTCCCCTCACCCTCCTCCTACATCCCATCCCCAAGCTATACAATCTGCACCTCGTCAATCCTCCAGCTTCACAACTTCAGTAAACAGAGAGGAGAGTCAGTCATAGAATAATGAGTGATACAGCACAGAAACATGCACTTTGATCCATAGAGTCTGTGCCAACCATCAAGAACCCATTTACACTAATCTGTGCCAATTTGACATAAATTCAATTTTAGACACAAAGACACAAGGAACTGCAGATGCTGGCTTACGAAAAATGAGACAAAGTGCTGGAGTGACTCAGTGGGACATGCAGCTTCTCTGAAGAACACAAATAGGTGGGTTTTTGGGTGGGAACTGTAAGAGAGTAAGGGCAGCACAAAGTCTGGTGAGTGATGGGTGGATACGGGTGAGGGTGTGGATGGGAGTTGAAAGGCAAATGGTTGGACAAAGGCCGGAGATGAAAAGACAAAATGTGTGGGATAGGGACAAACAAGGTTTGAATTGAGAGACCAGAGATAGGAATATTGCTGTTAGGGGAGGGGGAAGGGGAGAAGAAATGGGTGCAAGTCCAGTCAGGGCACAGGGAAGGGCTTTGAGAGGAATGGGCGTGATTATTCAATGTTATTCTTCGCAGATTACCATCAACTTCAGTCAGATTTGACCACGTGTGCAGACAGGAGGGATAATTTAAAATGGCCAATATACACACCCAGGTGCACACCAATACAAGGTGGGAGAGAAGCAGACTACCCAGCGGAAACCCACACTGGCACAGAAAAAAATATGCACACACTACAGAGACAGCACCCAAGATCAGGACTGATCCTGGGTCACTGGACCTGGGAGGCAGCAGCTCTGCTAACTGTGCCACTGTGCCACGTTTTGAGGCGATATGAGCAATTCCATAGCGATACTGGACACCAAACGATTAACTGAATTAATTGAATCATAACAACCACGTCAACACTTGCCTGTCATGATGACTGAACTGTTACCATCAAATTGTTTGATTGCGTCACCAACAGCCCTTTGCAATGTGGAGACATTGACCGTTGAGTTCCTGTTCAAGACAGCCAGAAAGTTCACCTGCACACTTCCTCTTTGAAAGCCAATGATGCTGATATTAAAGCTAACGTCATTAAGCTTGGCTCGCGTGGCTGGCACAACCTAAACGCAAAGCATACATATTATTTAATTGCCACTAAAAATGCATTATAAACATGAGGGGCTGTAGTGGGTTAATTAGCCCCTTGAGTCTTTTCTCCATTCAATAAGATGGTGGCTGGTCCTATCTTCACATTTCCTACTCTGCCCCGACACCGATTCTTCCCTTTGTATTTGAAATATCCATCACTCTCTGCTTTGATTACATTCAATCACTCCACCTCCACAGCTCTCTGGGATAAAGAACTCCAAAGATTCACACACTGAGAGAAGGGATTAATCTTCAGCTCAATTAGGAATAGTCAGAAGGGGACGCCATTGAGTATGGCTGCCTTGCCTGCAGCTGTTTGTCCTTTCATTCTTTTTTTTATTTTTTAGTCTGTCAAAAGTTTTGTTTTGGAGGTCTTTTAGTCTTTTTATGTGGGTGGGGGGGGAGGGGGGGTAAGGGGGAAACTGTTTATCTCAGTCACTACCTGGTCGAGGATGAGTCTTTGCCCCCTTCTAGCGGCCTACCATCTGGATTGGCACGGCCTTTCCTGCCGGTGACAGGCCAGAGCTTCAGCTTCAGCAGCGGCACAGCACGGAAGTACCATCGCGGAGTGGGCGATGCATTACCGGGGGTCGACGTGTTGGAGCTGTGGAGTGCTGGGACTGCTGACTTGAAAGCTGTGGAGCTGTGGTCTGCGGAGCTTCCAGCCATGGGCGGCGCTGACTTTAACAACGCGGGGCCCTGGGATCTTTCGCCGAGGATTGCCGTGCGGAGCTCCGCCCAGCTCGGCCTGTGGACTTCGGAAGCCGCGGTCTCCGGGTAGGAAGCGGCCGATTCGGAACTCCAAGCCGCTGAGAGTGTTCTTCCGATGCCGGAGTTCCGTCATCCGGTGAGAGGGCCCGAACATCGGGCCGCCGTTGCAGCGACTGCGGAGGCCTGAATAGGCCCCGACCACGGGTGAACATAGAGGAAGATGACTGAAATTTTATTGCCGTCCCTCACTGTGGGAAACGTTGATTCCGCTGTGTGGGGGTGTTCATGCAAAATTCTATCGTATGTTGTTTCATTTTTATTTGTATGTCGGCATGGCAACCCAAATCTCGCTGTACCAATTGGTACAGTGACAATAAATGTAAACTTGAACTTGAACTTCAATAGGTGACCCATTATTCTGAAACTGCATTCCTATTTCCAGGCATCTCTATTTGACCATCCTTTCAAACCCTCTCAGAACCTCATATATTTAAGCCAGGGAACCAAGAAGTTGTGGAGAGAATGGTCTCCACAGAAAGCAGAAATGGGTGTGGACAGGAAGATGTGACTAATGGTGGGAGCACATTGACAGTGGTGGTAATGATGATGAATGATGCATTGGATGCTGAGCATGGCATGGTGAAAGGTGAGGTTCGGGTAACTCTATTCAGATGTTGGATTCAATTGGGTTAGGATTTGGGACAGAAAGAAATGAAAGAAATACAACTGCTATTAATTCAATGAATGAGCATGACAGCAGTATAGTGCAGCTGTCCCACATTCCTTTCCTGATTCCTGGGTTCACTCCTGACCTCAGATGCTATGTGTGTGTAGTTTACATATTCTCCCTGTAATCACATGGGTTTAGCCCCGGATCTTTGATTTCCTCCCACATCCCAAGGAGGTACTGGTGGGCTAACTGGCGACTATAATATACCTCTTACAATAGGTTAAAGGCAATTGAGTAAAAGGGGAGTTAGTGGGAAGGTGTGAGGGAGAACGGGTTTCAGAGCTACTAGAAAATAAGGGGAATTGGAATGATGGGATTGCTCCCCTGTAAACCGAACTTAATGGGCCGAATGGCCTCCCTCTTAATAACTTGGAATAACAATCACCAAACAGGCCATGGAAGGAGTCCGTGAATACTAACCCTAGTCCCAATGTGCGCTCAGACAAAAATAAGTTCTTAAGAAACAAATCTGTGTAGAACCTGCCTTTACTGGAAGCTTTGCTTACAGCTCTTAGTAAATCGGCCTCAGATAAAACTTCCTGTAATGCCATCACTTCCAGGAGTTTTCTCAGTGGGGAAAAGATTTCCACGTCAACTCTAGTGAACTCTTCATTTTAAAACCTCTATCAGTGTTGCTTCTCATTCTGAATGCAATTTTATCTGTTGGAAGGACTGAATACTAACACAATGTCATTAGCTAATTGCACTGGAAATTACAGAGAAACTGGGCAATATAGTTAGAAACCACTGGTGTGATTCACATTTAGTTTAGAGATGGTAGATAGACACAAAAAGCTGGAGTAACTCAGCGGGACAGGCAGCATCTCTGAAAGAGAAGGAATGGGTGACGTTTTGGGTCGAGACCCTTCTTCAGACTGGTTAGGGATAAGGGAAACGGGAGATATAGACGGTGATATGCAGAAATAAATATAGAAAATAGGTGCAGGAGTAGGCCATTCGGCCCTTCGAGCCTGCACCACCATTAAATATGATCATGGCTGATCATCCAACTTAGTATCCTGTACCTGCCTTCTCTCCATACCCCCTGATCCCTTTAGCCACAAGGGTCACATCTAACTCACTCTTAAATATAGCCAATGAACTGGCCTCAACTACCTTCTGTGGCAGAGAATTCCAGAGATTCACCACTCTCCGTGTGAAAAATGTTTTTCTCATCTCATCCTAAAAGATTTCCCCCTTATCCTTAAACTGTGACCTCTTGTTCTGGACTTCCCCAACATCGGGAACAATCTTCCTGCATCTAGCCTGTCCAACCCCTTAAGAATTTTGTAAGTTTGTATAAGATCCCCCCTCAATCTTCTAAATTCCTAGCGAGTACAAGCCGAGCCTATCCAGTCTTTCTTCATATGAAAGTCCTGGCATCCCAGGAATCAGTCTGGTGAACCTTCTCTGTACTCCCTCTATGGCAAGAATGTCTTTCCTCAGATTAGGAGACCAAAACTGTACGCAATACTCCAGGTGTGGTCTCACCAAGATCCTGTACAACTGCAGTAGAACCTTCCTGCTCCTGTACTCAAATCCTTTTGCTATGAATGCTAACAAACCATTTGCTTTCTTCACTGCCTGCTGCACCTGCATTCCTACTTTCAATGACTGGTGTACCATGACACCCAGGTCTCGTTGCATCTCCCCTTTTCCTAATTGCCCATCATTCAGATAATAGTCTACTTTCCTGTTTTTGCCACCAAAGTGGATAACCTCACATTTATCCACGTAAAGAACAATGAATGAAAGATATGCAAAAAAAGTAACGATGATAAAGGAAAGTGGCCATTTTAAGCTGTTTGTAGGGTGAAAACGAGTAGCTATTGCGACCTGGGTGGGGAAGAGGAAGAGAGAGAGGGAATGCCGGGGCTACCTGAAATGAGAGAAATCAATACTCAAACCACTGGGCTGCAAGCTGCCCAAGCGAATTATGAGATGCCCTTCCTCCAATTTGCATTTAGCCTCACTCTGACAATGGCGGAGACAGAGGACAGAAAGGCCTGTGCAGGAATGGGAAGGAGAATTAAAGTGTCCAGCAACCGGGAGATCAAGTTGGTTCAAGCAGGCTGGGCGAAGGTGTTCTGCGAAACGATCGCCCAGTCTGCATTTGGTCTCGCTGATGTATAAGAGTCCTCATCTTGAACAACGGATACAGTATGTGAGGTTGGAGGAGGTGCAAGTGAACCTCTGCCTCACCTGAAAGGTCTGTCCAGGTCCCTGGACAGAGTCTAGGGATGAGGTATAGCGACAGGTGTTGCATCTTCTGCGTTTGCAGGGGAAGGTACCTGGGGAGGGGGTAGTTTAGGGATAGTTTAGAGATGCAGCACGGAAACAGGTCCCTCGGTCCACCGAGTCTGCACCAATCAGCGTTCCCTGCACGCTAACTTTCATCCTACACTCGGGACAATTTACGTCAGGATCAAACCCAGGTCTCTAGTGCTGTAAGGCAGCAGCTCTACTGCTATGCCACCGTGCTGCCCTTAATTCCCTCTCATGAGGATCCCAGGCTTTGATTGACCCATTGTAAGACAGGGCAAGTGTTGGCACTTCTGTCATTCCAAGGGAAGAGTTTATGCCAAGGGATAAACGTCAGGTCTTCCACAGCGGCGATGGCTTTGTAAGATAAAGGCATGGAATGGGGCCAATCAAGCACCAATAATCACCAATAAGCATATCTTTTAGGTGTGAGACAACCAAACTACCTCAGTATGAACCCCGACGCTACTCTAGAATGAGATTTGTTTTGCTTCACCTCAGTTTTAATGCTGTGGTCATACAGTGATCACGTTCAATGTTCAAAGGAAGGAGATACAGTAAATTTGTGGAAGGAGATACAGCATCACAGAAGATCTGGGAAACGTCAAAGTACTTACCTTTGCAGTCGCTGACGGTAGTCATCAAGCAGTCAGATAAAGCGCAGGTATCTCTCTGACTAACAAAACATGCATTTGGATCTGTGGATAAATATAACAATTCCTTATTTAATACTGAGCAAGGATTCTTTTCATTGATCAATGGTTAAAAAAACTATTATGAGCCTTTTTTTGTCTAAGAAATGACAGAATTTAGAGGTGAGACGTACACATCTACATCGAACATTTGGACACATCTAAGTATCCACATGATCATGTTGGATCCCTCCTTCACTCTCATCCATTCATCCATTCATCCATTCATTCATTCATTCATTTATTCATCCATTCGTTCATTCATACTCTGTCCCTCCAGATTCCCTTATATATTTTGGCTTGCAATATCGTGGTCTGGTTTATACTAAGTAAACCAAACTATGATATTGCAATCCAAAGTATGCAGTGCAATCTTATAAAGATCCGTAGTACTTCCTGCAACAGCATCCAGATGATTTGCTTAGTTATTAATTAGTATAACTGATAACTGGTAAATCTGTGGAATTCATTGCCACAGATGGCTGTGGAGCCAAATTCATTAGGTATATTTAAGGCAATTCTTGATTAGTAAGGGTGTCAGAGGGTTATGGGGAGAAGGCAGGAGAATGGGGTTGAGTGGGAATGGTAGATGATTGAATGGCAAAGTAGACTCGATGGGCTGAATGGCCTAATAATTCTGCTCCTATGTCTTATGAACATAATTTATAGTATATATCTTTTACAGCTGATGTGTTTAGTGTGCCTTTAAAGTTGCAGTAAGTAAGAATTTCACTGTTCCATTCTAGGTGCACAAGACAAATAAATATTCCTGACTACAAAAAAATAAGCTGCTCAAGATTTCAAGAAGTTCTTGTAACCTCAACTGAATGTCTCATTGAAGCTCTGCCAAAAGTCTCAGCCTATTCTACGCTGAGCATCCCTACTGTCCACACAGCCGCTGGTTCAACTGTTCAGCTCCTGGGTTTGCGGGATTGGTATCTATAATTCCCTGTAAACAGCTGCATGAGAAATTGCCAGGGTTATTGGTGCAGGCGGCAAATTCAGAGCACGTGTTGTTTCCCGTCTGACACTCATCAACATCTGGAACAAGAATTTAGATTAAAACAATTACTGGAGGCAAAAATTCAGCTTCACGCAGTGTTTTAAACTCAGGTAAAGTCCTACCTTCACACACTCTTCCTGGGACATTAGAGCTTGTATCTTTGAACCCAACATTGCATTGGCAGGTATAGGACGCGCTCAGCCTGATACAAGTTCCATTACCTGAACAGTCATTTAGCCCGGGTTGACAACTGTCTCCCTCTGTAATAAAAGAACAAAGTTTAAAGTACAAGGAATAGAGAAGTATGCTATGCAGAAGCAGATGAGATCAATTTTAAAGAAGAGGGCAGCACAATGGCGCAGCAGTTGAGGCGCTAGACCCGGGTTCAATCCTAATTATGGGTGCTGTCTGTACGGAGTTTGTATGTCCTCCCTGTGACCACGTGGATTTTCTCCGGGTGCACTGGTTTCCTTCCACACTCCAAAGAGATACAGGATTGTAGGTTAATTCATTCATGAATTACTCCTGAATTACTCCTGAATTAGCTTCTGTAAATTGTGAATTGTCCCTAGTGTGTAGGATAGTGCGAGTGTACAGGGTGATCACTGGTCGGTGGGGACTCGGTGGGGACCCGGTGGGCCGAAAAGCCTGTTTCCACACTGAATCTCTAAACATAAAGCCTAAAAAACCCTAAAGCTAGAGAACTGTTAGAAAATGAATTCAACTGTATACAGATAAAGCTAGAGAACTGTTAGAAAATGAATTCAACTTTTAAAATGTTAAATTAGTTTAGTCAAAGTCTGGGCAAGTTATACTTGTGGCTTATTAGAGTCAAGGATGACTTGCTTTCATTGATGATCTGTATGTGCTAAGGTAATTAATCAGTTCTGCGGAGAATCTGTAGATTCTGCTACAGGAGCTTCTGAATGAGGCAGCTTGGGTCGCACAGTCGCACAGCTCCAGTGACCGAATTTCAGTACAGACCTTCAGAACTCTCCATGTGGAGTCTGCACATTCTCCCTGTGACAGTAGATTTCAGCCTTGTACTCTGGTTGGATACGACAGATTACGACACTAATTTTCCTGATTTATCCTAACTTTAATATCAAGGCTTTTCATTAGACTTTAGACTTTAGAGATACAGCGCGGAAACAGGCCCTTCGGCTCACCTAGTCCGCGCTGACCAGCGATCACCCCACACACTAATACTATCCTACACACAAGGGACAATTTAACCGAAGCCATTTGAACTACAAACTTGTACGTCTTCGGAGTGCAAGAGGAAACCGGAGCAACCAGACAAAACCTACACGGTCACATGGAGAACGTACAAACTCCGTACAGAGAGCATCCATAGTCAGGATCGAACCCAGGTCTCTGGCACCATAAGCAGCAACTCCACCGCTCTACTGTGCCGCCCTTCATCTTTCTCCTTCCTCCGTTCTTGCCTTTCTGTTACACCCGTTCATTCTGGTAGCTAACTATGAACTCGCAATTCACCTCATTTTCTATTCGGATTTGGCATTTTTCTGCACGGAGTATATTATTTTATCACCCCGATTTTTCAAATATGCTTGAAAAAGAAAACGTGATGTGACTTTAAGATCCAGTCATAAATCATCCATCAAAAATGTTCCAGGCACTTCACAAACACAAAATGAGCACAAACAAGGGAGGAAAAACTTGGATGCATGCCACAAGTAGTAAACTTGGGAGTGGACCTTGAATCAAACTGGGAGTGTTGGTAAGCTCTAACTATAGTAGTGATTGATGTAACCAAGAGCCGACTACAAGGGTGTGCCCTTTATTAACCAACACTCACTCGGTGCTTTCATTGTAGACCATGCTTAAATATGCCACAGGGAAATTAGGTTTTATTAGTAAGTAAGTGAGTAAGTAAGTACATTTTATTTATATAGCACGTTTAAATCAACTTGCGTTGAAATCAAAGTGCTTTACATAAAAGAAGTAATTAAGTTTCCGTACATCCATAGAAAAATTAAAAATAAGAGAAAATGACTCAACACATTGTAGAATTCAACATGAACGCTCCCCACAACAGAATCAAAATATTCCACTGTGGGGAAAGGCATCAAAAGCCTTCAAAGCAATGATCAAGACTGAGGGAATGGTAGTAAGTCAGAGATGAGAGACAACTTTATAGTGTGATGGTTCTGAATTGAACATGACCATTGATAGGGAGAGGAAAGAAAGGGATGACTAGGAGACTATATTTAGAGGCCTGGACAATTATATTGTAGTTTTCATACACAATTCCTAACATTTACCATTCCATTGGTTTGCTTTCAAAGACCTTACCTGTTATAGTTGTATTTTGAAAATCTATGTTAAATTCTTGACTCGTCTTTAAAGAATTGATGAATGCTCTTTTAATTTCAAGAAAAGTGACATCTTCATCTGATGCATAAGCGATCGTAAAGTTTACATTCACACTCCCTGGCAAAATGCTGTTTATGAAGATTCTCATGTTTCCATGTTTGTATAGCTCTCTGAAATTTTGTCCTAGTCTGCTCAGCATCTGGAAGAAACCAAAAACAATCTGTTATTAGCATCTCAATTTGTATTTTATTCTGATCGTCATTCCAACCTTAACCCTATTCCTTGTGAATTGACATCGACAATTGCATGGGAATAAACATGCCAACTTTCCTCAATGTACTGGATGTTATCATCCGATATGTCCTAACAGATTTAGTTTAATTCAATTTAGTTTAGTTTTGTATAGAGATAAATATGTCCTTCGGCCCACCGAGTCCGTGCTGACCAGCGATCCCCGCCCATTAACACTATCCTTGACACACTAGGGACAACTTACATTTATACCAAGCCAATTAACCTACGAACCTGTAAGTCTTTATAGTGTGGGAGGAAACTGAAAATCTCGGAGAAAACCCACGCTGTCACGGGGAGAACGTACAAACTCCATATGGACAGCACTCGTAGTCGGGATTGAACCGATGTCCCTGGCGTTGTAAGGCAGCAACTCTACCGCTGTGCCACCATGCCACCCATATTTTTGTTAATTCACTTACATACACTGGAAATGATTAGCAAGGCCAACAATTAATGTTGTCTCCTAATCAGGAAATGATGAGTGCAATCTTAGAGAAAAAGCTATTCTTGGGTTGTTTGGTGGCATGTTCTAAGATTTAAGTAGAAGAGTGATATAGTGGGAATTGTGAGTAGCTGGAGAGGGAAGATAACATGTGGTGTTTCCCTGTATCTGATGCCCAGATATTACATTTTTACTTAACTCTTTCACAATACAAAGGATGAGCAAAGACTTACATCTTGAATGAATTTGTTAGCAAATCCTTTATATTCAGGACTATTCCTGTCTTCATATGCTTGTATAAACTCTCTGTTTATAATTCTTGTTTTTGCTTCCAAAGCTTTGGAACCTTCGGAGAGTGAGAAAAACAGTAAATATTAATTAATACTAGAATTTTATATTTGACAAAATATTTTGAGATGTCATATGACATTAAGGACTTTGTAACACACTAGGTATTTCTGAGGTCAGAAACAAAGATGTGGCGGAGTTAGTGTATTCACTAGATACAAGGTTTTACAAAAACAAGGCACAAAGTGCTGGAATAATGGCCTGTCCCACTTAAGCGACTTTTTCGGCAACTGCCGGCACCCGTCATAGATTGTTGCAGGTCTCCGAAAGTTTTCAACATGTTGAAAATCCAGCGGCGACCAGAAAGACGCTACGACTCTTTGGGCGACTGAGGAGACTACTCACGACCATACAGGCGACACACTGGCGACATGTCGCGGGATGAAGCCTGTATGGTCATGAGTAGTCGCCCAAAGAGTCATACCTTGTTCTGGTCGCCACTGGATTTTCAACATGTTGAAAATTTTCAGCGACCTGCAAAGACCTATGACGGGTGCCGGCAGTTGCCAAAAAAGTTGCTTAAGTGGGACAGGCCCATAACTCAGTGGGTAACGCAGCATAGAAACATAGAAACATAGAAAATAAGTGCAGGAGTAGGCTATTCGGCCCTTCGAACCTGCATCGCCATTCAATATGATCATGGCTGATCATCCAACTCAGTATCCTGTACCTGCCTTCTCTCCATACCCCCTGATCCCTTTAGCCACAAGGGCCCCATCTAATTCTCTCTTAAATATAGCCAATGCACTAGCCTCAACTACCTTCTGTGGCAGAGAATTCCAGAGATCATCTCTGGAGAACATGGATAGATAACTTTTCTGGTTGAGATCCCCCTTCAGACTAATTGTAGCTTGGGGGTGGGGGAGGGGGGAAGAAATATGGAAGAAAGAAGGGGCAAGACAAGGACTGGCAGGTAAACCGTATAGGAAACAACTGCAAATGCTGGTTTACACCGATGATAAACACGAAATGCTGGAGTAACTCAGCGGGATAGGCAGCATCTCTGGAGGGAAGAAATGCATGACGTTTCGGGTCGCTACCCTTCTTAAGTCTGAAGAAGGGACTCGGCCCGAAACGTCACCCATTCCTTTTCTCTGGACTTGCTGCCTGTCCCGCTGAGTTACTCCAGCATTTTGTGTCTATCACTGGCAGGTAAAAGGTTGATACACACGAGGGGTAATGATAGGCAGAAGGTTGGATGAACGGCATTGATGAAAAGGCAAAAGGAGTGAGATGAAAGGATTGAAGAGTTGTGAATTGTGAAGCTAGAGGAAGGAATGTATGCGGAAGGGGAGAAATAAGTGCAAGTCCAGGCCGGGCACAGGGGAGGGGGAAGAAGGCTGAAGAATGTAGGGGAAGAAGGCAGAGGGGTAAGGGCTTTGTATATCTCTCTATATACTCTCTATAGGGTAATAGTTGGGCAGTGGGCAGGTGCTATAGACCTGCACGGGAAGGTAGATGCTCCCGCCCCCACGAGTCTCGGGCAGAAGGGGCTCGTCAGCCTGGGAAGGCAGTTCATCTAGGAGAGGGAAAACTGATTTAAAACGTCCACTGCCTTGTGGCCATATCCAGTCATGGAAAAGGCTCCAGGAGTAAACCTCAAGAAAATCTGGAGTCAGAGCCCCTAAGGGGCTGTCTACAACCTCGCTCTGGCAGCTCCTGCAACGGCGCCGGTGCCAAACTGTAACGGCCCTGTTCCTTTGGATCGATCAGCGACATGGAGAGGGGGAACGTGCTGCATGGGCAACAGCTTGTCCTCCATATGACATCGCCCAGGCTTGCATCCGAGCAGGATGCATCACCCATGGTCAGTCATAACCAAGGGGGGCCTACTGGAGTAATAGCTGGTTTATATAGAAGAAAAAATGAAATGAACAATGAAATGCTGACTGGTGTTCTAGAGTACAAAACTCAACGAACACTAGAAGAAGTTCCAATTTTAAAATTATATAAATTCTCTCTATTACTTTGGGATGGGATAAGTGCATCTCCCAGTGTAGCACATAAATACTCCTGGTGAATGGTGAGCAGCAGGCAATGTGGCTTGCAAGGTGAAGTGGATGGGGACTCTATTCTCCCCTCCACCCAAAAGAATTGCAAAGAGAACAGAATTCTCTGTGGAGTCATTAATTTATAATTGCACGAACAAGCATCTAATCAAAAATAATCAAAAATAACATATTTTTAATTCTGCTTTGTATTCTCTGTATTCTCCCTCCGTAGCTCTGCTCTACACTACTAATGATGTCCAGAATTAACATGACATTGAATTATCTGCTACTTGGTCACCATTTCTATCCTGCATGACCATCATTTGGGTCACTTAAAGTCATAGAGTCATACAGTGTTGAAACAGGCCCTTCGGCCCAACTTGCCCACACCGACTAACATGTCCCATCTACACTAGTCCCACTTGCTTGCGTTTGGCCCATATCCCTCTAAAACTGTCCTATCTAATTGTTTCTTAAATGTTGCGCTAGTCCCAGCCTCAACTATCTCCTCCGGCAGCTCGTTTCATATAACCACCGCCCTACGTGTGAAAAAATATGACCTTGTGCATCTAAATTTAAAAAAACCTCATCATTGCAAACAGCTTCTGTTGAAAGAAAAACAGAGTTACGTTTCAGGTCAAATACATTTGTTTCCTTGTCCATTGGACATATTTGCCATGTTTTGTTACTCCGGCACTATCTCTCAAGACTTACTTGTTATGATTGTTCTCTGGATGGTGTGTGGCTGATCGCAAGTTCTCACCGTAACAACAACTCGGTATTGCACAGCCAATTGTAGATCTCTAAATATTGCCTTTTTCTTATATGTCACAAAACTGGAGATTTGAGCATCAGCTATGAAGAGAGTGGCGTTATAAATAACTTTGACATTTAAAGACGTTTCCCAGGAAATCGAAATTTCACGACTTTTTACTCTGATCAAATTCACACGAATTAACTTCACGGGTACTGAAAATGAAAGAAATGTCATTAATAGTAACTGACTTAATTTCTTAATTAAGACGTCCATTAACAACACATCCTTGGGAAATAAAAATGGTTCACTTTAATGTACACTTGACTGTGTAGCAGCTGTAAGGAGTATAGGAGTGAGGATTTGAGTATAAGAGTAAAGAGATCATTCTGCAGATGTACAAGGCCCTGGTGAGACCACATCTCACGTATTGTGTGCAGTTTTGGTCTCCTAATTTGAGGAAGAACATTCTTGCTATTGAGGTGGTGCAGCTTAGGTTCACGAGGTTATTCCCAGGGATGGCGGGACTGTCATATGAGGAAAGATTGGAAAGACTGGGCTTGTATTCACTGGAAATGAGAAGGATGAGAGGGTATCTTATAGAAACGTATAAAATTATAAAAGGACTGGACAAGCTAGATGCAGGAAAAATGTTCCCAATGTTGGGGGAGTCCAGAACCAGGGGCCACAGTCTAAGAATAAAGAGGAGGTCATTTAAAACTGAGAAACATCAATTTAAACATGGGTGATGTATTTTGTGATTCAAAATTATCAAGGATTGTTGGATTGCTTCATCAGATCTAAGAAAAAGAGAACCCGGTGAAAGCGAGGAGACCAGAAACAATAACTGTTTCTCTATCCGTAGATACTTCCTGACCTGTTTTGCCAGCAATTTCTGCATTTATTTTTCTATATGCATTTATTTTTATCAATATATATAGATATATATAATGGACATTGACAAAATTTAAAATATATTAATAGTATATATAGTTATATATATATATATTTATCAAAATATATTATCAATATTATATATATATTGATAAAATAATATTGATAATATATATTGATAAATATATAAATATATATATATTTATTTTTTTAATCAACATATTATCAATATATTTTATATTTTGTCAACATATATTGATAAAAATAAATACAGAAAATGCTTGAAAAACAAGTCAGGCAGTATCTATATACAAGATAGACACAAAATGCTGGAGTAACTCAGATGGTCAGACAGCATCTCTGGAGAAATGGAATAGGTGACTTTTCAGGTCGACGCCTAAAGAAACAGTTCCTTCCTACACAGCATCTATATACACATATATACTGTGTACATATTTACAAAGAACTGTGTGTGTGTGTGTGTGTGTGTGTGTGTGTGTGTGAGTGTGTGTGTGTTTTTTTTTAATTGCATTCTTTGCAAGTAAAGGATGTTTGCTCAGTTTTTTTAAATGAAAAAATGAAATTGCTTACCACAGGATGGATCAGGCGTAGATTCAGTGGTGCTTGGTCTAATAGCTGTAGGAGTTGTGGTAATTTTCACTGGTTTGGTGGTAGTGGTTTGGTTGGTGACCTTGCCTAGTATGGCGGTAATGATTGGTTTGTTGGCTGTGGTTGAAGTGACGGTTTTGGTGGTGATGGTTGGTGTGGTGGTTGTGATGGATGTGGTTGGTGTGATTGTTGTAGAAGTTCTTGGTGTGTTGGGTGTGGAGGAATTGGATGAAGCAATGGTTGTGGCAGTGGTAGTTGTGATAGCTGTAGCGGAAGTGGTAGGTCTGATGGTTGTGGAGGTATTTGCAGATCTGATGGTTGTCGTAACTGAGGATGTTCTGGTATTTGGTGTGGCAGCACTGGTGGTTGCAGTTATTGTGGTCCTTGTGAGTGGTGAGTTTGCTGTAGTAGCTGTAACTGGAGTGGTTTTGTTGGTAATCCTCGATGAGGTTGGTCTTTTGATTGTCATTGCCATTGTATGTGGTGAGGTAAATGTGCTTGCTATGGTGCTTGCTGTGGTAGCAATTGTGAATGAGTTTGGTATGCTTGATGAAGTTAATGTTAAAGTTGGTGTGGGAGTCGTCCTTGTTGTGAATGAAGAGTTGCTTGTGGTAAAAGTAGATGGTATATTGATTGGTTTTGGGGATGTGATCACAGTTGGAGAAGTTTGGGGTGCCTCAGTCAGAGTTGTTTGGGATATGACCTGTTTGGTGAAAGTTTGGGTTGTGTTCTCTCCTGTTCCAGCTTGTGACATCATCTCTCCTGCAGTAGATTGGGATGTGGTCTCTCTTGTTGTACTTTGGGGCTTGATCTTTCCTGCAATAGTTTGGAATGTGGATTCTTCTTCAGAACTTTGGGAAATAATTCTTCCTGTTGTAGATAGGGACATAATCTCTCCTGCAGTAGTTAAGGATGTGATCTCTCCTGTAGTAGAGAGGGACATGATTTCTCCTGTGGTCGTTTTTGACATTGTCTCTCCTGCAGTAGTTTGGTTTGCGGCCCCTCCAGTTGTTCTTTGGGACATTGGGTTTTCTGCTGTAGATTGGGGCATCATCGCTCTGGCAGTAGTTTGAGCCATGGTCGATCCTGCAGTAGTTTGAAATGTGGTCTCTCCTGCAGTAGTTAGGGATATGATCCCTTCCATGGTAGTTTGGGACCTGCTGTCTACTGCAATAGTTTGGGAGGAGGATTCTCCTCCAGTACTTTGGGTTATGACTTTTCCTGTTGTACTTTGGGACATGGTGTCTCCTTTACTAGTTGGGGCTCTGGTCTCTCCTTTAGTAGTTTGGGACATTATCTCTCCTGCAGTAGTTTGGGATGATGTCTGTCCTGTTGTAGGGTGGGATATGGTCTCTCCTTCAGTAATTAGATATGTGGTCTCGCCTGCAGTACTTTGGGACCTGATCTCTCCGGTGGTAGTTTTTGACATGATCTCTCCTGTAGTAATTTGGAACATTGTCTCTCCTGTTGTAGTTTGGGCCATCGTCTCACCTGTTGCAGTTTGGGACATTGTCCTTCCTGTCATACTTTGGGATATGGTTTCTCTTTCAGAAGTATTGGGTGTGGTCTCTCCTGTTGTACTTGGGGACATAGACTCTCCTACTGTAGTTTGGGACATCATCTCTCCTGCAGTAATTTGAGCTGTGGTCTCTCCTGCAGTAGTTTGCGATGTTGTCTCTACTGTAGTAGATTGAGACATCGTCTCTCCTGTTGTACTCTGGGACATGGTCCCTCCTGCAATAATTTGGGACGTGGTATCTCCTACAGTAGTTGTGGACGTGGATTCTTCGTCAGTACTTTGGGAAATTATTTTTCCAGTTATAGATTGTGACATGATCACTCCTTCAGTAGTTAGGAATGTGGTCTCTCCTACAGTAGTTTGGGTCGTGGTCTCTCCTGTGGTAGTTTTTAATGTTGTCTCTCCTTTCTGAGTTTGTGCTGTGGTCTCTCCGGCAGTAGTTTGGGCTGTGGTATCTGGTGCAGTTTGGGACATCATGCGCCCTGTTGTTTGAGACATAGTCTCATCTGTGATCGTTTGAGATGTTGTTTCTCCTTCAGTAGTTTGGGACACAATCTTTCGTGAAGTAGTTTGGGAGGATGTTTGTCCCGTTGTATGTTGCGATGTGATCTTTCCTTCTGGACTTAGAGATGTTGTCTCTACTGTAGTACTTTGGGCCTTGGTCACTTCAGCAGTAGTTTGGGATGTTGTCTCACCTCCAGTAGAATGGGCCGTAGTCTCTCCTGCAATAGTTCTGGATGTGGTCTCTCCAGTAATAGATTGAGACATTCTATTTCCTGTTGGACTCTGGGACCCGGTCTCTCCTGCAATAGTGTGGACTGTAGTCTTTCCTGTTGTACTTTGGGAAATCATCACCCCTGCAGTAGTTTGGAATAAGATCTCTACTGCAGTAGTTTGGGGCGTTGTCTCAACTGTTGTAGTTTGGGACTTTGTCTCTCCTGTAGCAGTTTCAGATGTGATCTCTCTTTCAGTAATTTGGGTTGTGGTCTCTCCTGTAGTAGATTGAGACATCATCTCCCCTGTTGTAATTACGGGCATGGTCTCTCCTGTAGTAGTTTGGGACGCGGTCTCTCCTATGGTAATTTTAGATGTGCTTTCTTCTTCAGTACTTTGGGAAATTATATTTCCTGTTGTAGATTGGGACATGGTCTCTACTTCAATAGTTCGTGATGTAGTCTCTTCTGCAGTAGTTGGAGACACGATCTCTCCTCTAGTAGTTTTTATCGTTGTCTCTCCTGCAGAAGTCTGGGCGGTGTTCTCTGCTGCAGTCGTTTCGGCTGTTGTCTCTCCTGCAGTAATTTGGGATATCGTCTGTCCTATTGTAGTTTGAGACAAGCTCTCTTCTGTGATAGTTTGGGATGTTGTCGCACCTTCAGAAGTTTGGGATATGATCTCTCCTGCCGTAGTTTGAAACAATATCTGCCGTGTTGTACGTTGGGATGTGGTCTCTCCTTCTGTGGTTATGGATGTGATTTCTCCTGCTGGAGTTTGGGACATTGTCTCTCCAATAGCAATTTCAGTAGCCATCTCTCCAGCACTAGTTTGTGATGTTGTCTCTCCTCCAGTAGAATGGGCCGTGCTCTCTCCTGCATTAATACTGGACGTTGTCTCTCCTGCAGTAGTATGCACTGTAGTCTCTCTTGATGTACTTTGGGACTGAGTCTCCACTGTTGTACTTTTGGAGATCATCTCTACTGCAATAGTTTGGGAGATGGTCTCACCTATGGCAGTTAGGGACATTGTCTCTCCTGTAGTAGATTCAGATGTGATCTCAGGTGCAGTATTTTGGGATGTGGTCTCTACTGCTGTAGATTGGGACATAGTCTCTCCTGTTGTAGTTTTGAATGTGATCTCTTCAGTTGAAGATTGGAACATGGTCTGTTCTACAGGAGTTTGGGATATTGTCACTACTGAAATAGTTTCAGATGTCAGCTCCTCTGTAGTTGCTTGGGCTGATGTCACTGGTGCAATTGTTTGGGTCATGGTCTCTCCTGTGATAGATTGAGACATCATCTCTCCTGTTGTACTCTGGGACGTGGTCTCTCCTGCAGTAGTTTGGGACATTGTCTGTCCTGTTGTAGGTTGAGATGTGGTCTCTCCTTCAGTAGGTATAGATGTGGTTTCTCCTGCAGGAGT
Organism: Leucoraja erinaceus; assembly: GCF_028641065.1. Taxonomy (NCBI): domain Eukaryota; kingdom Metazoa; phylum Chordata; class Chondrichthyes; order Rajiformes; family Rajidae; genus Leucoraja; species Leucoraja erinaceus. Next base: position 44,860,536 of record NC_073389.1, read on the forward strand.
TTGGGACATTGTCTCTCTTGTAGTCGTTTTGGATGTCTTGTCACCAGCAGTAGTTTGAGATGTTCTCTCACCTCCATTTGATTGGACCGTGCTCCCTCCTGCATTTGCTCTGGATGTGGACTCTCCTGTAGTAGATTGAGCCGTTGTCTCTCCTGCTGTTCTCTGGGACATGGTCTCTCCTGCAGTTGTTTGCACTGTAGTCTCTCTTGATGTCTTCTGGGACTGAGTCTCCACTGTTGTACTTTGGGACATCATCTCTACTGCAATAGTTTGAGAGATGGTCACACCTGTGGCTGTTTGGGACATTGTCTCTCCTGTAGTAGTTTCAGATGCAATCTCTGGTGCAGTATTTTGGGATGCGGTCTCTACTGCTGTAGATTGCGACATGGCCTCTCCAGTTGTAGTTTGGAATGTGGTCTCTTCAGTAGAAGATTGGAACATGGTCTGTTCTGCAGTAGGTTGGGATGTTGTCACTACTGAACTAGTTTGGGACATTGTCTCTGCTGTAGTAATTTCAGATGTCAGCACTCCTGCAGTAGCTTGGGCCGTAGTCACAGGTGCAATTGTTTGGGTTGTGGTCTCTCCTGTAGTAGATTGAAACATCATCTCCCCTGTTGTAATTCTGGACATGGTCTCTCCTGTAGTAGTTTGGGACGCGGTCTCTCCTATGGTAATTTTAGATGTGCTTTCTTCTTCAGTACTTTGGGAAATTATTTTTCCTGTTGTAGATTGGGACATGGTCTCTACTTCAATAGTTCGTGATGTAGTCTCTTCTGCAGTAGTTGGAGACACGATCTCTCCTGTAGTTGTTTTTATCGTTGTCTCTCCTGCAGAAGTTTGGGCGGTGTTCTCTGCTGCAGTCGTTTCGGCCGTTGTCTCTCCTGCAGTAATTTGCGATATCGTCTGTCCTATTGTAGTTTGAGACAAGCTCTCTTCTATGATAGTTTGGGATGTTGTCGCACCTTCAGAAGTTTGGGATATGATCTCTCCTGTCGTAGTTTGAAACGATATCTGTCGTGTTGTACGTTGGGATGTGGTCTCTCCTTCTGTGGTTATGGATGTGAATTCTCCTGCTGGAGTTTGGGACATTGTCTCTCCTATAGTAATTTCAGAAGCCATCTCTCCAGCACTAGTTTGTGATGTTGTCTCTCCTCCAGTAGAATTGGCCGTGCTCTCTCCTGCATTAATACTGGACGTTGTCTCTCCTGCAGTAGTATGCACTATAGCCTCTCTTGATGTACTTTGGGACTGAGTCTCCACTGTTGTACTTTGGGAGATCATCTCTACTGCAATAGTTTGGGAGGTGGTCTCACCTATGGCAGTTAGGGACATTGTCTCTCCTGTAGTAGATTCAGATGTGATCTCAGGTGCAGTATTTTGGGATGTGGTCTCTACTGCTGTAGATTGGGACATAGTCTCTCCTGTTGTAGTTTTGAATGTGATCTCTTCAGTTGAAGATTGGAACATGGTCTGTTCTACAGGAGTTTGGGATATTGTCACTACTGAAATAGTTTCAGATGTCAGCTCCTCTGTAGTAGCTTGGGCTGATGTCACCGGTGCAATTGTTTGGGTCATGGTCTCTCCTGTGATAGATTGAGACATCATCTCTCCTGTTGTACTCTGGGACGTGGTCTCTCCTGCAGTAGTTTGGGACATTGTCTGCCCTGTTGTAGATTGAGATGTGGTCTCTCCTTCAGTAGGTATAGATGTGGTTTCTCCTGCAGGAGTTTGGGACATTGTCTCTCTTGTAGTAGTTTTGGATGTCTTGTCACCAGCAGTAGTTTGAGATGTTCTCTCACCTCCAGTTGATTGGACCGTGCTCTCTCCTGCATTTGCTCTGGACGTGGACTCTCCTGTAGTAGATTGAGCCGTTGTCGCTCCTGCTGTTCTCTGGGACATGGTCTCTCCTGCATTAGTTTGCACTGTAGTCTCTCTTAATGTCTTTTGGGACTGAGTCTCCACTGTTGTACTTTGGGATATCATCTCTACTGCAATAGTTTGAGAGATGGTCACACCAGTGGCTGTTTGGGACATTGTCTCTCCTGTAGTAGATTCAGATGTGATCGCAGATGCAGTATTTTGGGATGTGGTCTCTACTGCTGTAGATTGGGACATAGTCTCTCCTGTTGTAGTTTTGAATGTGATCTCTTCAGTTGAAGATTGGAACATGGTCTGTTCTACAGGAGTTTGGGATATTGTCACTACTGAAATCGTTTCAGATCTCAGCTCCTCTGTAGTAGCTTGGGCTGATGTCACTGGTGCAATTGTTTGGGTCATGGTCTCTCCTGTGATAGATTGAGACATCATCTCTCCTGTTGTACTCTGGGACATGGTCTCTCCTGCAGTAGTTTGCACTGTAGTCTCATTTGATGTCTTTTGGGACTGAGTCTCCACTGTTGTACTTTGGGACATCTCTACTGCAATAGTTTGAGAGATGGTCACACCTGTGGCAGTTTGGGACATTGTCTCTCCTGTAGTAGTTTCAGATGCAATCTCTGGTGCAGTATTTTGGGATGTGGTCGCTACTGCTGTAGATTGCGACATGGCCTCTCCTGTTGTAGTTTGGAATGTGGTCTCTTCAGTAGAAGATTGGAACATGGTCTGTTCTGCAGTAGGTTGGGATGTTGTCACTACTGAACTAGTTTGGGACATTGTCTCTGCTGTAGTAATTTCAGATGTCAGCACTCCTGCAGTAGCTTGGGCCGTAGTCACGGGTGCAATTGTTTGGGTTGTGGTCTCTCCTGTAGTAGATTGAAACATCATCTCCCCTGTTGTTATTACGGACATGGTCTCTCCTGCAGTAGTTTGGGACGCGGTCTCTCCTATGGTAATTTTAGACGTGCTTTCTTCTTCAGTACTTTGGGAAATTATTTTTCCTGTTGTAGATTGGGACATGGTCTCTACTTCAATAGTTCGTGATGTAGTCTCTTCTGCAATAGTTGGAGACACAATCTCTCCTGTAGTAGTTTTTATCGTTGTCTCTCCTGCAGAAGTTTGGGCGGTGTTCTCTGCTGCAGTAGTTTCGGCCGTTGTCTCTCCTGCAGTAATTTGGGATATCGTCTGTCCTATTGTAGTTTGAGACAAGCTCTCTTCTGTGATAGTTTGGGATGTTGTCGCACCTTCAGAAGTTTGGGATATGATCTCTCCTGCCGTAGTTTGAAACGATATCTGCCGTGTGGTACGTTGGGATGTGGTCTCTCCTTCTGTGGTTATGGATGTGATTTCTCCTGCTGGAGTTTGGGACATTGTCTCTCCTATAGTAATTTCAGAAGCCATCTCTCCAGCACTAGTTAGTGATGTTGTCTCTCCTCCAGTAAAATGGGCCGTGCTCTGTCCTGCATTAATATTGGACGTTGTCTCGCCAGCAGTAGTATGCACTGTAGTCTCTCTTGATGTACTTTGGGACTGCGTCTCCACTGTTGTACTTTGGGAGATCATCTCTACTGCAATAGTTCGGGAGGTGGTCTCACCTATGGCAGTTAGGGACATTGTCTCTCCTGTAGTAGATTCAGATGTGATCTCAGATGCAGTATTTTGGGATGTGGTCTCTCCTGCAGTAGTTTGGGACATTGTCTGTCCTGTTGTAGGTTGAGATGTGGTCTCTCCTTCAGTAGGTATAGATGTGGTTTCTCCTGCAGGAGTTTGGGACATTGTCTCTCTTGTAGTAGTTTTGGATGTCTTGTCACCAGCAGTAGTTTGAGATGTTCTCTCACCTCCAGTTGATTGGACCGTGCTCTCTCCTGCATTTGCTCTGGACGTGGACTCTCCTGTAGTAGATTGAGCCGTTGTCGCTCCTGCTGTTCTCTGGGACATGGTCTCTCCTGCATTAGTTTGCACTGTAGTCTCTCTTAATGTCTTTTGGGACTGAGTCTCCACTGTTGTACTTTGGGATATCATCTCTACTGCAATAGTTTGAGAGATGGTCACACCTGTGGCTGTTTGGGACATTGTCTCTCCTGTAGTAGATTCAGATGTGATCGCAGATGCAGTATTTTGGGATGTGGTCTCTACTGCTGTAGTTTGGGACATAGTCTCTCCTGTTGTAGTTTTGAATGTGATCTCTTCAGTTGAAGATTGGAACATGGTCTGTTCTACAGGAGTTTGGGATATTGTCACTACTGAAATCGTTTCAGATCTCAGCTCCTCTGTAGTAGCTTGGGCTGATGTCACTGGTGCAATTGTTTGGGTCATGGTCTGTCCTGTGATAGATTGAGACATCATCTCTCCTGTTGTACTCTGGGACATGGTCTCTCCTGCAGTAGTTTGGGACAATGTCTGTCCTGTTGTAGGTTGAGATGTGGTCTCTCCTTCAGTAGGTGTAGATGTGGTTTCTCCTGCAGGAGTTTGGGACATTGTCTCCCTTGTAGTAGTTTTGGATGTCTTGTCACCAGCAGTAGTTTGAGATGTTCTCTCACCTCCAGTTGATTGGACCGTGCTCTCTCCTGCATTTGCTCTGGACGTGGACTCTCCTGTAGTAGATTGAGCCGTTGTCTCTCCTGCTGTTATCTGGGACATGGTCTCTCCTGCAGTAGTTTGCACTGTAGTCTCATTTGATGTCTTTTGGGACTGAGTCTCCACTGTTGTACTTTGGGACATCATCTCTACTGCAATAGTTTGAGAGATGGTCACACCTGTGGCAGTTTGGGACATTGTCTCTCCTGTAGTAGTTTCAGATGCAATCTCTGGTGCAGTATTTTGGGATGTGGTCGCTACTGCTGTAGATTGCGACATGGCCTCTCCTGTTGTAGTTTGGAATGTGGTCTCTTCAGTAGAAGATTGGAACATGGTCTGTTCTGCAGTAGGTTGGGATGTTGTCACTACTGAACTAGTTTGGGACATTGTCTCTGCTGTAGTAATTTCAGATGTCAGCACTCCTGCAGTAGCTTGGGCTGTAGTCACGGGTGCAATTGTTTGGGTTGTGGTCTCTCCTGTAGTAGATTGAAACATCATCTCCCCTGTTGTAATTATGGACATGGTCTCTCCTGCAGTAGTTTGGGACGCGGTCTCTCCTATGGTAATTTTAGATGTGCTTTCTCCTTCAGTACTTTGGGAAATTATTTTTCCTATTGTAGATTGGGACATGGTCTCTACTTCAATAGTTCGTGATGTAGTCTCTTCTGCAGTAGTTGGAGACACGATCTCTCCTGTAGTAGTTTTTATCGTTGTCTCTCCTGCAGAAGTTTGGGCGGTGTTCTCTGCTGCAGTCGTTTCGGTCGTTGTCTCTCCTGCAGTAATTTGGGATATCGTCTGTCCTATTGTAGTTTGAGACAAGCTCTCTTCTGTGATAGTTTGGGATGTTGTCGCACCTTCAGAAGTTTGGGATATGATCTCTCCTGCCGTGGTTTGAAACGATACCTGCCGTGTTGTACGTTGGGATGTGGTCTCTCCTTCTGTGGTTATGGATGTGATTTCTCCTGCTGGAGTTTGGGACATTGTCTCTCCTATAGTAATTTCAGAAGCCATCTCTCCAGCACTAGTTTGTGATGTTGTCTCTCCTCCAGTAGAATGGGCCATGCTCTCTCCTGCATTAATACTGGACGTTGTCTCTCCAGCAGTAGTATGCACTGTAGTCTCTCTTGATGTACTTTGGGACTGAGTCTCCACCGTTGTACTTTGGGAGATCATCTCTACTGCAATAGTTTGGGAGGTGGTCTCACCTATGGCAGTTAGGGACATTGTCTCTCCTGTAGTAGATTCAGATGTGATCTCAGATGCAGTATTTTGGGATGTGGTCTCTACTGCTGTAGATTGGGACATAGTCTCTCCTGTTGTAGTTATGAATGTGATCTCTTCAGTTGAAGATTGGAACATGGTCTGTTCTACAGGAGTTTGGGATATTGTCACTACTGAAATAGTTTCAGATGTCAGCTCCTCTGTAGTAGCTTGGGCTGATGTCACTGGTGCAATTGTTTGGGTTGTGGTCTCTCCTGTGATAGATTGAGACATCATCTCTCCTGTTGTACTCTGGGACATGGTCTCTCCTGCAGTAGTTTGGGACATTGTCTGTCCTGTTGTAGGTTGAGATGTGGTCTCTCCTTCAGTAGGTATAGATGTGGTTTCTCCTGCAGGAGTTTGGGACATTGTCTCTCTTGTAGTAGTTTTGGATGTCTTGTCACCAGCAGTAGTTTGAGATGTTCTCTCACCTCCAGTTGATTGGACCGTGCCCTCTCCTGCATTTGCTCTGGACGTGGACTCTCCTGTAGTAGATTGAGCCGTTGTCTCTCCTGCTGTTCTCTGGGACATGGTCTCTCCTGCAGTTGTTTGCACTGTAGTCTCTCTTGATGTCTGTTGGGATTGAGTCTCCACTGTTGTACTTTGGGACATCATCTCTACTGCAATAATTTGAGAGATGGTCACACCTGTGGCAGTTTGGGACATTGTCTCTCCTGTAGTAGTTTCAGATGCAATCTCTGGTGCAGTATTTTGGGATGCGGTCTCTACTGCTGTAGATTGCGACATGGCCTCTCCTGTTGTAGTTTGGAATGTGGTCTCTTCAGTAGAAGATTGGAACATGGTCTGTTCTGCAGTAGGTTGGGATGTTGTCACTACTGAACTAGTTTGGGACATTGTCTCTGCTGTAGTAATTTCAGATGTCAGCACTCCTGCAGTAGCTTGGGCCGTAGTCACGGGTGCAATTGTTTGGGTTGTGGTCTCTCCTGTAGTAGATTGAAACATCATCTCCCTTGTTGTAATTACGGACATGGTCTCTCCTGCAGTAGTTTGGGACGCGGTCTCTCCTATGGTAGTTTTAGATGTGCTTTCTTCTTCAGTACTTTGGGAAATTATTTTTCCTGTTGTAGGTTGGGACATGGTCTCTACTTCAATAGTTCGTGATGTAGTCTCTTCTGCAGTAGTTGGAGACACGATCTCTCCTGTAGTAGTTTTTATCGTTGTCTCTCCTGCAGAAGTTTGGGCGGTGTTCTCTGCTGCAGTAGTTTTGGCCGTTGTCTCTCCTGCAGTAATTTGGGATATCGTCTGTCCTATTGTAGTTTGAGACAAGCTCTCTTCTGTGATAGTTTGGGATGTTGTCGCACCTTCAGAAGTTTGGGATATGATCTCTCCTGCCGTAGTTTGCAACGATGTCTGCCGTGTTGTACGTTGGGATGTGGTCTCTCCTTCTGTGGTTATGGATGTGATTTCTCCTGCTGGAGTTTGGGACATTGTCTCTCCTATAGTAATTTCAGAAGCCATCTCTCCAGCACTAGTTTGTGATGTTGTCTCTCCTCCAGTAGAATGAGCCGTGCTCTCTCCTGCATTAATACTGGACGTTGTCTCTCCAGCAGTAGTATGCACTGTAGTCTCTCTTGATGTACTTTGGGACTGAGTCTCCACCGTTGTACTTTGGGAGATCATCTCTACTGCAATAGTTTGGGAGGTGGTCTCACCTATGGCAGTTAGGGACATTGTCTCTTCTGTAGTAGATTCAGATGTGATCTCAGATGCAGTATTTTGGGATGTGGTCTCTACTGCTGTAGATTGGGACATAGTCTCTCCTGTTGTAGTTTTGAATGTGATCTCTTCAGTTGAAGATTGGAACATGGTCTGTTCTACAGGAGTTTGGGACATTGTCACTACTGAAATAGTTTCAGATGTCAGCTCCTCTGTAGTAGCTTGGGCTGATGTCACTGGTGCAATTGTTTGGGTCATGGTCTCTCCTGTGATAGATTGAGACATCATCTCTCCTGTTGTACTCAGGGACATGGTCTCTCCTGCAGTAGTTTGGGACAATGTCTGTCCTGTTGTAGGTTGAGATGTGGTCTCTCCTTCAGTAGGTATAGATGTGGTTTCTCCTGCAGGAGTTTGGGACATTGTCTCTCTTGTAGTAGTTTTGGATGTCTTGTCACCAGCAGTAGTTTGAGATGTTCTCTCACCTCCAGTTGATTGGACCGTGCCCTCTCCTGCATTTGCTCTGGACGTGGACTCTCCTGTAGTAGATTGAGCCGTTGTCTCTCCTGCTGTTCTCTGGGACATGGTCTCTCCTGCAGTTGTTTGCACTGTAGTCTCTCTTGATGTCTTTTGGGACTGAGTCTCCACTGTTGTACTTTGGGACATCATCTCTACTGCAATAGTTTGAGAGATGGTCACACCTGTGGCAGTTTGGGACATTGTCTCTCCTGTAGTAGTTTCAGATGCAATCTCTGGTGCAGTATTTTGGGATGCGGTCTCTACTGCTGTAGATTGCGACATGGCCTCTCCTGTTGTAGTTTGGAATGTGGTCTCTTCAGTAGAAGATTGGAACATGGTCTGTTCTGCAGTAGGTTGGGATGTTGTCACTACTGAACTAGTTTGGGACATTGTCTCTGCTGTAGTAATTTCAGATGTCAGCACTCCTGCAGTAGCTTGGGCCGTAGTCACGGGTGCAATTGTTTGGGATTGTGGTCTCTCCTGTAGTAGATTGAAACATCATCTCCCTTGTTGTAATTACGGACATGGTCTCTCCTGCAGTAGTTTGGGACGCGGTCTCTCCTATGGTAGTTTTAGATGTGCTTTCTTCTTCAGTACTTTGGGAAATTATTTTTCCTGTTGTAGGTTGGGACATGGTCTCTACTTCAATAGTTCGTGATGTAGTCTCTTCTGCAGTAGTTGGAGACACGATCTCTCCTGTAGTAGTTTTTATCGTTGTCTCTCCTGCAGAAGTTTGGGCGGTGTTCTCTGCTGCAGTAGTTTTGGCCGTTGTCTCTCCTGCAGTAATTTGGGATATCGTCTGTCCTATTGTAGTTTGAGACAAGCTCTCTTCTGTGATAGTTTGGGATGTTGTCGCACCTTCAGAAGTTTGGGATATGATCTCTCCTGCCGTAGTTTGAAACGATGTCTGCCGTGTTGTACGTTGGGATGTGGTCTCTCCTTCTGTGGTTATGGATGTGATTTCTCCTGCTGGAGTTTGGGACATTGTCTCTCCTATAGTAATTTCAGAAGCCATCTCTCCAGCACTAGTTTGTGATGTTGTCTCTCCTCCAGTAGAATGGGCCGTGCTCTCTCCTGCATTAATACTGGACGTTGTCTCTCCAGCAGTAGTATGCACTGTAGTCTCTCTTGATGTACTTTGGGACTGAGTCTCCACCGTTGTACTTTGGGAGATCATCTCTACTGCAATAGTTTGGGAGGTGGTCTCACCTATGGCAGTTAGGGACATTGTCTCTCCTGTAGTAGATTCAGATGTGATCTCAGATGCAGTATTTTGGGATGTGGTCTCTACTGCTGTAGATTGGGACATAGTCTCTCCTGTTGTAGTTATGAATGTGATCTCTTCAGTTGAAGATTGGAACATGGTCTGTTCTACAGGAGTTTGGGATATTGTCACTACTGAAATAGTTTCAGATGTCAGCTCCTCTGTAGTAGCTTGGGCTGATGTCACTGGTGCAATTGTTTGGGTCGTGGTCTCTCCTGTGATAGATTGAGACATTATCTCTCCTGTTGTACTCTGGGACATGGTCTCTCCTGCAGTAGTTTGGGACATTGTCTGTCCTGTTGTAGGTTGAGATGTGGTCTCTCCTTCAGTAGGTATAGATGTGGTTTCTCCTGCAGGAGTTTGGGACATTGTCTCTCTTGTAGTAGTTTTGGATGTCTTGTCACCAGCAGTAGTTTGAGATGTTCTCTCACCTCCAGTTGATTGGACCGTGCCCTCTCCTGCATTTGCTCTGGACGTGGGCTCTCCTGTAGTAGATTGAGCCGTTGTCTCTCCTGCTGTTCTCTGGGACATGGTCTCTCCTGCAGTTGTTTGCACTGTAGTCTCTCTTGATGTCTTTTGGGACTGAGTCTCCACTGTTGTACTTTGGGATATCATCTCTACTGCAATAGTTTGAGAGATGGTCACACCTGTGGCAGTTTGGGACATTGTCTCTCCTGTAGTAGTTTCAGATGCAATATCTGGTGCAGTATTTTGGGATGCGGTCTCTACTGCTGTAGATTGCGACATGGCCTCTCCTGTTGTAGTTTGGAATGTGGTCTCTTCAGTAGAAGATTGGAACATGGTCTGTTCTGCAGTAGTTTGGGATGTTGTCACTACTGAACTAGTTTGGGACATTGTCTCTGCTGTAGTAATTTCAGATGTCAGCACTCCTGCAGTAGCTTGGGCCGTAGTCACGGGTGCAATTGTTTGGATTGTGGTCTCTCCTGTAGTAGATTGAAACATCATCTCCCTTGTTGTAATTACGGACATGGTCTCTCCTGCAGTAGTTTGGGACGCGGTCTCTCCTATGGTAGTTTTAGATGTGCTTTCTTCTTCAGTACTTTGGGAAATTATTTTTCCTGTTGTAGGTTGGGACATGGTCTCTACTTCAATAGTTCGTGATGTAGTCTCTTCTGCAGTAGTTGGAGACACGATCTCTCCTGTAGTAGTTTTTATCGTTGTCTCTCCTGCAGAAGTTTGGGCGGTGTTCTCTGCTGCAGTAGTTTTGGCCGTTGTCTCTCCTGCAGTAATTTGGGATATCGTCTGTCCTATTGTAGTTTGAGACAAGCTCTCTTCTGTGATAGTTTGGGATGTTGTCGCACCTTCAGAAGTTTGGGATATGATCTCTCCTGCCGTAGTTTGAAACGATGTCTGCCGTGTTGTACGTTGGGATGTGGTCTCTCCTTCTGTGGTTATGGATGTGATTTCTCCTGCTGGAGTTTGGGACATTGTCTCTCCTATAGTAATTTCAGAAGCCATCTCTCCAGCACTAGTTTGTGATGTTGTCTCTCCTCCAGTAGAATGGGCCGTGCTCTCTCCTGCATTAATACTGGACGTTGTCTCTCCAGCAGTAGTATGCACTGTAGTCTCTCTTGATGTACTTTGGGACTGAGTCTCCACCGTTGTACTTTGGGAGATCATCTCTACTGCAATAGTTTGGGAGGTGGTCTCACCTATGGCAGTTAGGGACATTGTCTCTCCTGTAGTAGATTCAGATGTGATCTCAGATGCAGTATTTTGGGATGTGGTCTCTACTGCTGTAGATTGGGACATAGTCTCTCCTGTTGTAGTTATGAATGTGATCTCTTCAGTTGAAGATTGGAACATGGTCTGTTCTACAGGAGTTTGGGATATTGTCACTACTGAAATAGTTTCAGATGTCAGCTCCTCTGTAGTAGCTTGGGCTGATGTCACTGGTGCAATTGTTTGGGTCGTGGTCTCTCCTGTGATAGATTGAGACATCATCTCTCCTGTTGTACTCTGGGACATGGTCTCTCCTGCAGTAGTTTGGGACATTGTCTGTCCTGTTGTAGGTTGAGATGTGGTCTCTCCTTCAGTAGGTATAGATGTGGTTTCTCCTGCAGGAGTTTGGGACATTGTCTCTCTTGTAGTAGTTTTGGATGTCTTGTCACCAGCAGTAGTTTGAGATGTTCTCTCACCTCCAGTTGATTGGACCGTGCCCTCTCCTGCATTTGCTCTGGACGTGGACTCTCCTGTAGTAGATTGAGCCGTTGTCTCTCCTGCTGTTCTCTGGGACATGGTCTCTCCTGCAGTTGTTTGCACTGTAGTCTCTCTTGATGTCTTTTGGGACTGAGTCTCCACTGTTGTACTTTGGGATATCATCTCTACTGCAATAGTTTGAGAGATGGTCACACCTGTGGCAGTTTGGGACATTGTCTCTCCTGTAGTAGTTTCAGATGCAATATCTGGTGCAGTATTTTGGGATGCGGTCTCTACTGCTGTAGATTGCGACATGGCCTCTCCTGTTGTAGTTTGGAATGTGGTCTCTTCAGTAGAAGATTGGAACATGGTCTGTTCTGCAGTAGTTTGGGATGTTGTCACTACTGAACTAGTTTGGGACATTGTCTCTGCTGTAGTAATTTCAGATGTCAGCACTCCTGCAGTAGCTTGGGCCGTAGTCACGGGTGCAATTGTTTGGGTTGTGGTCTCTCCTGTAGTAGATTGAAACATCATCTCCCTTGTTGTAATTACGGACATGGTCTCTCCTGTAGTAGTTTGGGACGCGGTCTCTCCTATGGTAGTTTTAGATGTGCTTTCTTCTTCAGTACTTTGGGAAATTATTTTTCCTGTTGTAGGTTGGGACATGGTCTCTACTTCAAAAGTTCGTGATGTAGTCTCTTCTGCAGTAGTTGGAGACACGATCTCTCCTGTAGTAGTTTTTATCGTTGTCTCTCCTGCAGAAGTTTGGGCGGTGTTCACTGCTGCAGTAGTTTCGGCCGTTGTCTCTCCTGCAGTAATTTGGGATATCGTCTGTCCTATTGTAGTTTGAGACAAGCTCTCTTCTGTGATAGTTTGGGATGTTGTCGCACCTTCAGAAGTTTGGGATATGATCTCTCCTGCCGTAGTTTGAAACGATACCTGCCGTGTTGTACGTTGGGATGTGGTCTCTCCTTCTGTGGTTATGGATGTGATTTCTCCTGCTGGAGTTTGGGACATTGTCTCTCCTATAGTAATTTCAGAAGCCATCTCTCCAGCACTAGTTTGTGATGTTGTCTCTCCAGTAGAATGGGCCGTGCTCTCTCCTGCATTAATACTGGACGTTGTCTCTCCTGCAGTAGTATGCACTATAGCCTCTCTTGATGAGCTTTGGGACTGAGTCTCCACTGTTGTACTTTGGGAGATCATCTCTACTGCAATAGTTTGGGAGGTGGTCTCACCTATAGCAGTTAGGGACATTGTCTCTCCTGTAGTAGATTCAGATGTGATCGCAGATGCAGTATTTTGGGATGTGGTCTCTACTGCTGTAGATTGGGACATAGTCTCTCCTGTTGTAGTTTTGAATGTGATCTCTTCAGTTGAAGATTGGAACATGGTCTGTTCTACAGGAGTTTGGGATATTGTCACTACTGAAATAGTTTCAGATGTCAGCTCCTCTGTAGTAGCTTGGGCTGATGTCACTGGTGCAATTGTTTGGGTCATGGTCTCTCCTGTGATAGATTGAGACATCATCTCTCCTGTTGTACTCAGGGACATGGTCTCTCCTGCAGTAGTTTGGGACAATGTCTGTCCTGTTGTAGGTTGAGATGTGGTCTCTCCTTCAGTAGGTATAGATGTGGTTTCTCCTGCAGGAGTTTGGGACATTGTCTCTCTTGTAGTAGTTTTGGATGTCTTGTCACCAGCAGTAGTTTGAGATGTTCTCTCACCTCCAGTTGATTGGACCGTGCCCTCTCCTGCATTTGCTCTGGACGTGGACTCTCCTGTAGTAGATTGAGCCGTTGTCTCTCCTGCTGTTCTCTGGGACATGGTCTCTCCTGCAGTTGTTTGCACTGTAGTCTCTCTTGATGTCTTTTGGGACTGAGTCTCCACTGTTGTACTTTGGGATATCATCTCTACTGCAATAGTTTGAGAGATGGTCACACCTGTGGCAGTTTGGGACATTTTCTCTCCTGTAGTAGTTTCAGATGCAATATCTGGTGCAGTATTTTGGGATGCGGTCTCTACTGCTGTAGATTGCGACATGGCCTCTCCTGTTGTAGTTTGGAATGTGGTCTCTTCAGTAGAAGATTGGAACATGGTCTGTTCTGCAGTAGTTTGGGATGTTGTCACTACTGAACTAGTTTGGGACATTGTCTCTGCTGTAGTAATTTCAGATGTCAGCACTCCTGCAGTAGCTTGGGCCGTAGTCACGGGTGCAATTGTTTGTGTTGTGGTCTCTCCTGTAGTAGATTGAAACATCATCTCCCTTGTTGTAATTACGGACATGGTCTCTCCTGTAGTAGTTTGGGACGCGGTCTCTCCTATGGTAGTTTTAGATGTGCTTTCTTCTTCAGTACTTTGGGAAATTATTTTTCCTGTTGTAGGTTGGGACATGGTCTCTACTTCAATAGTTCGTGATGTAGTCTCTTCTGCAGTAGTTGGAGACACGATCTCTCCTGTAGTAGTTTTTATCGTTGTCTCTCCTGCAGAAGTTTGGGCGGTGTTCTCTGCTTGAGTCGTTTCGGCCGTTGTCTCTCCTGCAGTAATTTGGGATATAGTCTGTCCTATTGTAGTTTGAGACAAGCTCTCTTCTGTGATAGTTTGGGATGTTGTCGCACCTTCAGAAGTTTCGGATATGATCTCTCCTGCCATAGTTTGAAACGATATCTGCCGTGTTGTACGTTGGGATGTGGTCTCTCCTTCTGTGGTTATGGATGTGATTTCTCCTGCTGGAGTTTGGGACATTGTCTCTCCTATAGTAATTTCAGAAGCCATCTCTCCAGCACTAGTTTGTGATGTTGTCTCTCCAGTAGAATGGGCCGTGCTCTCTCCTGCATTAATACTGGACGTTGTCTCTCCTGCAGTAGTATGCACTATAGCCTCTCTTGATGAGCTTTGGGACTGAGTCTCCACTGTTGTACTTTGGGAGATCATCTCTACTGCAATAGTTTGGGAGGTGGTCTCACCTATAGCAGTTAGGGACATTGTCTCTCCTGTAGTAGATTCAGATGTGATCGCAGATGCAGTATTTTGGGATGTGGTCTCTACTGCTGTAGATTGGGACATAGTCTCTCCTGTTGTAGTTTTGAATGTGATCTCTTCAGTTGAAGATTGGAACATGGTCTGTTCTACAGGAGTTTGGGATATTGTCACTACTGAAATCATTTCAGATGTCAGCTCCTCTGTAGTAGCTTGGGCTGATGTCACTGGTGCAATTGTTTGGGTCATGGTCTCTCCTGTGATAGATTGAGACATCATCTCTCCTGTTGTACTCAGGGACATGGTCTCTCCTGCAGTAGTTTGGGACAATGTCTGTCCTGTTGTAGGTTGAGATGTGGTCTCTCCTTCAGTAGGTATAGATGTGGTTTCTCCTGCAGGAGTTTGGGACATTGTCTCTCTTGTAGTAGTTTTGGATGTCTTGTCACCAGCAGTAGTTTGAGATGTTCTCTCACCTCCAGTTGATTGGACCGTGCTCTCTCCTGCATTTGCTCTGGACGTGGACTCTCCTGTAGTAGATTGAGCCGTTGTCTCTCCTGCTGTTCTCTGGGACATGGTCTCTCCTGCAGTTGTTTGCACTGTAGTCTCTCTTGATGTCTTTTGGGACTGAGTCTCCACTGTTGTACTTTGGGACATCATCTCTACTGCAATAGTTTGAGAGATGGTCACACCTGTGGCAGTTTGGGACATTTTCTCTCCTGTAGTAGTTTCAGATGCAATCTCTGGTGCAGTATTTTGGGATGCGGTCTCTACTGCTGTAGATTGCGACATGGCCTCTCCTGTTGTAGTTTGGAATGTGGTCTCTTCAGTAGAAGATTGGAACATGGTCTGTTCTGCAGTAGGTTGGGATGTTGTCACTACTGAACTAGTTTGGGACATTGTCTCTGCTGTAGTAATTTCAGATGTCAGCACTCCTGCAGTAGCTTGGGCCGTAGTCACGGGTGCAATTGTTTGGGTTGTGGTCTCTCCTGTAGTAGATTGAAACATCATCTCCCCTGTTGTAATTACGGACATGGTCTCTCCTGTAGTAGTTTGGGGCGCGGTCTCTCCTATGGTAATTTTAGACGTGCTTTCTTCTTCAGTACTTTGGGAAATTATTTTTCCTGTTGTAGATTGGGACATGGTCTCTACTTCAATAGTTCGTGATGTAGTCTCTTCTGCAGTAGTTGGAGACACGATCTCTCCTGTAGTAGTTTTTATCGTTGTCTCTCCTGCAGAAGTTTGGGCGGTGTTCTCTGCTTGAGTCGTTTCGGCCGTTGTCTCTCCTGCAGTAATTTGGGATATAGTCTGTCCTATTGTAGTTTGAGACAAGCTCTCTTCTGTGATAGTTTGGGATGTTGTCGCACCTTCAGAAGTTTCGGATATGATCTCTCCTGCCATAGTTTGAAACGATATCTGCCGTGTTGTACGTTGGGATGTGGTCTCTCCTTCTGTGGTTATGGATGTGATTTCTCCTGCTGGAGTTTGGGACATTGTCTCTCCTATAGTAATTTCAGAAGCCATCTCTCCAGCACTAGTTTGTGATGTTGTCTCTCCAGTAGAATGGGCCGTGCTCTCTCCTGCATTAATACTGGACGTGCTCTCTCCTGCAGTAGTATGCACTATAGCCTCTCTTGATGACTTTGGGACTGAGTCTCCACTGTTGTACTTTGGGAGATATGCACTGCAATAGTCTCTCTATGAGTTAGTACTTTGTAGTAGACTCAGATGTGATCGCAGATGCAGTGGGATGTGGTCTCTACTGCTGTAGATTGGGACATAGTCATCTCTACTGCATGTGATCTCTTCAGTTGAAGATTGGAACATGGTCTCACAGGATTTGGGAGTATTGTCATACTGAAATAGTTTCCTGTCAGCTCCTCTGTAGTAGCTTGGGCTGACAATGGTCTGTCATGGACTCTCCTGTGATAGATTGAGATGTGGTGGTCTCTCCTCCTTTTGGGACAGTAGATGTAGGTTGAGATGTGGTCTCTCCTTCAGTAGATATAGATGTGGTTTCTCCTGCAGGAGTTTGGGACATTGTCTCTCTTGTAATAGTTTTGTATGTCTTGTCACCAGCAGTAGTTTGAGATGTTCTATCACCTCCAGTTGATTGGACCGTGCTCTCTCCTGCATTTGCTCTGGACGTGGACTCTACTGTAGTAGATTGAGCCGTAGTCTCTCCTGCTGTTTTCTGGGACATGGTCTCTCCTGCAGTTATTTGCACTGTAGTCTCTCTTGATGTCTTTTGGGACTGAGTCTCCACTGTTGTACTTTGGGACATCATCTCTACTGCAATAGTTTGAGAGATGGTCACACCTGTGGCAGTTTGGGACATAGTCTCTCCTGTAGTAGTTTCAGATGCAATCTCTGGTGCAGTATTTTGGGATGCGGTCTCTACTGCTGTAGATTGCGACATGGCCTCTCCTGTTGTAGTTTGGAATGTGGTCTCTTCAGTAGAAGATTGGAACATGGTCTGTTCTGCAGTAGGTTGGGATGTTGTCACTACTGAACTAGTTTGGGACATTGTCTCTGCTGTAGTAATTTCAGATGTCAGCACTCCTGCAGTAGCTTGGGCCGTAGTCGCGGGTGCAATTGTTTGGGTTGTGGTCTCTCCTGTAGTAGATTGAAACATCATCTCCCCTGTTGTAATTACGGACATGGTCTCTCCTGTAGTAGTTTGGGACGCGGTCTCTCCTATGGTAGTTTTAGATGTGCTTTCTTCTTCAGTACTTTGGGAAATTATTTTTCCTGTTGTAGGTTGGGACATGGTCTCTACTTCAATAGTTCGTGATGTAGTCTCTTCTGCAGTAGTTGGAGACACGATCTCTCCTGTAGTAGTTTTTATCGTTGTCTCCCCTGCAGAAGTTTGGGCGGTGTTCTCTGCTGCAGTAGTTTCGGCCGTTGTCTCTCCTGCAGTAATTTGGGATATCGTCTGTCCTATTGTAGTTTGAGACAAGCTCTCTTCTGTGATAGTTTGGGATGTTGTCGCTTCAGAAGTTTGGGATATGATCTCTCCTGCCGTAGTTTGAAACGATGTCTGCCGTGTTGTACGTTGGGATGTGGTCTCTCCTTCTGTGGTTATGGATGTGATTTCTCCTGCTGGAGTTTGAGATATTGTCTCTCCTATAGTAATTTCAGAAGCCATCTCTCCAGCACTAGTTTGTGATGTTGTCTCTCCTCCAGTAGAATGGGCCGTGCTCTCTCCTGCATTAATACTGGACGTTGTCTCTCCTGCAGTAGTATGCACTGTAGTCTCTCTTGATGTACTTTGGGACTGAGTCTCCACTGTTGTACTTTGGGAGATCATCTCTACTGCAATAGTTTGGGAGGTGGTCTCACCTATGGCAGTTAGTGACATTGTCTCTCCTGTAGTAGATTGGGACAATGTCTGTCCTGTTGTAGGTTGAGATGTGGTCTCTCCTTCAGTAGGTATAGATGTGGTTTCTACTGCAGGAGTTTGGGACATTGTCTCTCTTGTAGTAGTTTTGTATGTCTTGTCACCAGCAGTAGTTTGAGATGTTCTCTCACCTCCAGTTGATTGGACCGTGCTCTCTCCTGCATTTGCTCTGGACGTGGACTCTCCTGTAGTAGATTGAGCCGTTGTCTCTCCTGCTGTTCTCTGGGACATGGTCTCTCCTGCAGTAGTTTGCGCTGTAGTCTCATTTGATGTCTTTTGGGACTGAGTCTCCACTGCTGTACTTTGGGACATCATCTCTACTGCAATAGATTGAGAGATGGTCACACCTGTAGCAGTTTGGGACATTGTCTCTCCTGTAGTAGTTTCAGATGCAATCTCTGGTGCAGTATTTTGGGATGCGGTCACTACTGCTGTAGATTGCGACATGGCCTCTCCTGTTGTAGTTTGGAATGTGGTCTCTTCAGTAGAAGATTGGAACATGGTCTGTTCTGCAGTAGGTTGGGATGTTGTCACTACTGAACTAGTTTGGGACATTGTCTCTGCTGTAGTAATTTCTGATGTCAGCACTCCTGCAGTAGCTTGGGCCGTAGTCACGGATGCAATTGTTTGGGTTGTGGTCTCTCCTGTAGTAGATTGAAACATCATCTCCCCTGTTGTAATTATGGACATGGTCTCTCCTGCAGTAGTTTGGGACGCGGTCTCTCCTATGGTAATTTTAGATGTGCTTTCTTCTTCAGTACTTTGGGAAATTATTTTTCCTGTTGTAGATTGGGACATGGTCTCTACTTCAATAGTTCGTGATGTAGTCTCTTCTGCAGTAGTTGGAGACACGATCTCTCCTGTAGTAGTTTTTATCGTTGTCGCTCCTGCAGAAGTTTGTGCGGTGTTCTCGGCTGCAGTAGTTTCGGCCGTTGTCTCTCCTGCAGTAATTTGGGATATAGTCTGTCCTTTTGTAGTTTGAGACAAGCTCTCTTCTGTGATAGTTTGGGATGTTGTCGCACCTTCAGAAGTTTGGGATATGATCTCTCCTGCTGTAGTTTGAAACAATATCTGCCATGTTGTACGTTGGGGTGTGGTCTCTCCTTCTGTGGTTATGGATGTGATTTCTCCTGCTGGAATTTGGGACATTGTCTCTCCTATAGTAATTTCAGAAGCCATCTCTCCAACAATAGTTTGTGATGTTGTCACTCCTCCAGTAGAATGGGCCGTGCTCTCTCCTGCATTAATACTGGACGTTGTCTCTCCAGCAGTAGTATGCACTGTAGTCTCTCTTGATGTACTTTGATACTGAGTCTCCACTGTTGTACTTTGGGAGATCATCTCTACTGCAATAGTTTGGGAGGTGGTCTCACCTATGGCAGTTAGGGACATTGTCTCTCCTGTAGTAGAGCCAGATGTGATCTCAGATGCAGTATTTTGGGATGTAATCTCTATTGCTGTAGATTGGGACATAGTCTCTCCTGTTGTAGTTTTGAATGTGATCTCTTCAGTTGAAGATTGGAACATGGTCTGTTCTACAGGAGTTTGGGATATTGTCACTACTGAAATAGTTTCAGATGTCAGCTCCTCTGTAGTAGCTTGGGCTGATGTCACTGGTGCAATTGTTTGGGTCATGGTCTCTCCTGTGATAGATTGAGACATCATCTCTCCTGTTGTACTCTGGGACATGGTCTCTCCTGCAGTAGTTTGGGACAATGTCTGTCCTGTTGTAGGTTGAGATGTGGTCTCTCCTTCAGTAGGTATAGATGTGGTTTCTCCTGCAGGAGTTTGGGACATTGTCTCTCTTGTAGTAGTTTTGGATGTCTTGTCACCAGCAGTAGTTTGAGATGTTCTCTCACCTCCAGTTGATTGGACCGTGCTCTCTCCTGCATTTGCTCTGGACGTGGACT
The DNA here is from genome assembly GCF_028641065.1 of Leucoraja erinaceus. Taxonomy (NCBI): domain Eukaryota; kingdom Metazoa; phylum Chordata; class Chondrichthyes; order Rajiformes; family Rajidae; genus Leucoraja; species Leucoraja erinaceus. Next base: position 44,880,148 of record NC_073389.1, read on the forward strand.
CTCCTGTAGTAGATTGAGCCGTTGTCTCTCCTGCTGTTCTCTGGGACATGGTCTCTCCTGCAGTTGTTTGCACTGTAGTCTCTCTTGATGTCTTTTGGGACTGAGTCTCCACTGTTGTACTTTGGGACATCATCTCTACTGCAATAGTTTGAGAGATGGTCACACCTGTGGCAGTTTGGGACATTGTCTCTCCTGTAGTAGTTTCAGATGCAATCTCTGGTGCAGTATTTTGGGATGCGGTCACTACTGCTGTAGATTGCGACATGGCCTCTCCTGTTGTGGTTTGGAATGTGGTCTCTTCAGTAGAAGATTGGAACATGGTCTGTTCTGCAGTAGGTTGGGATGTTGTCACTACTGAACTTGTTTGGGACATTGTCTCTGCTGTAGTAATTTCAGATGTCAGCACTCCTGCAGTAGCTTGGGCCGTAGTCACGGGTGCAATTGTTTGGGTTGTGGTCTCTCCTGTAGTAGATTGAAATATCATCTCCCCTGTTGTAATTACGGACATGGTCTCTCCTGTAGTAGTTTGGGACGCGGTCTCTCCTATGGTAATTTTAGATGTGCTTTCTTCTTCAGTACTTTGGGAAATTATTTTTCCTGTTGTAGATTGGGACATGGTCTCTACTTCAATAGTTCGTGATGTAGTCTCTTCTGCAGTAGTTGAAGACACGATCTCTCCTGTAGTAGTTTTTATCGTTGTCTCTCCTGCAGAAGTTTGTGCTGTGTTCTCTGCTGCAGTAGTTTCGGCCGTTGTCTCTCCTGCAGTAATTTGGGATATCGTCTGTCCTATTGTAGTTTGAGACAAGCTCTCTTCTGTGATAATTTGGGATGTTGTCGCACCTTCAGAAGTTTGGGATATGATCTCTCCTGCCGAAGTTTGAAACAATATCTGCCGTGTTGTACGTTGGGATGTGGTCTCTCCTTCTGTGGTTATGGATGTGATTTCTCCTGCTGGAGTTTGGGACATTGTCTCTCCTATTGTAATTTCAGAAGCCATCTCTCCAGCTCTAGTTTGTGATGTTGTCTCTCCTCCAGTAGAATGGGCCGTGCTCTCTCCTGCATTAATACTGGACGTTGTCTCTCCAGCAGTAGTATGCACTGTAGTCTCTCTTGATATACTTTGGGACTGAGTCTCCACCGTTGTACTTTGGGAGGTCATCTCTACTGCAATAGTTTGGGAGGTGGTCTCACCTATGGCAGTTAGGGACATTGTCTCTCCTGTAGTAGATTCAGATGTGATCGCAGGTGCAGTATTTTGGGATGTGGTCTCTACTGCTGTAGATTGGGACATAGTCTCTCCTGTTGTAGTTTTGAATGTGATCTCTTCAGTTGAAGATTGGAACATGGTCTGTTCTACAGGAGTTTGGGATATTGTCACTACTGAAATTGTTTCAGATGTCAGCTCCTCTGTAGTTGCTTGGGCTGATGTCACTGGTGCAATTGTTTGGGTCATGGTCTCTCCTGTGATAGATTGAGACATCATCTCTCCTGTTGTACTCTGGGACATGGTCTCTCCTGCAGTAGTTTGGGACAATGTCTGTCCTGTTGTAGGTTGAGATGTGGTCTCTCCTTCAGTAGGTATAGATGTGGTTTCTCCTGCAGGAGTTTGGGACATTGTCTCTCTTGTAGTAGTTTTGGATGTCTTGACACCAGCAGTAGTTTGAGATGTTCTCTCACCTCCAGTTGATTGGACCGTGCTCTCTCCTGCATTTGCTCTGGACGTGGACTCTCCTGTAGTAGATTGAGCCGTTGTCTCTCCTGCTGTTCTCTGGGACATGGTCTCTCCTGCAGTATTTTGCAGTGTAGTCTCATTTGATGTCTTTTGGGACTGAGTCTCCACTGTTGTACTTTGGGACATCATCTCTACTGCAATAGTTTGAGAGATGGTCACACCTGTGGCACTTTGGGACATGGTCTCTCCTGCAGTAGTTTCAGAAGTGATCTCTGGTGCATTATTTTGGGATACGGTCTCTACTGCTGTTGATTGGGACATGGTCTCTCCAATTGTAGTTTGGAATGTGGTCTCTCTTGATGTACTTTGAAACTGTGTCTCCACTGTTCTACTTTGTGACATCATCTCTGCTGCAATAGTTTGTGTCATGGTCTCACCTGTGTCAGTTTGGGACATTGTCTCTCCCGTAATAGTTTCAGATGTGATTTCTGGGGCAGTATTTTGGGATGCGGTCTCTACTGCAGTAGATTGGGACATGATCTGTCCTGTTGTAGTTTGGAATGTGGTCTCTTCAGTAGAAGATTGGAACATGGTATGTTCTGCAGTAGGTTGGGATGTTGTCACTACTGAACTAGTTTGAGACATTGTCTGTGCTGTAGTAATTTCAGATGTCAGATCTCCTGCAGTAGCTTGGAGCATAGTCACTGGTGCAATTGTTTGGGTTGTGGTCTCTCCTGTAGTAGATTGAAACATCATCTCCCCTATTGTACTTGGGGATATGGTATCTCTTGCATTAGTTTGGGACGCGGTCTCTCCTTTGGTAGTTTTGGACGTGGTATCTTCTGCATTACTTTGGGAAATTATTTTTCCTGTTGTAGATTGGGACATGGTCTCTACTTCAATAGTTCGTGATGTAGTCTCTTCTGCAGTAGTTGGAGACATGATCTCTCCTGTAGTAGTTTTTATCGTTGTCTCTCCTGCAGAAGTTTGTGCGGCGTTCCCCGCGGCAGAAGTTTTGGCCGTTGTCTCTCCTGCAGTATTTTGGGATAACGTCTGTCCTGTTTTAGTTTGAGGCAAGCTCTCTTCTGTGATAGTTTGTGATGTTTTCACTCCTTCAGTAGTTTGGGATATGATCTCTCCTGCCGTAGTTTGGGACGATGTCTGTCCTGTTGTACGTTGGGATATGGTCTCTCCTTCTGTGGTCATGGATGTGATTTCTCCCTCAGGCGTTTGGGACATTGTCTCTCCTGTAGTAGTTTCAGATGCCATATCTCCAGCACCAGTTTGGGATGTTGTCTCTCCTCCAATAGAATGGACCGTGATCTCTCCAGCTTTAATTCTGAATGTAGTCTCTCCTGCAGTAGTATGCACTGTAGTCTCTCTTGATGTACTTTGTGACTGGGACTCCACTGTTGTAATTTGGGACATCATCTCTACTGCAATAGTTTGGGATGTGATCTCAGCTGCGGCAGTTTGGGACATTGTCTCTCCTGTAGTAGTTACAGATGTGATCTCTGGTGCAGTATTTTGTGATGCGGTCACTACTGCTGTTGATTGAGACATGGTACCACCTGTTGTAGTTTGGAATGTGGTCCCTTCAGTAGAAGATTGGAACATGGTCTGTTCTACAGGAGTTTGGGATATTGTTACTACTGAACTAGTTTGGGACATTGTCTCTGCTGTAATAATTTCAGATGTCAGCTCTCTTGTAGGAGCTTGGGCCATAGTCACTGGTGCAATTGTTTGGGTCACCGTCTTCCCTGTAGTAGATTGAGACATCATTTCCCCTATTGTACTCTGGGACATGGACTCTCCTGCAGTAGTTTGGGGCACGATCTCTCCTATGGTAGTTTTAGACGTCGTATCTTCAGTACTTTGGGAAATTATTTTTTCTGCTGTAGATTGGGACTTGTTCTCTTCTTCTATAGTTAATGATGTAGTCTCTTTTGCAGTAGTTAGAGATGTGATATCTCCTGTGGTAGTTTTTAACGTTGTCTCTCCTGCAGTAGTTGCAGCCGTTTTCTCTCCTGCAGTATTTTGGGATACCATTTGTGCTGTTGAAGCTGGAGACAAGTTCTCTTCTGTGATAGTTTGGGATGTTTTCGCTCCTTCAGTAGTTTGGGATATGATCTCTCTTGCCATAGTTTGGGACGATATCTGCCCTGTTGTACGTTGAGATGTGGTTTCTCCTTCTGTGGTTATGGATGTGATTTCTCCTGCTAGAGTTTGGAACATTGTCTCTCGTATAGTAACTTCAGAAGCCATCTCTCTAGCACTAGTTTGGGATGTTGTCTCTCCCCCAGTAGAATGGGCCATGCTCTCTCCAGAATTAATTCTGGACGTTGTCTCTCCTGTGCTAGTTTCAGATGTGATGTCTGGTGCAGTATTTTGTGATGCGGTCTCTACTGATGTAGATTGGGACATGGTCTCTCCTGTTGTAGTTTGGAATGTGGTCTCTTCAGTAGAAGATTGGAACATGTTCTGTTCTGCAGTAGGTTGGGATGTTGTCACTACTGAAGTAGATTGGGACATTGTCTCTGCTGTAGTAATTTCAGATGTCAGCACTCCTGCAGTAGCTTGGGCCGTAGTCACGGGTGCAATTGTTTGGGTTGTGGTCTCTCCTGTAGTAGATTGAAACATCATCTCCCCTGTTGTAATTACGGACATGGTCTCTCCTGCAGTAGTTTGGGACGCAGTCTCTCCTATGGTAATTTTAGATGTGCTTTCTTCTTCAGTACTTTGGGAAATTATTTTTCCTGTTGTAGATTGGAACATGGTCTCTACTTCAATAGTTCGTGATGTAGTCTCTTCTGCAGTAGTTGGAGACACGATCTCTCCTGTAGTAGTTTTTATCGTTGTCTCTCCTGCAGAAGTTTGGGCAGTGTTCTCTGCTGCAGTAGTTTCGGCCGTTGTCTCTCCTGCAGTAATTAGGGATATCGTCTGTCCTATTGTAGTTTGAGACAAGCTCTCTTCTGTGATAGTTTGGGATGTTGTCGCACCTTCAGAAGTTTGGGATATGATCTCTCCTGCCGTAGTTTGAAACGATATCTGCCGTGTTGGACGTTGGGATGTGGTCTCTCCTTCTGTGGTTATGGATGTGATTTCTCCTGCTGGAGTTTGGGACATTGTCTCTCCTATAGTAATTTCAGAAGCCATCTCTCCAGCACTAGTTTGTGATGTTGTCTCTCCTCCAGTAGAAGGGGCCGTGCTCTCTCCTGCATTAATACTGGATGTTGTCTCTCCTGCAGTAGTATGCACTGTAGTCTCGCTTGATGTACTTTGGGACTGAGTCTCCACTGTTGTACTTTGGGAGATCATCTCTACTGCAATAGTTTGGGAGGTGGTCTCACCTATGGCAGTTAGGGACATTGTCTCTCCTGTAGTAGATTCAGATGCAATCTCTGGTGCATTAGTTTGCGATGCGGTCTCTACTGCTGTAGATTGCAACATGGCCTCTCCTGTTGTAGTTTGGAATGTGGTCTCTTCAGTAGAAGATTGGAACATGGTCTGTTCTGCAGTAGGTTGGGATGTTGTCACTACTGAACTAGTTTGGGACATTGTCTCTGCTGTAGTAATTTCAGATGTCAGCTCTCCTGCAGTAGCTTGGGCCATAGTCACTGGTACAATTGTTTGGGTTGTGGTCTCTCCTGTAGTAGATTGAAACATCATCTTCCCTGTTGTACTCTGGGACATAGTCTCTCCTGCAGTAGTTCGGAACACGGTCTCTCCAATGGTAGTTTTGGACGTGGTTTCTTCTTCAGTACTCTGGGAAATGTTCTTTCCTGGAGTACTCTCTGTTGTCTCTCCTGCAGTATTTTGGGATATCACATGTCCTTTTGTAATTTGAGAGAAGCTCTCTTCTGTGATAGTTTGAGATGTTGTCGCGCCTTCAGTAGTTTGGGATATGATCTCTCCTGCAGTAGTTTGGGACAATGTCTGTCCTGTTCTAGGTTGAGATGTGGTCTCTCCTTCAGTAGTTATAGATGTGGTTTCTCCTGCAGGAGTTTGGGAAATTGTCTCTCTTGTAGTAGATTCGGATGTCATGTCAACAGCAGTAGTTTGAGATGTTGCCTCACTTCCAGTTGATTGGACCGTGCTCTCTCCTGCATTTGCTCTGGACATGGTCTCTCCTGCTGTAGTTTCGACTGTAGTCTCGCTTGATGTATTTTGGAACCGAGTCTCCACTGTTGTGCTTTGGGACATCATCTCTTCTGCAATAGTTTGTGTTGTGGTCTCACCTGTGGCAGTTTGGGACATTGTCTCTCCTGTAGTAGTTTCAGGTGCGATCTCTGGTGCAGTATTTTGGGATGCGGTCTCAACTGCTATAGATTGGGACATGGTCTCTCCTGTTGTAGTTTGGAATGTGGTCTCTTCAGCAGAAGATTGGAACATGGTCTGTTCTGCAGTAGGTTGGGATGTTGTCACTACTGAACTAGTTTGGGACATTGTCTCTGCTATTGTAATTTCAGATGTCATCTCTCCTGCAGCAGCTTTGGTCGTAGTCACTGGTGCAATTGTTTGGATTGTGGTCTCTCCTGTAGTAGATTGAAACATCATCTCCCCTGTTGTAATCTGGGACATGGTCTCTCCTGCAATAGTTTGGGATGCGGTCTTTCCTATGTTAATTTTGGACGTTGTTTTTTCTTCAGTACTTTGGGAAATTATTTTTCCTGTTGTAGATTGGGACATGGTCTCCACTTCAATAGTTCGTGATGAAGTCTCTTCTGCAGTAGTATGAGACATGATCTCTCCTGTTGTAGTTTTTATCGTTGTCTCTCCTGCAGATGTTTGAGCGGTGTTCTCTGCTGCAGTAGTTTCGGCCGTTGTCTCTACTGCAGTAATTTGGGACATGGTCTCTCCTGTTGTAGTTTGGAATGTGGTCTCTTCAGTAGAAGATTGGAACATGGTCTGTTCTGCAGTATGTTGTGATGTTGTCACTACTGAACTAGTTTGGGACATTGTCTCTGCTGTAGTAATTTCAGATGTCAGCATTCCTGCAGTAGCTTGGGCCGTAGTCACTGGTGCAATTGTTTGGGTTGTGGTCTCTGCTGTAGTAGATTGAGACATCATCTCCCCTGTTGTACTCTGGGACATAGTCTCTCCTGCAGTATTTTGGGATATCATATGTCCTGTAGTAGTTTGAGACAAGCTCTCTTCTGTGATAGTTTGGGATGTCGTTGTGCCTTCAGTAGTTTGGGATATGATCTCTCCTGCGGTAGTTTGGGACGATGTCTGTCCTGTTGTAGGTTGAGATGTGGTCTCCCCGTCAGTAGTTATAGATGTGGTTTCTCCTGCAGGAGTTTGAGACATTGTCTCTCTTGTAGTAGTTCCGGATGTCATCTCTCCAGCACTAGTTTGGGATGTTGTCTCTCCTCCAGTAGAATGGGTTGTGCTCCCTCCTGCATTACTTCTGGATGTAGTCTCTCCTGTAGTTGTTTGAGACGTTGTCTTTCCCGCTGTTCTCTGGGACATGGTCTCTCCTTCAGTAGTTTGCACTGTAGTCTCTCTTGATGTACTTTGGGACTGAGTTTCCACTGTTGTACTTTGGGACATCATCTCTACTGCAATAGTTTGAGAGGTGGTCGCACCTTTGGCAGTTTGGGAAATTGTCTCTCCTGTAGTAGATTGGAATTTGCTCTCTTCTGCAGTAGATTGGGACATGGTCTGTTCAGCGGGAGTTTGGGACGTTGTCACTCCTGAACTGGTTTGGGTCATCATCTCTGTTGTAGTAATTTCAGATGTCATCCCTCCTGTTGTACTCGGGGATATGATCTCTCCTGCAGTAGTTTGGGATGTAGCCTCTCCTCTGGTAGTTTTGGATGTGGATTCCTCTTCAGTTCTTTGGGAAATTATTTTTTCAGTTACAGATTGGGACATGGTCTCACCATCAGTAATTAGAGATGTTGTCATTCCTGCAGTAGCTTGGGCTGTTGTCTCCCCTGCAGTAATTTGGGATGATGAATATCCTGTTGTACTGTGGTATGTGGTCACTCCATCAGTAGTTAGTGATGTGGTTTCTCCTGCAGTAGTTTGGGACATTTCCTCTCCTGCAGTAGTTTGGGACATTTTCTTTCCTGCAGTAGTTTGGGACATTGTCCCTCCTGTAGTAGTTTCGGATGTCATCTCTCCAGCAGCAGTTTGGGGTGTTGTGTCTCCTCTAGTAGCTTGGGCCGTAGTCTCTCCTGCAATAGTTCTGGACATGTTCTCTCCTGTAGTAGATTGAGTCATTGTCTTCCCCACTGTACTCTGGGTCATGGTCTCTCCTGCAGTTGTTTGGGGCATGGTCACTCCTGCAGTAGTTTGGAATGTTGTCTCTTCTGTAGTAGATTGGAACATGGTCTGTTCTGCAGTTGTTTGGGATGTCACTCCTGAAGTAGTTTGGAACATTGTGTTTGCTGTAGTAATTTCAGATGTCAGCTCTCCTGCAGTAGTTTGGGCCGTAGTCACTGGTGCAATTGTTTGAGTCGCTGCCTCTCCTGTAATAGATTTAGACATCATTTCTCCTGTTGTATTCTGGAACATGGTCTCTCCTGCAGTAGTTTGGGACGCGGTCTCTCCTATGGTAATTTTGGATGTGGTTTCTTCTTCAATACTTTGGGAAATGATTTTTCCTGTTGTAGATTGGGGCATGGTCTCTATTTCGATAGTTAGTGATGTGGTCTTTTCTGCAGTAGTTTGGGACATGATCTCTCCTGTGGTAGTTTTTAACATTGTCTCTCCTACAGGTGTTTGGGTTGTGGTCTCTCCAGCAGTAGTTTCAGTGGTTGTCTCTCCTGCAGTAGTTTGGGATACCATTAGTCCTGTTGTGGTTTGAGACAAGCTCTCTTCTGTGATAGTTTGGGATGTTATTGCTCCTTCAGTAGTTTGGGATATGATCTCTCCTGCAGCAGTTTGGGATGATGTCTGTCCTGTTGTATATTGGGATGTGGTCTCTCCTTCAGTAGGTATGGATGTGATTTCTCCTGCAGGAGGTTGGGACATTATCTCTCCTGTAGTAGTTTTAGATGTCATCTCTCCAGCAGTCATTTGGGATGTTGCCTCTCCTCCAGTAGATTGGGCCGTGCTCTCTCCTGCAATAGTTGTGGATGTGGTCTCTCCTGTAATAGATTGAGACACTGTCTCTCCCACTGTTCTCTGGGACATGGTCTCTCCTGCAGTAGTTTTGAGTTTAGTCTCTCTTGTTGTACTTTGGGACAGAGTCTCCCCTGTTGTACTTTGAGACATCATCTCCCCTGCAGTAGTTTGAAACAAGGTATCTACTACAGTAGTTTGGGCCGTGATTTCATCCGTTGCAGTTTGGGACATTGTCTCTCCTATAGTAGTTTCAGATGTGATCCCTGCTGCAGTAGTTTGGGATGTGGTCTCTTCTGTTATCGATTGGGACATGGACTCTCTTGTTGCAATTTGGGACATGGTCTGCTCTGCAGTAGTTTGGGTCACTCCTGCTATTGTTTGGGACATTATCTTTCCTGCATTAGTTTTGGATGTAATATCTCCTGAAGTAGTTTGGAATGATGTCTGGCCTGTTGTAAGTTTGGATGTGGTCTCTCCATCAGTAGTTAGGGATATGGATTCTCCAGCAGCAGTTTGGGATAAGGTTTCTTCTGTAGTAGTTTCAGATGTCATCTCTCCTGCAGATGTTGTCTCTGCTCCAGTAGATTGGGCCATAGTCTCTCCAGCAATAGTTCTGGATGTGTTCTCTCCTGTAGTAGATTGAGACATCGTCTCTCCCATTGTTCTCAGGGACATGGTCTCTACTGCAGTAATTTGGACTGTGGTCTCACCTCTTGCTGTTTGGGACAATGTCTCTCCTGTAGTAGTTTCAGAAGTGATATCTGCTGCAGTAGTTTGGGATGTGGTCTCTAATGTAGTAGATTGGGACATAGACTCTCCTGTATTAGATAGGGACATGGTCTCTCCTGCAGTAGTTTTGGTCTTGGTAGCCCCTGCAGTATTTTGGGACATCTTCTGTCCTGTTGTAGTTTGCGAATTGGTCTCTTCGGTGATATTTTGGGATGTTGTCTGTCCTTTAGAGGTTTGGGACGTGATCTCTCCTGCAGTAGTTTTGGACAATGTCTGTCCTGCAGTAGTGGTCTCTCCTGCAGTAGTTAGGGATGTTATTTCTCCTGCAGTAGTTTGGGATGTTATCTCTCCAGCAGGACTTCGGGTCCTGGTCATGCCAGTAGTAGTTTGGGATGTTGTCTCTCCACCAGTAGCGTGGGACATAGTCTCTCCTGTTATACTGGATGTGGTCTCTCCTGTAATAGATTGAGACATTGGCTCTCTTGTTGTACTCTGCAACATTGTCTCCCCAGTAGTACTTGGGGACATCATCTGTCCTGCAGTAGTCTGGAACGAGGTCTCTACTGCAATAGTTTGGGCCGTGGTCTCACCTGTTGCAGTTTGAGGCATTGTCTCTCCTGTAATAGTTGCTGATGTGATCTCTCTTACAACAGTTTCGGATGTGGGCTCTACTGTAGTAGATTGAGACATGGACTCTCCTGATATAGTTTTGGACATGAACTGTTCTGTAGTAGTTTGGGATGTGGTCACTACGGCAGGAGATTGGGACATTATCTCTCCTGTAGTAGTTTCAGATGTGATCTCTCCTGTAGTTGTTTTGGATGTTATCTCTACTGCAGTACTTTGGGCCATAGTCTCTCCTGGAATAGTTTGGGATGTGGTCTCCCCAACAGTAGATTGTGACATGATCTCTCCTGTGGTAGTTTTTAACGTTGTCTCGTCTGAGGTCTCTCCTGCAGTAGTTTGGGCCATGGTTTCTCCTGTAGTAGTTTGGGCCATGGTTGCTCCTATAGTAGCTTTGACCATTGTCTTTCCTGCAGTAATTTTGCTCATCGTCTCCCGAATTGTGGTTTTGGACATCACCTCTCCTCCAGTAGTTTGGGAGATGGTCTGCTCTGCAATAGTTTGGGACGTGGCCTCTCCTATAGTAGTTTTTAATGTCATCTCTCCTTCAGTAGTTTGAGCCATTTTCTCTCCTGCAGTAATTTTGGATGTCATCTCTCCAGCAATAGTTTGTGATTTTGCCTCTGCTGCAGTACTTTTGGCCACGGTTACACCCTCAATAATTTGGGATGTTGTCCCTCCTCCAGTAGCTTGGGCCATGATCTTTCCTGAAATAGTTGTGAACGTGGGCTCTCCTGCAGTAGTTTGAGACATGGTCTCCCCTGTTGTATTTTGGAACATCTCCTCTCTTCCAGTAGTTTGGGATGAGGTCTCAATTGCAGTAGCTTGGACCGTGCTCTCTCCTGCAATATTTCTGGACGTGATCTCTCCTGTAGTAGACTGAGACATTGTCTCTCCTGTTGTACTCGACATGGTTTCTCCAGGAGTAGTTTGGGATGTGGTCTCCCCTGTTGTACTTTGGGACATCATCTCTCCTCTTGTAGTTTGGGACCAGGTCTCTACTGCGGTAGCTTGGGCTGTGATCTCACCTGTTGCAGTTTGGGACATGGTCTCTCCTGTTGTAGTTTGGGACATGGTCTGTTCTGTAGTAGTTTGGGATGTTGTCTCAACTGCAGTAGCATGGGCCGTGGTTTCTTCTGCAATAGTTTGGGACGTGGTCTCATCGGTAGTAGATTGAGACATCGTCTCTTCTGTGTTAGTGTACTTTGTTGTACTTTGGGACATCATCTCTCCTCCAGTAGTTTGGGACATAGTCTGTTCTGCAGTAGTTTTGGACCTGTTCTCTCCTATGGTAGTTTTTAACGTTGTCTCTCCTGCAGTAGTTTGCGACGATGACTGTCCTGTTGCAAGTTGCGATGTGGTTATCCCTTCAGAGGTTGGGGCTGTAGTCTCTCCTGTTGTACTTTGGGACATAGACTCTCCTGCTGTAGTTTGGAATGGCATCTGTCCTGCAATAGTTTGAGATGTAGTCTCTACTGTAGTAGATTGGGACATGGTCTCTCCGGTTGTAGTTTGAGATATGGTCTGTTCTGCAGGAGTTTGGGATGAGGCAAATCCTGCAGTAATTTGGGACATATTCATTCCTGTTGCCATTTGAGACATAGTTTGGGACTTTGTCTCTCCTTCAGTAGTTTGGGACATGACAACTCCTGCGGTAGTTTGGGACAATGTCTGTCCTATTGTACGTTGGGACGTAATCTCTCCTGCTGTAATTTGGGATGTGGTCTCTGTTGTGGTCGATTGGAATGTGGTCACTCTTGTTATAGTTTGGGACATCGTCTCTCCTGAAGTAGTAGGGGTGGCGGTCTCTACTGCCGTGGTCTCACCTGTTGCAGTTTGGGACATTGTCTTCCATGTAGTAGTTTCAGGTGTGATCTCTCCTACAGTAGTTTGAGATGTTGTCTCTCCTCCAGTAGCTTGGGCCATAGTCTCTCCTGCAATAGCTCTGGATGTAGTCTCTCCTGTAATAGATTGAGACATTGTCTCTCCTGCAATAGTTTGGGATGTGGTCCCTCCTCTGGTAGTTTCGGACATTTTCTCTCCTGTTGGAGCTTGGTCTGTAATCTCTCCTGTAGTAGTTTTGGCTGTTGTTCCTCCTGCAGTAGTTTTGGATGTGGTTTCACCTTCAGTGCTTTGGGTTACAATTTGTCCTGATGTAGATTGGGACATGGTCACTCCTTCAGAAGTTGGGGATGTGGCTTCTCCTACAACAGCTTGGGATATGATCTCTCCTGCAGTAGTTTGGGACATCATGTCTTCTGTAGTACTTACGGATGTCATCTTTCCTGCAATAGTTTGGAATGTTGGCTTTACAGCAGTACTTTGGGTCATGGATACACCTGCAGCATTTTGGAATGTTGTCTCTATTGCAGTAGCTTTGGCCATAGTCTCTCCTCCAATAGTTTGGGACGAGGTCTGTACTACTGTAGTTTGGGCCTTGATCTCACCTGTTGCAGTTTGGGACATGGTCTCTCCTGTCATAGTTTGGGACATGGTGTGTTCTGCAGTAGTTTGAGATGTGGTCTCTCCTGCAGTAGTTTGGGATGTTGTCTCAATAGTAGTAGCATTGGCTGTGGTCTCTCCTGCAATAATTTGGGACGTGGTCTCATCAGTAGTAGATTGAGACATTGTCTCTTCGGTGGTAGTGTACTTTGCTGTACTTTGGGACATCATCTCTCCTCCAGTAGTTTGGGACATAGTCTGTTCTGCTGCAGTTTGGGACGTGATCTCTCCTATGGTAGTTTTTAACGTGGTCTCGCCTGCAGTAGTTTGGGCTGTGTTCTCGACTGTTGGTGTTTGGGACAAAGTCCCTCCTAATGTAGTTTGAGTCGTGGTCTCTCCTGCAGTAATTTGGGATGTGGTCTCTCCTGTAGTTGATTGGGACATCGTCTCTCCTGCAGTCGTTTGGGCTATTGCCCCTCCTGTTGTACTTTGGGATGTGGTTTCTGCTAGTTTAGATTGTGACATCATCTCTCCTGTTGTAGTCTGGGACATGGGCTCTCCTATTGTAGTTTTTAACGTGGTCTCTCCTGCAGTAATTTGGGACGTTGTCTCTCCTGCAGTAGTTTCAGCTGTTGTCTCTCCTGCAGTGATTTGGGACATCATCCGTCCTGTTACAGTTTGAGACATGGTCTCTTCTGTAATAATTTGGAATGTTGTTTTTCCTTCAATAGTTTGTGACACTATCTCTCCTGCATTAGTTTGCGACGATGACTGTCCTGTTGTAAGCTGGGATGTGGTCTCCCCTTCTGAGATGTGGGCCGTGGTCTCTCCTGTTGTACTTTGGGACATTGACTTTCCTGCTGTAGTCTGGGATGTCATCTCTCCTGCAGTAGTTTGGGATGTGGTCTCTACTGTAGTAGATTGGGACATGGTCTGTTCCGCAAAAGTTTGAGATGAGGTCAATTCTGTAGTAGTTTGGGACATCGTCTCGCCTGTATTAGTTTTGGATGTGATCTCTCCTGTAGTAGTTTGGAATGATGTCTGTCCTGTTGTACGTTGGGATGTGGTCTCTCCTACAGTAGTTTGGGCCGTTGTTTCTCCTGCAGTAGTTTCAGCTTGTGTCTCTCCAGCAGTGATTTGGGACATTGTCTGTCCTGTTACAGTTTGAGACATGGTCTCTTCTGTGATAGCTTGGGGCATTGTCTCTCCTTCTGTAGTTTGTAACATTAGCACTCCTGCTGTAGTTTGGAGGGGTGACAGTCCTGTTGTAAGTTGGGATGTGGTCCCCCCTTCAGAGGTTTGGGCTGTAGTCTCTCCTGTTGTACTTTGGGACATAGACTCTCCTGCTGTAGTTTGGGGCGTCATCTCTCCTGCAGTACTTTGGGATGTGGCCTCTACTCTTTTAGATTGGGACATGGTCTCTCCATTTGTAGTTTGAGACGTGGTCTGTTCTGCTGAAGTTTGGAATGTGGTCACTCCTGCAGTAGTCTGGGACACCGTCTCTCCTGTTCTACTATGGGACATGGTTTCTCCTGTAGTAATTTGGGATGTGTTCTTTCCTATGGAAGTGGTGGATGTGGATTCTCCGTCAGTACTTTGCAATATGATTATTCCTATTGTAGATTGGGACATGATCTCTCCTTCAGTAGTTATGGATGTTGTTTCTCCTGCAGTAGTTTGAGACATGGATTCTCCTGTGTTAGTTTTTGACACTGTCTCTCCTGCAGTATTTTGGGCCGTGATCTCTCCTGTTGTACTTTGGGCTGTGGTCTCCCCTGTTCGAGTTTGGGACATTGTCTCTCTTGTAGTGGTTTTGGATGTGATCTCTCCTGCTGTTATTTGAAGTGTTGTTTCTCCTGCAGTTCTTTGGGCCGTAGTCTCTCCTGCAATAGTTTGGGCCATTGTCTTTCCTGTTGTACTTTGAGACGTGGTCTCTACTGTGGTTGTTTGGGATGTGGTCTTTTCTGTGGATGTGGGCTGTGACATCGTCTCTCCTGTTGTAGTTTGGGACATGATCTCTCCTGTAATTTGGGATAATGACTGTCCTGTTGTATGATGGGATGTGATCACTCCAGCAGTAGTTTGGGATGTTGGCTCTATTGCAGTAGTTTGGGTCGTGGTCACTCCTGCAGTAGTTTGGGATGCTGTCTCTCCTGTGGTAGTTTTGGATAATCCTGTGGATTCTTCACTACTTTCGGATATGATTTTCTCTTTTGTTGATTGGGACATGGTCTCTCCTTCAGTAGATAGGGATCTGGTTTTTCCTATTGTAGTTTGCGACATGATTTCTTCTGCGTTAGATTTTGACATAGTCTCTCCTGTAGTCGTTTGGGACACGGTCTCTCCTGCAATAGTTTGGGACATAGTCTCTCCCATTGTACTTTGAGATATTGTATCTTCTTCTGTAGTTTGGGACATCATAACCCCTGCAGTAAGTTGGGGTGTTGTTTCTCCTGTAGTAGATTGGGACATGGTCACACCTGTTGATGTTTGGGACATGGTCTGTTCTACAGTAGTTTGGGATGTGGTCTCTTCTGATGTAGTTTGAGACATGATCTCTCCTGTAGTAGATTGAGACATTGTCTCTTCTGTTGTACTCTGGGACGTCATCTCTCGCACTGTAATTTGGGACATTATCTCACCTGCAGTAGACTGAGACATGGTCTCACTTGTAGTTTGAGGCATCATCATGCCTGCAATAGTTTGTGTAATGATCTCTCCTGTGGTAGTTTGGGATATGATTTTTCCTGATGTGGATTGGGACATGGGCTCTCCTTCAGTAGTTAGGGATGTGGTTTTTCCTGGAGTAGTTTGGGACATGGTTTCTCCAACAATAGTTTGTGAGGTGATCTTTCCTGTGGTAGTTTTTGACATTGTCTTTCCTGCAGGAGTTTGGGCTGTGGTTCCTCCTGTTGTAGTTTGGGACTTGATCTCTTCTGCAATAGTTTGGGATATGTTCACTTCTGATGTAGCCTTGGACATGATCTCTTCTACAGTTGTTTGGGCTGTCGTCTCCCTTGTTGTACTTCGAGATGTAGTCTCTCCAGCTGTAGTTTGGGACATTGTCATCTCTGCAGTAGTTTGGGGTGTGGTCTCTCCTGTTGTAATTTGGGATGTTGTCTCTCTTGATGTAGCTTGGGACATCATCTCTCCTGCAATAGTTTGGGATGTTGCGTTTCCTGCGGTACTTTGTGTCGTGGTGACTCCTGCCGTAGTTTGCGATGCAGTCTCTCCTGCAGTAGTTTGGGCCATAGTCTCCCCAACAATTGTTTGGGGTGTGGTCTCTACTGCAGTCGCTGGGGACATGGTCTGTCCTGCAGTAGACTGTGACATTATCTCTCCTGTTGTAGATTGGGACATGATCTCTCCTGCAGTAATTTGGGATGATGTCTGTCCTGTTGTATGTTGGGACGAGATCACTCCTGAGGTCGTTTTTGATGTCCTCTCTGCTGCAGTAGTTTGGTCCATGGTCTCACCTGCAGAAGATTGGGATGTGGTTTCTCCTGCAGCAGTTTGGGACGTGATTTCACCTTCAGTAGTTTGAGACATTTTTCCTGATGTAGATAGGGACATGGTCTCTCCTTCAGTAGTTGGGGTCGTGGTCTCACCTGTTGGAGTTTGTGATGTTGTCTCTCCTGTAGCGGTTTCAGATGTGATCCTTGCTGTAATAGTTTGCGATATAATCCCTCCTGTTGTACTTTGTGACATGCTCTCCCCTGCTGTAGTTTGGGGCATCAACTCGCCTGCAGTAGACTGGGACATTGTCTCTCCTGTTGGAGTTGGGGACATGATCTTTCCTTCACTAGTTTGGGCCGTGGTCTCTCCCACAGTAGTTTGGAATGCGGTCCCTCTTGTGGTAGATTGGGACATTGTTTCTCCTGTTGTAATTTGGGACATGATCTCACCTGTTGTAGTTTGGGAAATGGTCACTTCGGCAGAAGTTTCAGATGTGGTTTCCTCTGCAATAGTTTGGGCCGTGGACTCTCCTGTTGTACTTTGGGACGTTGTCGCTCCTACAGTAGTTTGGGACAATGTCTGTCCTATTGTAGTTTTGGATGTAGTCTCTCTGGCAGGAGAATGGGACATGGTCTCTCCTGCAGTAGTTTGTGTCATGATCTCTCCTGTGGGAGGTTTTGATGTTGTCTTGTTTATTGTAGTTTCGGACATGATCTCTCCTTTGGTAGTTTGGGCCGTGGTGTCACCTGCAGTGGATTGGGACATGAGATCTCCTGCAGTAGTTTGGGATATGGTCCTTCCTGTGGTAGTCTCAGTTTCAGACATGATCACTCCTGTGGTAATTTGCGATGTTGTCTGTTCTATTGTACTTTGGGGTCTGGTCTCTCTTGCAGTAGTTAGGGAAGTGGTCTCATCTGTTCTAGTTTGGGACGTGATCTCTTCAGCAGTATTTTGGGCGATGATCTCTTCTATGGTAGTTTGGAACGATGTCTGTCCTGTTGTACGTTGGGGCCTGGTCTCTCCTGCAGTCGTTTGGGAAGTGGTCTCCTCTGTTGTAGTTTGGGACGTAATCTTCCCTGTGGTAGTTTGGGACATTAATACCCCGTCAGTACTTTGGGATATGATCTTTCCAGTTATAGATTGGGATATGGTCTCTCCTTCAATAGTTTGGGTCATGCCTTCTTCTGTAGTAGTAGTTTGTGACCTGATCTTTCCTATAGTAGATTGAAGCATCATCTCTCCAGCAATAGTTTGGGATGTGGTTTCTTCTGTTGCAGTTTGGGACATGACTTCATCTGTGGTAGATTGGGATGTTGTCTCTCCTTCAGTTGCGTGGGTGATGGCCTCTCCTGCAGTAGATTGGGACGTAGTTTCACCTTCTCTAGTTAGAGACATGACTTGTCCTGTTGTAGATTGGGACATGATCTCTCCTTCAGTAGTTAGGGATATGGTTTCTCCTGAAGTAGTTTGGGATGTTGTCCCTCCTGCCCTAACTTGGGATATAGTCTCTCCCACAGTTGATTGGGACATGTCCTGTTCTGCAGTAGTTTGGGATGTGATCACTCCTGCATTTGTTTGGGCTGTGGTCTCACCTGGTGTACTTTGGAATATCGTCTCTCCTGTTGTAGTTTGGGACATGGTATCTCCTGTGGTAGTTTTGAATGTGAAATCTCCTTGAGTACTTAAGGATATAATTTTTCGAGTTGTAGGTTGGGATATATATTGGGACATCGCCTCTCCTGCAGTAGTTTGAGATGTTGTCTCTACTGCAGTAGCTTGGGCCGTAGTCTCTCCTGCAATAGTTTGAGACATGGTCTCTATTGTAGTAGATTGAGACATTGTATCTCCAGTTGTACTCTGGGACATCATCTCTCCTGCAGTTGTTTGGGCTGTAGTCTCTCCTGTTGTAGTTTGGGATGTGGTCCCTCCTGTAATAGTTTGAGACATGGTCTCTCCTGCTGTAGTTTGGAACATCTGTCCTGTTGTACTTTGGGATGTGGTCTCTCCTGCAATAATTTGGGATGTGGTCTGTTTGTATGCAGTTTGGGACATGATCTCTCCTGTGGTAGTTTTGAACTTTGTCTCTCCTGCAGTAGTCTGGGCTATTGTCTCTCCTGCTGTGGTTTCATACATGGACTCTCCTGCAGCAGTTTGGGACGTGGTTTCACCTTCAATAGTTTGAGACATGATTTTTCCTGTTGTAGATTGAGACATTGTCACTCCTCTAGTATTTTCGGATGTGGTCTCTCCAGCAGTACTTTGGGCTGTGGTCTCCCCTGCAATAGTTTGGGATATACTCTGTCCTACTGTCGTTTGAGACTTCATCTCCCCTGCAATAAACTGGGTCATTGTCTCTCCTGTTGTAGTCGGAGACACAATCGTTCCTACAGACGTTTGGGCCATTGTCTCTCTTGCAGTAGCTTGGGATGTGTTCCCTCCTGTTGTAGACTGGGATATCATCTCTCCTTTTGTAGTTTGGGATGTATTCCCTCTGGTTGTAGTTTGCAACATGGTCTCTCCTGCAGAAGTTTCAAATGTGGTCGCTTCTTCAATAGTTTGGGACATAGTCTCTCCTGAAGCAGTTTGGGCCATGTTTTGTCCTGCAGTAGATTGTGATATGGTCTCTCCTGTTGTAATTTCAGACATGATCTCTCCAACGATAGCTTGGACCGTGGTCTCTCCTGCTGTGGATTGGGACATGAACGATCCTTCAGTAGTTAGGGATATGGTCTCTCCTGCAGTAGTTTTTGCCTTGGTTTCTGCAGTAGATTCGGACATCGTCTGCCCTGTTGCAGTTTGGGACATGATCTCTTCTGTGGTAGGTTGTATTGTTGTCTCTCCTATTCTACTTTGGGACAGAGTCTCTCCTGCAGTAGTTTGAGTTGTGGATTCTCCGTCAGTGCTTTGAGATTTGATTTTTCCTGTTGTTGATTGAGACATAGTCTCTCCTTCAATATTTAAGGATGCAGTCTCCCCCACAGTAGATGGGAAATTGATCTCTCCTATGGTAGTTTTTGATGTTATCTCTTCTGCAGTAGTTTGGGCCGTGGTCTCTCCTGTTGTACTTTGGGACATACTCTCTCCTGTTGTCATTCGGGACATTATCTCCCCTGCAGTAGACAGGGACATCTTCTCTCCCATTGTAATTGGGGACATGATCTTTCTTGTAGTTGTTTGGGCCGTGGTATCTCCTGCAGTAGTTTGGGACGTGACCTTTCCTGTAGTAGATTGGGACAATCTCTCTCCTGTTGTAGTTTGGGACATTGTCTCTTCTGCAGCAGTTTTGGGCATGGTCTTTCCTGAAGTAGTTTGTGTTGTGGTCTCTCCTGCACTATTTTGTGCCATGGTCTCTCCTCCAGTAGATGGGGACATGATCTCTCCTGCAGTAATTTGGGAAGATGTCTGTCCTGTTGTACTTTGGGCTGTTATCCCTGTGGGTGTGTTTGTTGTAGTTGTCTCAGCTGCCGTGGTTGTTGAACTCTCAGATAATGTCATTGTCGAGGTGGTCTCAGTTTGTGGCACTCTTGAGCTGGTCCCACTTGGTGTAGCTTTTGGGTTGGTCTCACCTGAAGTAGTTGTTGGGGTGGTTTCTGCTGGTGTAACTCTTGAAGCAGTCTCTGCTGGTATCTCCATTGGGGTGGTTTCAGCTACTGTCATTGATGTGGTGGTCGCACTTGGTGTAGATGTTGAGGTTGTTGATAAGGTGCTCTCAGCTGCTGTCGCTGTTGACCTGGTCTCACCTGATGCACTTGTTGAAGTGGTCTCACCTGGTGTAACTGTTGAGAAAGTCTTTGTTGCTGTTGAGGTGATCTCCGCTGGTATCGATGTTGAGCTGGTCTTAACTGGTAGAGTTGTGTAGGTGGTGTCTGTGAGAGTGGTTGTTGAAGTGATCTCAGCTGGTGGTTCTGTTGAGCTTGTCTCAGCTGGTGCTGCTGTTGGAGTGGTCTCAACTAGTATAGTTGTGGAGATGGTCTTTGCCAATGTAGTTGTTGAAGTGGCCTGTGCTGCTGTTGCTTCTGAGGTAGTGTCAGATGATGTCAGTGTAGGAGTGGTCACTGCTGGTGCAGTTGTTGTTCTGGTCTCAGCTAGTTTTGGGATGGCCTCTGCTAGTTTTGGGATGGTCTCTGCTGGTGCAGCAATTGAGATGGTCTCAACTGGTGTTGCTTCTGAGGTAGTCTCAGCAGGTGTGGTGGCCTCAGCTGATGTCACTGTCTCTGCTGATATCGCTGTTGGGGTGGTCTCAGCTACTGTCATTGAGATGGTCGAACTCAGTGTAGTTATTCGACTCTTCCCACCAGGTATGGATGTTGCATTTGTCTCACCTGGGGTAATTGATGAAGTGGTCTCAGATGATTTAGCTGTTGTGAATACCTCAACTGCTGTCGTTGTTGACCTGCTCTCACCTGGTGTACTTGTTGAAGTGGTCTTACCTGGTGTAACTGTTGAGGTGGTCTCAGCTTCTGTCGCTGTTAAGGTAGTCTCAACTCGTGTTACTGAAGAGGTGGTCTCTTCTGAGGTCATTGTTATGGTGGTCTCAGCTGGTGTAATTGTTGATGTAGTCTCAGCTGATGTCGCTATTGAACCGATCTCAGCTGGAATCGTTCTTGAGCTGGTCTCATCTGGTGCTGCTGTTGGATTGGTCTCAACGTGTGTAGCTGTGGAAGTTGTCTCTGTGCGTGTAGTTGATGAAGTGGTCCCAGATGTTGTGGCTGTAGGAGTGGTCACAGCTGGTGTAGTTGTGCTGGTCTTGAGCAGTGTCACTGTTGGGATGGGTGTATCTGGTGTTGTTGTTGAGATGGTCTCAGATGGTCTCACTGTTGATGTAGTCTCACTTGTTCTCTCTCTTGAGTTGGTCTCACCTGGTGTTATGGATGAAGATGCCTTAACTGGTGCGGCTATAGGAGTGGTCTCAGCCGGTGAAGTTGTTGAATTGACTTTTGTCAGTGACGTTTTTGAGGTGATCTCAGATGGCTTCACTGTAAGAGTGGTCACAGCTGGTGTAGTTTCACTAGTCTCATCTTGTATCGCTGTTAAGAAGGTTTTCGTTGTTAAGTTGGTCTGATCTGGCTTAGTTGTTGAGGTGGCCTCAGCTAATGTAATTATTGAGGTGGTCTCACCTTGTGTAATTCTTGAGGTTGTCTCTGCAGTTGTTGACGTGGTCTCAACTGGTGTAGTGCTTGAGCTGGCCTCAGTTGGTGTTGGTGACCTGCTGTCAAATGGAGTTGCTGTAGAGATAGTCTTAGCTGGTGACATTGTTGAAGTTGTCTCAGCTGCTATAACATTGAAGGTGGTCTCATCTGGTGTCACTGTTGAGATGGTCTCAGCTGCCGATGCTATTAAGGTTGTCTCAGCTGATGCAGCAGTTGTGATGGTCTCATCTTGTGTCACTGTTGCAATGGTTTCAGCTGCTGAAGCTGTTGTTATGGAGTCAGCTGGTGTAATAATTGAGCTGGTCTCAGCTGGTGTCGCTGTTGATCTGGTCCCTCTTGGTGTAGCTGTTGGGTTCATGCCATCTGGAGTAGTTGTTGGGATGGTCTCAGCTGATATCGCTGCTGAGGTGGTCTCAGCAGGTGTCACTGGTGAGGTGGTCTCAGCCAGACTCACAGTTGAAGCTGTCTCTGCTGTTATCTCTCTTGGGGTGGTTACAGGTGGAGTCATTGTGGAGATGGTCACACTTGGGGTAGTTGTTGAGCTCGTCCCACCAGGTGTAGATATTGAGGTTCCCTCGCCTGGAGAAATTGACGAGGTGATCTCAGCTGACATAGATGTTGAGAATACCTTAGCCACTGTCGCTGTTGACCTGGTCTCACCTGCTGTACTTGTTGAAGTGGACTCACCTGGTGTAACTGTTGAGGTGTTCTCAGCCTCTGTCGTTGTTGCGGTGATCTGCGCTGGTCTCTCTATTGAGGTGGTCTCAACTGGTGTTGTGGGTGTAGATGCCTCAGCTGGTGTTGCGGTTGGATTGGTTTCAACTGGTGTAGTTATGGAGGTAGTCTCTGGGGGCCTGGTTGTCACAGTGGTCTCAGCTGGTGCCGCTGTTGGAGTGGTCTCAACTATAGATGTGAAGATGGTCTTTGCCGAAGTAGTTATTGAAGGGGCCTGTGTTGGTGTTGCTTTTGAGATGGTCTCAGATCGTGTCACTGTAGGAGTGGTCACAGCCGGCATTGCTGTTGTGCTGGACTCCACTTGCGATGCTCTTGTGGTGGTCTCAGCTGGTGCATTTGCTGAGGAGGCCTCAGCTGATGATACTATTGAAGTGGTCTCAGCTGATGTTACTGTTGAGGTGATCTCATCTGGTGTTACTTTTGAGATAGTCTCTGTTAGTGTAGTAGTTGAGGTAGTCTCAGCTGGTGTTACTTTTGAGATGGTCTCAGTTTGTGCAGCTGTTGTAATAGTTTCACCTAGTGTAGCTGTTGAGGTGGTTTCAGCTGGTGTTTTTGTCGATGTGTCTTGGGATACTTTTGAGGTTCTCTCAGCTGGTGTCAGCATTGAGGTGGTCTCAAATGATGTTGCTGTTGAGATAGTCTCTGCAGATGCGGTTGTTGAGGTGGCCTCAACTAGCATTGTTGTTGTCCTGCTGTTAAATGGAGTAGTTGTTGAGATGGTCTTAGCTGGTGTCATTGTTGAGCTAGTCTCTGCTGGTGTCACTGTAGATGTGGTCTCAGCTGGGATCACTGTTGAGAAGGTCTCATCTGTTGAGGTGGTCGCAGCCTGTATTGCTGCTGAGGTGGTCTCAGCTGTTGTTACTGCTGAAGTAGCCTCAGCTAGTACAGTTGTTAAAGTGGTCTCTACTGGTGTTGCTGTTGTGGTGATATCAACTGGCGTATTTGCTGAGGAGGTCACACCAGGCATAGTTGTTGAGATGGTCTCAGCTTGTGTAGTCGTTAAGGTGCTCTCAGCTGGTGTTACTGTCGATGTTATGTCTTGGGTTACTGTTGAGCTTCTCTCAGATGGTGTCAGCATTGATGTGGTCTCAAATGATGTTGCTGTTGAGATAGTCTCTGCAGGTGCATTTGTTGAAGTGGTCTCTGATAATGTCGCTGTGGAGGTGATGTCTGCTTGGGTTAGGGTTGAGCTGGTCTCAGCTGGTGTTGCTTCTAAGGTGGTCAGATCTGGATTAGTTGAGGTGGCCTCAGCTAGTGTGATTGGTGAGGAGGTCTCACCTGGTTTAGTTCTTGAAGTAGTCTCAGCTTGTGTGGTTGTTGATGTGGTCCCAACTGGTGTAGTAGCTGAGCTGGCCTCAACTAGCATTGTTGTTGACCAGCTGTTAAATGGAGTTGCTGTTGAGATGGTCTTAGTTGGTGCCATTGTTGATGTGGTCTCAGCTGCTATAGTGTTGAAGGTGGTCTCATCTGGTGGCACTGTTGAGATGATCTTAACTGGTAATGCCATTAAGGTGGTCTCAGCAGGTGCAACAGTTGTAGTGGTCTCAGCAAATGTTACTGTTGCAATGGTTTCAGATGGTAAAGCTGTTGATGTGGAAGTGGTGCCAACAAATGTCATTGTTGTGTTGGTCTCAGCAGGTGTGGATGCTGAGGTGAGCTCTATTGGTGTTGAGTCGGTCGCATTTGGTAACACTGTTGAGGTGGTCTTACCGGCTGTAGTTCTTGAAATTTTCTCAGCTCGTGTATTTGTTGATGTGGTCTCCAATGGTGTGTTGTCTGAGCGGGCCTCAACTAGCGTTGATGTTGGCCTGCTGTTAAATGGAGTTTCTGTTGAGATGGTGTCAGCTGATGCAGCAGTTACAGTGGTCTCATCTGGTGTCGCTCTTGAGGTTGTCTCAGCTGGTGTTGCTGTTGTGATGTTCTCAGCTGGCGATGCTATTAAGGTGGTCTCAGCTGATGCAGCAGTTGTGGTGGTCTCAGCTGATGCAGCAGTTGTGGTGGTCTCAGTGGCTGCTGCTGTTGAGGTAGTCTCATCCAGTGTCACTGTTGCAATGGTTTTCACTGGTGAAGCTGTGGATGTGTAGTCCACTGATGTAATAGTTGAGATGGGCTCAGCTCGTTTTGCTGCTGAGCTGGTATCAGCTGGTGTTGCCGTTACAGTGGTCTCTGCTTGTGTTGCTGCTGAGGTGGTCACAGCTGGTGTCGCAGTTGGAGTGATCTTATCAGATGTAGCTGTTGGGGTGGTCTCACTTGGTGTAGTTTTTGAGATAGTCTCCCCTTGAGTCACTGTTGGGTTGGTCTCATCAGATGTCGCAGTTGAGCTGGTCCCAGTGGGTGTTATTGTTAAATTGGTTTCATCTGGTGTTGCTATTGGGGTGCTGTCAACTAGTGCCTCTATTGAAGTGGTCTCAGCTGGTGTTGCTGTTGTGCCACTCTCAGCCAGTGTCAATGTTGAGGTGGTCTCAGCCGGTGTCACTTTTGAGGTGGTTTCAGCTGGTTTTGACTTGTTTTCAACCTGCGTAGTTGTTGAGATGGTTTCAATTGCTGTGGTAGTTAAGGTGGTCTCAGCCTGTATCGCTGCTGAGGTGGTCTCAGCTGTTGTTATTGCTGAAGTTGCCTCAGCTAGTACAGCTGTTGAGGTGGTCCCTACTGGTGTTGCTGTTGTGGTGATATCAGCGGGCGCACTTGCTGAGGTAGTCTCACCTGGCGTAGTTCTTGAGGTTGTCTCAGCTTGCGTAGATGTTGAGATGCTCTCAGCTAGTGTCGTAGTTGAGCTGGTCTCAGCTGGTGTTACTGTTGATGTTGTGTCTTTGGTTACTGTTAATGTTCTCTCAGCTGGTGTCAGCATTGATGTGGTCTCAAACGATGTCGCTGTTGAGATAGTCTCTGCGGGTGTGGTTGTTGAAGTGGTCTCTGATAGTGTGGCTGTTGAGATGATGTCTGCCTGTGTTACGGTTGAGGTGGGCTCAGCCGATGTCGCTTTTAAGGAGGTCTGATCTGGATTATTTGTTAAGGTGGACTCACTCGTTGTGGTTCTTGAGGTTGTCTCAGCTTGTGTGGCTGTTGATATGGTCTCAACTGGTGTAGTAGCTGAGCTGACCTCAACTAGCGTTGTTGTTGACCAGCTGTTAAATGGAGTTGCTGTTGAGATGGTCTTAGCTGGTGTCATTGTTGATGTGGTCTCAGCTGCTATAGTGTTGAAGGTGGTCTCATCTGGTGTCACTGTTGAGATGGTCTTAGCTGGTGATGCCATTAAGGTGGTCTCAGCTGGTGCAGCAGTTGTAGTGGTCTCAGCTGGTGTTACTGTTGCAATGGTTTCAGATGGTAAAGCTGTCACTGTTGAGGTTGTTTCAACTGGTGTTGCTGTTGAGAAGTTCTCGGCTGGTGTTTCCATTGAGCTGGTCTCAGCTGATATTAATGTTGAGGTGGTATCAGCTGTTGATGCGGTCTCAGCTTGTGTAGTGTTGGATTTGGTATCATCTTGTATTGCTGTTGAATTGGGCTCAGCTGGTGTAGTTGTTGAGATTGTCTCTGGTGTCACGGTTGAGCTGATCTCTGCTTGCGCTGCTGTTGTGGTGGATTCTGTTAATGCTGCTGTCGATGTGGTCTCCGCAGGCATCACTGCTGAAGTGGTCTGATCTGGTGTAGTTGTTGTGATGACCTCCCCTGGTGCCACTGTTGAGGAGGACTCAAGTGATGTTACTGTTTTGATGGTCTCAGCAGATATCAATGTAGATGTTGTCTCAGCTGGTGTAGCCTTAGATGTGGTCTCACCTGGTGTCGCTCTGGAAGTGATCTCAGCTGATATCGCTGTTTGGGCTGTCTCAGCTCGTGTTACAGTTGAGAAGGTCTCAGCTGGTGTTATTGTATTTGAGGTGGTTTCCATTGGTGTCGTTGCTGGGTTGGTCTCAGCTGGTGTCGTTATTGAGGTGGCAACGGCTAGCATTGCTGTTGGGGTGGTCTCATGTGGTGTAATTGTTGAGGTGGTCTGTGCTGGTGTTGCTGTAGGAGTTGTCTCAGCTGGTATTGTTGTTGGGGTTGTCTCAGCGACTGTTGTTTTTGAGCTGGTCTCACCTGCTGCCATTGTTAATGTGGTCAGAGCTGGTGTTACTGTTGAGACTGTCACACCTGGTGTAATTGTTAACATGGTCTTAGCTGGTATAGATGTTGACGTGGTCTCAGCCAATAAAAACAGTGAGGTGGTCTCAGCTGCTGTCTCTGTTGAGGCTGTCACGTCTAGTATAGTTGTTGCAGTGGTCTCAACTGTTGTAGTGGTTAATGTGTTCTCAGATGCCAATATTGCAGAGGTGGTCTCAGCAGTTGTTGTTGTTGATGATGTGCCAGCGGTTGTCATTGAGGTGGCCTCAGTAGTTGTTGCTACTGTTGAGGTGCTCTTAACTGGTACAGCTGTTGAGGCCGTCTGAACTCGTGTAACTGTGATCTCAGTTATTGGAGTTGCAGGGGTTGTCACAACTGGTGAAGAAGTAGTGGTACTTTTAGTAGAGGTTCCTGTTGGTATGGTCTCAGCTAACATAGTTGTTGTCATCTCAGCTTGTGCAGTTGATGAAGTGGTCTCAGCTGGTTTGGTTGTTGTAGTGGGCCTACCTAATGTCACTGGTGAGGTCGTCTCAGCAGAATTTCCTGCTGAGCTGGTCTCAGTCTGTGTCCCTATTGAAGTGATCTCGCCTTCTTTAGCAGTTGAGGTGGACATAGGTACTAGTGGTGACATGATGGTTGAGGTGGTCTCAACGGCTGTTATTTTCGTGCTGGTCTCGCTTGTTGTAGTTGTTGATGTTATCTCAACTGATGTACCTGCCAATTTTGTCTTACCTGTTGTTAAAGTTGGCATGGTCTTTGCTGGTGTAGTTATAGCTATTGTCTGATTTGGTGTAGTTACTGAGGTGACCTCTGCTGGTTTATGCATTGTAGTGGGCACAGCCAGCGTAGTTATTGAGGAGGATTCAAATGGTGTAGTTGTCGATGTAGTCTCACCTGCTGGAGGAATTGAGGTGGTCTCACCTGGTGCAGATGTTACGAATGTTGAGATCATCTCAACTGGTGTCGGCGTTGATGTGGTCTCAAGAGGTGTACCTGCTGAGGTGGTCTCAGCTGGTGCAAACGTTGAGGAGGCCACAGCCATTGTCACTGTTGAGATGGTCACAGCTGGTTTAGACATTGAGGTGTGCTCTGCTGGTGTAGTTGCTTTTGTGGTCTCAGAGGATGTTGTTGCGAAGATGGTTTCAGCTGGTGTCATTATTGTGGTGGTCTCACCTGGTGTGGTTGTTGATCTTCTCACACCTGGTGTAATAGTTGAGCTGGTCTCTTTTTGTGTAATGGTTGAGGTAGTCTCAGCTTCTGTTGTCAAGGTGGTCTCAGCTGATGTCACTGTTGATGTTGTCTCAGCTCCTCTCACTGTTGCAGTGGCTTCATTTTGTAAAGTTATTGAGATGGTCTCAGCTGGTACAGCCCTTGTGGTGGTCTCTGCTTGTGAAGCTGGTGAGATGGTCTCTGATGGCAATTTTGCTGAGATGGTCTCAGCTGACGTAGCTATTGAGGTGGTCTCAGCTTGTGCTGTTGTTGAGGTGGTCTGAGCTGGTGTAGTTGTCAGGATGGTCACAGCTGATGTACCTGTTAAGGTAGTCTCAGCTGGTATACCTGTTGAGGTGGTGACATGCGGTTCAGTTATTGATGTGGTCTCAGCGATTGCTAAGGTTATCTGATCTTGCGTATTTGTTGCGCTGGTCTTCCCTGGAGTAGGTAAGGTTTCAGGTGCTGTAGGCGTTGAGGTTGTTTCATCTGGTATAGGTATTGATATAGTCGAACTTGGTGTAATTGTTGATATGGCCGGAAGTAGTGAGGTTCCTGAGGTGTTCACAGCTGATGTAATTGTTGAGGTTATCTCAATATGTGTATGTGTTGAGATTGTCTCAGCTGGCGTAGTGATGGTTGTTTCAGATGATGTAATTGTTGACATTCTCTCAACTGGTCTCATTGTTGAGTTGGTCTCAACTGGTATCGGGGTTGTGGTTATAACCTGTGTACCTGTTAAGGTAGTGTCAGGTTTTGTGGTGCGGATCATCTTAGCCGATGTACTTGTTAATGCGGTTTCAGATGGCGTAGTTGCTGAGGTTGTCTTTGCCAATGTATCTGTTAACCTTCTCCCAGTTGGCGTAGTTATTGTGTTATCTAGTATTGTTGTCTTTGTGGTCTCATTTGGTGTTGTCATCTCTGCTGGAGTAACTCTTGAGGCGGTCACAGGCTGTGTATCTGTCTTAACTGGTTTTGTTGTTGTGCTGGACTCACCTGGTATAGCCTTTGAGGTTGTCTCAGCTAGTGTTGTTGATGACAAGATCTCAGACGATGCATTTGGCAAGGTGTTCTCCGGTGGTCTAGTTGTTGAATTTCTAGCTGTAGTTTTTATTTGTGATGTGTTTTCTGCAGTGATCGTTTGTTTTTTCATATGTGTGGTTACGTTTTCGGTTGTTGCTTGACTGTCTGTGCTGGAAAAACCCGCCGTGACATAAGTTGACGTATAATTTGCTCTTGTGTCTGCATCTAAATTGCAAGAAGAAATATATCATATTTATCTGAATAATTTTGGAATTACTTTTATGTCTTTAGCACAATCTCTTTGCATAATGTTGCCCACCTTCTTGTCTTTGTGATAGAATATTTTTTAGTTTGAACGTTGTGATTTTGTCTGTGGCTTCGTCTGGTACTTAATCTAACCTTTGTTTAAATTGTGCATTGTTGCGGTAACATTACTGTTTTTAAATGGCTGTAAAGACAGCTCGTCAGCTTACCTTTCAGTAGATTAAAGTAGGCAGTTATCATAGAACATCGAACAGTGGTTGTGCTGAACATAATGCCAAGTTAAACTTATCTGCCTGCACATAACCTCTATTCTTCCAGTTATAACATTTTATTTCAAGAGCTACTGCAAAGCTATCAGTTCAATAATTTCTGTGTAAATTTTGCTTTGTGATGAAATGTGATCTCTGAATTAACACCAAAATACAAGAACATTTTAGTAGATCAGACGGCATCTACAGAGAGAGACAAGTAAATAATTCAGACCCATGGCATTTGCACATATTCTCCGATCTTAAAAGTGTTAACTCACTTTCTCCCTCTCCACAGATAGCATCTGAGTACTTCCACCATTTTATGTTTTTATTTCTAGTCCCCATATCTGTTTGGACCCTATTTGCTCCTGTCTGCTGCTTTCCACAACTTCCCTAATGTGTACTGATCATGGTTCATTCTTGTGGCTAGCAGTTCACTGCTGTACCTCTGTGACGTTAGGCAATACCTGGCACACAGAATGAAAATATACTCATTGCATACGGAAATCCAGCACGTGGATATCCTAGATATTTCCTGCTGCGATTCCTCGAATGGTATAGCATTATGATTAAGTGGGTGGAGACACAGGGAGCTGCAGATGTTGGAATTTTGATGAAGTTGATGGAGTTGTGCCCAGAGGTCAAGAATATTAATGTAGATTTATTTATGAGGTTAAATTCTACCACAAGGCAGTCGGGGAAATTAGAACAGCACAACACAGGAACAAACACTTTGACCCACAGTATCTGTACCAAACTAATTATTTCAACCTGCACATCGTCCACGTCACTCTATCCCTGCATACCCATGTGTCTATCTAAAAGGCACTTAAATGCCACTATCGTATCTGCTTCCACACACCAACCTAGCAGCACATTCTAGGCACTAACCATCTCAGTGTAAAAAAATTTGCACCATTCATCGCCTTTAAATTATCCCTCTCTCATTTTAAAGCTATGCCCCCTAGTATTGGACATTGTCACTCTGGGAAAAAACATACAGATGTTTTATTCCATCTATGCCTTTTATAATTTTATAAACTTCTATCAGGTCTCTCCCTAGCCTCCGGCGCACCAAAGAAAATAATCCAATTTTGCCCGACCTTATAGTAAATACCTTCTAATCCATGCAACATGCTGGTAAAGCTTCACTGCACCCACTACAAAGCTTGCACCTACTTCCACTAATGGGGCGGCCAGAACTGCAAACTATAAGGCTGCACATAATAAACTCAAGATCAAGCAGGCGAAAAAAGCTAGAGATATAAAAAGTAGTGGTCTCTGTGAAACTACCAGGTTGTCAGAAATGCAACTTAATCACATTCACTCGTTTCCTTTAGGAAGGAAATCTACCATTTCAAGATGGTCTGAACTATATGTGACAGGCAGGCCAACCAAATGTTGAAACTTAACCGCCCTGAAGATGTAGAAACAAGGAACTGCAGATGTTGGTTTACAAACAATGACACAAAGTGCTAGAGTAATTCAGCAGGACATGCAGTATCTCTGAAGAACTAGGATAAGTGATGTTTTGGGTTGGAATCCTTCTTCAGAAGAGTCTGAAGAAGGGTCCTGACCCAAAGCATCCATGTTCTCCATAGATTCTGCCTGACTTAAGAGGGCGGCACAGTGGTGCAGAAGTGGAGTTGCTGCCTTACGGCTCTAGAGACCCAGGTCAAATCCTGACTACGGGTGCTGTCTGTATGGAATTTGTACATTCTCCCTGTGACCATGTAGTTTATTTCATAGGATTTGTTTCTATCATAGAATCATAGTCATGGAGTCATAGAGTGATACAGTGTGGAAAAAGGCCCTTCGGCCCAACGTGCCCACACCGACCAACATGTCCCAGCTACACTAGTCCCACCTGCATGTGTTTGGTCTATATCCCTCCAAACCTGTCCTATCCATATACCTGTCAAACTGTTTCCTAAATGTTGGGATAGTCCCTGCCTCAACTACCTCCTCTGGCAGCTTGTTCCATACACCCACCACCTTTTGCGTGAAAAAGTTACCCCTCAGATTCCTACTACATTTCTTCCCCTTCACCTTAAACCTATGTCCTCTGGTCCTCGATTCACCTACTCTGGGCAAGAGACTCTGTGCATCTACCCGATCTATTCCTCTCATGATTTTATACATTAAAATCACTACTTTATCAAATAAAAGTATTGTTGTAAAATAAAAATTTGATGAAGGATTGAGTTGTAGCAGTCTTAGAACATGGAACGAGAACAGACCCTTCAGTCCACAGAGGCATGATGCCAATTTAATGAATTTAATAATTACTAGACGTGGCAAATGTTGGCATACCTTGTGCATAGTATGCAAAACAAAGAATTTCACAGTATCAATCAATTTAATCAATCAAAAATAAAGTATCAATCAACTTTTAGCTGCCACATATCAATCCAGTCTTACTCTTCAATTTTAGTATTTGGCAGAGAATCCTAACCATTGTACAGGAAAGCTTCAGTAATGGCAGAGAGCCTTGTGAAACATGTCACCACATCATGAACTAACATAATGTTGTCTCTCGTAAACAATTGAGGCTGCCAAGATTGTCAGCCAGTTCCTCCAGGATGTAATCAGTTCCTTTATTATCTGATTAAAATAACACCAAAGCTTAATGTTGCTGCCAACATTAAGGCCAGAAGTTGCCCACGTTTTGCTGTGGAGTTTTCCTTTGAAATTAAGCTCCCACAGTTGTTAATTTTATCCTCCTTTTCATCGAGCATAGCACTGTCTACAAACATTACACGGAAAGGTACCCAAGGCACCCAGAATAGAGAGGTTAATTTCAAGGTGTGTCCCATGTAGAAATATAAATACTTGCACAGGAATTTCCAGAGCTGGAAGGCATGGCAAACTAGTTGGAATGCAAAGAGTAGGGTATCGTTTTAAGTCTAAAGTTGGGGGATTGCAAAATACTTGCGGAACTCCACACCTCTTTGGAACGAGCTGCCGGAGAAGGAAGTTTAGGTTTAGGTTTATTATTGTCGTGTCTACTGACGTACAGTGAATACGAATAAGGAAAGAAAAATACATAAAGTGCTGGATTCAGCAGATCCGGTAGCATCTCCGGAGAACACAGATAGGTGACGTTTTGGGTCGGGACATTTCTTCAGCCTGGAGGAGAACTTCATCAAAGTAGACATACTTGAACTGTGTCTACTTTGAAGAGATTTCATAGTGGAGCAGTAAATGTAGACAAAAGAAGCTGCAGAACTGAAGATTTCTGAAGAAGTATGAAGAAGGGTACTGACCAGAAACGTTACTTATCCATGTTTCCCAAAGAGACCTGACCTGATCAGTTACTACAGCATGCTGTGTCATTTTTTTGTAAACCAACATAGAAACATAGAAACATAGAAAATAGGTGCAGGAGGAGGCCATTCGGCCCTTCGAGCCTGCACCGCCATTCAATATGATCATGGTTGATCATCCAACTCAGTATCCTGTACCTGCCTTCTCTCCATACCCCCTGATCCCTTAGGCACAAGGGCCACATCTAACTCCCTCTTAAATATAGCCAATGAACTGGCCTCAACTACCTTCTGTGGCAGAGAGTTCCAGAGACTCACCACTCTCTGTGTGAGAAAATGTTTTTCTCATCTCGGTCCTAAAGGATTTCCCCTTTATCCTTAAACTGTGACCACTTGTCCTGGACTTCCCCAACATCGGGAACAATCTTCCTGCATCTAGCCTGTCCAACCCCCTAAGAATTTTGTAAGTTTCTATAAGATCCCCCCTCAATCTTCTAAATTCTAGCGAGTACAAGCCAAGTCTATCCAGTCTTTCTTCATATGAAAGTCCTGACATCTCAGGAATCAGTCTGGTGAACCTTCTCTGTACTCCCTCTAAGGCAAGAATGTCTTTCCTCAGATTTGGAGACCAAAACTGTACACAATACTCCAGGTGTGGTCTCACCAAAACCCTTACAACTGCAGTAGAACCTCCCTGCTCCTATTCTCAAATCCTTTTGCTATGAATGTTAACATACCATTCGCTTTTTTCACTGCCTGCTGCACCTGCATGCCTACTTTTAATGACTGGTGGACCATGACACCCAGGTCTCGTTGTATCTCCCCTTTTCCTAATCGGCCACCATTCAGATAATAGTCTACTTTTTTGCCACCAAAGTGGATAACCTCACATTTATCCACATTATACTGCACCTGCCATGCATTTGCCCACTCACCCAGCCTATCCCAGTCACCTTGCAGCCGCCTAGCATCCTCCTCGCAGCTAACACTGCCCCCCAGCTTCGTGTCATCCGCAAACTTGGAGATGTTGCATTCAATTCCCTCGTCCAAATGATTAATATATATTGTAAATAGCTGGGGTCCCAGCACTGAGCCTTGCGGTACCCCACTAGTCACTCCCTGCCATTCTGAAAAGGACCCGTTTACTCCTACTCTTTACTTCCTGTTTGCTAGCCAGTTCTCTATCCACATCAATACTGAACCCCCAATACCGCGTGCTTTAAGTTTGTATACTAATCTCTTATGTGGGACCTTGTCGAAAGTCCAGATATAACACATCCACTGGTTCTCCCTTATCCACTCTACTAGTTACATCCTCGGAAAATTCTATAAGATTCGTCAGACATGATTTACCTTTCGTAAATCCATGCTGACTTTGTCCAATGATTTCACCACTTTCCAAATGTACTGCTATCCCATCTTTAATAACTGACTAATAACCCTTCCTCATTACTCAATACATTACTCAATAACTAATAACCCTTCCTCATTACTCAATACCCAGTCTAGAATAGCCTGCTCTCTCGTTGATTCCTCTACATGTTGGTTTAGAAAATTATCCCACATACATTCCAAGAAATCCTCTTCCTCAGCACCCCTGCCAATTTGATTCACCCAATCTATATGTAGATTGAAGTCACCCTTATAACTGTTTTACCTTTGTTGCACGCATTTCCCTGGATGTTCAGCTCCCAGCCTTGGTCACCCTGGAGCCATGTCTCCGTGATCCAAACTATATCTTAAGCATTAATAGTTATCTGCACATTCAACTCATCCACCTTATTACAAATGCTCCTTGCATTGAGACACAAAGCCTTCAGGCATGTTTTTACAACGCTCTTACCCCTTATACAATTTTACTTCGGAGTCACGTGAGTGACTACGTGAAGAAGCCCGCCCCAGGACGCATTGCGGCATTACGTTTCGGCATGCAAAGCGGCAGCCGGGAGTCAGGGCTCCCGAAGAAACGACAGAGAATCTAAGTTTAGGTAAGTACTTACCTTTACTTTTACAGCCCCTTTGCGTCTGCTTGTTTTCCCGCAGGGCGTGCAAGCGGCCCCCTTGGACACTGGTAGGAGTTTCCCGTTCGAGGGAGGGGAGGAAAGACGCTACCAGGGAGAGAGAGCGCCGGCGGACCATGGATGGGACCTGTGCCGGTGCCGGTAAACTTTCCACAGGGGCGACATTTGACAGCGCAGGAAGACGGCGCTAGCACTGCGTTGGGGGTTCCCCTTAGTCCTCGCTCGCTCTCCACGCACTGTCCAGGTGAGGCAGGCAGGCGGGCGGGAGGAGGCTTCCGACATTTGCGGAGCCGTTAGGGGAACCCACTGTGCAGTGCTGGCGTGAGTGCGCTGCAGCCCGAGTGCAGGTGAGCAGCAGCCCGAGTGCAGAGAGAGAGAGAGAGCGAGGACCGCTAATCAGCGGCCCGCTCCCGACACTGCACCAAGCCCGTCAGCATCAGCTGCGGCCTGAGGGGGGAAATATGCTGCACCTGCCCGCTCAAGAGAGAGTCAGGGCAGCAACAGGCGGTAGGACCGCTTAGCGGGCGGTCCGCAAACCCGACACCGGGACCGAGCCAGCCCGCTAGCACCTGAGCAGTGGGCTGGATGTGTGGAAAACCCGGCGGTGGAGCGACATCGGACTGGGACGTCTCTCCACCCAGGAGGGGGAGAGACAGCCGCCTGAGCTGCAGGAGCGGCTCTTGGGCATGGGAAAGGTGAGTTTGCAGTTGTGTTTTATTACAGATTTCAGGAACACAACGCAAAAAACTCGCAAAGAGAAACTGCCCCGCTCCAACTCTACCAGCGGGGCAGCAACCGGCGGCAGCGTCGCTCGCAGAGCGTTTTCGCTATCCCTGAGACCGAGCCAAGCCAGTCTCGCCATAGCCTACACGGCGGACTGGGAAAGCGGACAGGAAGCCAAACGGCCGGTCGTCTCCGATTCGTCGGAGCAGGACATGTCTCTACCTAAGCAGAGAGAGACAGCCGCCTGAGCTGCACTTAGCAGCTCCTGGAGGAGAAGGTCCACCGGGAACAGCAGCGCTCCCGGCGAGACAGGACAGGCACCTCCTCCATAGTGTCGTTCAGGCACTGCCCTTTGCTACCCTCATACCACGGGTTGGAGCAGGAGGCTAGCATTGGTGACCAGGGCAGGGCTGGTCTGCAAATGGGGCAGGCGGACAAAATCGAAAGTATGCATGAGGTGCAGGATCAGGAACAGCTGTTGGGTGTCGTGGACCGCTTCGTAGCAACCCCACGGGCTGGAGCACCGCCGGAGCCAAAACAATGGCAGCCAGCAAGAATATACAGCACCAGAGAACTATGAGGCCCTTAAGGGGAATAAGCCTAAAACAGCAAAATCTGGAAGTTGTGGGGGCCCTTATGCGGGCATAAAAACTCAAGCTACAGCGGATCCGAAGGCTCCTGATGTCAGCTATCACAGCCTATGCTTGTTCTGTGGAGATAACGAGATCAACACATGCCACCAGAAAGTGCTGGTATTAAGGTGTACCACAATTCGAACTAAATAATCTCTGAAGGGAAATACAACACCTGCCCTCAATCTCAAAGATGCAGGCTTGAGCAAAGCCCAGCAGCGGAGGCAGACTCACTGCTATTTGGGAGAGATCTGAACAAAAAGCTGAAGGAGATCGAAGAGGTATCAAAAACCTTCGGCATCATGAGGGCAGGCCAAGGGACGAGCAAACCACGACTTTCAATAACCTAACAGCAGCACCTCACGGCATCTACCAGTCTATGTCTAGAATATGGGACTGGTGAAAGCTTGGGGCCGCACTATCCCCACAGATCTTTTAGATCAGGGCCCGCAGCGGACCCCCTGGAAAATGCGCCCCCCCCAACATCGCCAGCACATCCTCAGAACAAAAGCACTCAGAAAACAGAAAACACAAAACCGCCAATAACCATGGAGGTAGGTGGGTCTGGTTCCTACCAGCATATAGAGCGCTTTCTTGGACTATCTTGGCTTTCATATTAATTCAGTCCACGTAACTATAAGGATGCCAAGAGACAACATAGTTGAATTGGCACAAACAAGCACAAAGTAATGGTCAAGCTACCAACTACTCGACAAATAACAGAGTAATTGGGAAAAAATGGTACCATTTTCTGTCTATATCATTCAGATGTTAGTATCAAAAAACAACATATAGGTTGTCATTGAGCATCTCATGAAGTTACCCACTGAAGTAATATCAGAAAGACAGTGGTGGGGTTACCACTTATACTGGGCATTAATTATCTAAAAAATGTTCGGGTGAATTTATGAGTTTAATAAAGCACTTGCATGTATGGGTATAAATAGACTACACTATGGAGGTGGCCTATATTAACCATATGGCAGCATAAAGTCGGTATCATATGAGAAGTTGGTCAAACCAATTTGGCAATGGTATATCCATAGATGTATTTGACTATCAACAACTTACCTGGGTGGTAAGAAAAATACAGTGACAGACACCAGGTCACATAATATTAAGGACTACATCAATTAGATGTTTTCATATAAAGTTAACAAAACTATTAAGCTATATGATGCAACAGATATTAATGCATTTCATTGTCGCTGTACTGTACACTGACAATGACAATTAAAATGGAATGTGAAACTGATATCGATTATTTGCATTAACGCTATATCACCAGGTGTTCGGGGATGTCCTATGTATGTCGCGGGGGGAAACCAGACCCTGGGCCAGTGGAATCCTCATTAAAAAAAAAAAAAAAAAAAAAAAAAAAAAAAATTCTCTGGGACAGATAGTTCCAGCAGAAAGATCGTCAGCTATATATATTAACTTTTCTGACCTATAGGTCATGTTGTCATTCAAGAATGTATTTATAATATTGATAGACAAATGCGTTCACGCTGCATTGGTGAAATTAATTCTATGTATTTTTCCCTTCTGCCTCACCAATCGAGAACAACGCACAGTAAAAAAGGATTCAGCTTCAGGTATTTGATAGTACCTGACGGACTTACGCAGCCCTTGTTTCACTTCACGCCATGACATGGCTGTTGGAACTTGGGTGGTGTTTCCAGTACCCAGAATTATTAATATCGGAGTCGGGCACAAATCAACCTGTGCCATGAGAAATAAGCTCCTGAGCTGCAGATTCTGCGCAAGCCTCTGGGACTGGGATTGTTATACTGAACAATCGACACCATGTCAGCATCCTTTTGAACATCCACTGGACTACAACACTTGTCCAGCATCAAGAGAAGTACTGCAAGGATACAGGGAAAACCTACTCATCCGATACAGGTACTACGAACTGGAATTCCTGGAGAACCTTCATCATGATGAAGGATTCGGCTACAGTGCCATCAATACAGCTAGAATTGCCCTGCCTGTTCTTTTTCAAAACAGCTACAGGACAACAGGCCATGGGGTCACTGGCTGGTGGTAAATTTGAAGGGTATTAAAACTCTAAACCCCTAGACCAGGTACACCTATATATGGGATGTCACAGTGGTTAACCATACTTCAGGGGATCCCACCAGCCAGAGCCCTAAACCTGAACCTTCTATGCACTAAAAACATATGTTGAAGGCACATGGAGCAGCACAGAGGGTCCAGTCACTACTACTATTTTCAACTGGACACCATGCTCACAGCTTCAGACCAGATCTCTATCATTTGTCCAGGGAATGGTCAAACCAGACCAGGAACACCTTATCCAGTCATAAAACCCGGGCTACCCGCCAGAAAACACGGTATGTGCCAAGACCCTATTACCTTACATAGACACAACCTAATTATGCGAGGGAGATGAAAAACCTTGTGGGTTGGTCACAAAACACCTTGTGGTCGGGTAACAAGCCTTTTTTGAAATGGCTCAAGCAGGTTAAAGCTCCTGGGATAAAACTAACATGTATAAAGTTGTCATCCCACAGGAGAAGCTTCCACGTCAACGGCAAAAGAATGGACGTGCCTGTAAACCACATCCTGGCTACAGCAGAATAGTGGGGGTAAAACGTTCAGAGAAATAAATTATTATAAACTGTTGACAAAACCTGTTTTTATTTGCAGGAAAGATTCCAATCTGCAAATATTCAAATTAGCCAAGAGGAGCATTTAAAATTCTTCAGTGTTATTGTAAAAATACCATTGTTTTTTTCTATAAACAGAATCATTGGTTGATTATGATAACACGCTTCCTCCCTCAAAGGCTTCGGCAGCGAGTGATATAAAGCTGTTACACGGTTTGAAATCACAGAAGCTTTGAAATCTTCACGTAGTCACTCACGTGACTCCGAAGTAAAATAGTAAGATTAAACGAGAACTTACCAGTTTGAAGTTTGATCTGTATTTTATGAGGAGTTACGATGAGGGATTACGTGCCCTCCGCTCCCACCCTCATTACATGGATCAAACTGATAATTGATGTCTCTTTATTCTTTACTATGTTACTTCAAATACTTGTGTCTATCTGTGATTCCACACCGCTGCTTTGAAGTATGCCGCAATGCGTCCTGGGGCGGGCTTCTTCACGTAATCCCTCATCGTAACTCCTCATAAAATACAGATCAAACTTCAAACTGGTAAGTTCTCGTTTAATCTTACTATTATGTTGAAAAGTTGCCCTTTTTGATTTTTGCCCTGGATTTGTCTGCCTGCCACTTTTACTTTTCACCTTGCTACCTATTGCTTCTACCCTCATTTTACACCCCTCTGTCTCTCTGCTCATACATTTAAGAACCCCACCACCTCTTATTCTCTGTTTATTATTTTTTCTTCTTTCCACCCAACATCTGCAGTTCCTTGCATATAAGTGATACTGAATTGAAAACAAACTGCTGGCTGAGGATAATTAATTGGCTTGACCACTCGTCTGAATTCATTGAACTTACGCAATGCAACTGCATACAGGTCATTAGGGTTGGACATCATTAGCTTCTGACCCCACTGACTTTGAAGTGTTTTAACAGGGTCTCTGAGTCCTTGACAACTATCAACATCCCTTCAATGAGTCCCTTTCCAAGTTCCCAAATGCAGCATCCAACAACCTTAGAACCTATAATCTTTGCTTAGAACACATTGCATCCCATGTGCAGAAGTTTTTTAACATCTCAAATTCACTTAATATTATATGCCTTCATTTTTGCTTATACTGTATACTGTCTTTGACTTCCTTTGTTGGCTGCAGTCATCTCATTCTCCCCTTAGTAATTTTTTTTTCTTTGGAATGAAAAGATACTGTCTCTTCCAAATTACTCCCAGAAACTCCTGCCCTTGCTGCTCCACCATCATTCCTCCTGGGATCCATTTCCGATCAACTTTAGCCTCCTCCTCCCTCACACATCTGTTGTTACCTTTACTCAACAGTAATACAGATACATCAGATTTCAGCTTCTCTTTCTCAAACTACGGGGTGAATTCTATCATATAATGATCACTGCCTCC
The DNA here is from genome assembly GCF_028641065.1 of Leucoraja erinaceus. Lineage (NCBI taxonomy): Eukaryota > Metazoa > Chordata > Chondrichthyes > Rajiformes > Rajidae > Leucoraja > Leucoraja erinaceus. The sequence continues at coordinate 44,919,564 of NC_073389.1, forward strand.
TAGGGGTTCCTTTACTTTAAGCTCTGTAATCAAATCTTGAAGGCTGAAGGGTTATCTTACAGATGTGTATAAAATCATTGAGGGGAATAGATAAGGTGAATGCACACAGTCTTTCATCTAGAGTAGTGGAATCAAGTAGCAGAGGACATGGGTTTAAAGTAAGAGGAGAATGTTTTAGTAGGAACCTGAAGGGCAACTTTTTCACACATAGGGTGGTGTGTATATGGAACGACTTGCCAGAAAATATAGTTGAGGCAGATGCTATAGCAACATTTAAGAGGTATTTGGACTGGTTCATTGATCAAAAAAGTTTAAAGGTATAAGGACCAAACGCGGGCAAGTAGGATTAGCGTAGACGGGGCATTTGGTTGGCATGAACAGGATGGGCCAAAAGGCCTGTATCCGTGTTCTAAGGGTGTATGACTCCATGACCTTTACAACCATTCATCCTGTTGTTTATCCCACCCTAAGGTGATCTATTTATTTCAGCCTTGTTGCCATTTCTGACTGACAAGAAGTTGAGAAAGCTTCACCCAAAACAAATAAAGCATAAGATCTCAGGAACAGATGGTATTTCTGCTAAAATCCTAAAACTCAGCAGAAAAGATCTTCAGGCACATATCCACAGTCCCATAGCCTACAGCTGGGAAGAGAAGGATTTACCATGCCATATGATACGATAGAACTTTATTTACCCCGTGCGACAAATTGATCTGCCAACAGTCATAAAAACACAAAATACATGATACATGAAATTAAACAACAAGTGGCAAGGAACTTTGGAGAAGCTGTAATAATGGCCATCTTAAAGAACGAAGGCCTGTCCAACTCAGGAACCCTCACTACGAGCCGGGATAATTTACACTGTCTTCAATTCTTCTTCTGTGTATAATCCCCGTTGCCCTCAATTACCGATCTTTCAAAAAACTATCTACTTCCTTCTTAAGGAAGGAAAAACATTTTTCACACAGAGAGTGGTGAATCTCTGTAATTCTCTGCCACAGAAGGTAGTTGAGGCCAGTTCATTGGCTATATTTAAGAGGGAGTTAGATGTGGCCCTTGTGGCTAAAGGGATCAGGGGTTATGGAGAGAAGGCAGGTACAGGATACTGAGTTGGATGATCAGCCATGATCATATTGAATTGCAGTGCAGGCTCGAATGGCCGAATGGCCTACTCCTGCACCTAATTTCTATGTTTCTATGTTAAATTACTCCAATGATCTAAGCTCCACAATTGGTGCGGCACGGTGGCGCAGCGGTAGCCTCACAGCATCAGAGACCCGGGTTTGATCCTGTCTAGGGGGGCTGTCTGGATGTAGTTTGTACAGTTTCCCTGTGACTGCGTGGGTTTTCTCCAGGTGCTCCGGTTTCCTCCCACACTCTAAAGGCACACAGGGTTTTTGGTTAACTAGCTTCTGAAAATTGTCCCTGGTGTGGAGCATGGTGCTAGTGTACAGGGTGATCACTGGTCGGCATGGACCCGGTGGGCTGAAGGGCCTGTTTCCATTCTGTAACTTCAAAGTAAGGTCTAAACCCTCTCAGGCAAGGAATCACAAAGATCCCCGACCATCTGCAGCAACTTTCTGTGTACCTCAGTTAATCTACAGCCCTCTAATCTTGCAACTGTATTCCTTAGTTTGAGATTATCCCACGCGGAAATTTCTCAACACCTACTCCGTCATACACCCCTCACAATCTTCCTCCCTCATTTTTCTAATTGCAAAGGATATACGTCAAATGTCTTTAGTTGCCATGAAAGAACGAACCATTTAATCCCATGAGTTAGCTGACTGAATCGCCTTTGGATCGCTTCCAATGCCAACTTACCCTTTTTTACACAAGGTTAGCAAAATAGCACACGGTGCTCCAGGTGTGACCCCCTCATTATCGTGTACAACCGTAACAATACTTTCCTTTTCCTGAATTCGAACCCTCTGGCAATAAAGGCCAATATGCTATTTTCCCTCCTAACTTCTTGCCTCACCTGCTTGTTAACAGTTTATGATTAACACTGATCAGCAGTGCACAAGAACTTAGATCTTTTGTATTTCACATCTGCAGTCCTGAGATAATAGTTTGCCTTTAGATTGCTCTTACTGAAGCGCACAACCTTACACTTTCCCACTTTAAACTTCTTTTCCCACGTTTTCATCCACTCACTCATATCCAATTGCCATTGAGTGGCCAAGAAGAGATAAAAGGGCTAGATATAATATTTAGATCTTTCAGCTTTGTTTCATCTATATTTTTTTAATCATTCATGAGATATAGTAAACTCTGAAGTGCCAGTAATTTTTGCCTATCCTAAACTAAAGGCCAATATGTTTAACGTGATTATTGTCACATGTGACTCGGCACAGTGAGATTCTTTGTTTGCATACCCAATGTATACAGGTAGTGGCCACCTACGCCACTGACAAAGTAATAAAGTATGCAGGCTCCTCCTTTTGTTCTCCCCCCCCCCAGCGGTTCCCCCACGCTGGGTCCCAATTGTCCATTCTTCTCCCCCCACCTCCCTCACGATGATCGCCCCACTACATTGTTCTTCTCCTCCCCCCCCCCATGGTGATCCTTCACGCGCTCGTCAACCACTAGTAGACATCGCCACATCTGGGAGGCTTCACCATCGCCAAGGCCCCATCGGCGTGAGGCTTCACCGACGCCAAGGCCTCGCCGCTGTCGACGCCCCATTTCTTTTTACATGAGGCTTTCAGAATCAGTTTTTATATTCGCGCAAGCTTTCCTTCATGCTCTTTTTTAAACCCCTCTTAATTAACCCCTCCATCCTCCTCTGTTGAGTTCTAAATTTCTTCCAATCCTCCAGTTTGCTGCCAATTTATATGCCTTTTCCTTGGATTTAACAGTCCTTGATTTCCTTCATTAGCCACGCTTGAGTCGCCTTCCCTGTTTTATTTTTTCGCCAGACAGAGATGGACAATTTTTGGAGTTCATCCATGCAGTCTTTAAATCTTTGCCATTATATCTCCACCGTCAACCCTTGAAGTATAATTTTCCAGTCTATCCTAGCCAATTCCCGTCTCATACCTTCAAAGTCTCCTTTCTTTAAATTCAGGACCCTAGTCTCTGAATTAACCGTGTCACTCTCCATCCTAATGCAGAATTCCACCCTATCATGGTCACTGTTGCCCAAGGGTGCTTTGCACAACAATATCGCTAACTAATCCTTTCTCATTATCCAATACCCAGTCTGGGATGGCCTGTCCTCTAGTCGATTCTTCTACATATTGGTTTACAAAACCATCCCGTATACATTCCAGGAGCTCCGAGAGAAAGCCCACGTGGTCACATGGAGAACATAAAATCTCCGGATAGACAGCACCTGTAGTCAGGATTGAACCTGGGTCTCTGGCGCTGTGAGGCAGCAGTTGGCTGCACCATTGTGCCGTCCACATGTTTGGCTGTAAAACACTTACCCAAAGTACAAAAGCCAATTTGTTTGTAAATGAATCTGGCACTTTTATTCCAAAAACTTCAAACTTGTTCAAAGCTTTCTTGAAATACATATGCACATCACCTAACATCTTCCCTTCATTAGTTTTCCCAACAGACTCATCAAAAAATTGAATTAGGTCAGTGAAACACGAACTGCCTTTTACAAATCCGTTCTGACGCACCTTAGTAAACTCAAACCTCCCTGAGTGACTATTAATTTTCAGAGCTGCCTCCTCACAGTCTAATAAACTCAAGAGAATATACACTCCCTTTCTGCTCACTCTTCTCAAAGAGCAGGCCTGCCAACGCTAAAACACATATATTGAAACTTTGCTGCATTGGCGTTTCTTAGATAAAGAGACTGTGGGGAGAATAAAAACAAGGGGATAAATGTAAGATTTGTTTAAATGGATGTTTGATGCTCAGCATGAACAGGCTGAAGGGCCTGTTTCCATGCTGTATCTCAATAATGCAGCTAGTATAACCACTGTGTCACAGTGGCACAGTCTCAGGTTCAATTCAAACTAGTGTGTTGTCTATGTGGAGTTAGCATATTCTTTCATTGACCGCATGGATTTCCTCCCACATCCAAAGACATATGGGTTCATTGGCCTCTTGCAAATTGTCCACTGGGGTGTAGATAAGTGCTGGAATCTGGGGGCAGTTGATGCAACAGTGGAGAGAATGAAAAACAGGGTTAATGTAGGATTATTGTAGATGGGTGGTTAATGGTGGGCGCAGACCTGGTGAGCCAAAGACCTGTTTGCGTGCTCTTTCTCTCTGTGACACCAAAACAGTCCATATTAGTTCAACAATGGTCTCACCAAGCATTGATACATTTACAACAAGAATTCCTTATTCCTATATACCAATCCTCATAATAAATAGGGCGGCACAGCGGCGCAGCGGCAGAGCTGCTGCCTCACAGCGTCAGAGACCTGGGTTCTATCCTGACGATGGGTGCTAATTTCTGTACGGAGTTTTTACGTTCTCCCCGTTACTGCATGAGTTTTCTCCAGGTTTTCTTACACAGGGAATGTGCTGCCGTGGGTGGTGGTGGAGGCAGGTATGATATAGGCATTTAAGAGGCTTTTGGAAAGGCGTATGGATATGCAGGGAATGGAGAGACATGGACCCATGCAGGCAGAGTAACTTAGTTAAATTGGCATCATGTTTGGCACAGACATTGTGAACCAAACAGCCTGTTCCTGTGCTGTACTGTGATATCTCCTGTCCATTTTTTTGCCTGAGCTCCTTAATTTTACTCCAACATGCCTTATACTACTGAGGCGATTCTGAGCAACTTTGGATCCAATTTGGCAACTTGACATGAATCCCATGTGCTCCAAACTTTTCGATCAGTCCTTGATCAATCCTTGCCATTCCATGTGTAGATTACAGTTCCGTTTTGTTTATTCTCACGTGTACCGAGGTACAGTGAAAATCTTTTGTCTCGTGCTAACCAGCCAGTGGAAAGACAATAATACATGATTACAATCAAGCCATTCACAGTGCACAGATACATGTTAAGGGAATAACGTTTAGTGCAAGGTAAAGCCAGTAAAGTCCGATCAAAGATAGTCCAAGGGTCCCCGATAGGTAGATAGTAGTTCAGGACTGCTCTCTCTTGCGAGAGCATGGGTGAGACCTATTCTTCCCCTAGTTAATCCTGTCCGTCAGAATTTTTCCCAATGATTTCCCTACTACTTTACAGAGTTATGCCATTCGGCCCATCAAGGCCGTTCACTCACGGCTGATCTATCTAGTCTATAACATCACGACAAAAATAGACTGATCCAAGTTCTCACCTGTGGGGAGGTTCACTGTCCACACCCTATAAAACATTTACCCATATTCAGCACTTCCTATCCTGAGGCCAATGTTTTCTTTAATTTAGGCTGACAATTCCATTGCAGCAACCTCAAACTTGTCAACTGCTTTCTCAAAATCCATATTGGCAACACCTAAATCCTTCCCTTCAATAATATTCTCTGTTACTGGATCAAAAATTCAAATCAGGTCAGTGAAAGACAATGTGCCTTTTACAAAGCGGTACCGGCTCGCCTCAGTTAAACATAGAAACATAGTTAACTCAAACCTCCCTGAGGGCCTGCAATTTTGGCTCCACAAAGTCCAAGAAACTCAAGAGAATACACTCCCTTTCTTCTCACTCTCTCCTCAAACAGCAAACCTGCCATCTCTAGAACATGTGGCGTGAGTCTCTGCTGCATTCACTTTTCTTAAATACAGAGAATGTGGGGAGAATAAAAACAATGGGATTAATGTAAGATTTGTGCAAATGGGTCCCTCCCCTCATCACTTCCCCCCCCCCCCCCAACCTCTTTAAAAAGGGGCGTCACAGTGGCACAGCAGTAATGTTGCTGCCTTACAACACCAGAGACCCGGGTTCAATCCTGTATGATGTATGTATGAAGCTTGTATGTTCTCCCTGTGACCACATGGGTTTTCTCCAGCTGCTCCATTTTCCTCCTACTCTCTAAAGACCTAGAACTTTGTAGGTTAAATGGTGTCTGTAAATTATAAATTGTCCCTAGTGTGTAGGTGTATGGGCTGATCGCTGGTCGGCACGGACACGGTGGGCCAAAGGGCCTGTTTCCACGCTGAACCTTTCTAAAGTCTAAAAGGGTTCCTGATACTCTGCATGCTCGCGACCTGTTTCTGTGTTGTATCTCTCCGAGGAAGGTACAATTTACAAGACAGTGTTTTTCAGTTTTAGTGGTACAGTCCCTTTGGCCAACCGAGTCCGTGCCGACCAGCGATCCCCACACACTAGCACTATCCTACGCACTAGGGAGAATTTACAATTACACCAAAGCCAATTAACCTACAAACCTGTACGTCTTTGGGGTGTGGGAAGAAACCGGGAAAAACCCCACATTGTTACATGGAGAACATACAAACTCCGTACAGACCACAGCCGTAGTCAGGATCAAATCCGTGTCTCTGGCGCTGTAAGGCAGCAACTCTACCGCTGCGCCAGAGGTACACCATTGGTAGGATTGTACAAATGTAGGATTGGTGTAAATGGGTGATTGACGGTCTGCATGGACTCATTGAGACAAAGGATCTGCTTGCAAGCTCTTCTTCTCTGTCACTATGACACCAAAGCTGTGCACATTACTTCGTGGATATTCTTATCAAGACCCAATCCATTTGCAGCAAGAATTCCTTACTCTATTCCAATCCTCTCATAATAAAGACAAATATATCATTTACCTTCCTAATCTCCTATTGCAATCGTATGTTGACTTGTTGTGATTTGTGTACATTGACACCCAGAGCCCTTTGAATATTACTTTCGCCTCAATCTCTCACAATATAAAAAAAAAATCTGCATTTCTGTTTTGTGCATTAACAATATTAATTCACATTCCCCACGTTAAATTACATCAGCTCATTCAACTTGCACGTAATGCCTTGAAGTTACTTTACTCTACTCCTGCACTCACAATCCCACCGAATTTAGTATCCATTCAAAAATTAATCTTTTGACATTTGGCCATTTAAGTCTAATCGCTGACAAAGAATCTGAAGAGAATCTGTTTATGCTCACACAATGCTTTCTGCCCAATAACATCCATATCAGTAAAAGACACAAAGTGCTGGAATGACTCAGGTGGTCAGTCATTACATCCCTAGAGAACATGGATAGGCGACGCTTCAGATCGGGTCCCTTCTTCAAACCGATTGAATCCAGACCCAAATTGTCACCTGTCCATGTCCTCCAGGGATGCTGCCTGCCTCCCACCTTGTGTCCTTCTTTGTAAACCTGCATCTGCAGTTCCTCGTTTCAATATCCATATCAGTAAGTTCCTCCAATCCCATGTTTGTCTGAAGAAGGGTCTCGACCCAAAACGTCATCCATTCCTTCTCTCCAGAGATGCTGCCTGTAAAGGTTTCTGTCGGAGGCAAGGTTCTGTTGTGACTAGCACAAGAAGACACGTCCACCACCGAATTAGAGTTGAAGAGCATCTTTATTCAGCAATCACTGCTTTTTATAATTAAAGGTCACCTGGCCTCAGTCTTGAGGCCCAGGCATGAGTTTCCACTTTAGATTACACAATCTAATTACTTGGCCTCCATCACGAAGCTCAGGCACGAGTTTCACAAGCTTCTACTTTAGATTACACATATATTTATATTACATATATCACATTTCGTGCCCAGACATCACACTGCCTGTCCCGCTAAGTTACTCCAGGTTTTTGTGTCTACCTCCATGTTGTCTAATCTGTTCACCAAATACCAGTGTGGAGCCATAGCAAATGCTTTAGAAGAATCCAAATACATCACATTGACTGGTCACCCCTTAACTATTCTACAGCCCATATCCTCAAAAAACTTCAGCAGATTAGTCAAAATGATTTTCTTTTTCTTAACCCATGTTAATTCTGCTCAATCCTATTATGATTTATGTGGCAAACATTTGATCCATTAATAATACATTAATTCAAGCATATGTATTCAACAAATATGACTCTCCCTTGCATTAAAATATCCCCAGAGAAACTTCAGAATAGAACATTCATATAGTTAAAATACAACAGACAACAGTAAACTTACAGTAAACTGAAGCCATTAAAATAATCCATTGCGATGTCCTGCACCCCATGATGAGACAGAGATACGTCAGACTCTGAATCCTTTCACTATCTGAATGTCCAGTGCATTGCGCTCTATTTGAAAAGCCTTCAGAAACGTTTTGTTGATGTTCTTTAATTACTTATGTTGGGAAGGAGGTGACGGAAATGTAATCTTTGGGCAAAGGAGCTCAACCAGTTTTCAGCTTTGTCAAGGTAAAGGATTAACTGGAAATATTTCCTCATTTAAATATGTGGTTACGTGCTCTGCTCAATAAAATTTGCTTTTAGTTTTTTTTTCCCTGAGACAGTTAATGCACAGGTGGGGAACTGAATATTCATTGCAAAACATATCTTGGCCTCTCTAAATCTTGGCCTCAATAAAATTGGCTTCTGAAAATTGTCCCTAGTGTGTGGGAAGTGGGAAAGTAGGAAAGCACAGAACTAGTGTGAACAGGTGATCGATGATCTGCATGGACTTGGTGGGCTGAAGGGCCTGTTTTCCTGCTGCTTCTTAGTCTAGTTTAGAGAGATACAATGCGGAAACAGGCTCTTCGGCCAACCGAGTCCGCGCCGACCAGCGATCCCTGCACACTAACACTATCCTACACAGTCTAGGGACAATTTACAATTACAATGGGCCAAATAACACTATTGACGATTCACAGAAGCCAATTAACCTACAAACCTGAACATCTTTGGAGTGTGGAAGGTAACCAGAGATCCTGGAGAAAACCCATGCAGTTCACGGGAAAACGTACAAACTCAGAACAGACAGTACCGGTACTCAGGACCGAAATCGGATGTAGGGCAGCAATTCTACCGCTGCGCCAATGTGCTAACCCCAAAAATCTCTAAAATATATTTTTCAGTTTTCTTTTAAATATCCATTGGAAAAAAATCAAAGTACAGCTGCATCAGTCAAAGTGCACCGAGTTATCAGTACAATATATTGAAATAAATCTAGCTGATGTACGGATAGAAATCGTGTGAGGCAGCCCGCCATTCTCGGCCTAGCTTACCATGCACCTCCACACTTACTGGGCCACACATGGAAATCCAAAGCAATCCAGCAGTCAGATACCACCTCATGCTCGAGACAGAGCTGGATATACTTCCTTTTGAAAAGGAAGCATGTCATGAAGCTGGAAACAACGCAGAGAAAATTTACGAGGATGTTGCCAGGACTTGAGGGCCTTCGCTATAGGGGGAGGTTGGGCAGGCTAGGACTTTCTTCATCGGAGTCAAGAATCAACAGCCAAGAGTGTTTTACTGTCATAGGTCCCGATACAGAATAATGAAATTTTTACTTGCGGCAGCACAACAGATATGAAGATGGGTGTCGATCCGAAACGTCACCGATTCCTTCACTCCCGAGATGCTGCCTGATTTACCGCAGATTTACTCCAGCGTTTTGTGTCTATCTTCGGTTTAAACCAGCATCTGCAGTTCCTTCCTAATCAGATATGTAAACATACTATTCTGTAAAACCCATAATAAACATCAATATAGAAAAACAGACAATAATAGTGTAAAAATAATGTCCACAAGGCTATACAGTTCAGAGCCTATTTGGAGGTTGCTGTGTTTAATAGCCTGATGGTTATAGGGAAGAAGCTGTTCATGAACCTGGACATTTCAGGCTCCTATCCCTTCTAACCAATGGCAAGCACAAGAGGCTGAAGGGTGACCTTATAAAGTTGTATAAAATCAAGAAAGGGAATAGATAGCGTGAATGCACAGAGACTTTTACTCAAGGTAGGGGAATCAAAACCAGAGGTCATAAGTTTACAGTGAGAGGGGAAAGATTTAATATGAACCTGAGGGCCAACTTGTTCACTCTGAAGGTGGTGGGTATATGGAATGAGTTGCCAGATGAGGCAGTTAAGGCAGATACTTTAATAGCATTTTAAAAGACGCAAAGGCAAGAACGTTATTCCCTTATCCTGAATGTTATTCCCTTATCTAAACGTTATTCCCTTATTATGTATCTATACACTGTAAATGGATCGATTGTAATCATGTATTGTCCTTCTACTGATTGGTTGGCATGCAACACAAGCCTTTCACTCTACCTTGGTACACGTGACAATAAACTAAACAGATACATGGATAGGAAAGATTTAGAGGAATATTAGACCCGTTGGGCCTCTGTCACATGAGGCCTGGTCTCGCAACACTCCTCTCCCTCCCCGTGGGCCTGGGTCCTGCTCCTCTCCCTCCCCGCACCCTCCCTCCCTGCGGGCACGGCGTAGCAGCCACGGGTGCCGCTCCTCTCCCCCCCCACCTCGGGACCGGAGCAGCAATAAAATGGAAGGAAACTTACCCGTCCCCATTGTGAGGCGAAAGGAAATAAAGATGGTGGTCTGAAATTTGTGGAAAGGCAGCGCTGAGGACCCGTGAGGTGTCCTTTGTGATGCTAGTCAAGTAAAGACGGCAAGTGGGGGGGCGCTGTTTTATTTTTTTGTTTAAATTGTCAATAACTTGTAAAATATACCATCAATCTGAACGAAACTGGTTTAATTTACATCACAAGACATTGGTGAGTAAGGTGGGGCAAAAATTGTAGCGCTATGGATTTTGCGCAAATACAAACCGGGCAAACAAACGCAAACAAACAAGATGAGAGTTTTCGTCATATAAAGATGGACCAAACATGAGCAAATGGGACTTGCTTAGATGGGGCCCCCTGGATGCATGGACAAGTTTGGCCGATGGACCTGTTTCCGTGCTATATGATTCAACGACTATATGACTCTATTAATGAGGCCACTATCCATGTTGGAAAATGCAAATACAGTGTGTTTAAATTATTCCTTTTAAGAAAATAGGTGCAGGAGTGGGCCACTGGGCCCTTCGAGCCAGTACCACCATTCAATATGATCATGGCTGATCATTCAAAATCCATACCCTGTTCCTGCTTTTTCCCCATATCCCTTGATTCCTTTAGCCCTAAGAGCAAAATCTCTCTCTTGAAAACATACAGTGAATTGGCTTCCACAATCTTCTGTGGCAGAGAATTCCACAGATTTACAACTCCCTGGGTGAAAAAGTTTTTTTCTCATCTCAGTCCTAAATGGCCTACCCCTTATTCTTAAACTGTGACCCCTGGTTCTGGACTCCCCCAACATTGGGAAAAAAGTTTCCTGCATCTAGCCTGTCCAATCCCTTAAGAATATTAAATGTTTCTGTAAGATGTGGCAAGTAGCACAATCAACTAAGCTTCCATGCCTCCAGAGTCCCCTATATCCCTTTCATTTGCATCGATGGTGGAGTGGGCCGCTGGAGGCCTTGCAGCAGCCTGGGGCTCAGCTGGACCGGACACCGCACCAAAAGCCGAGCACATGGACCGGACGTAGCCAACAGCGGTGGAGCAGAGGCGGAGGACGCCAACGGCTACACTTAGCCAGGCCGACGCTGCAACAATGCCAGGACAACAGACCTTCATGGACAGGTCAAGAACCCAGCAATTACAACAACTGGGACTTCAAAATTGCACTAAACTGGCGACTCTGTATACTGCTACTGTACAACTATACTGTGGCTGAGATGCTAATCTAATATGTATCTAAGTGCTTATGTATAGTGATACTTGTACTAGCTGTATACAAAAATGAATTTCACTGTACCTCGGTATGTGTGACAAATAAGGTACCATACCATACCATTCAGTACTCATGGCCAGCGATCAGCTCACCCCACTTCACTCCAATAAAATCTGCTGCTGCTAATGTCATAGTCATATAGTGATACAGTGTGGAAACAGGCCCTTTGGCGCAACTTACCCACAGTGGTCTCCAGGTCCCAGCTACACTAGTCCCACCCGCCAGCATTTGGCCCATATCCCTCCAAATCTGTCTAATCAATGTACCTGTCTAACTGCTTTTAAATGTTTAAGAAGGAACTGCAGATGCTGGAAAATCGAAGGTACACAAAAAAGCTGGAGAAGCTCAGCGGGTGCAGCAGCATCTATGGAGCGAAGGAAATAGGCAACGTTTCGGGCCAAAACCCTACTTCAGACTGCTTTTAAATGTTGGGATAGTCTCTGCCTCAACTATCTTCTCTTGCAGCTTATTCCATACTTCCATACATCCACCACCTTAATGTGAAAACCTTTTGTGGATTATTTTCCATTGAGTCAGGAAAATGTCCAGACGTTTCAGTCTGCTGCAGCGACACCGTGTCAGGTTCCTGATGCCTGCACAATAACGTGAGAAACTACCTGCAATTCTGCTGCCCATTGCTCCAATGGTAACATCCTGTACTCAGAAGGGTCAGGTCATAGCTGATGGACCAGATCATCTTTCGGTTGTGTTTTCTTTGAAACAAATTAAAGTAAGTAGATATTTATGTGAGAGATTCAAATCTTTATTGTTCAAACAGCGCTAGATTTAAAAAGTCTATTCAGCTCCTCCTCATAATAACATTTAGGGTGAGCAATATTTGTTAATTCCCATTTCACAGGAGTAAGAATATTCGTTTTTTAAATGGTGATTTGATACATTAACATTGTGAAAGTCCAAAGAGACTAGCGATTCCATATTCATGTATGTAAATCTATCGATATATATGTCTGAAGAAGGATCCCAACCCGTAATGTCACCTATCCATGCTTAGTTAGTTTAAAGATTTTAGTTTAGAAATCCAGGGCTAAAACAGGCCCTTCGGCCCACAAAGTATGCACTGACCAGCGATCACCTCATACTATCCTGCCCACTAGGGACAATCTACAAGGGGCAATTACAAAGAGGCCAATTAACGTACAAACATACATCTTTGGGAGCAAACCAGAGCAAACCTGCAGGAAACCCACTCATTCCTAGGGCAAAGGCGCAAACTCCACACAAATTGCATCTGAGGTCGGGAGCAAACCCAGGTCTCAGGCACTGTGAGGCAGCAACTCTACCAGCTGAATCACTGAAAATAAAATAAAAGCAAAATATGTGAAAATCCTCAGCAGGTCAGGTCACTTTTGTGGAATGATAGAGACCTAACATTTCAGGGCAAAGATTCTTCATCGGTATTAGGGAAAGACATTAAGCAAGTTGGGCAGAAGGTGCGGAGAAGATGGGGAAGGGATGGATGGGTAAAGTAGCAATGTTACAAAATTTTGAGATTTAAAAAATCAAGTCTGCAATTTATCCCATCAGATAAAGCATAACAATAAGTTTAATTTGACACCTAATTCACTTTCATATCTCAAGTAATAAAAAAGTTATGGCCATTTTCATACTCGGAAATTAGCATCTTGTTCCCTATTGATTTTCTATGGACATAACAAAAAAGCTGTGATCGTGGACAGTCAAAAGCCCATAACCTTCTTAAAAATTAAGAGAACTGAATGAAATTTTCAGTTATAATAGATTGAAGCATTCTGAAACAAATATAAAATAATCTTACTTGGATGACCTGAAATTAAAACATATAATTAGTCAGTTACCCAATTGTAGCTAATTTCAAACTTCAATTACTAGATCTAACCATCTATCCATTTCTTAATAAATGATTAACATTTTTAAATAGCCCAAGTGTCCAAATAATATTCACAAATAATTCACAATAAAACATGATTTTTAAATCTAATTTACATCAAATTTATAGGCCAAATGGAAGGAATTTAGTGTTCAATTGCTGTAAATTAAAGTCAATTTAAATCGGCTTTCTAGTGGGTTCCTGTGAACGCGCTGGTTTAGAACGTTCACATTGCGCTGGATTTGTGCCCTCAAGTGCCCAGAAAAATACTGCGGGATATAAAGAGCCCAAAATGAACTACTTGCTATAGAAAACTTTATATACAGGGTTCTTAAGAAGCCCCTTTTAATGTAAAAATAAGGTACATACCTTTAATTGTTTGCTTTATAAAACCCTGAGGCTGCGAGAGGTTGCGAGTTTAGAGAGTGATTTTTAAACTACTATAACTATTATACAAGGCCATAAAAACTAATAATACCTTTTGCGACGGGGTCTTTCAGCGATTTTCCGTTAATGATTTACTAGGCTGAACATTTTCGATTGCAACAGCCTAGTAAAAATCGCGTTTTAAACCCGCCCCCTCTAAACAGCGACAAAATCGCGCACACGGGGTAGGGCAGATGCTCAGCCATGATTCAGGTAGGTTTTGTAACATACCTAGATAAAGGGATGCTTCTGAAAGGGTGTGGCCGGTGGTTGGCTGAGGAGTTTCATTGTGGTTGATGGGCTAAGTCCTCCCAATGGCAGCATTTGAGAGCAATGATAAAGACAAATGAGGGCAAAGATTTTGCGAATGGCAAGACTGTCACAATGCCCAGAATATTGGGAGAGAGAAAAACGGAGGCAATACCACGGACATAGGGGCAGCACAGTGGCGCAGCGGCAGAGTTGCTGCTTTACAGTGCCTGACCTGGATTTGATCCTGACTATGGGTGCTGTCTGTATTGAGTTTGTACGTTCTCAATAGTCAATAGTCAATAGTCAATAGTCTATTTAATTGTCATTTGGACCCCTGGAGGTCCAAATGAAATGCCGTTTCTGCAGCCATACATTACACACAAATAGACCCCAGACACAACATAATTTACATTTTACATAAACATCCATCACATAGCTGTGATGGAAGGCCAAAAAAAAAACTTATCTCTCCACTGCACTCTACCCCCCCCCCCCCCCCGATGTCAGAGTCAAAGTCAAAGCCCCCGACTGGCGATGGCAATTGTCCCGCGGCCATTAAAGCCACGCCGGGTGGTGCGAGGTCGCACACCGGGTCTTGATGTTGGAGTCCCCGGCGTGCGCTCGCAGTGTCCCGCGGCCATTCCAAGCCGCGCGGGGCGGTGCTGTAAGGCCCCGCTCCAGGAGCTCTTCGACCCCGCAACTCGGGCGGGAGAAGTCGCCGTTGCAGGAGCCCTGAAAAGCGGTCTCCCTCCAGGGACCCGCGGGCTCCCGGTGCCGCCGTCCACAGACCTGCCGTTGGAGCCTCCGACTCTCCGGTAGCAGCAGCAGCAGCAGCAGCAGCGCTCCTCCACCGCTCCACCCGCTCCGGTCTCGCCAGCCCCGCGATGTTGACGGTGAGTCGGCACCTGAGTCCCCGGCTTCTTCCTGTTGGAGGCCGCTCCTCGTTGCGGCCTCAACGACAACTGAGACCCGACGAAAAAAGGTCGGGTCTCCAGTGCAGGGAGAAATTTAAAAGTTTCCCCCCCCCCCCCCACCCCACCCCCACCCCCCCACTCACACACCCCAACATAAATAACAAAAACTACATATAAACATAGACAAAAAATAATAAAAACGCGGACAGGCTGCAGAGGCCGCTGCTGACCAGAGTCGCGCCGCCTACCGGATTTCCCCATGTCCTGTGTGGATTTACTCCGGATGCTCCGGTTTCCTCCCAGACTCAAAAGACGCACATGTTTGTAGGCTAATTGGCTTGGTGAAATTGTAAATTATCCCTCGTGTGTGTAGGATATTGTTAGTGTGCAGAGATCGGCGGGGGCTTGGTGGGCCGAAGGGGCTGTTCCACGCTGCATCTCTAAACTAAACTAAACTAAACTAAAGATGGATGATTCCAAAATAGGTGGATGGCCATAATGAGATGATAAGAACATTGACTCTGCAAGGGGAGGTAGACAGGTGAAAACCTGGCAAATTAGGTTTCTATAGGGAAAAAAGCGAAGTGCAGAGGATCTGGGCGTTCTTACATAGGAATCATAAAAGGTTAGCAGGAAGGTACAGCAGGTAGTTAAGTCAGACTAAATGATTGGCCTTTGTTAAAGGGAGTTGGATTTTGAAATGGCAATGGTTCGATAACATTTGGCACCGTTTTGCTGAGGTCACATTGGGAGCACTGAACACAGTTTTAATCTACTTATCTATGAAGGGATAGTGGCATTGGTGGCAGTCCAAAGGAGATTTGCCAGGCTGATTCCTTGAATGAGAGATTAAACAGGTTGAGTCTGTATTCTTTGGAGTCAGTGAAGGATTATGTAATTGAAGTATACGTCAGGAGACATGGTGGTAGATGTTGAAATGGGTGGATACACAAGTGGCAGAGTCCCAGACAAGGGAACATTGTTTCAAGATAAGAAGCCAGTAATTTAAAACCAGGGTAGGTAGAAATCTCCTTTCATGTTTAATCTCTGGAATTCTCTCCCCCAGAGAGTTGCAAAGGCCAGCTCATTAATGATATTTCAAATGGAGTTGAATATATTTTTGAAAGGTCAGAGCGTTGTGGGCTATGGTAATCTGGCACAGAGGAGGAGTTGGAATTCTGGGGTAAATCTGCCATTATAATATTGGAAAACTGTTGCTGGAATCTGAACCAAAAAGAAAATATTGGAAGAACAGCCAGTTAAGCAGCATCTGCAGAAAGGAAAAACAGTTAATGTTTCAATAGACAACAGGTGCAGGAGCAGGCCATTTGGCCCTTCAAGCCAGCACCGCCATTCGATGTGATCATGGCTGATCATCCCATGACAAGAAATGCTACACTTGTCGTTTTACCTCCTCTCTCGACTCCATGCAAGGACCCAAGCAGTCGTTCCAGGTGCAACAGAGGTTCACCTGCATCTCATCCAACCTCATCTATTGCATCCGCTGCTCTAGATGTCAGCTGATCTACATCGGTGAGACCAAGCGTAGGCTTGGCAATCGTTTCGTCGAACACCTCCGCTCGGTCTGCATTAACCAACCTGATCTCCCGGTGACTCAGCACTTCAACTCCCCTTCCCATTCCGAATCCGACCTCTCTGTCCTGGGCCTCCTCCCTGGCCAGAGTGAGCACCATCGGAAATTGGAGGAGCTGCACCTCATATTCCGCTTGGGCAGTCTGCACCCTAACGGCATAAACATTGAATTCTCCAATTTCCGGTAGTCCTTGCTGTCTCCTCCCCCTCTCAGCTCCTCCTCAGCCCTCGGGCTCCTCCTCTTCCTTTTTCCTTTCTTCTCCCCACCCTACATCAGTCTGAAGAAGGGTTTTGGCCCGAAACGTTGCCTATTTCCTTCACTCCATAGATGCTGCTGCACCTGCTGAGTTTCTCCAGCACTTTTGTCTACCTTCGATTTTCCAGCATCTGCAGTTCCTTCTTATACAATTACCAAAATGTTCAATTAATTGGAGAACACATGCATTGTTTCTGAAATGGTTTCTAAGTTACAAATCACAATGACTTCTCAAAGATCTTGTTTCAGAGATAAGTGGATACAGGTTTGTCCAGCACCACCATGAACGTTGTACTGGGAATGTAGAGCAATGTAGAGGAAGGACAACTCTCAAGCCTGTGGAAGGAGAAGACTGTGTTATTCTAGCTGCAAAGAGGGACCAGGTTTGGTCAGAAGGGCAATCCCTGTTTTAAGGCATGCGAGTTTCTTCTTTGTAGCAGCAGTAATTTAGATGTCAGTACGCCTGCCTCACTGAGTCAACACTACTCCAGGGACCTGACCTACAATCATATCTGACGATACCTTACATTCCTGAGGGTGCCGTATGGTGATGGCAACGCTGCAGTTAAATTACTAGATTAGTGATCTGAATCCCACTCCGGCAGCGATGAAAGTTAAATTTAAAAATATGGAAAGTCAATAACGAAGACGGCCACAAGGACACTCTGGATTAGTTCTTAAAACACAGCTTTCAGGGTAGGATAGCTGTCATCCATGCTTTGTTTGGCTCGTGGTTGATCCCAGACTCACCAATATGATGGACTGTTAATAGGTATTAAAAGCTGCATTACCAGTTATTCCTAGACACTGAAAATAGAATTTCAGGCTTTTATCTTGATTTTCTGAGCATCGTCGAATTCCCAGTTTATTTGAACACCGATAGCATCTATTCATCTTGATGTAGAAACAAAGAACTGCAGATGCCAGTCAATACAAAAAAGGACACAAAATGCTGAAGTAACTCTAGCATCTCCTGAGATACTAAGTTAGTTTTGTTTATTGTCACATGCACCAAGTTACAAAAGCTTTTTGTTTGCCTGCTAACCAGTTTGCGGAAAAAATATACACGATTACAATCGAGCCCCCCATAGTGTATAATTATAATAGGATAAAGTGTATAACGTTCAGTGCAAGATAAAGTCCAGTAAGGTCTAATTAAAGATAGTCCGAGTGTCCACAATGAGGTAAATAGTAGCTCAGGACTACCGTCTTGTTGTTGATAGGATGGTGCACTTACCTGATTACAGCTGGGAAGAAACTGGCCCTGAATCTGGAGGTGTGCGTTTTCACACTTCTGTATCTCTTGCCTGATGCGAAGCGGGAGAAGAGGGACTGACTGGGGTGAGAGTTGTCCTTAATTATGCTGGTGGCCTTGCCAAGGCAGAAGAGGTGTCTGGAGAAGGCTCTTGGCCTGAAATGTCACCTATCCATGTTCCCCAGAGATGCTGCCTGTCCTGCTGAGGTATTCCAGCACATTGAGTCCTTTCGTCTATTTGTCTTCAGTTGTCCTGAGGCTGAAATCCTATTACAGGTACAAGAAAAATGTACATCCACACTTAAAACAGGGCAAGTCCTAAAGCAGTTGGGCGATCCATTTTGCCAGGATCCCAACAAGAGAAACTGAAAATGGTACCCAAAGCCTAATACATCGGAAATAGTAGGATTTTACTTCGGAGTCACGTGAGTGACTATGTGAAGAAGCCCGCCCCAGGACGCATTGCGGCATTACGTTTCAGCAGGCAACAGCGGCAGGCAGGAGACAGGGCTCCCGCAGAAATGAGAAAAACTAAGTTTAGGTAAGTACTTACCTTTATTTTTACAGCCCCTTTGCGTCTGCTTGTTCCCCGCAGGGCATGCAAGCGGGCCCCTTGGACTCCGGGAGGAGTTTTTTCCGTTCGCGGGAGGGGAGCAAAGACGCCACCAGGACCGCACTCACGGCGGACCATGGATGGGAGCTGTGCCGGTGCGGTAACTCTCCACAGGGGCGACATCAAGAGAGCGCAGGAAGACGGCGCTAGCACTGCGTGGAGGTTCCCCTCAGTCCTCGCTCGCCCTCGAGTACTGCCCAGGGAGGCAGGCAGGCGGGTGGGAGGAGGCTTCCGACATTTGCGGAGCCGGTAAGGGGACCCACTGTGCAGTGCTGGCGTGAGTGCGCTGCAGCCCGAGTGCAGGTGAGCAGCAGCCCGAGTGCAGAGAGAGAGAGAGAGCAAGGACCGCTAATCAGCGGCCCGCTCCCGACACTGCACCAAGCCCGGCAGCATCAGCAGCGGGCTGGGGGGGAAAATGCTGCACCTGCCCACTCGACGAAAGAACGTCATTGGGCAGCAACAGGCGGTAGGACCGCTTAGCGGGCGGTCCGCAAACCCGACACCGCGACCGAGCCAGCCCGCTAGCGCCTGAGCAGTGTGTAAAATGTGTGTAAAACCGGGCGGTGGAGCCGACATCGGACTGGGACGTCTCTCCACCCAGGAGGGGGAGAGACAACTGCCTGAGCTGCAGGAGCGGCTCTTGGGCATTGGAAAGGTGAGTTTGCAGTTGTGTTTTATTGCAGGTTTCAGGAACAACGCAAAAAACTCGCAAAGAGAAACTGCCCCGCTCCAACTCTACCAGCGGGGCAGCAACCGGCGGCAGCGTCGCTCGCAGAGCGTTTTTCGCTATCCCTGAGACCGAGCCAAGCCAGTCTCGCCAGAGCCTGCACGGCGGACTGGGAAAGCGGCCAGGAAGCCAAACGGCCGGTCGTCTCCGATTCGTCGGAGGGGGACATGTCTCTACCAAAGCAGAGAGAGACAGCCGCCTGAGCTGCATTTAGCAGCTCCTGGAGGAGAAGGTCCACCGGGAACAGCAGCGCTCCCGGCGAGACAGGACAGGCACCTCCTCCATAGTGTCGTGTCAGGCACTGCCCTTTGCTACCCTCATACCACGGGTTGGAGCAGGAGGCTAGCATTGGTGACCAGGGCAGGGCTGGTCTGCAAATGGGGCAGGCGGACAAAATCGGGAGTATGCATGAGGTGCAGGATCAGGAACAGCTGTTGGGTGTGGTGGACCGCTTCGTAGCAACCCCACGGGCTGGAGCACCGCCGGAGCCAAAACAATGGCAGCCAGCACAAACCTCTACTAAAAAAGGTGCTCGCCGAGGAGCTGCAAGAATATACAGCACCAGAGAACTGTGAGGCCCTTAAGGGGAAAAAGCCTCAAACAGCAAAATCTGCGATTGTGGGGGCCCTTATGCGGGCATAAAAACTCAAGCTACAGCGGATCCGAAGGCTCCTGACGTCAGCTATCACAGTCTATGCTCGTTCTGTGGAGATAACGAGATGAACACATACCAGCAGAAAGTGCTGGTATTAAGGTGTACCACACAATTCGAACTAAACAATCTCTGAAGGGAAATATAACACCTGCCCTCAATCTCAAAATTTGCAGGCTTGAGCAAAGCCCCAGCTGCGGAGGCAGACTCACTGCTATTTGGGAGAGATCTGAACAAAAAGCTGAAGGAGATGGAAGAGGCATCAAAAACCTTCGGCATCATGAGGGCAGGCCCCGGGACGAGCAAACCACGACTTCCGATACCCAAGCAGCAGCACCCCACGGCATCCACCAGTCGACGTCTAGAATATGGGACTGGTGAACGCTTGGGGCCGCACTATCCCCAAAGATCTTTTAGATCAGGGCCCGCCGCGGACCCCCTGGAAAATGCGCCTCCCCCCAACGTCGCCAGCACGTCCTCAGAACAAAAGCACTCAGAAAACAGAAAACACAAAACCGCCAATAACCATGGAGGTAGGTGGGTCTGGTTCCTACCAGCATATAGAGCGCTTTCCTGGACTATCTTGGGTTTCATATTAATTCAGTCCACGTAACTATAATGTTGCCAAGAGACAACATAGTTGAATTGGCACAAACAAGCAACAAATTAATGGTCAAACTACCAACTACTCGACAAATAACAGAGTAATTGGGAAAAAATGGTACCATTTCTGTCTACATGATTCAGATCTTAGTATCAAAAACAACATATAGGTTGTCATTGAGCATCTCATGAAGTTACCCACTGAAGTAATATCAGAAAGACAGTGGTGGGGTTACCACTTATACTGGGCATTAATTATCTAAAAAATGTTCGGGTGAATTTTATGAGTTTTAAAGCACTTGCATGTATGGGTATAAATAGACTACACTATGGAGGTGGCCTATATTAACCATATGGGCAGCATAAAGTCGGTATCATATGACAAGTTGGTCAAAACAATTTGGCAATGGTATATCCAAAGATGTATTTGACTATCAACAACTTACCTGCCAGGTAAGCAAAATACAGTGACAGACACCAGGTCACATAATATTAAGGACAACATCAATTAGATGTTTTCATATAAAGTTTTAACAAAACTATCAAGCTATATGACGCAACAGATATTAATGCATTTCATTGTCTCTGTACTGCACACTGACAATGACAATTAAAATGGAATGTGAATCTGATATCGATTATTTGCATCAACGCTATATCACCAGGTGTTTGGGGATGTCCTATGTATGTCGCGGGGGAAACCAGACCCTGGGGCAGTGGAATCTTCATTGAAAATTTCTCTGGGACAGATAGTTCCAGCAGAAAGCTCGTCAGCTATATATATTAACTTTTCTGACCTATAGGTCATGTTGTCATTCAAGAATGTATTTATAATATTGATAGACAAATGCGTTCACGCTGCATTGGTGAAATTAATTCTATGTATTTTTCCCTTCTGCCTCACCAATCGAGAACAACGCACAGTACAAAAGGATTCTGCTTCAGGTATTTGATAGTACCTGACGGACTTATGCAGCCATTGTTTCACTTTACGCCATGACATGGTTGTTGAAACTTGGATGGTATTTCCCAGTACCCAGAATTATTAACAATCGGAGCCGGGCACAAGTCAACTGTGCCATGGGAAAATTAAGCTCCTGAGCTGCAGATTCTGCACAAGCCTCATCTGGGACTGGGATTGTTATACTGAACAATCGACACCATGTCAGCATCCTTTTGAACATCCACTGGACTACAACACTTGTCCAGCATCAAGAGAAGTACTGCAAGGATACAGGGAGAACCTACTCATCCGATACAGTTACTACGAACTGGAATTCCTGGAGAACCTTCATCACGATGAAGGATTCGGCTACAGTACCATCAACACAGCTAGAATTGCCCTGCCTGTTGTTTCAAAACAGCTACAGGACAACAGGCCATGGGGTCACTGGCTGGTGGTAAATTTGAAGGGTATTAAAACTCTAAACCCCTAGACCAGGTACACCCATATATGGGATGTCACAGTGGTTAACCATACTTCAGGGGATACCCACCAGCCAGATCCCTAAACCTGAACCTTCTATGCACTAAACACATTGTTGAAGGCACACGGAGCAGCACAGAGGGTCCAGTCACTACTCCTATTTACTACTGGACACCATGCTCATAGCTTCAGACCAGATCTCTATCATTGTCCAGGGAATGGTCAAACCAAACCAGGAACACCTTATCCAGTCATAAAACCCGGGCTTACCCGCCAAGAAACACGGTAATGTGCCATGACCCTATTACCTTACATAGACACAACCTAATTATTCGAGGGAGATGAAAAGCCTTGTGGGTTGGTCACAAAAAACCTTGTGGTCGGGTAACAAGCCTTTTTTGAGATGGCTCAAGCAGGTATTAAAGCTCCTGGGATAAAACTAACATGTACAAAGTTTTTCATTCCAGGACAAGCTTCCACGTCAACGGCAAAAGAATGGACGTGCCTGTAAACCACATCCTGACTACAGCAGAATGGTGGGGGTAAACGTTCAGAGAAATAATTTATTATAAACTGTTGACAAAACCTGTTTTTATTTGCAGGAAAGATTCCGATCTGCAAATATTTTAAATTAGCCAAGGGGAGCATTTAAATTTCTTCAGTGTTATTGTAAAAATACCATTGTTTTTCTATAAACAGATTCATTGGTTGATTATGATAACACGCTTCCTCCCTCAAAGGCTTCGGCAGCGAGTGATATAAAGCTGTTACACGGTTTGAAATCACAGAAGCTTTGAAATCTTCACGTAGTCACTCACGTGACTCCGAAGTAAAATAGTAAGATTAAACGAGAACTTACCAGTTTGAAGTTTGATCTGTATTTTATGAGGAGTTACGATGAGGGATTACGTGCCCTCCGCTCCCACCCTCATTACATGGATCAAACTGATAAATTGATGTCTCTTTATTCTTTACTATGTTACTTCAAATACTTGTGTCTATCTGTGATTCCACACCGCTGCTTTGAAGTATGCCGCAATGCGTCCTGGGGCGGGCTTCTTCACGTAATCCCTCATCGTAACTCCTCATAAAATACAGATCAAACTTCAAACTGGTAAGTTCTCGTTTAATCTTACTATTAAATATCATAAGATCCCTCGTGCCCAATCTACATGCCGTTGACCAATATTTTGAATTGGATTTAATGCAATATCATGGGGTGGTGATGACTGAGTTTCACTCTATATGTCCACTCTCCATCTGTTCTCTCTCTATATGTCCTTAGCCATTGTCGTGCCACGGGTTAGCTTTCCCATCTGAGTCCTCCAATGCCTGATTTGTACTTAACCTCTCTGCCATTTATAGTACAGATCAGCCATGTTTGCATGGCGAAGTAGTCTTGCTGGGTCATATCAGCTAATTCTGATCCAATGCCATGGTTTTATGATCTCTACAACCATCAAACAACTTGCATTTCTATTGCCTCTTTAATCTTCTGCATTGAAATGATTCCAAGGAACTTCGTAGGAGTGTAATCAAATGAAAGTTGATCACCAGCTGTGTAAGGAATTTTAAGGCAGGTGAACAAAACCTTGATCAAACGTGGATTTTTAATGATTAAATAAATGGGAATAAATCTATAAATCGGCAAAGGTATTTAGTGCTTATGTCATGTAGACAATCTTTGACACATATCCGATTACAGAAATTTTCTCCATCCCTCTGCAATTTAGAACATGCAAGTTTTTTTTGTTTTCCAATTCTGTTGGCTTTTCAGCCTGAAATGTTAACGTATTTGTATATGGTTTTATAACAGCTCCTTGTGTTCCCTCTCTTGCAGTTTGGACAGATTTACCTGATCATTGTGAATTTATTTTACCTTTATGAGGCATTACACAGCAAAAAGCATGTGACTCAGTTCCTAAGTTCCCAAGTCATCCAGTTCCTGTTCCTAAGTCATTCAGACCATGCCTGAAGCCTATCTTTAAACACTGCAGTCTGTAGGCAGCTGAACACTTTCTTCCATTTCACCATCTAGTGCTTACAATTTGCCATGTCATTGTTGTACTGTAATTCTATCACTTGTCTCAAATTAGCTGGAATAGCACACATTCTTGTCCATGTTTCTTTCTCCTGTCTAAAATTCTTGCTTTCATTCTGTCTCACCGCCCACTTCTTCCTGAAGCATTGACATTCTTGGCCTAAGGCCTTTAATTTAGCTTTGAGTTATATATGAACATGTTCTGAGTATTTTCTTGCTACTGTTT
The DNA here is from genome assembly GCF_028641065.1 of Leucoraja erinaceus. Taxonomy (NCBI): domain Eukaryota; kingdom Metazoa; phylum Chordata; class Chondrichthyes; order Rajiformes; family Rajidae; genus Leucoraja; species Leucoraja erinaceus. The sequence continues at coordinate 44,944,074 of NC_073389.1, forward strand.
CAACCAAGCAGCTATATTTATTAATCATGTACCCTTTCTTAATTTGGATTTTTATAAAATCTTTGTATAAATCACACAATCCCTTCGCTACAGCATTTGGCCTCAATTCTTCCAGATTATGTCACAGGGTAACTTAGTTTAGATTACTTTAAAGATACAGTGTAGAAACAGGCCCTTCGGCCCACTGACCAGCGATCCCCGCATGTTAACACTACCCTTGGTGTAAATGTTACATTTACACCAAGCCAATTAACCTACAAACCTGTATATTTTTGGAGTGTGGGAGGAAATCGAAGATCCCGGAGAACACACATGCAGAACACGGGGAGAGCGTACAAACTCCATACAGCCAAGCACCCGTAGTCAGGATCGAACCCAGGTCTCTGGCGCTGTAAGGCAGCAACTCTACCGCTACACCACAGTGCTGCCCTGACTGCCACCGTAACTGTTGAACGTTGCCAATAAAGCCACTGCTTAACTTGCATGGCCTGGTGGATTTCCAATCCAGAAATGCCTTGCATTTGTGGTTAATTAATTTCTATATCGCTCAGCTATTCTCAGTTTTCTGGTAAAGAAGCCCTGAAATGCAAGACTACATTTTTCTCTTTACACTCCCTCTGGTACTAGCATCTGACTTGATTGTAGTCATATGCAGCATGACCTGATGATAACATGCAAACACACTTTTTCACTATATCTCGGTACACATGACAATAATCAACCAAAATGAGCCTCCTCAAGGTGCCATTATAGTTGACATCAGAGGAGTTCAAACACAGTGGACATTGTGGCTCTGAGTTGTTGGGAATCATCATATTACCTATGAGTTGTTGTTGTCAAGAGCAGCCTTCATGGGGTCCTTGAGACCATTATCATTAGTTTTCTTGCAGCTATGATTCCGTTGCAACCACTGTTTTAGGACCAGGCTGATGGAGATAAGTGAGGATTGGCAGTGTCCAGTAATCTATTAACTATTAAAACTCTGATCTTTTGTGTGTGTTTGTGTGTGTGTGTGCATGTGTGCGAGTGTGTGTGTGATCACATCTTCTCGAAAAAACGACGCGCTAACGGTAAAATGTTTACATATTCCAGTAGAGGTTTATCCCGTGGAGTCCCAAATCGCCATATCTGAAAAATTCATGCTTTATTTCTCGAGTTATTGATGAAAATGTTCAAAAATCTGAAATAACTTTGGAAAAAAAGTCTGGTTTTGGCTGATGATGTCACAATGGGTCTGCATGCTGCCGTATTGGATCTGTGCACTGCGAGTGACGTCCCCCCCCCACCTCTCTCTCCTCCCCCTCCTCCCCCCCCCCTCCTCCCCCCCCCCCCTCCCCATCCCCCCCTCCTCCTCCCCCCCCTGCTCTCCCCCCCTGCTCCCCCCCTAATGGAATGGGTTCATCACTTAAGCCAAAAGCACTCACAGGCCTCCAGTCTGATAAACAATCTTCCCCCACCATTCTCTGCTTCCAACCATGAAACATGCTCCGAGCATGGAGGATCATACAATGACAACACAGTCACCAGCAGGCTGGGTAACAGACAGGAGATGTGACTTAAGCAGTCGGTTGTGCCAGAGAATCAAATGCAAATGCTGTAAATGCCTGAATTGCTAATATGATCTGGCAGATCCACGTAAACTGGTTTTATTTTCTGAGCCGGTGAATATGTGAATACAGGTTCATTTTAAGTTTAAGTTGAGTCTAAGTTTCAAAACTTAAGTTCATTGTGAAAATACATATTGATTTTGAGATTCTGAAGATCTTTCAAAAATAATTTGTTTTGATTTAGTTGCTGTGCTTTTGCCTTCGAAAATGCTAATGAGCAGCCAGGAATAGAAACAACATGATTAACAGTAGTTACATCTAAATGTATACGAGGAGCACTGCTGGTACAGATGACATTCACTCCAAGATTACTCAAATTGCTTTACTGGCTTTGAGTTTAAACCTTAGAATAAAAGAACGTACCTATAGAAAGGAGATGAGAAGAAATTACTTTGGCCAGACAGTGATGAATCTGCAGAATTCATTGCCACAGAAGTCTGTGGAGGCCAAGTCAATGGATATTTTTAAGGCAGAGGTAGATAGATTCTAGATTAATACAGGTGCCAGGGGTTATGGGGAGAAGGCAGGAGAATGGGGTTAAGAGGGGAAGATAGATCAGCCAGGATTGAATGGTGCAGTAGCCGATGGGCCGAATGGCATAATTAGAAACATAGAAAATAGATGCAGGAGTACATCATTCGGCCCTTCGAATCAGCACTGCCATTCAATATGATCATGGCTGATCATCCAAAATCAGTACCCCATTCCTGCTTTTTCCCTAAATCCCTTGATTCCATTAGCCCTAAGAGCTAAACCTAACTCTCTCTTGTAAACATCCAGTGAATTGGCCTCCACTGCCTTCTGTGGCAGAGAATTCCAGATTCATAACTCTAGGTGAAAAAGTTTTTCCTCATCTCAGTCCTAAATGGCTTACCCCTTATTCTTAAACTATGATCCCTGGTTCTGGAGATAGACACAAAAAGCTGGAGTAACTCAGCGGGACAGGCAGAGTCCTTCTGGAGAGAAGTAATTGGTGATGTTTCGGGTCCATACCCTTCTTCAGACTTGACCCGAAACGTCACCAATTACTTCTCTCCAGAGATGCTGCCTGTCCTGCTAAGTTACTCCAGTTATTTTGTGTCTATCTTTGGTTTAAACCAGCATCTGCAGTTCCTTCCTACACCCCTGGTTCTGGACTCCCCCAACATTGGGAACATTTTTCTTGCATCAAGCCTGTCCAATCCCTTAAGAATTTTATATGTTTCTATACACTTAAGAATTTTATATGTTCTGTTTCTGTCACTTATGAACTTACGAACATGAATTAATTGTCACAGACAGCTATAGAGACCAAGTCTTTTTAAAGCAGAGATTGACAGGTACTTGATTAGTAATGGTGTCGTAGGTTACAGGGAGAATGCAGGAGAATGGGGTTGGGAGGGAAAGATAGACCAGCCATGACTGTATGGAGTAGACTCAATCAGCCCAATGCCTACCTCTGCTCCTATGACTTATCAACTTATGAAAATGGAATAGAATAAGGAAAATCAGGATGTGTCTCTGACAATCAAAAGTTAAATAGTTGTGTAACCTCAAGGACTGCAATCCAAGAGCAAATATAATGTCTTGAATGAACCACGTTCAGTGTTTTGCAGGCAAAGCAGCCTTGTGGATTCCAGTTGAGGAACCAAGTACCCCTAGCCATTAATAGGATAAATGTTGATGGCCTACAACCAAAGCTTAACTGAATGCTTAGAGGTTTTGACATCAGGATTGGGAGTGAAAGTGTAGTGCAGAATCAAATTAGTCTAGACAATTGCTTAGCCCTATAATTGGGCTGTAAAGACCAGGGCCAGCTGGAGCCTTCAGGTGCCATCCACTTCATTTCCATGACCCATTTTGATACAGGCCTGTCTGTTCTGTGCCTTTTCCAGGGAGCCAAGATGCAAACTGGAAGAACGGCACCTTATATCCCATTTAGCTAATCTACAACCCAATGGCATGAACATAGAATTCTCCATTTACAGGCAAATCATGCCTCCTCTCCTTTCTCCTTCTGAGATATATCCAGGTTACTGTGGATATATCTGGTTGTCTCTGTACTGTACACTGACAATGACAATTAAAATTGAATCTGAAAAAATAGCGTTATCCTACATACGTCTTTTTTTACCCGCTCCCCTGTCATCTAGTTCTTCTCTCCTCCTCTATCTCCTCCAATTTCTACATATCCCCCCCCCCCCCCCCCTACACTTTTGCCTGTTTCAATCTACCCAGCTGCTCTCCCTCCAGTTCTGCAGTTCAAGCCTTACCTTCCTTCATTATCAGGTTTCATGTTCTCCACTAATCACCTCCCCCACATGACATCTGCCACAAGAGAACTTTGATGCTGGAATCTTGAGCAACAACTGAGCTGATGGAGGAATTCAGAGGGTCAGCATCTATGGAGCACAACGAGATGGATTCAACCCCAAAAAGTAGCCCCACCATTTCCCCTTCACGGATGCAGTCTGAACCATTGAATTCCTCCAGCAGTTTGTTTTCCCTCCTTACCTATCACTTGCCAGCTCTCTCCCTACCCCTTCCCCGGACTTATTTCTACCAGCTATTACTCTACCTTGAAGAAGGGCCCAGACTCAAAATGTCAATGGATCTATTCCCTACCACAGAGGCTGCCTGACCCATTGAGTTCTTCCAGCAGTTTTTTTTTTGTTGTTCATTTCATATAAGTGCTGTACAGAAGTGGTAAGGCTTCCCTATTGTTTTATTCCACCCACCGGAATAAATTTTCACTTTATTATTCATTTCATTCATTTTAATTACTTGCTATACCTGCCTGGTAACTTTTTGTTTATTCATTGAGCTACCCATATCTTCCAGGATCTTCCATATCTTCACATAAATTCACATAAATTATCTACTATTCTGTTGTTCTTATTTACCTCTTTATCAATGCCTCTACTTCCTTAGAAGGCATAGGTTTGGCATGTCCCCTACAACTCTCACTAGAGAGAGTCAAGAGAGTCAATTTAATTGTCATTTGGACCCCTGGAGGTCCAAACGAAATGCCGTTTCTGCAGCCATACATTACACACAAATAGACCCCAGACACAACATAATTACATTTTACATAAACATCCATCACATAGCTGTGATGGAAGGCCAAAAAAACTTATCTCTCCACTGCACTCTCCCCCCCCCCCCGATGTCAGAGTCAAAGTCAAAGCCCCCGGCTGGCGATGGCGATTGTCCCGCGGCCATTGAAGCCACGCCGGGTGGTGCGAGGTCGCACACTGGGTCTTGGTGTTGGAGCCCCCGGTGTGCGCTCGCAAAGTCCCGCGGCCATTCCAGCCGCGCGGGGCAGTGATGTAGGCCCCGCTCCAGGAGCTCTTCGACCCCGCAACTCGGGCGGGAGAATTCGCCGTTGCAGGAGCCCCGAAAAGCGGTCTCCCTCCAGGGATCCGCGGGCTCCCGGTGCCGCCGTCCGCAGACCCGCAGTAGCAGCCTCCGACTCAGCAGCAGCAGCGGCAGCAGCAGCGGCAGCAGCAGCGGCAGCAGCTGCAGCAGCAGCGGCAGCAGCTGCAGCAGCAGCGCTCCTCCACCACAACCAGGGAGCAATCCTGAATTCCTATCTACCTCGTTGGTGATGCTCAGACTATCTTTGATCGGACTTTTCTGGCTTTACCTTGCGCAAAAAGTTATCCCCTTAAGCCCCTGTCCCACTTTCACAACCTAATTGGCAACCTCTGCCGAGTTTACCCTTGATTCATACTCGCAGCATGGTCGCCACGAGGTCATAGGAGGACTTCATAACTCTTCCTCATGCTTGTGAGTGGTCTCTGCGTACTCATGGCCTCAAGTAGGGCGCAGCGTTTTTTCTAGCCTGATAAAAAAATGGCCACGTAAAAAAAAAGGTCAGCATAGAAAAAATTGATACGTTTTACTCGTAGGTAGGTCGTAGTATGTCGTGATGGTAGTCGTAGATAGTCGTCGGTCGGTAACTGGTCCGAGAAAAAAAATGTAAACATGACATAATTTTATCATGTGATCATTTTCCACTCGTAGCTAGTCGTAGTTGGTCTTGGGTGTGGAAGACTGTGGTCGAGGGGGGTCCTAGGAGGTCATAGACATATTCGTAGGAGGTCGTAGACGTAGTCATAGGAGGTCTTTTACTTCGGCGAGTCAACACGACCTTGACATTTTTTTCAACTCCTCTAGGGTCTTCTAAACTCGTGGATTAGGTCGTCCAAGTGGGGCAGGCCCTTTATCATGTATCTATACACTGTAAGTGGCTCGATTGTAATCATGTATTGTCTTTCCGCTGACTGAATAGCACCCAACAAGAGCTTTTCACTGTACCTCGGTACATGTGACAATAAACTCAACTATAAGCCGAAATCCTACATAGGCCCCATTAAACATTGCACCCTCATTCTGTGTTGCTACCTCAATACAGTCAATCAGGTTATTTAAACATAGAGTCATAAAGATGCCCCACTAGTACACCTATCCCCATTTGCCCCATACCCCTCTAAATCTTTCATATCTATGTACCTGTCCAAACATCTTTCAGCATGCACTTATCATGACAGGGAAAGTCATCCTGACCTTCTCTGAGCAAATTCATGTGACTTTGAATGCAACCATTACTTGTCCATCCCTAATTTCCTTGCTGGATTTGGGTGGAACACTGGTCATGAAACTTGGATAAGAAACCCACAGTTGAAATCTCTCAAAGCATTGTCACTTCAAGGCAGCATGGTGAAGCAGCAGTAGAATTAGACAATAGCTGCAGGAGTAGGCCATTCGGCCCTTCGAGCCAGCACCGCCATTCACTGTGATCATGGCTGATCATCCACAATCAGTACCCCGTTCCTGCCTTCGCCCCATATCCCTTGTTTCAGCTATCTTTAACCTTAAGCCTTACAGCGCTTACAGCACAGCGATCCGGGTTCGATCCAGGCTATGAGCGTTTATCTGTACAGAGTTTGCACGTTCTCCCCGTGACATGCGTGGGTTTTCTCTAAGAACTTCGGTTTCCTCCCACACTCCAAAGATGTACAGGTTTGTAGGTTAATTGGCTTGGTAATGTAAAAATTGTCCCTAGAGTAGGATAGTGTTGATGTGAGGGGATCGCTGCTCAGTGCGGACTCAATGGGCCGAAGGGCTTGTTTCCGCGCTGTATCTCTAAACTAAATTAAACTTCAGTGACTTAGGGTGCACAGAAGTGCAAAGTAATTTTCTTTGTGTATCTTAGTTCACATGACAATAACAAACCAAACCAAAACTAAATCAATTTTGCAACAGGGTGTAGCTTTACCTAGAAGCACTTGTTGGCTAAACAACTTTCAGGCATGATTTTGTGTGTAAAATTAGCAGGTCCAAATGGATCCAATTTCTAAGCCATTGTACAGTTTGAGGTCATAAGGTGATAAGGTCATAAGGTCATAAGTGATAGGAGCAGAATTAGGCCATTCGCCCCATCAAGTCTACTCCACCATTCACCCATGGCTGATCTATCTCTTTATCTTTCATCCTAACTTAATTCTCCTGCCTTCTCCCCAACTTTTGCATTCTGAATGGTGTCCAAATGAACAAGATCAGGGTTTGCTGAGTGCAAATGCCTCAGAAGGGTTATAACAGCCTATGACGTGTTTACATTCACAACTAAATCTCATTCTTGAGAATGCCAGCATTGAGCTGACCCTTGCACCTCTCAGTTTGGAGCAGCACACACACATACAGCTGTTACTGTTGCTGCATGTGTTGATCAGGTGGATGGGATGAACACAGTATGTTCTTCCCGTAATTTCCCCATGTGCAGACCCTTATGTTTATCGTAGCGTGTGTTTCACTTCCCCACAGCATTGGCCACCCCAACCTTTCACCTCCTTACCCTTCATAATATAGAAGAGCCATGTACTCATCATGCACACAGGGAAGTTATTAGAAATAATTCTATAATCATCCATAAAGGGTTTTTTTTCTGTTGCATAAACTTCCATTTCTCAGGGAATTAATTCAGCCAACCTTACCTGTAATGGGCTAACCATGACTCCATACCTACCAAAGTCCTTGGCTCTTATGATGCTTAAGAGAATGCAAGCAGACACCAAAACATAGTCTACACAGTTTATGCAAGCGTTCAGCATAACTTTGTTTTCCCAAATAATATTTTATTTTTACAAAGCAAGCTGCAATGATCCGAAATGCTTTGAGAGGGACATGGTAGAAGGTACAACAATAATTTACAAAAGAGATTCGGATAAATGTATAAAAAGGGATGTGGGGCTAGTGCCTTCCATCAGTGTGGAAAGATTGCATGCCTCATCCAGAAAGGTGCAGCTGATGCAGTGAAAGACCAACCTGACTAATAGGAGCAGTGTGACGCAGTACTGACTGGTTCAGAGAAAAAGCAGAGCTGGAGACTATGATGGCTCGTAGGCAAAGACTTCTCTGTAAGGCTTGGAGTGGCACATTTTCCTGCCAAAGAAGCATTACATGTTGAAGATGGACGCAAAATGCTGGACTAACGCAGCGGGTCAGGCGTCATCTTTGGAGAAAAGGATTAGATGACGTTTCAGACCGAGAAGGGCCTCAACCCAAAACGTCACCCATCCCATCTCTCCAGAGATGCTGCCTGATGTGCTGAGGTACTCCAGCATTTTGTGTCTATCTTTGGTGCAAACCAGCATCCGCTGTTCCTTCCTACATAAGCATTATCTGCCGTCTGGAACAAACCAAGAGAGAGAAAAAGAGAAATAGATGTTAACTTTGCGAAAGGAGTCCCGCTGTCAACTTGTACATAGCAAGATCTCACAATTGGCAAAGACAGGTGGTCGATTTTTTTGTGCCATGAATTGGGAATTAAACATTGGTCAAGATATTAATTTAGGGCAAGAATCTATCGGCCTTACCTGCAGTGAATAAATGTGATTCCAGACCAACCAAACTAATTGACTGTTCATATACTCTAAGGAATGTGGGCAGATACCAAAAACTTGCACAGGTTATGCAAACATCCAACGATTTTTCCCCAAAGAATATTTTATTCTTACAAAGCAAGCAGTAATGATCTGGAATGTACACAAAAAAGCTGGAGAAACTCAGCGGGTCCAGCAGCATCTATGGAGCGAAGGAAATAGGCAACGTTTCGGACCGAAACCCTTCAATGATCTGGAATGTTTTGAGAGGAACATTCTATAAATATTGGTCAAATTTAGGACAGGAATCAGAAAGCTAGGTCAAATGCTTTAAAAACAAGGCAAAAAAAGGAAAGAGCTGTACATGTTTACTGAGGTAAAGGATGGGCCATGATATTATTGAATGGTAGAGCAAACTACAAAGGTCCAGAGAGCCTACACCTGCTATTCTTCTATGTGGACGAGGAACCTTCAACTACTTGGAAAAGTGAAGGAATGACTGTCAGTCATGAAGCATGGAAAGCAAAATTGGGGCTGAAGTCAGAGTTGGGATTGCAATAGTACAGGGACCTGATAAAGCACTAGTGATGGAGTGAGGTAGGGATGGTCCAAGCCCTTTTGCCACAACCACTTTGAAAGAGACAGATTATTGCAAAAGTGACTGAGTTATCTACAGCAGTCCCTGGTTATGGCAGCCATCACCAACATTCCAGGTTACTCTTCCTACATTGTCAGTAGTTGTCGAAGGCCTGGTAGTTGGGCCCAGTGGGCTGGGCAGCGAAGCTGCGGCCCCACCGTGTGTATACGGTCATCATTACTGCAGATATCACCACGAGCGTTAGGCAGAGCAGAACACCAAGGCCCAGCACGGCCTTCAGTGCCGAGATATTTTCATCCATCTCCACCACGAGTTCAACTTCTGTTAGAAGACAAAAGCACAAATATTCTTCTTCAGCACTTTAATGACATTGGCATCATTACTGGCTGGAAAACTGCCCTGGTCAAAGTCAGTCGTGAGGAATTTACGAGGGCTACAATGACATATTGATTATGTCAGTAAAGACATGTCCCGAATTTTCCCAAACTCTGTGCTTCCTTTGATTGAAATGTTCCAATACTGCACCCCACCCATGAGGAAACCTCCATCGCTCTTCCAGCTGCTACCTCACAGCACCAGAGACCAGGCTTGATCCTGACTTTCGGGGCTGTCTTTGTGGAGTTTGTACATTCTCCCTGTGACCGCAGGGTTTTCCTTCAGGTGCTCCAATTTCCTCCCACATACTGTACCAAAGATGGGCTGGTATGTAGGTTGATTGTCTTCTGTACATTCCCTTTAGCGTGTAGGGAGTGGATTCGAAAGTGTGATAACATAGAGCTAGGTTTAAGGTGAGGGGGAAAAGATTTAATAGGAATCTGAGGGATATATTTTTCATGCAAAGGGGGGTAGGTGTGTGGAACGAGCTGCCAGAGGAGGTAGTTGAGGCAGGTACTATCGCCATGTTTAAGAAACATTTGGAAGGTACATGGATAGGAAAGGTTTAGAGGGATATGGGCCAAATGCAGGCAGGTGGGACTAGTGTAGACGGGAGATGTTGGTCGGTATTGGCAAGTTGGGCCGAACGGCTTGTTTCCATGGTGTATGACCCTATGACTAGTGTGAAGGGGTGATCGATGGTCGGAGTGGACTCGAAGGGCCAAAGAGCTAGTTTCCATGCTGGGCCTTTCAATGAATCAATCACTCACCATTGCTATATTTACGATACAGGGGTCCAAGTGACACAGTCCTCTCTGCAATGACTTCACCGGTCTTGGTCAAATGTGAGCCACTGCACGACTGGTTAGAGAAGACAAACATGAAATAAAGAAAATCAAATACAGCTCCACGCACAAAGGTCAAACAGAACAAGAAACCAAACCCTTCAACCACCTCATACATTTATTGTCTCTTCCACCGTGGCTGCAGTGTGTTCCACCCATAAATGTGTCGCAGCTTCTCCCAAACTATCAATCCTATCGACCAATGATAGACACAAAATGCTGGAGTAGCTCAGCGGAACAGGCAGCATCTCTGGAGAGAAAGAATGGGTGACGTATTGGGTCGAGACCTTTCTTCAGATCCAAAATGTTACCCATTCCTTCTCTCCAGGGATGCTGCCTGTCCCGATGAATTACTCCAGTATTTTGTATCTATCTTCGGTGCAAACCAGCACCTGTAGTCCTTCCTACACAGTCCCAGCCACCAAGCAGTATATCAGCTGGTGCTTAAGGCAGACCCACATATGGGTTCCCTCCAAGTCACATACTGTGGTGGAGGTAGATACGGTAGCAACATCTAAGAGGCAGTTGGCCAGACACATGAACAGGCAGGGATGGAGGGATACGGACCATTTGCAGGTAGATGTGGAGTTGAAATTGGCATCATGATCAACACCGACATTTTGGGCCAAAGGGCCTGTACCCATGACACATTGTTCTAACCATATAACCATATAACAATTACAGCACGGAAACAGGCCATCTTGACCCTTCTAGTCCGTGCCGAACACATAATCTCCCCTAGTCACATATACCTGCGCTCAGACCATAACCCTCCATTCCCTTCCCATCCATATATATGTCTTCATTCTGACCGTAAATATCATAAAATCATAAAACGATGGGCAGAATTAGGCCATTCAGCCCATCGGGCCTGCCCCACCATTAAATCGCGGCTGATCTATTTTTTGCTCTCAACCCCATTCTCCTGCCTTCTCCCCGCAACCTTCGATGCCCCTTGCCAATCAATAAAAGGATAGCGGAGTGAGGTTACAGTGTTCTTTCACCTAATCGGTACAGACTTGTTGGATCAAGTCGTGGATGCCATTAAATAACCATGACTGCCACCCCATTCACCAGCTTGAAACCTCGCTTTTCTCGTAATGTGCAGGAAGCACGAAAAGGCAATGCAACAACCCACCAATCAGAACACCATTTCCTGCATGTATCAATAGTACCATCCAGATTGCAGCAGTTCAAGGCAGTTCATCACCACCTCCAAGGGCACTTAACAATGAAAACATTCATTGGCCTTGTCATCGACACCCACGTGACATGCGTGAATAACTTTAAAATATTCTTGTTCGGTTTCCTCTGAAATTCAGTAAGGTAATCTTTGTTCCTGAATGTGAGCTTGTATTCAAATCTTTGGGAAGGATTAACTCATTCAATGTGATAGGCAGATAAAATTATAACTTCCCCGCCCTACCTGACTAAGTGCCAGTCAACAATGCAAGTACCACTACCAAAGACTCATGACATTAATCCAAATCCAGAATTCCTTCGTACATGGTGTATGCGTCACACCCCATCTTTAATCTCTGCAGCAACACCCAAACTGCAGTGCCTCTTTGCTTAATTCAGGTACAGGGGGATTTTGGTCTCGACCATAAAATGTGGACCACAACCTGCGGGCAACATCAATGAAAGCTGACTGACCTTCAACCATCCCGCTTTCCTTTATCTAGGTCTACTACACATTATCTAGGTCTACCTTTCCAGTGATGTCTCAGCTGCTGAACATTGCCAACATTTGTTTTATTTCAGGTTTCGCAAGGTCATAAGTGATAGGAGTAGAATTAGGCCATTCGGCCCATCAAGTCTACTCCGCCATTCAATCATGGCTGATCTATCCCTCCCTCCTAACCCCATTCTCCTGCCTTCCATAACCTCCGACACCTGTACTAATCAAGAATCTATCTCTGCCTTAAATATATCCACTGACTTGGCCTTCACTGCCTTCTGTGGCAAAGAATTCCACAGATTCACCACCCTCTGACTAAAGAAATGTCTCATCTCCATTCTAAAATAATGTCCTTTAATTCTAAGGCTATGACCACTAGTCCTAGACTCTCCCACTAGTGGGAACATCCTCTCCACATCCACTCTATCCAAACCTTTTGCTATTCTGTCAATGAAGTCCCCCCACATTCTTCTAAACTCTAGCGAGTGCAGTGCCCAGTGCCGACAAATGCTCATAAGTTAACCCACTCATTCCTGCAATTATTCCTCTGGACCTCCTCTGGTTTCTGGCATAAGTGTTATTTTGATCTTGATTCATTTGCCATCTCCAAATGGCCTTGAACTGGCACATATATAGATAAAGCACATTTCTTGGATGCAGAGTTACATTTGGTCAGACTGCCCAAAGTAAGGACTGCCCATCCCTTTCCTTCAAGAGTGTTAGTGAAACAGAAGACATAGAGAACTGCAGATGTTGGAATCTAGTGTAAAACGCAAAGTGCTGGAGTAACTCAGCATCAGGCAGCATCTCTGGCAGGCGTGGACCATCTACATTTTGGGTTGGGACCCTTCCTCATTCTGAAAGAGGTGCCTTTTCTACAAGTGGAAGACTCACCATCTTAATTTTTTTTAAATTCCAGACTATTTAAGTAACCTGAATTTAATTTCACAATAGTCACATTTATACCTTAATCTTTAGTCCAGTCCGCGGATGGTCACGACACACAGCTTATTTATTTATTTTACTTTTCTTTTTCATCGGTTGGAGCTGCATACTAAATCTCGTTGCACTGACGTGCAATGACAATAAAATATATTATTATTATTTAACTGCTATAGAAACACTCCCCAGTATGTAGTAGATAACTTAGCTTTGGAAATTGTTGGTTATGGGTGACCTTTGGGTATGAAATTTGTTTATACTTTTGAAGTATTGTCACTATTATAAGACTGACAATCGGTACACAAAATCACACAAAGTCCTTTGAGTATATTTTAGTCTTGAAATGCAATTGCATAGGGATGAGCCAGGACAGGGTCATTCCGTGCATGAGAGCAACCGTTTTGTCATTCATTCACCACAGCAATTCAGTAGGATCCAATATCCTAGGGAGACAAAGTAGTTTGAAATGACAGCTGTGGTTTCAAATACTGGCTGTCAATATCGATCAAGACCCAGTCCACAAAAGCCACTGATCAGCAAACTTCAACTTAGCATACTGTCCTCCCCACCTCCGTCATGGTCTGGTTGAGCTCAGCCACCAAACATGACCCCCAGAGGCTGCAGCATATCATTCACTCAGCTGGGAAGGTTATTGGCGGCAACTATCCCCCCGTCGACAAACTACACGTTGCAAGGGCCAAGAAGAGAGTGGATAAGAACATCTCTGACTGCCTCTCACCCTGGCCACAAACTCTTTGAAGTCCTCCTCTCACGGGATGTGACTCAGGACTATCAAACCCTCCCCATCCTGACACAAAAACAGCTTCATCCCGTGAGCGGTAGCTCTACTTAACTGCCGCACTTCACAACTGCATTCTGATCTGTAAGCCAAACACTCTCCTACTGCACTTTAGATATCTACATGTGCAATATATAGCAAAGCTGTCCCTTTTTACTCTTGCACTTTAATTTTACATTTTTTAATTATCATTTTTTTAATTGTCTGCTGTATATTGGGTTTTTACCATGTGCAAGCAGACCACCAAGTCAAATTCTTTGTATATATACATACTTGGTCAATAAATTTATTCTGATTCTTATCTTCAACTAATTTGGAGTGTAACACGAAGGCAAGTTAAACCATGACGATTCATATTGATGTATTGTCTTTTCATGCAGAACTTCACGTCACACAATGAAATGGTCGAAGGAAACAAAAACATTCTTTATCTCCACTCTAGACTCATTGAACTAGACCTACCGGCTGGCACGATGATCCATTGACTTCCAAACAGACTCGGGTTTGGCAGTGTATATAGACAAAAGGCATGCTAATGAACGAAAACACTTTCAGGGTAAAATTTGCACTTGTGGAGTTTCCGTTTTCAGACATTTTTATCGATGATCCAGGAACTGGACATCTGTAATGGGTAAACAGTAAGAGAACACATTAAGACTTAGTCTGAAGAAAGGTTCGATCTAAAACGTCACCTATTCCTTTTCTCCAGCAATGCTACCTGACCCGCTGAGTTGCACCAGCATTTTGTGTCCATCTTCGGTGCCCTCTATGTGGCCACTCTTTGCATACTTCTGATAATAAAGTATCATTCATTCATTAAGCCACCATCTACAGTTCATTCCAATATGTTAAGACTTAATCAATTTTAACTGTTTAAATAAGACTCATTGGTGCTGGACCCAAACTTCATTTTCTCAAACAATTCATAATCTCTGCGATGTTGAAGTGGAGATAGTTGGGTATTGTTATTTGCAATAAAGAACAGCAGAGTAAGATATATAGTTGAGAAAAGTAACACGTACACTCCCTGGTTTACGCCAAGTGCACTAATTCCTGTAGCAAGGCATTGACCATATTTGCTCTCATTGATCAGAAAATAAATAGCAGAGATATTTCCTCTCCTCAACATTGTACTGATGGTGTTTTATGAATGGGGGGTGGGGGGGGGAGACATGAATGGAGAATTTGGCCAAAGCTGAAGCAGGCTTGGTTATAGACTTCCCTCCATCGACCAACACTGGCAACACACAGATACGTTATAATTTGGGCAATGTGTCAGAGTACAGCCATTGTCGGAGGAGGAAGATATTCCAAGGGCACCTAGCAAGAGTCACTACCTTCAGGTTGGAAGAGGAGGAGGAGGACTTGGACATAGAAAAGAGAGAAAATCTGAACTTCAAACATAATTACCAGATTACAGGATTAATTCAAACATTGCCCCGCGGGGAAGGTCACCCCGGTGTGCCGCGACCATACCCGACATCAGGCCTGGCTTGCCCGCCATGGAACCGGGAACCTGCCTGCAGCAGCACCGAGTGGCGGAGCAGTGGTGGAGGACAACAAAGGCCATGCTCAGCCAGCCTGACCCTGCAACGCTGCCAGGACAACAGGCCTTCATGGTCAGGTTAAAAACTGCACACCAATGCAACTGGGACTTGAAAATGGTGCCAAAACTGTTGACGCTATATACTATCTCAGTGTACTACTGCTATACCCTTGTACTGTATCTGTGGTGCTTATCGAAGTATCTAAGTGCTTACATTATGTATAATGATACTTGTACTGAACTGTATACAAAACGAATATCAGTACATGTGACAAATAAAGTACCATCGACCATTAAAATGCAATCTGTGGTTTTATCATGGAACATCCTCACATAATCTACAAAACCAAGCTACCTGACATAATACAAGCACTCCCTGCACGCCCAACCAGTATCATCAAATAAAGCTCTGATTTCCAACCTTCCCCATCCTCCACATGCTTTGGCCATCCATCTCTTACCCAGTTTTGATGATAGTGTACAAGGAGTCCCTGGTTGTGTTGTTGCTTGGTGTTGCCCAGCACTCCATAAGAATCAACTTGACTCTGTGGTCCAGTGTATCGATGGATACTTGTATGGTCACTTCATCTTCAGGGTCCAGAAGTGGGTCTTCCAATAGTGTTTGGTTGCCGTTGAAGGTTTCAATGCTGGCCATGTAGTTTCCAATTCCTTCCAGGCTCATTCTATTCCTCCTTGAAGCAAAATAGTTGAATTGTTAGGAGCCTACGACAGGAACTGGAGTTTTATCAACAAGCGATCTGGTTCTAGGTGAATTTATGAAGTCAGTCACATTCATTAAGGCAACCAGGTTAAGGAGATATGAGATCAAATGGACATAAGCAAAATTCAGGATCACTTCCTTCAAATTCCTTGAGAGACATATTGACAGATGGAAATGGATGGAATTATATTTTAAAGAAGAAATTCACCATGATTGAGTGATTGGGTGTCTGGGCTTCCAATGAGAGAGAATGACCATGGATAGGCAGAACCATATAACCATATAAACATCTAACAATTACAGCACGGAAACAGGCCATCTCGGCCCTACAAGTCCGTGCCGAACAAATTTTTTTTCCCCTTAGTCCCACCTGCCTGCACTCATACGATAACCCTCCATTCCCTTCTCATCCATATGCCTATCCAATTTATTTTTAAATGATACTAATGAACCTGCCTTCAGCACTTCCACTGGAAGCTCATTCCACACCGCTACCACTCTCTGAGTAAAGAAGTTCCCCCTCAGAAGAGCAGTTTTAATCAGTATCGTGGTCAGCATAGACATCATGGGCCAGAGGGTTTGTTCTCAAGATAGACACAAAAAGCTGGAGTAACTCAGCAGGACAGGCAGCATCTCTGGAGAGAAGGAATGGGTGGCATTTCGTCTGAAGAATGATCTCAACCCAGCAGGTCACCCATTCCTTCTCTCCAGAGATGCTGCCTGTCCAGCTCAGTTACTCCAACTTTTTGTGTCGATCTTCGGTTTAAACATCTGCAGTTCATTCCTGCACTGGTTTGTTCTCAAGGTGTACTGCTCTATGTTCTATGTTCCCCAATTCATTCTTCTGGCTCCAAAGTTAGCCAACAGACTTGGCATTAATCTAACGGCTATTTATGAGAAGTTACTGCCTGCTTTCATATCAGCCTGTAGTATTAATACCATTTACTCTGTATTTCAGCCTATAGTATTAATACAGTTTACTTCATGCGAACAAAGAATTTCATTTTACCGTGGTATGGATGACAGTAAATGAATCTGAATCCACAACAGCTTTATGGGATGAAGGGCATTAGAAAGAAACAGTGTGAAAATGCACACCTCCAGGTTCAGGGACAGTTTCTTCCCTGCTGTTATCAGGCAACTGAATCATCCTACCGCAAGTAGGGAGCAGTCCTGAACTACTATCTACCCCATTGGTGATCCTTGGACTATCTTTGATCAGATTGTACTGGCTTTACCTTGCACTAAACATTATTCCTTTATCATGTATCTGTACATTGTAAATGGTTCAATTGTAATCAGGTATTCCGCTAACTGGTTAGCAGGCAACAAAAGCTTTTCACTGTACCTCGGTAAACATGACAATAAACCTAACTGAACTAAAGGTATTTGGGACAAGGTGTAGGGAGCTATGAAAATGCAGAATGTACTCCTGGGAATGGGGTATAAAAGCATCGAATAAAGGGAAGAAACAATTCTTCTGTCTGTATGTCTGGGCTTTCAAGTTCCTGTATCCTCACACAGAAGGGACAAGAGAGGAAAGGGAATGGACAGGGTGACGGGCATCCTTGATGATATTTCCATCCTTCCTAAAGTAATACATCATGAAGATGGAATGGATGAAAGTGACGAGCCAGTGATGATCTAATAATCTGATTTAATTGAACTGTTCCACCATCTTTTGTCTTTATAGAGTCATAGAGTCATACAATGTGGACACAAGCCCTTCGACCCAACATGTCCCATCTGCATTAGTCCCACCTGCCTGCATTTGGCCCATATCCCTCCAAACCTATCTTACCCATGTACCTGTCTAAATGTTTCTTAAGCGTTGCAATAGTACCTGCCTCAAGAACCTCCTCCAGACACCTTACCCATTTGGAGTGTAGCCATCAGGGAGCAAGAGGCTGTTGTCAAACGTGCAATTTACAGGGACCTCAAGGTTCCCATCAGCAGAGACTGCACTCGATGAAGCAACGCTCCGTAGTGTTGTTTTCACCACTGTGTGTGTGTCATTCTGCAATGAGTAAGCACAGCCATCGAACAGTCATCAACCATTAAAAGGAACATAACTTTAAATTCAGCACGTTTATGAAAATTCTTGATTAGTACGGGTGTCATAAATCAACTATGATTGAATGGCAGACCAGACTATGTGCCGAATGGCCTAATTATGCCCCTTTGTTATTGGAATGTCACAAGGCTTTATGCCAGAGCCACTACACTCCAAACTTTCCGAGTTGACTGTGCCTGAACCCCTCTGTCGGTGGATCACTAGCTTCCTGACAGACTAGAAGCAGCATGTGAGGTTGGGAAAGCACATTTCAGACCCGCAAACGCTCTGCATAGGAGCACCGCAAGGCTGCGTACTCTCTCCTCTACTCTACTCTCTCTACACCAACTACTGCACCTCCACAGACACCTCTGTCAAGTTTCTCAAGTTTGCAGATGACACAACCCTGATTGGACTGATCCAGGATGGGGAGGAATCTGCCTACAGACAGGATGTGTCACAGCTGGCGTCCTGGTGCCATCGCAACAACCTAGAGTTCAATGCTCTTTTTTTATTTTTTTAAATTTATTTTTATTTTTTATTTTATTAGAAGTTAATACAGCACAAAACAGTACAGTGGAGCCTAATTTTAGGTGCCAACTATGTAATACCGTAATCCATTCTATGTACAACCTCTGGTTTTATGTTATGAGAAGGAAGTAAGCAAGACAAGAAAAAGAAAACAATAGAAAGAGGAAAAAGTGGAAAAATAGATGGTAGAGAGTAGAAAAACGTGAAGTTCAATACTCTTAAGACAGTGGAATTGATTGTAGACTTTAGGAGAGCTCCCCCTCCCCTCACCCCACTAACCAGCAACAACACCACAGTCACATCTGTGGAGTCTTTTAAGTTCCTAGATACCATCATCTCCAAGGACCTTAAGTGGGGGGCTACCATCGACTCCACTGTCAAAAAGGCACAACAGAGGATGTACTTCCCATGGCGGCTGAGGAATCTGCCACAGGCAATGATGGTCCAATTCTACACGGCCACCGTAGAGTCTGTTCCCACCTTCTCAATCATGGTCTGGTTTGACTCAGCCACCAAGCACGACACCTGGAGGCTGCAGCGAATCGTCCGATCAGCTGAGAAGGTTATTGGCTGCAACCTTCCCTCCATTGATGAACTGTACACAGCAAGGGCCAGGAAGCGAGCGGGCAAGATCATCTCTGACCCCCCTCACCCTGGCCACAAACTCTTTAAATCACTTCCCTCTGGAAGGCGACTCCGGACTGTCAAAACTGCCACAGCCAGAAATAAAAACGGTTTTTAATCCACAAATAGTTGCTCTACTCAACAGCCAAAAATCTGTAGCCTCCCTTTGATCTGGTATTTTGTTGGTTCCCGTGCTTGGTCAATGGTGTTTTATCATTAATGTTTAATTATTATTAATGTTTAGTGTTTTCTGAGTCATTCGTAACTGCCACTGTATGTCATGTTGTTACTTGTGGACGGAGCACCAAGGCAAATTTCTTGTATGTGAATACTTGGCCAGTAAACTTACTTACTTACTTTCCTTAGGAGAATTATTAAAGATGGTTTGATATCAACACAGGTGATCAACGTCTTGAACAAAAACATGTTGTATATGTAAGATAGAGGTAGGGAATTTTTGCAAAGTAATTCCTGAATGTAAATTCTATGGACTACAGCAAAAACTCCAGCGATAAAACTGAAAACATGCTAGGGATTGCACAGTGTCGCAGTGATAGAGTTGCTGCCTTACAGCGCCAGAGACCCAGATTCGATCCTGACTACGGATGCTTTCGGTACGGAGTTTGTACATTCTCCCTGTGACTGCGTGGGGTTTCTCCAGGATGTGCAGGTTTGTAGGTTAATTGGCTTCTGTAAATTATCCCTAGTGTGTAGGATAGTATTAGCGTACAGTTGATTGTTGGTAAGCACAGACATGGTGGACCGAACAGGCTGTTTCCATGCTGCTGCCCGAAAACTAAAACTAAAAGCCACATACCAGAAGAAGGGAAATTACAACATTTACAGGGTGTTTTGGGACTACAAGAGACTATTGGTTTGACTGTTGAATCTGGGGCCGGAACAATGATAAGAAACCATTGAGTTCCCCACGCTATTCAAGATAGTGGAAACAATTTGATTCTACGCTTCATTTTATCATCTCCAATTGTCCCTGAGCAGTATATTTGCACTTTCTCCCTGAGAACACGTCGGTTTCCTCCGGGTGCTCCGTTTTCCTCCCAACATCCTAAAAACATGTGGATTTGTTGGTTAATTGTCTTCCATAAAATTTCCCCTAGGGACTGGATGAGAAAGTGGGATAACATAGAACTAGTGTGTACGGGGTGATCGATGGCGGTGTGGACTTGGTGGGCCGAAGGACCTGTTTCCATGGTGCATCTTTAATATTAAAAACTAATTAAAAAGCTGTCCCTCTTAGGCGATTTTTCAGGTGACTGCCAGCGACAGTCAGAGTTGAACACACACACACATTACTTCCTTCACCAACCCGTTATGCAGGTGGGGGACAGGGCAAGCGGGGGAGCGCTGTCTGAGTGAAATTCACACGGTGCAAAGCCAATGTGATACAGACACACACCGCGAT
Source organism: Leucoraja erinaceus (assembly GCF_028641065.1). Lineage (NCBI taxonomy): Eukaryota > Metazoa > Chordata > Chondrichthyes > Rajiformes > Rajidae > Leucoraja > Leucoraja erinaceus. Next base: position 44,964,682 of record NC_073389.1, read on the forward strand.
GATCAGGAAGATTGGCGCTGTAATTAAGATGGTGAAAGCACAGTGTACGGGAAAGGTCACGTAGATCATTAAAAACAGGGGGGGAGAGGAGGGGTGGAGAGGGGGGGAGAGGGAGGAGAAGGAGTGGCCAGAGATACACGGCTGTGAAGCTCGGCAGACATCAACATTACCGGTCGGTTATCCTTGTTCTGAAAACTTCTGCTTACATTTTTTTCCCAATGAGCCAATGAAATTCACAGGTCAGCACCTGCTACAACCTACGAGAACCTACGACAACCTTCAACCTCCTGGCGACCCACTACCATTGCACCAACGGCACGAGAATTCTCGCTACTCTCCATGGCGGCTTCATTCTGATCGCCACTAATTTTTCAACTAATTTTGCGGTGACCATAATGAGGCCGCGACTAGTTCCCAGAATGTGGGAATTCCTCAAGACCATGAAGGCGACTCCCCGGCAACCACCCGCGAGCAAGTGGCGACCGCATAGTCTCCTGCAGTTTTGCCTAAAAAGTGACCTAAGTGGGACAGGCCCATAAGCAGCACCACCATTTTCAGTTTCGTTTAGAGATACAGCACAGAAATGGGCCATTCTGCCCATCGAGTCCACACCGACCAGTAATCTCCCCACATCAACACTAGGGACAATTTACACATACTAAGCCATTCAACCTACAAATCTGTACATCTTTAGCGTGTGGGAGGAAACATAAGATCTTGCAGAAAACGCACGCGGTCATGGGGAGGACGTACAAATTCCGTACAGACAGCACCTGTAATCGGGCTCGAACCTGGGTTTCAGGCACTGCAACTCTATTGCTGCCCGAATAATCTTTGGATTTTTTGTCATTTTTCTCGTCTCATGTTTACACAGGAGCTCTGACTTTGAGCAAAATACCAAAGGAAAGCCTCTTTGGCACTTACGTTTGAAATTTGAGTTCCGCACTCTGTCCACCCGACCTTCAAGGCAACATGGGTCGAGTTTCCAAAGCTCCCGTTGCAGTGCGAGCTCCCCAGGTAGAGCGACGATGCTGGGATGTGCCTCGCCTCCAGAAACGATCGCTCCATTATGACAGAGATCTCATGGAGTTTACAGTTGATGAGGATTGATTCAGAGACTGCTGCAGTTGTGATCAGGCTGGCCACCGTGGGTTCTGTATTGTACAGTGGAAAATTAAGGCAGGTTATCTGAAGTATTCCCCACCCCGTCACCTTTCCAGCTGTATACTTTCCTCTGGCTTCACATTTCAAACCTCCTCAATCCTTATTTCACACCTTTTGTCTTTTCATCTCTGTCTTTAGACTTTAAACTTTAGAGATACAGAAATAGGCCCTTTGGCCCATCAATTCCACACTGACCAGTGATCACCCCCTATACTAGCACTAACCAACACACAAGGACAATTTACAATTTTCACAGAACCCAATTAACCTACAAATCTGTAGGTCTTTGGAGTGTGGGAGGATATTTTCACCCAGGTCTGCGGTGCGGTAGACTTGTCGCCTTAAAGCGCTTGAAGTGCCGGAGACCCAGGTTTGATCCCGACTACAGGTGCTATCTGTACGTTCTCTCTGTGACTGCATGGGTTTCCTCACACACTCCAAAGATGTACAGGTTTGTAGGTTAATTGGCTTGGTATTAAGGCGGAGATTTTGGTTGCAGATACTGTGTACTGCCTTTGCTTACATAACCTACCCTTATAGGACCTTTCAAATAGCCACCGCTGTCACCAGAATGAATCATGACAGCAGCCCATGGAACCACTACCCATTAGCAGTTTTTTCTCCACTTTGCACAATGTCAGGACCTGGATATACTGTTATTTTGTGGCAGCTCCCAAGGGTCGGGTTATTCCTCTATCGAACTTCTCGGCACGGGAATGAACTAATCCGAGGGCGGCCCTTAGCTACAGGGATAAAGAGCAGGGGTTTAGGCGCGATTGTTCTCTTGCAGACCCGACTGGACAAAAGAACAACAGCAAATAAAATACCTCCCGAAACACCTGGCTCCTCGCCTTCATTTCGGGCTTATCGCCACGCTACAATTTAGTTAATGTCAAGCCTTATGTCTCCTTACACAACAGCACTGTGGGAATACACGAAGAAATGCACCTTTTTAAAGTGAGCAGCTCACCACTAATCTCTCACGGTCAATTAGGACTTGACAATGAACATTACCAGGGCGGCACGGTGGTGCAGCAGTAGAGTTGCTTCCTTTCAGCGCTTACGGCGCCAGAGACCCGGGTTCGATCCTGACTATTGGTGCTGTCTGTACGGAGTTTGTACGTTCTCCCCGTGACCGCATGAGTTTTCTCCGAGATCTTTGGTTTCCTCACAAACTCCAAAGACGTAGAGGTTTGTAGGTTAAGTGGTTTGGTATAAACGTAAGTTGGCCCTAGTGTGTGTAGGATAGTGTTAATATGTGCAGGGATCACTGGTCAGTGCGAACTCGCTCGGCCAAAGGGCCTGTTCGCGCACTGTATCTCTAAACTAAACTAAATGACCCTTAGCGGTAATGCCCACATACATCAAAATTATTATTCACGTAATGAACCATGTTCCCTCTCACAACTTAGTGAGGTGTTCATCTTCAGTTGAATGTGGTGATTGTTAACAAAAACAAAATTAAAACCAAAAACCACTCATGCACCAAATGGATTTCCGACTCTGGTGAAAGTTGAATTTAGTTTAGTTTAGAGATACAGCGTGGAAACCGGCCCTTTGGCCCACCAAGCCCACACCAACCAGCGATCATCCCCGTTACACTAGCACAACCCTACAGACTAGGAACAATTTACAGAATCAAATTAACCTGTACATCTACGAAATGTGGGAGGAAACCGGAGCACCCGGTGAAAACCCACGCGGTCATGGGGAGAACGTACAAAATCCATACAGACAGCACCCATAGTCAGGATCAAACTAGGGTCTCTGGCGCTGTAAGGCAGTAACTCTACCGCTGGGCCACACTGCCGCCCTCTGTTCAGTTCTCAAGCTTCATGGCGGCCATTACTGATACAAGCTTTTTATTGTTAATTTATTTAATCACTTGAATTAGATATTTCAATTGGTGTGGTCGGATTTGAACTTTATGTCGCTAAACCAATGGTCTTCTGTGTGTTACTCCAAAACAATCACCACTACTGTCTGAAGAAGGGTTTCGGCCCGAAACATTGCCTATTTCCTTCGCTCCATAGATGCTGCTGCACCCGCTGAGTTTCTCCAGCATCTTTGTGTACATTTGATTTTCCAGCATCTGCAGTTCCTTCTTGAACACCACTACTGTAGACTGCTAGCAATTATTAATGACCAGAACAAATGTAATGACATTGTCATTTAGAATTAACAGTAATGATTCTATATGATTCTAAAGAGACAACCAGAGAGCATTCCTGATCTACTATCTGCCTCATTGGTGACCCTCAGACTATCCTTCATCAGACTTTGCTGGTTTAACCTTGCACTAAACATTATTCCCTTATCATGTATCTATACACTGTGAATGGCTCGATTGTAATCATGTGTTGTCTTTCCGCTGACTGGATAGACAATAGACATTAGGTGGCCATTCGCCCCCCCCCGAGCCAGCACCACCACTCAATGTGATCATGGCTGCAACAGAAGCTTTTCACTGTACCTCGGTACATATGACAAAAATCTAAACTATGTGATTCAGGATAAAAGATTTACCTCTGCAGTTTCTACCAGGTTGAACAGGGTTGGCATCCACAAAACTGTCAGAGCAAGTACAGGTGTAGGAGCCCTCTGTGTTGATACACTTGGCGTTGAATGAGCAGTCATTGTCTTCAAGCGAGGCACACTCATTGTAATCTGTGATAAAGAAGGCGAGGGGAAAGTGACTGTACAACCCACCATTATTTAACCATTGGAGCTCTTGCATCCATCTATATAACATTATAGAAAACGTTGCAATTATGGTGGACACTGCACTAGAATCGGGCTTAATCCTTGAGCAATTGATACCTCTGTGGACAGATCCTAACTTTGCCTCTGAAGCCAAGATTAATTTCTGAGGATACTTCCTGTGGAGGAAGCAACATGGGTTCTAAATCACTGGCTCAAAATGCCCCTAGTGAGGCAGTGAGGATAATCGGACACTTTATCCATCTAGTGTCCCACTGGAAAAATGGTTTAAATCCCCAGAAATGCAACATTTGGTTTGGACTATCATACAAATGACTCACGGATTCGATTTACCCAAATGCCTTCTCCTACAATCCATCCAGAAAGATGAATTGCATGGTAGTATAAATAGTGGAAAAAATTGTGACACCGTTCTGGGCACAGATATTTGGCTCCATTGGGTGTCCTGCCTTAGTGTGAATGGGGTGTATGAATTGTGACGGTATCCAGCAATAAACAGGATACTTTGTTATTTTAAGTGGGGTCTTTTTTAGCTGTATATTCTTCTAAAACTGCTGATATGGTCCAAGCAATCTTCACTAGAATTGTTTATCTTCATGTCTTCTTGGTGCTTAGAAGGGAACTCATGATCAGAGTCTTTGAACTGCTCCTCAGACCAGGATCAAGGGCAGTGCCTGGACCCAAGAGTTCTTGCATTGGAGCCACTGCAAGTCGGGGTCCCCGATGGACAAAAAGGAGTGTGACTCATTGCTATCAGCCGCTACAGTGGAGCCCTTTGCAGGCAGAAGAAGATACAATGAGACTAGAAGCTTATTTAATCCTTTACTAATCCTTATCCAGTATTTCAATAGACTTTAATAAACATACTTTCTTTCTAACCTGGAAGTGTTCTTTTTCCATCATTGATCTGAATACCTGAAACTTGGCACCTCTCCACAATCCCATTGTTTAATAAAAGGTCTTCAAGCTGGAATAGTATCTCTACACAGACGCTAACTGACCTGCTGAGTATTTTCTGTTATCCACTGGTTTCGGTTCTCCCATTACCTGAAATGCCTGTGCTGTCAGGATCAAAGGTAAAAACGGAGCCATCCTCTAAAGAAGTCACAATGTCCCGTATAATTTTGGAAACATTGGCCGCCAGCTCTTCGTTAAAGATCACTTGAAAGTCCACCTTCACACTTCCTTCTCGGAGCGATTTAACCAAAATCTTGAATTTCCCCGAAGCTAAAAGGTTGGCGGTGTATTCGGGTACAAATTTAAAGACCTGCAATCATAAATGAAGTACATCAGTTTCAAAAAATGAAGATTTTTGAACCCCTACAAATACAACCTGCCTCCAGTAAACTAAGAGGGGTCTTGACCAAAAACGTCACCCATTCCTTCGCTCCAGAGATGCTGTCTGTCCCGCTGAGTCTCTTCTTCCTGAGGAGACTGAAGAAGGTCCATCTGTCTCCTCAGATCCTGGTGAACTTCTACCGCTGCACCATCGAGAGCACCTTACCAACTGCATCACAGTATGGTATGGCAACTGCTCTGTCTCCGACCGGAAGGCATTGCAGAGGGTGGTGAAAATTGCCCAACGCATCACCGGTTCCCCGCTCCCCTCCATTGAGTCTGTCCAAAGCAAGCGTTGTCTGTGGAGGGCGCTCAGCATCACCAAGGACTGCTCTCACCCCAACCATGGACTGTTTACCCTCCTACCATCCGGGAGGCGCTACAGGTCTCTCCGTTGCCGAACCAGCAGGTCGAGGAACAGCTTCTTCCCGGCGGCTGTCACTCTACTCAAAAACGTACCTCGGTGACTGCCAATCACCACCCTCCCCCGGACACTTATTATTATTTATTCAAATCATTTGCTATGTCGCTCTTCCAGGGAGATGCTAAATGCATTTCGTTGTCTCTGTACTGTACACTGACAATGACAATTAAAATTGAATCTGAATCTGAATCTGAGTTACTCCAGCTTTTTCTGTCTATCTGCTGGAGTAACTCAGTGGGACAGGGCGTGTCTCTGGATGGAAGGAATGGCCGATGTTTCGGGTCGAGCCACTTCTTCTGAAAGGTCTTGACCCGAAACGTTACCCATTCCTTCTCTCCAGAGATGCTGCCTGTCCCGCTGAGTTACTCCAGCATTTTGTATCTATCTTCGATGTAAACCAGCATCTGCAGTTCCAATATACAGATAGTGTGTTAAACTGTTAGAATTGCCATCTTTGCTTTCTGGCCAATATTTATCATTCAATCAATATCACTAAAATCGATTAGGTCGCCATTGTCACCATCATAGCTTGTGGGAGCCTGCTATGTGCAAATTGCTAATCTTCCTACTTATTACATGACTAAAATTCATTGGGATGTCCTAAGGTTATCAATTCCATTTCTCTTCCTTCATTTCAATTGGGATCAGAACCATTTTCCAGTCTCTAGCTGAACCTCTGGCTCTGATGTTCGTGTTCAACATGGAATTAAAATGTATTTAGCTCTGCCAATGAGATTCAGTGTGACATTTGAAGCATTTGGGTCTGCCAATAAGGTTCTACATGACATTGAAAGTATTCAGTTCTGCCAATTAGTTTCCACGGGACATTGAATGTATTTGGCTCTGTCAATGTGGTTCAGCATGACATTGGAGGTGGTTCTTAGTTCCAAACTTCAGGCAACCTGTCAGAGGTTATGGGGAGAAGGCAGAAGAATTGGGTTAGGAGGGAGAGATAGATCAGCCATGATTGAATGGCGGAGTAGACTTGATGAGCCGAATGGCCTAATTCTTCTCCTATCTCTTATGATCAGTCCTCTATCTTTCCATTCAGCCTTCTAATGAGAGTGCAAATTGATATCAAACAACACATAGCTGATCATTCATCTCATTAATTAGCCTTGCTTTAAGGTAAAAATGGAGCAGATAGAATATTAACAGAGAAATGTCTTTCAGTGATGTCTCTGCAGTGTTCTGCATTGTCTCAGGATAACACAAAGCAAATACAAATAATGAAGTTATTATTGTAATTTAATTAAGCTTCCATAAAATAGCAAACCATAAATGATCACAGTCGATGTGGTGTTTAAGAAGGAACTGCAGATGCTGGAAAAATCGAAGGTAGATAAAAAATGCTGGAGAAACTCAGCAGTGAGGCAGCATCTATGGAGCGAAGGAATAGGCGATGTTTCGGGTCGAGACCCTTCAGTAGATGTAGTGATTTCAGAAAAGCTATGAAATCCATTATATCCTCCAGAGAGAGAAAATGCTAACTAAACACAGAGAGTAAAGAGCAAAACCATTATAAACAATACTGAGCTCAAGCTCTATAAATGAAGCTCTGAAATATCATCGTACCTGTGCAATGAATTGATCTGTAAAGTTCTTGAACTGATCACTGCTTCTGTCTCTCAGCCCTTCCTTGAACATGAGGTTTGTTATCCTTGCTCTTCCCTCCATGATACGTGCAGCTGAGGAATGGTGCAAAAAGTCAGTGAGGACTTACAATGGACTGAGTTGGAGGATAGAAAAGGTGACAAGCAACATTCAGTCTGGAAAACAGCGAGGCAATTGATATGGCATAGGCAACCGAGTTAAGGGAATACACAGCAACTGGAAGGATTCTGGCATTATGCCCTCACCAGCTGGATAGTCGAATGCCCATTATCATGAATATCCCAATCAAATCAGAAGACATCACCAAATGCCTTTAATGAATTGGAAGGACAGAGAAACAATAATTGTGGGAACATTTAATTAGTGCAGTGAGTGGAGATTGGCCTAGATAGAGTGGATGTGGAGAGGATGTTTCCACTAGTGGGAGAGTGTAGGGCCAGAGGCCATTGCCTCAGAATTAAAGGACATAGAAACACAGAAAATGTGTGCAGGAGTAGGCCATTTGGCCCTTCGAGCCTGCACCGCCATTCAATATGATCATGGCTGATCATCCAACTCAGTATCCTGTACCTGCCTTCACTCCATACCCCCTGATACCTTTAGCCACAAGGGCCACATCTAACTCCCTCTTAAATATAGCCTATGAACTTGCCTCCACTACCTTCTGTGGCAGAGAATTCCACAGATTCACCACTCTCTGTGTGAAAAATGTTTTTCTCATCTCCGTCCTAAAAGATTTCCCTCTTATCCTTAAACTGTGACCTCTTGTTCTGGACTTCCCCAACATCGGGAACAATCTTCCTGCATCTAGCCTGTCCAACCCCTTAAGGATTTTGTAAGTTTCTATAAGATCCTCCCTCAATCTTCAAAATTCTAGCGAGTACAAGCCGAGTCTATCCAGTCCTCCTTCATATGAAAGTCCTGACATCCCAGGAATCAGTCTGGTGAACCTTCTCTGTACTCCCTCTATGGCAAGAATGTCATTCCTCAGATTAGCTTAAGAAAGGAGATGAGGAGGAATTTCTTTAGTCAGAGGGTGAATAGATATTTTTAAGGCGGAGATTGATATAATCCTGATTAGTATGGGTGTCAGGGATCATCGGGAGAATGCAGAAGAATGCGTTGAGGGAAAGATAGATCTGCCATGATTAAATGGTGGAGTAAACTTCATGGACCAAATAGCCCAATTTTGCTCCTATAACATATGAACATGAAATTAATGGGAACATGACACTTTGTACCTGTTTTTATTTCTTGGAGTTTGGCTTTGCCCTCTGTCCCACAGAGCCAAGAGACAACTCTCACGGTGTACAACACTCCTGCCTCCAAGTTTGACATGGTCCAGTTTTGCTCCTTGGTCTTTGCATCAGCCACTATACGATCATCCTTCCAAAGTTGCACAAGAAATTCTTGGTTGATCGCATCGTCAGTTTCCCAAATCACCTTCAGACTGTTGCTCGTGACATTAAAGGCTGCGAGGCTTCGGATCAGTGGAGGAACTAGGGCATAAACATGTGTTTACTGAAGTAAAAATTTAAAGAGAAGAATCTTTTTTTTAAATCTCTTGATAATTTCGAAGTTACTGCAGCGTGAAACGTATTGAAAGCTAATGTGTGGGAAACGGATTAACTTACCACAAGCCATAGATATTTCTACAGAAGATGAAGTGAATGCTTGTGCAGAGTTGGGCGAGAACAAATCTAGGGCATCAGATATGGATAATCCTGTCGCAGACATGATTGGACTAAGAGCTAGAAAACCACAAAGATGATTAGTCCGTCAACTCCAACGTACAGTTTCCCATTATCCATTATGATTTCCTCATTATCAACATCCTGCAAATCACCATTGATGAGATCACCAGCGATCACCCCATACACTAGCACTATCCTGGGGTCAAGGAAAGAGCATTCACGTCGCGGCCCTGTTTCACCACCACGCACAAGAAGCACAAGAAGTGACAAGACAGACACCATTGTATACTGATGCCGAGAAGTCTGAAGACTGCTGCGCTATTCTACCACTCTCGTCACATTGCGCTTAATATATTTGCCTTTGTTGCTTCTCTTATCCAGGCCCATTGATTTATTAACCAGATTACTTCAAAAGTTACTGCATAGCAAACCCAACTCAACCGATCAGAGATAATCCCTCTATCCTATCTACCGCCATGTCCACAAGCCTAAATGTACTTCCCTTCCACTAACAATTCATTGTGGCTGCAGTGTATACAAAGGCCTGGAGGTCTGAGTGAGCAATGAAGGATGACTGATGATTGTAGGTACCCAAACAGCGATAGTGCCTTGGGACTCAAAGCTTGACTGTATACAGAGGTTACATTTGTTTTTAATGTGGTTGACTCTGGCTTCTGAGATGGGTTCTGAGATGGGTCTACATAGAGTGTCATTCAAAGGCTTGAAGGGTCGAATGGCCTACTCCTGCACCTGTTGTCTATTGTCTACTGTGATTAATGTCGGCCTTCCCACAAGTACCCTGAGAGTGAATGATTAAAATAAATATAATCCCCATGTTATTACCTGTTCTCACATTCAGATCCACAGCGGTGCTCTCTTGCTGGCATGCCCTGGACACCATGGTTACAGTGTATGCAGTTCCCGGTTCCAGTCCTGACACGATCCACTCCATCTCCTGAGTCGCTGTCTCACTCACAACAATATTATCCTTCCACACCTGCACAACGTAGGTCTGCTCTTCATTTGTATCTATTGTCCAAGTTAATTGAAAGCCTTCGCTGGTAATGCTGGATACAGCCAAGTTGGTGACTGAGGATGGAGCTGGTATCAAATGTAAGAACTGGTTAGTTCCAGTCAAGTCAAGTTTATTTGTCACATAAGTTAGCACCTCATAGCAACATGGTTGCCAAGAACTGGAAGCAAAGTAAGTTCCAGATCCTTATGCCCCTGTCCCACTTAGGAAACCTGAACGGAAACCTCTGGAGACTTTGCGTCCCACAAAAGGTTTTCCGTGCAGTTCCTGGAGGTTGCAGGTGGTTGCCGGAGGTTGCAGGTAGTGGAAACAGGTAGGGAGACTGACAAAAACCTCCGGGAGCTGCACAGAAACGTTGGGTGGGGCGCAAAGTCTCCAGAGGTTTCCGTTCAGGTTTCCCAAGTGGGACAGGGGCATAAATTTGTTGGGGGGAAGGCAAGATTTATTGCTCATTCCTATTAAACACAAGGTTAAGGTGATAGACTTTTCCTCTGAAGAGTTATTTGACAGCACTCTTTTAGATTTAGATAGAGATACATTCTGCACAGTGGGGCAGCTGGTAGAGCCGCTGGTAGAGCTCACAACGCCGGAGACCCGGGCTCAATCCTGACCATGGGTGCTGTCCATGTGGAGTATGCACCTTCTCCCTGTGGCCACATGAGTTCCCTTCATGTGCTCCGGTTTCCTCACACATCCCAAAGATGTGCGGGTTTGTAGGTAAAATGGCCTCTGTAAATTGCCCCCAGCAGGTAGAGAGTGGGTGCAAACATGGGATAACATAGAACTAGCGTAAACAGGTGATTGTCTACTCAGTGGCCCAAAGGGCGTGTTTCCATGCTGTACTGTCAATCAAACAATTTAGTCAGCTCCAAGTTATTGGCCAATTGGTGCTGACATGTGCATAACTTTAATCCAAAGGTAATATACAGTAAATAGGCTCAGTCCGCCTAAGCCTACCTGATCTCCCAGTTGCTAAACACTTTAACGTTGCCTATTTCCTTCGCTCCATAGATGCTGCCTCACCCACTGAGTTTCTCCAGCATTTTTGTCTACCTTCGATTTTCCATCATCTTCAGTTCCTTCTTAAACACTTTAACACCCCCTCCCATTCCCACACTGACCTTTCTGTCCTGGGCCTCCTCCACTGTCAGAGGCCCAGTGCAAATTGTAGGAACATATTTCGCTTGGACAGCTTACACCCCAGTGGTATGAATATTGACTTCTCTAACTTCAAGTAACCTTTGCTTTTCCTCTCTCTCCATGCCTCCCCCTTCCCAGTTTCTCCGACCAGTCCTACTGTCCCCCTAATTAAATGTTATCTCTGTTTGCTTCATTGTCACCTTCTCCTAGCTAACAATGATCTATTCTATATTTTCCTCGAACCTTGCCCCCTTTGATGTCTTGTTTTCACACATCATATAACATATATAACCATATAACAATTACAGCACGGAAACAGGCCATCTCAGCCCTTCAAGCCCGTGCCGAACACTTATTTTCCCCTAGTCCCATCTACCTGCACTCAGACCATAACCCTCCATTCCTTTCCCGTCCATATACCTATCCAATTTATTTTTAAATGATAAAATCGAACCTGCCTCCACCACTTCAACTGGAAGCTCATTCCACACAGCTACCACTCTCTGAGTAAAGAAGTTCCCCCTCATGTTACCCCTAAACTTCTGTCCCTTAAGTCTCGTCATGTCCTCTTGTTTGAATATTCCCTACTCTCAATGGGAAAAGCTTAACAACGTCAACTGTGTCTATCCCTCTCATCATTTTAAAGACCTCTATCAAGTCCCCCCTTAACCTTCTGCGCTCCAAAGAATAAAGACCTAACTTGTTCAACCTTTCGCTGTAACTTAGTTGCTGAAACCCAGGCAACATTCTAGTAAATCTCCTCTGTACTCTCTCTATTTTGTTGACATCCTTCCTATAATTAGGCGACCAAAATTGTACACCATACTCCAGAATTAGCCTCACCAATGCCTTGTACAATTTAACATTACATCCCAACTTCTATACTCAACTTCTATACTCCTTATCTCGGTGTCTCCATCTCCCATGACTCTCAGACTGAAGAGGGGTCTCGACCCGAAACGTCACCCATTTCCTTCTATCCAGAAATGCTGCCTGTCCCGCTGAGTTACTCCAGCATTTTGTGTCTACTTTTCATATAATTTATAAGCAGCTAATCTCAGATCAAGGGATTTTTCTTGAATGCTCTTACACAGGCGATAGAAAAAAAAATTGGTTGGCAAAGTATGCTGAATGCCTGACCGCAAGTTTGAGATTGTCACGGTCCAGAGCATAAGAACCAAAAGTTACATAACAACTTGTTTTGGTACAGCAAGTGGTTATGTTTGGAATGCCCTGCTAGTAGCAGTAATGGTGCAGATTAATTTACGGTATGCAGAAGAAAGCTGGATAAATATTTGAAAGGGAAATAAATATTGCAAGGCCTTCACGTGTAGAGGACAGAAGAGTGAACAACATTAATTGTCCTTGCTTAGAGCAAATAGAGATTGGATAAGCCAAATGGTCTTTTTGCATTAAGAACCAAGGAACTGCAGAAGCTGGTTAATAAGCAAAAGGACCCAAAGTGCTGGAGTAACTCAGCAGGTCAAGCAGCATCGAATGAGAACAGAGTCTGAAGAAGGGTCTCTTTACTTTACTTTAGAGTTACAGATAAAGTATGATTCGGCCCACCGAGTCCACACCGACCAGTGATCACCCCACATACCGGCACCATCCTAGACACTAGGGACCATTGATAATATTACAGAAAGCAATTATCCTGCAAACCTTTACATCTTTCTAGTGTGGGAGGAAACCGGAGCATCCGGAGATTACACATGCAGTCACAGGGAAAACATCCAAACTCCGCACAGACAGCACCCGTAGTCACGATTGAACCCTGATCTTTGGTGCTGCAAAGGCAGCAAGTCTACTGCTGTGCTATTGTGTCACCCACTGTGTCTTGACCTGAAATATTATCTATCCATGTTCTCCAGAGATGCTGCCTGACCCGCTGCATTACTGCAGGACTTTATGTCCTTGTGTGGCCCCTTTGCATGCTGTAACTTTTAAATCTATGATATCTGTGAATTACACATACACAGAATTGACGAAATTGCTATCAAGTGATGGCAGCAAACGCAGGCAACTTGACCAACGTTACCACTGCCACAATGTGAGCTAAGATATATTGAACCGTGATTATTTTCAAAACTAACAAAAACCATCACACAGACACAAAGTGCATTGTAACTCAGTGGGTCAGGCAGCAACCCTGGAGAAAAAGGATTGGGACCTTTCTTCAGACCCGACCTGAAACAACATCCATCCTTTATCTCCAGACATGTTGCCTGACCCGTTGAGTTACTCCAGCATTTTGTGTCTATCTTCGGTACATACCGGCAAATGTAGTTCCATTCTATGCAAAACTATCCCATGCTTTTTAAAAAAGTTACTCTGCTTGCATTTGGAAATGTGTACAGCAATATAGAACAGAAGAAACTCTATGCATCAGTGAAAATGATGGGATAAAATACATACAGCATAAAGGCACGTCTGCAAATGGAAAATCCGTCGTGAATCCTGGTCTATTCAAGTAGACAGTCAATGTAGAGACAAAGTCCATGGCAGACCGTTTGGCTCTGATGTTTGTGGTTTCTGCTGATCAAAAAAAAAAGTTTTATCATTCGTTCCAAGGCAAATGAGAGTAGGCGAGAAACTTGAAATTATCGCATCAATATTTATTGGGATTACATACAGTTTCAATCCACAATGTTATAATGATACTTTAAATTTCTGCAGTAGTTCAAGGGAGTTGTACATACTGTACACACATGCCATAAATCTGTATGGAAGAATTAATCTGTGAATTTAACCATTTCATTTATTGTTTGTGACTGTCAGTTCTAACTGCACCAATTTTAGCGCAATGCCTTGATATGTTCAAACCACAGAAACACACAGTCTGAAGAAGGGTCTCAACCCGAACTGCCAACTATTCAGGTTCTTCAGAGATGCTGCCTGGCCTACTGCGTTACACCAGCACTATGTGGCCTGTAGGCCTTTGATATGTTCAACTAAAGCTGAAGTGAAAAAGAAACAGGCAGTGGAGATCAGACTGTCCCTGAATTTCCTCTCATTTATTTCATAGAAATTTGAGCAGCGTGTTTAGTGGGCTGGCAATCCACTCCTATTCATTTTACACGTCACCCAAGTCGAGAGTTCAACTGTTGGATAATCTTTGCCAGAACATCACGCAGGGTTGGTCAATTCTGTTGGATCTTGCATTTAGTGATAGTTTTGCTCTTCTTTTTAGTTTAGCTTATTGTCACGATACCAAGGTTGGGAGAAAGGAACACCTTGTGTCAGCCGGTCAGTGCCATAGAATCGTAAACACTTAGCATAGAAGAAGGCAGTCATCTTATTGTGTCCATGGTGGATGAAAACACCATTGAATTTAGGTTAATTCCACATCCTAAGTCCATAACACTAGCTACATCACCTCAAATATTCACTCTTCACACTTTTAAAATAGTTTCTACCATCAGCACCCCTTTCAGGCAAGCTTTCCTCATTGAGATAGTTCCCCAGTCCTCATATAGACGTCTCTGTATCCTCTGTTGTGTTATCAAAGCCACAAGTGATTAATTGTGACCCAGGTTAGTTTAGTTTGGTTTAGAGATACAGCACGGAAACAGGCCCTTTGGCCCACCCAGTCCGTGCCAACCAACAATCACCCCCCTTCACACTAGTTCTATTCTAAACACTAGGGACAATTTACAGAAGTCAATTAACCTACAAACCTGCACTTCTTTAGGATGTGGGAGGGAACCAGAGCACCCGGAGAAAACCCACATGGCCATAGGGAGAATGTACAAACTTTGTACAGATTGCACCCATGGTCAGGATCGAACCCAGGTCTCTGGCACTGTAAGGCAGCAACTCTACTGCTGCGCCACCGTGCCACCCCGAAACATCCTTTTGCCTTAACTCAACCAAGCAATAGGCCTCAACTTCACAACATGCTCATAAGTAGAATGTTCCAGTTCCCACGCTCACCTCCTGAGGACTTTGAGAATGAGACAGCCATCCTGTTGGGGATGTGCAGTAAATGATGGCGAGCCAAGGCCCGTTTAGGACATTACCTGTTTTTATGTTCAGCTCAGTGGCAACACCCTCTTGTTCACAAGATCTTGAGGCGACACTCACAGTGTATTCAGTCCCTAGCTCCAATCCTGACACAGTCAAAGCCAGTTCCAGGGTTTCGGTTTCCTTCACAACACTGCCATCCTTCAACAACTGGACATTAAACGTTTGCTCTTCGTAGTTGTCTGTTGTCCAGGTTATGTGAAAACTCTTGGTGGTGATATTGAAAACTGTCAAGTTTATAATTGGCGATGGAGTGGCTGGTAATGTAAATGAACAGTCATTACATGACATTACACAAATGCCTGTCAGAAATATAATACGTTTACAAGATAACTTCTCCAAGATGCAATTACACAAGTATTTGAAACCATGACTACACTTTTTCGTTAAAGACCAAAGCAACTAACAATTATATTAACAGTACTAATTGACTGCCAGTCAAAAATCACACAGGAGGATTTTTTTTAAAATAACCTTGCAGTAATAAATTATAATATTAAATTACATTAACAAGTAGAAATCAATATTTTGTTTAGTAAGCCAAGTGTTTTTGGAGCAGATGGTTATGATGAAAGAAAGCCAAGCAAGGAGTAGAGTGATATTGTGATCATGTTACAGAGACACTAATCTGGAGAACTAGATAAAGTAATGCAGATGCTGATTCACACCAAAGATAGACACAAAATGCATCTCTGGATAGAAGGATTGGATGACTGAAGAAGGGTCTCAACCCGAAACGACACCCATTCCTTCTATCCGGAGATCCTGCCCGCCCTGCTGAGTCACGACAGCATTTTGTGTACATTTTAGATAAAGTAATGACTAGACAAATCCCACCATGGCAGCTGATAAATTTCAATCTGATCCATTAAATACATTTGAGAAAGGGATGGAAGATCACAACAACAACAACTGCAATCAACAAACCATGGGATTGTTGTAAAAATGCATTGGATTTATTAAAGTTCAGTGAAGGAAATCTGCTGCTCTGATCTGGACAGTCCACTTGTAACTCTTTGTTTCTACCTAACAACAAGCTAATTCACTTAAGATAGACACAAAATGCTGGAGAAACTCAGTGGGACAAGCAGCATCTTTGGAGAGAAGGAACGGGTGACGCTTCTTCCAACTGAGAGTCAGGGGAGAGGGAGTCTAGAGATATGGAAGGGTAAGCTGTGAAAACAACTGATCAAAGCAGATGATAATTACAAAGTGTCGTATGGTTCATTGATAGCTGAAGGGAAGGTGACAACGCAGCATACAATCAATAATATTTAATCATAGGACAGTAGAAATAATCAGAGAACTAGGATGGGGGAGGGACGGCAACAAGAGGGAAAGTAAGGGTTAGAGAACTCAATATTCATACCGCTGGGTTATAAGTCGCCCAAGCTAAATTTGAGGTGCTGTTCCTCCCATTTGAGTTGGGTCTCACTCTGACAGTGAGGAAATTCACATAACAGTCCTCTCAAATGACCTCAGCAGCCACTTAGTACACGTGGTACTCCAACTGTAACTGCTCAGACAGGAAGTCTCTGCAGAGGGTAGTGCGGGGAGCAGAGAGGATCATTGGCGAATCCCTACCCTTGGTACAAGAACTGTTTCAGAGCCGCTGCCTGAAAAAAGCACTGAGAATAGCTATGGACAGACTGCGCCCCCTCCACACACATCTGGATCTCCTGCCATCAGGCAAGAGATACTGTAGCATCAAAGCCCGGACTACCAGACTGCTAAACAGCTTCCTTCCACAGGCTGTGAGGCTGCTAAACAGTCACTCCACCTGATTCTGCTGCTTTGCACTGACAATTTAATAACTCTGGCACTGGCCACTTAAATCAGCTGCCCTGGACATTTTATGACTGTTTTTACTGTATTTTAATGTTGCTGTTTTTACCTGCACTTTTTAACTATTCGTACTGTTTTATCAGGGACTGGATTGTTTTTATTATGTGTGAAATGTTTGAGTTTTATGTGCGATGTTCCGGTATTCCCTGGGAAACGTTTTCTCATTTTGCATTGTACAATTGTTGCTTTGCAAGATGACAATAAAGGTTGATTGATTGATTGATTGATTGACTTAGATTCAAGATACAAGATTCAAGATTCAAGGTTCAATTTAATTGTCACAGGTACCAATAAAGGTACAGTGAAATAGTAAGATTAAACGAGAGCTTACCAGTTCGAAGTTTGACCGTTATTTTATGAGGAGTAACGTTGAGGGATTACGTGAAGAACCCGCCAGGACGCATGCGTGTCATTCTTCAAAGCAGCGGTGTGAAATCACAGATGACAGTAATGACTGAACATAGTAAGATTAGAGAAGAGGATACCAGTTGAACTTTATGATCAAGGGTGGGAGCGGAGGGCACGTAATCCCTCAACGTTACTCCTCATAAAATAACGATCGAACGTCGAACTGGTAAGTTCTCATTTAATCTTACTATTTTACTTCGGAGTCACGTGAGTGACTACGTGAAGATTTCAAAGCTCTGGGATTTCATGCCGTGGTAACGAGTCCATGCATCACATCTGCCTTAATTGATTAAGGGAGGAATTGTGTTAACATGTTTAAACATGAATCCGACATTGAAAATCCATGATAAATTTATTAACAACAAATTATAGCCCCTATTTCATGGGGTGAAATCATATTAGAGAACTTAAAATTGAATCTGCAAAAGTTCCAGGATTAACCACTGGTTTATGGTAGAATTGTTGGAATGTTTTTTTCCCTTGACCATCCTGCTGTCTCCAGGATTTGGTCATCGGTACGTCCAACTCCATAGCTGCCAATGTAGCTGCAGCCCTGGTGGAATGAGATTTGAATATATTAGTAGCCACCCCAGCTGTTGTTAAAACCTGTTTCAGCCATCTGGAAATAGTTTGAACCAACACTTTTTTGTGGGGTTGCTTGTGGCTGATTAGTAGTGCCATCTCATTGCCTCTGATGTTTTTGGTGTTCTCCATATATAACAATAAATGTCTTATTATACAGAGACGATCATCTATAGGGTAAGCCCTAAATTCTATTTTGAGGCCTGATGATCCCGGTCTGTTCTGTTTGACTAATTCGTGAATATGAAAAGTTATATTTCTTGTTGAAGAAGTCATATTGTCCAGCCTTAACTTATGTAAAGACTGTACCCTTTGTGCTGTGACCAAAGCCATCAGCATGACTGTTTTATGCGTCAGTTTTTGCAGGGACAGAGCTGTTGCTGGAGACCAGTTCCTTAGCAACGTTAGGACAATACTCACATCCCATATTTGAGAGTACCTGGTTCTTGGGGGATTGATATTAAAAATTCCCCTCATAAGTTTGGTTACCAGGGGGTGAGTCCCAACAGAATGACGCTCTGATCCTCACCATAGATATGCTGAAAGGGCATTTCTGGCGCAGTTAATGGCACTGTAACTGAGCCGCTCATCATAATGGAGGCCTGCCAGGTATTCCAGAACAGACGTTATGTTCATCGAGCTGTAAGTGATGTTGTTTCTGTGACAATATATCTCCCATTTCCTGATGTATACCAGATATTGTTTTTTGGTGGACTGCCTGTGAGCCGCTGAGATAATGTTCAATGTTCGGTCCGTCAGTCCCAGTTCCAGTAGAGGTTTCTTTAGACTCTACAAATTAATAAGTTTGTCGTATTATGACATGGATGGCTATCCCCAGTTACGGGATGAACCAACAAATCTGGTCGTTTCAGGATGGTGATACATGGTTCTAAGACCATGTCGAGTATCACAGGGAACCATGGTTGAGTAGGCCAATCGGGCACTACCAAAATACCAGACGCCGAGTCTTGTTGTATTTTGCGTAATACCCGACTGATGAGGCAGAAAGGAGGGAATGCATAGAAAAACAATTTCCCCCAATGCAGCGAAAAAGCATCTATCGCTGATGCCCCAGGGTCTGGTTCCCAAGAAACATAGTTTGGTAACTGGTGATTGAGTCTAGATGCAAATAGATCGATATCTGGTGTTCCATACCGTGCTACAATATCAGCAAATACTTTTATATCCAACATCCATTCGATGTTTTCATTGAATTTGCGTGACCTGGTGTCTGCCACTGAATTTAGGTTACCTGGTAGGTAAGTAGCTGATATCCAAATATTTCTCTGGATACACCATTGCCAAATTGTATTAGCCAGATTGTCACATGATGTCGATTTGATTCCACCCATATGGTTAATATATGCCACCACGGTGGTATTGTCAATCTGTAGTCTAACATGCTGGTGATATATTCCAGAACAGTATGACTTTAGGCCATAGAACGCACCCAACATTTCCAGGTAGTTTATGCCAAGTGTCTGTAGTAATGATGCCTCCTGTGCATTCCATCTACCTCCACAGCTGGAGATGGAATTGGTAGCACCCCAACGAAGTGCACTAGCATCAGTTTGTAGCACCACTGAGGGGTTGCTGATAATGATAGGGCTGGAACAATGCCGAATGTTATCCCTCCATCATTTTAATTCCATAATTGCTTTGATTGGTAGCTTCATTGGTCTGTCAAAATGACCAGCATTAATTTTGAGTGCTTGTATTTTTGCCCTTTGTAAATTTTGATAATACAAAGGTCCAAATTGCGTGGCTGGATAAGCAGCCACTATTTTGCCAATCACCCTGGCTATCAATCTGATAGATGGTTCACTGATGTCAATGAGGTTGTTACAGGCCTCAGTTAAGACTGTAGCCTTGTCCTTTGGTAAAGTCACCGACATGTGAACTGAGTCAATAGTGAACCCCAATTAATCCATTATGGTGGAAGGCATTAGTTTAGATTTAACTGGATGGATGATAAACCCCAGTTTCTCAAACAAGTGTTTGGTGGCTGATACAGCTAGTTTCGCTAATTCCAAAGTTTTGCCCACAATTAATATGTCATCTAGATAGGCCATGATCATATGTTTTTGTTTCCGAAGATACGCTAGGGCTGGTTTCAAAATTTTTGTAAACAGCCTGGGGGCTGATGTTAATCCATTTGGTAGAGCTCTATAATGCCAGTGCTGCCCCATCCAGTTGAATTTTAAATAACGTCTGTGGTCAGTCCGTATAGGCACTGAATAGTAAGCATCTTTTAAGTCGATGCTAGCCATGAAGTAGCCTTTGGAAATCAATTGTTTGGCAGTAACAAAGGTTTCCATTTTGAAATGAATATATTGCACACATGTATTCAATTTGGTCAAATCTATGATGATGCGACAACCACCATCTTTTTTTGTTTTTGGTAAAGATATTAGACACAAATTCCAGAGAATCGTGTTGGGTTTTTTCAATTACCCCCTTTGCGTGAAGTCTCACCAGTTCAGCATGTGCTTCTAATTTTTCTTTTCGTGAAAGTACGAACGTTCGGTTTGGTACATGCTGAACTGGGGGGCTATTTTTGTGCACATATTCAATGGTATATCCCTGGAGACTGTTTAGGATATAAGTATCTGTAGTTAATGTACTCCATGCATCCCAAAAGAAGTGTAATCTTCCACCGATATGTGTATTATCCACACTTCCTATAATTTGTAAGAGACCAGACACACCTACCTCCATGGTTACCAGTGGAAGGTTTATTTCTTCCTGTGTAGTCTTCGAGGAGGCTGAGGCGCCGGTGTCTGGGTTTGGGTTTGGGTTTGGGGTTTGCGCATTTTCCACGAAGGCCGGTCTGGGCCATGGCCTAAAAAAGACAGCTGTCCTGTATGCCCGGCCTTTCACCAGCTTCTCTTGTTCTGCTGGTGGGTGCGTAAGGGTGCTGTCTTTGGCTGTGGGAGGCCCTTGCTGTTGTCGCCTTTATGAGCCCCAGGGTTTTTGCCTCCTCATCGAGCTCCTTAACCTGCTTGGACAGATTTCCCCCCAATAATAATATTGGTGGCTTTGTGTCTCCAGATTTGCACAGGCCTGCAAATTTTTGATTTAAGGCAGGTCGGATTGCACTCTTTCTGATACTATTGATTTCATACTGTGTATTGCAGAATAGTGCCTGTGCATCCTGTTGTTCTTGCGACATTTCCTTCCCACCCACTGTGCGAGCGAATGCTGTGATCCCTGCTGTTAGTAGTTTTAGTATTTTCTGGAGCTTGACATCCAGGCTTCTAACTCCTGCTCCGACGTGTTTCCAGATACAATTATTCACAACTGGAACATTCAGGGATACGCAATTTCCTGGTGCCAGAGATTTGGCAGTGGTGTCCATCACAGCCTGTTCCTGTAGTTGCTTGAATGACAGGAAATCAATGCTGGCAGCTAGTTTTTGTTCTAGATTTTTTCCAGTCTGATCTGGCTGTATGTAGTTGGACACCATGTCCAGTAGATATTCTCCTTCCTGCACCCCCTGCACACTTGTAGTTTGTTCGGCAAACTCCTCTTCAGGGTCAGCCCAGAATTGACCACCAGTACTCCCCTCTGACGAGGGAGATGCACTGTGCAGCCCTACGTAAGGTGCTGCTGTGGGTGTTATTTATAACCCATGGTGACTAGACTCCATTTCCCGGAGTCTGTCACGTTGGAGCATTTGCTCCATAAGCCGCTCCATTCGGCTCCAGCGCTCACGTTCGCTGGCCGCTCGCAGCTCCTCAAAGTCGGACTCATCAGAGTCAACGGCTCTGTTTGTTTTTCGTTTTGCCTTCCCGCCCGGCCGCGGTGTTGATCTGGCCAGTGCGGGGGCTAAGTCGGGCACAGCTAATCCCATTACGGGTGATTCCTATGCCACCGGCCGCTGCTGGCTGCCCGCAACTCCGCGGTCCTCCCCTGCCAGCTTTGTCGCAGCTCTAGTTGACTTTTTCGATTTATCCATCATTTCCCCACCTGTGAAACAGTATGGGAACACTAATGACCGCAGAGTAACCACTTACCTGTCGGTCCCGGCTTTTAAACTTGCCGCTGCGGAGGAACGTCGTTCCACCCCGCCTGTCGTTTCGCAATGCGTGTAGCGATATGACACGCATGCGTCCTGGCGGGTTCTTCACGTAGTCACTTACGTGACTCCGAAGTAGAATTCTGTATCAGCAATAAAGGTTGTTTTTGTGAGCAGTTTCCACATGATATATGAATGCAAAATGTAAAGTTCATACATGATTCTTAAAATACAATGCAATAAAGTAATATAACTAGATGCAGAGTGCTGCAGTGACTCAGTGGGCCAGGTGCCAGTTTCTCTACATCAAAGTAAGTATAACCATATAACAATTACAGCACGGAAACAGGCCATCTCGGCCCTACAAGTCCGTGCCGAACAATTATTTTCCCCTAGTCCCATCTACCTGCACTCAGACCATAACCCTCCATTCCTTTCCTATCCATATACCTATCCAATTTATTTTTAAATGATAAAATCAAAACATGCCTCCACCACTTCCACTGGAAGCTCATTCCACACAGCTACCACTCTCTGAGTAAAGAAGTTCCCCCTCATGTTACCCCTAAACTTCTGTCCCTTAATTCTGAAGTCATGTCCTTGAATCAATAAAGCTGATATTTTACCAGAATTCATGAGCATACAAATAGCTACGTCAGCCTGACACTGAAGCATTGAGATGATACAATATTTGTTCTGTGTTATAGTTACATCAAACACAATGACCAGGTTCTACTCCATAAGATTATGAGGCATAGTCAGAGTCATAGTCATACAGTGTGGAAACAGGCCCTTCCGCCCAACTTGCCCACACCGACCAACAAGTCGCATCTACACCAGTCCCACCTGACTGCGTTTGGCCCATATCCCTCTAAACCTGTACATCAATGTACCTGTCCCAATATTTCTTAAACTTTGCCATGGTACCTGCCTCAACTATCTCAACTGGCAGCTCGTTCCATACACCTACCACACTGCGTGAAAAAGTTAGCCGCCAGGTTCCTATTCAATCTTTCCCCTCTCACCTTAAACCTACGTCCTCTGGTTCTCAATTCCCCTACTCTGGGCAAAAGACTCTACCCGATCTATACCTCTCATGATTTTGTACACATACGAGCAGAATTAGGTCATTTGGCCCATTGTGTCTGCTCTGCAATTTGATCACAGCTGATCTATTTTTTCCTCTCAACCCCATTCTTCTGCCTTCGTCCTGTAACCTTTGACATCCTACACACAAACTAGCTGGGAACCTATCGATCCCTGCTTTAAAAATACCCAATGACTTGGCCTGAATTCACAGATTCACCACACTCTCCCATTTTCCTGTAGTTCAACATGACTCGATAGACTGTACTGATTTGCAGAACCTCCCAAACTCATGAAACGTGCTGCATAAATACATCTTCTTGTTCATGGAACACAATCTTATTTTCTGTTTAAAATGAGTTAAGAATTCAGTTCTCCAGCAGCAGGTGAGAAAGCTGTCAGCTTTAGGTTTACAAGCAAGTCACAGAACCACAGGTGATTAATTGTATGATTTATGATGTATTAATTTATATGAGATTGTAATGTTCTATTTTTGGTTTGTGGAGGATGAATTGTTGACATTGAGGGCAGGTTTAGTAATGGGTGTGCTTCTGCTAATCTGATGGCATTTGATGAGGATAGTCATCGGAAAGTTTTTCTATTGTAAAATGAACACAATTTACTCGAGTAAAGATTCCTGAGATGCACTGACCTTTATAAATGCTATCACTGCACAACCCCAAGAGATAAAAGAAAATTAAGAGATAAAAGTTTTGTTGAATATTTCTGAAATAAAAAACATCTCAAAGGCATTTGTAGAATTAATCCTAAACATTTCTTTCGAATATAGATGTTCAGTCACCCATGTAAAACCTAGACTTTTGTTGATAGGAAAATATAGTTGTCCAGCACAAGTTCATAACCAGTGCTATTTCAAGTGACCTCCAGCACAGTGGTATTAAAAAAAAGGATCGTCCAAACCAGTTTACATATTGTCCAAACCAAAATGGCCACTCCAGTTTTTACATGACATCATGTTTGGCATAGACATTGTGGGACAAAGGGCCTGTTTCTTTGCTGCACTGTTCTATGTTCTAATAAGGTGACAGACCGGTCGTGAACTGAGGCAAATTACTCAGACAAGTGTCCAACAGCACAAATAGGATTGGATTAAATGTGTCCCAGAGCCACATATTAGGGCAGTGGCTGGCGACATAAGTTGACAGCGAGGAGGTGTGAGATGGAGTACGTGAAACCAGAGGCGGGAGGCACAGAAACTATCTGTTGTTAATGATGAGGAGATGCAATGGAGAACAGTGAGAAAGTTAGAGGTGGTTGCCAGCCCTTGATTAATAAGGACATCAAAGGTTATGGAAAGAAGACAGGAGAATCGGGTTGAGAGGCTATTTTCCTGGCCAGTGCAAATTAATCTGCCCACTAAATAGTGCCCAGAGATCGACAGAGAATCGAGTGGACAAGATGAGAGGTAAAAATTTTGCAAAAAAAAACACTTCAAGAATCTGGTGCAAAACTGGGGCCATTCAGCGCAGCTCCACCTTGTGGCTTGCAGATGCAGTGCTACTGGCAAATGTTTGTAGCAGAAGAGAGACACAAAAAACAGCATCTCTGGAGAAAAGGAATAGGTGACATTTCGGGTCGAGACCCTTCTTCAGACTGAAGTTTAAACCAGCATCTGCAGTTCCTTCCTACACAAATGTTTGTAGCAGACTTTTTCCATCACATTTAATAACAGAATTTACAAGGCATAGAATGTGGTCAAGAAACTGATCTGGGATACTGGATGAAGTACTAAGCCTTCAACAGTTTGTACAGCAGGTTAAAACTATTTGGATTCACAAGGGACTGCAGATGCTGGAATCTGGGAAAAAAAACAAATTGCCCGGAAGAATTCAGTGGGTCAAACAGAATCTGTGGAGATCAAGGGGTGGTTAAAGATTTTGGGTCTGTCCTGATGCAGGGTCTCAACGCAATACTTCAAGCACCTTGCTGCATCCGCAGATGCTGCTTGACCCATTGAGTTTTTTCCATCAGTCTCATTACCATGTATTCCACTACTGTTCTTGGATGAATTGCATTGTTAAGAATACCTATTGCAACACACTGTGGCACATGTTAATGCTAAAGTCTTGTTCCCCTTTCAAGCCTCCCATCAGAATCAAAAAATTACCTTGAGCTACAGATTCAATACTGGAAAATAACGAAATATTCTCAGAAGAATGAATGGTTAGCACTTACAACATGGGGGAACTTCTGTATAGGGAAAGCCAAGGGGGAATCCAGAAGTGTTTGGATAGATGGTCATGGTGGAGACAACTCCGGTAGTAGTCTGTTGAGAACTGGATGTATAACTGAGAGCATCTATAATAGCCTCTGTCAAAATAAAAATAGGTAAATTCAACTTGGGTTACAAGTATTGAGAGGTAGGTACAGACTTAATGAAGACCCTTTGATTCATGACAAACAAAATTACTAAAATTGGCCGCTAGCCAGTCTGTTTGATCTACATTCATAGTCTACTTGGTGTTCAGAGATAGCATTCAGAGATAGCAATCTTACCACATCTTATACCCAAATTTCTCCTTGCCCTCCCCTTCTCTGAAGCACCTCCTCTAGTGATGTATCCTGGTCTTATGGAGTTCATAATGGCCCTGTCCCACTGTACCAGTTCATTCAAGTGCTCTCCCGAGTTTTAAAAAAAAATCGAACTCGTGGTAAGCATGTCGAATGTACGTAGTGGGTACGTCGGGCCTCGAGGACGTCTCTTAGCGGCTCGTAACGCTGATGGCAGGTGCTCGGGAAACGCGGTAAGCTAGGGAAGACTCGTAAAAAAAAATCAACATGTTGAAAAATGTCCACGAGAGCCCCGAGTACCGACGAGCGACTATTATCATAAATGTCCGAGTTCGAATCAGTGCAAACTCGGGAGAACTCTTTGAATGAACTTGTACAGTGGGACAGGGCTTTAAGGAAGGTTGCTTTTAACTTCAATCTCCAATTGACATTTCAATCCAATCCACGAATATCAAATCTATGAAAATTTCCAGTTCCGAATCATCTGCCTACCGTCATATCTAGCTTTTTTTAAAATATTTGTACCGCAGTTTTCCCTTATTTTCCTTTAGCCAATGGAGAGTAAATCATTGGCTCCCAAAAGATTCCCATCTCAAATGAAGGTCATAATTTTCATTCCTATCTGAACTCTCTCCAACATGTCAAAGTCCATTTGAAAGTATAAGCCACAAGAATACTTGATAGTTGTGCCATACCTTAAACCCATGAAGATTGGGATGTTTTATTAAAGTTTTGAGATGAAGATTACAATTCTCCTAAAAATACAAATTTACAAGAGCGCACGTGAAAGTCCTCCTGAAAATGTGACGCCTAGGCCGGGTGAGGCAGCGGGTCCCGACCTCAACGGGATTACTGCACCGATTTGTGGGTTAAATTTGTCCCCTTCAGTCGGGACTCTGGAACTCCAGCCTGGCTGGAGTCGGCAGGTCCATTCGCATAACCCACTTCCCTGTGAATTGAGCCGATATCTCGGTTTAAACCTGATATTGGGCTAATATGTGCCTCAACTACCTCCGATATCGGGCCGATATCTCGATTCCTGGGCTTCCTAGACAGACAGTTCTGGTACCGTTGGAATCCTCTCGGAGGCTGTGACCTATGTTAAGTCTGGCAAAACGGATAATCCATAAAGGCTCTGGAACCAAGGATGCTGGACAATAAGTGGTAAACCTGTACTGTATGACCTGCCCAATACAAGAAGCATGAATGGGCTATTCTCTTCTCAAGCATGTTCAATTATTAAATGGTGTAAACCTAACCCCATGTCCTCTTCCTATATACCTTATATGCTCAGTTAATAAAAATCTATCAATCTCAGGTTCCGAGATAACAGTTGTTCCAGCATTGATTTCCATTTGCAGGACCTGGGCCATGCTGAGGTATTTTGTACCTTCAAAGGATGGCTCTAACTTTTAGATAATAACATCTTGTCCTAGATCCTCCCAACCAGCAAAACAATTTCTCAAATCCATTCCATCAACTCTTCTCAATATCTTGGAATGGTTCAAAAGTATCTTGTAAAACACAATCAAACACTTAACCATGCAAATTTCATAGAATACAAACATACTTTATGTAAGAAGGAACTGCAGATGCCGGTTCATACTGAAGACAGACACAAAGTGCTGGAATCATTCAGCGGGTCAGGCAGCATCTTTGGAGAAAAGGAACAGGCGATATTTCAGGTCGAAGCTCTTCTTCAGAACGCTGCCCGCTCCTTTTCTCCAAAGATGCTGCCCGACCTGCTGTGTTACTCGAACACTTTGTCTCTGTCTTCAATACTTTACATAATTTTATATTCCCATTAATCCTTAGAGTCCAGTGATGACTGGAATAAATCTTTGCTGATCTTCATCCCAGACTAATATATTCTTCCATGAGTGCAGTAACCAAAAAAGCACACCATTTAGTTTTTAGAGTTTAGTTTTGAGATGCAGCATGGAAAGAGGCCCTTCGGCCCACTGAGTCCGTCCCAACCATCGATCATCCATTCACACTGGTTCAATGCTATCCCACTTTCCCAGCCACTCCCTACACCACGGGAGCAATTTTACAGAGGACAATTAACCTACAAACCCGCACATCTTTGGGATGTGGCAGGAAAACGGAGCACCCGAAGGAAACCCACACAGTCACAGGGATTTCCACACAAACAGCGCCCGAGGTCAGTATTGAACCGGGGTCTCTGGGGCTGTGAAGCAGCAGCTATACCAGCTGCGCCACAGTGCCACCCTAAAGCCAGAGTTTGTTTAACTTCCACCCTCCCTGCACTCCAGTGGATAGGGTGCCCAGTACTTAGCTTCTACCTGTCTTGACACTCATTTCTGTGGCCGCACTCTCCTC
This sequence comes from Leucoraja erinaceus, assembly GCF_028641065.1. NCBI lineage: Eukaryota > Metazoa > Chordata > Chondrichthyes > Rajiformes > Rajidae > Leucoraja > Leucoraja erinaceus. The sequence goes on from NC_073389.1 coordinate 44,992,650, forward strand.
TTCACAGGCTCTGGCGACCACACTGACAGTGTACTCGGTCTCAGGCTCCAAACCCAACACCGTCCATTCCAGTTCCATTGTCTCCACTTCCTTCACAATGCTGTCGTTCTTCAACACCTGCACATTAAACATCTGATCTTCAAATGTGTCCGTTGTCCAAGTCAGGTGGAAGCCAGCAGTCGTCACATTGGAGACAGTTAAGTTTATCACTGGGGTAGGATCTGTTGGAAACATGGTGTTAAAAAAAGTCAATACATGATAACCGGCTGTGCTGTACATGAGAGGAATAGATCGCGTAGACCAGCAGACTCTCTTACCCAGAGTAGGGGAATCAATGACCAGAGGACATAGAAACATAGAAATTAGGTGCAGGAGTAGGCCATTCGGCCCTTCGAGCCTGCACCGCCATTCAATATGATCATGGCTGATCATCCAACTCAATATCCCGTACCTGCCTTCTCTCCATACCCTCTGATCCCCTTAGCCACAAGGGCCACATCTAACTCCCTCTTAAATATAGCCAATGAACTGGCCTCGACTACCCTCTGCGGCAGAGAGTTCCAGAGATTCACCACTCTGTGTGAAAAAAATGAAAAAATGACATAGGTTTAAAGTGACGAGGAAAAGATTTAATAGGAATCTGAGGGGTAACGTTTTCACACAAAGAGTGCTGGGTGTACGGAACGAGCTGCCAGAGGAGGCAGTTGAGGCAGGTATTATCGCAAAGTTAGACAATTAGACAGGTACATGGATAGGACAGGTTTAGAGGGATATGGGCCAAATGCAGGCAGGGGGACGAGTGTAGCTGGGACTGTGTTGGCCGGTGTAGGCAAGTTGAGCCAAAGGGCCTGTTTCCATGCTGTGTGACTATAAACCATAGAGACGCAAAGGTCAAAACGGTGGCGTAGCGGTTGTGCTACAGCCTTACAGCATCAGAGACCCGGGGTCGATCCTGACTACAGGTGCTTGTCTGCACAGATTTTGTACATTCTCCCTGTGACCTGCGTGGGTTTTCTCCAAGATCTTCAGTCTCCACCCATGCTCCAAAGACTTACAGGTTTGTAGGTTAATTGGATTTGTATAAATGTATAATTGTCCCTACTATGTGTCGGGTAGAGTTAATATGTTGCTGGTCGGCGCGGACTCGGTGGGCCGAAGGGCCTGATTCCACGCTGTATCTCTAAACTAAACTAAAAGACTCCAGCTGGTTCGAAGCTGCAGCTGGATGACTTACAGCAGCCTGGGGCTCGACTAGTTCAGGCACCGCTGAGACTGAGCACATGGACTGGACGCAGCCTGCAGTGAAGCAGTGGAAACATAGAAACATAGAAAATAGGTGCAGGAGTAGGCCATTCGGCCCTTTGAGCCTGCACCGCCATTCAATATGATCATGGCTGATCATCCAACCCAGTATCTGTTCCTGCCTTCTCTCCGTACCCCCTGATCCCTTTAGCCACAAGGGCCACATCTAACTCCCTCTTAAATATAGCCAATGAACTGGCCTCAACCACCTTCGGCGGCAGAGAATTCCAGAGATTCACCACTCTCTGTGTGAAAAAAGTTTTCCTCATCTCGTTTCTAAAAGATTTCCCCCTTATCCTTAAACTATGACCCCTTGTTCTGGACTTCCCCAACATCGGGAACAATCTTCCTGCATCTAGCCTGTCCAACCCCTTAAGAATTTTGTAAGTTTCTATAAGATCCCCCCTCAATCTTCTAAATTCTAGCGAGTACAAACCGAGTCTATCCAGTCTTTCTTCATATGAAAGTCCTGACATCCCAGGAGCAGCGGTGGAAGATGCCTACAACATTGCCTGGCCAGGCCGACCCTGCAATGCTGCCAGGGCAATGTGCCTTTATGGTCAGCTGCACTTAAATCAATTTGGACTTCGAAAATGGTGCCAAAACCTAGTGACTCTTGTATATGGTGCTTATCTGTATGGAGTATGTACGTTCTCCCCGTGACCTGAATGGGTTTTCCCCGGGAATTCGTTACCTCCCAATCTCCAAAGACGTACAGGTATGTACGTTAATTGTAAATTGTCCCTAGTGCGTGTCGGATAGCGTTAGTGTACGGGGACCGTTGGTCAGCGCGGACTCGGTGGGCCGAAGGGCCTATTTCCGCACTGTGTCTCTAAACTAAACTAAGCTAAACTAAAGAAAGGTAAAGGTTTTAAGAAATTTGGCAAGGGGCAATGGTGAGAAGAGAAATTATTTACATAACGGATTGCAATAATATGGAATCAAATTTCACACTGGAAAGGAACTAGTGAAATGGTTCGCGTGTTGTACAAACACTCATCTATATAATTAAAAGTTTCATCTTGACCACTTCCTGTTTGCACTGCATATTGATTTTAGAAAAAACACTACCACTTACGGCTGTGATTTTTTGCCATCTTATTCAGTCACCCTCCGCTGCGCAGGACAAGAGGGTTTTTCCCATCGATCAAAAATAAAAGAATTATTAGTGTTTAAAAAATGTTGAGATTCTCTCTCCTATCACTCACTGCCATGAAGGCCATGCCCCTTCCGGTGGGAGGGAGGAGGGACTATAAATCCTGGAAGTATGGGCGTGGCTCAGTCTCTGCAAGATGGAGGAGGGAGAGGTCACCTTGGTGGCCTTGCACCCTGCTTGAAAATGTATGAAACTGCTTTTGAATTGGGTAGCCTTGTACCCTGCTTGAAATGGTAGGAAACTGCATTTGAATTTGGTGGCCTTGCACCCTGCTTGAAATGGTACGAAAATGCATTTGAAATTGGTGGCCTGCACTCTGCTTGAAATGGAATTTCAAGGAATAGCCGTGAGTCAACTGCCAGCCCACCAGCCGTGAGTGAGTGAGCTGCCAGCACACCAGGCTTGAGTGACTGAGCTGCCAGCCCAAGAATCTATTTGGCCCACAATGTCCATACTAGCCCTCTGGAAACCAGTCCCTTCAGCCCACAATACCCATACTAGCACTCCAGAAAGTCCCCCCCCCCCCCCCACCGGCCACCAATATTGGAATTGGTGGCGAGGTGGAATATTGTGTTGGGGCACCAGCACTCCCATGTGAACATGGGACCCAACAGGTCCCACTTAGTCTAGTTTAATATTAAATCACACAGTTTAGTATTAGTACAAAAGCGATAGCTGCCAAGTTAAGTCTCTCTGTCGTCTGTTGCACCCCGTCACCTGATCACCCAGATCGGCGTTGATTGGTCGGCACAGGTCATGCCAGTTCACACAAGATCGCAAGCTCAAGAAACGAAGGTTCGAGACCAAAGTGGTTCGGCCAACAGATGGCGCCACACTAGGCTATATACTTAAATCAGAAGATATTTTAGATGTTTGATTCTCTCATGACATGATTCATACATACAAATGGCTGAATAGATCATTCAAACGGGAAAGAGGGACCATGGATTGGAAGTGAACAGTAGCTCTCTGGCCGGAGTTTCTGCAAGTTGCCAGTATCAAATTCACAGGGAATTTTACTAACCAAGATCTCTGCTAAACTGAATGCTCAGGCAGCATTTAGTCACCTACTCTTGCACCTCTTCACCCCAGATGCCCAGATTCTAATGGACATCCAGCCCACACCTTTGCTAGTGCCGAGAAATACAGTCATAAAGTCCTACAGCAAGAAAACGGGCCCTTCGGCCCAATTTTCCCATGCTGTCCAAGATGCCCCATCTGCACTAGTCAAATGACAATAAAATATATTATTATTATTATTATTATTATTATTATTATTATTATTATTATTATTATTATTATTATTATTATTATGTACCGATGAAGTTCAAAGTTTAAAAGGGCAACTAAGTGGTGGTACATTTTGTTTATGTAAATGCATTCCATAACTGGACTCTAGGATGAGCATCAGATTCATACCCATGCACTGGCCTGAATGAGCTTTATGTTTCATGTGTATTAGATTTTCACAGAGAGTTCTCTTGATCAATTCTCGCAACTTTGGTGAAATTGCTGGAGAAATGGGTTTTGAAAGTGCAGTAGAAAATCAGGAGAACCCTGTGGAAATTAAACCATTAAAGATTTCAGCCACTTGCTTTGTGAGCAACGACTGGCTTACATGTAACTTGTTCTTAGTTTAGAGATACAGCGCGGAAACGAGCCCTTTGGCCCACCAAGTCCGCACCGACCAGCGATCCTTGCACACATTAGGGACAATTTACAATTTTTTACCGAAGCCAATTAAACTACAAAACTGTACGTCTTTGGAGCATGGGGGGAAACCGGAGCACCCGGGGAAAACCCATGCAGATCACGGGGAGAACGTACAAACTCTGTACAGACAGCACCTGTAGTCAGGATCGAACCTGGGTCTCTGGCGCTGTAAGGCAGCAACTTTACCACCGTGCTGCTGTTCCAATTTTTCTGCACTAAGTAGGACATTTGGCCTACCCTGCCTATTGAACTAACAATCCAATTAGTCCCCTCCTTTTTTTTCCCCAAAGCCCAGCATTTCTATTTTAACTTTGTGTCCTTTTCCCCCATTTTCCTATTAACAAATCTGCTTTTAATATTCTTTCCAGCAGTGCACCCCACAGGACAGATGTAGAAGTACAGTGGCAGTCAGAGTAAACATTCGAACTGTTACATACAGCATGGAGGAACATCTGAATAGGGAAACCCCGGTTGGAAGGTAGAATTGTTCAGATAGATGGCGACTGTAGAAATAACTCTGGTGCTGGATTGAATTGAACTCTGTGTGGAAGCTGGTCCATTGAAGATGGTGTCTGTTAACAAATAACAAGTCACTGCAACCAAATAGTAATAAGGCCAACAAGTAATCAATGCTTGCTCACCAACCGACTTACCTACTCTAAAACACTCCAGGCCAGTGTACCTTTATGTATGGACCATTGTGGACTCCACATTACCTTGATGTTCGTTGCTGGCTTTCATTTGCCCTTTTGCATGCCTTTCATTCATTTGTTTCTTTGTAACTTTTCATATCTCTCGATCCCCTTTTCCCTGAGTCTAAGTCTGAACAACGGTCTCAAGCCTAAACGTCACATATTCCTTTTTGTCAGAGTTGCTGCCTGACCCGCTGAGTTACTCCAGTGTGCTATTATGCTCTGTAAACTAAAAGTCATCAAAAACACTGCAATTCATTAACCATGTGCTTGCTAACCGATATAAATTCCCAGTTAAGAAAAACCCCAAAACCAAAGTTCCTGGTGCTCTCATCTCTCCCCATCCCTGTGTGTAGAAGGTCAGTCTGAAGAAGGGTCTCGACCTGAAACTTTGCCATTCCTTCTCTCCAGAGATGCTGCCTGTCCCGCTGAGTTACTCCAGCATTTTTGTGTCCATCATCTCCCCATCCCTTGTCATCAACTGCCCCATAACTCTCCCTCTTCAAATGTAATTGCTTCAGCCATGACAACTGTATTTTCAGATGCCTAGTTCCAAGTTCTGGAGCTCCTTGCTTAAAGATCCAGAGAGGACCTGTCAGCAACAGTGGAGAGGTCGGTGCAGCGGTCGATGGGGGTGTCGGCCGACGGACCACGTGGAAGTGAGGACGCCTCTGCTGAGGGAAGGAACAAAGGAGGATCCGGCGTGGGGGGGAGTGCCTTGAGCGGGGGCGGGGGGGGGGGGTTGGGACAGTGGCGGACTGGGTCTAAGCATATTGGTGGCCAGGAGACAAGGGGGGCCCACCCACAACTACAATGCTATCATTTAACAGGGGCCCACTTCCCATCACTTGCTATCACTTCATCAGGGGCCCACTTGCCATCGGGCAAGTTGACACCCTGGCCAGTCCGCCACTGGGGGGGGATCAATGGACAATGAGGATCCACAAAGAGGGAGGCGGGACACGGGGAAGAACAAAGGGAGGACGAAGAGGGAAGGGAGGGGAGGGGGGGGGGGGGGGGGGGGGGGGGGGGGTGATTTGTTTGTAACTTTGTAAGTGCCCTTTATGGCAAGGTATGCAAGCAAATAATTTCACTGTGACTTGTCACATGTGACAATAAAGTATTCAATTCAATTCAATTCCATTCAATTCAACAATCCAGGAACATTTTCCACCCCATGGTACTTTTACCTGTTTTCACGCTCATCTTTGTGGCAGCTCCGTCTTCTCCACAGATTCTGCAGACGATGGTCAAAGTGTACTCGGTCCCTGGCTGCAATTTCGACACGTTCCATTCCGTCTCCGTGGTCTCCGTCTCGTTCACAACACTATCATTCTTCAAGACTTGCACAATAAAGGCCTCCTTGTAGTCAACCTCCTTAGTCCAAGTCACCAAGAAACTGGTGCCAGTGACCTCAGAGACAGTCAGGTTAGTAACTGGAGATGGAGCTGTCAAAAAATGGCAAATTAAAGAGATGATCACTCTGTACAACCCAGCTAAATGGTCATCTAACCAAGGCCAATGTTACTTCATCCCTTCCCCCACACACCCCACTTTTAATACCAGGAAAATAAATAAGCATCTGTGGCAGTAAGATTCCCTCAAGTTGATAGATCAAGAAGAGAATCCCTTCCTCGAGCTTCACAATTCACAACTCTTCAATTATTTGGTCTCACCCCCACTATCTTTTCATCTCTGGTTTTTGTCCAACCATCTGCCTATCAGACTACCCTCCCTCACTTGTATCCACCTATTACTTGCCTGGCTTTGCCCTGCCCCTCCTCTCTTCCAGATTTCTCTCCCTGCCAACCAGGTTTAGGTTTATCATTGTCGCGTGTACTGAGGTACAGTGAAAATCTCTGTTTTGCATGTTCTCTAATCAGATCGCATAATACTATACATAAATGCAATCAACTCAAACCCAAGTACAATAGGTAAAGCAAAAGGGAAGGTACAGAATGTGGGATATAGTTCTCAGCATTGTAGCATTCCTGTTCCACAAAGTACAATATCTCCATAGACAAAGTTCAATGTCCACAATGGGGAAGCAGTGAATTGAACAGTACTCTAGCTTATGGTAGGAATGTTCACAAGTTATAGGAGTAGAATCAGGCCATTCGGCCCATTGAGTCTACTCCACCATTCAATCGTGGCTGATCTCTGCCTCCTAATCCCATTTTCCCGCCTTTTCCCCATAACCCTTGACACCTGTTCTAATCAAGAATTTGTCTATCTCTGCCTTAAAAATATCCACTGACTTGGCCTCCACAGCCCTCTGTGGCAATGAGTTCCACAGATTAACTATCCTCTGACTAAAGAAGTTCCTCCTCACCTCCTTTCTAAAGGAGCACCCTTTAATTCTGAGACTATGACCTCTGGTCCTAGACGCTCCCACCAGTGGAATCATCCTTTCCACATCCACTCGATCTATGCCTTTCATTATACCGTAAGTTCCAATGAGGACCCCCTTCAACCTTCTAAACTCCAGCGAGTAGAAGCCCAGTGCTGTCAAGCACTCATCATATGCTAACCCACTCATTCCTGGAATTATTTGTGTAACCCTCCGCTGGACCCTCTCCAGAGCCAGCACATCTTTCCTCGGATACGGGGCCCAGATTTGCTCACAGTACTCACAAACGCGGCCTGATCAGTGCCTTATAGAGCCTCAGCATTGCATCTCTGCTTTAGTATTCTGGTCCTCTTGATATAAGTGCTAGCTTTGAATTTGCCTTCATTACTACTAAGTCGACTTGCAAATTTACTTTTTGGCAGTCCTGCACCAGCACTCCCAAGTCCCTTTGAATGTTCAGATAACAAATAAATGCCATTCCTTATGATTTCTTGAATAAATGAGCATGAAGAAGGATATCAAGTCATTCAGCATCGCAAGCCTGGTCCATATTTAACACGTGTGATGAATCTCCTTATTTTCCCACCCTGTCCCCAAATTTAATTGTATTCGCTTATTTGCTTCTACACATTAACATCCATGGTTCTCACCTTACCTTTGCTAACACAGATTAAAAAGGAGAGATATTTCCCTGGCCGTGCACCCAAACTTCAAGTCTATGCCAAAGAGCCAACAATCGGCAGATAAGGATTGGCATGCAAAGTGTCAGTAAAACCACAGACTGGGTAGTTACAATGAGAATCACATACCACGGTGCGGAGTTTCTGAATATGGAAAGCTGGCTGGAAATTCAGGCCCATTCACGTAGGTGATCATTGCAGAGGCAAACCGAGTAGAAGATTGTCCCTGAGCACTTGTAGGAGTTAGCACAGTGGTAGTACTTTCTGTCAAAATAAATTACAGATGAGTAAACCTTTGTGGTTAGATATGCCTATTTCCCATCCATCGTTTCTCTTGGAAGACAATAGTGCATTTTTCTTTTCCAACTGCAGGTGGTAGCATTTGATTACATTCCACCTCCAGTTTAAATTCCATTTGGAATGTTTTGGAGGACTAGGAAACCAAGAGGAGAAAGAAATATGAATAAATAAATATAGAGGCAGATTGAATTTGTATCTTTTCACTACAACCACAACTGATATATCTAATATAAAGGAGATGTCTTAAATTGCAGGCCAGGTGATTATCAGATTAGTCGCCCAAAATCTGGCTGTGTTTCTTATTCAATCTGAGTACTGCTAGTTGAATAAAGATAATGCCCATGACCATGAGCAAGTGTAGCTGTAAGTCTCTGTCAGAGTAGATTCAGATCTATGATGCTCAAACCAAAGTTAGACATCATGACTTCCCTCATGAGGTTATTTCTCAGTCTATTGAACCCAATAATAACAGAACACCAATCCAAAGTGGAGCATAACTAAGGTTTAATGGACCAAGACTGCTTTGGTTTCTGAGGCTGATTAATTTAGCCTTGAGGAGGTTTCCCAGAGCTAAGCCTTGAGCACCTCCTTCTCATGTGTTGTGTTCTGGGCCCAGGTCCACTTCAAGACATGGTTTAAATTCAAGTCATACCTTCACACAATCGACCAGGCCAGGCTGGGTTGATGTCTCGGTATCTTTCACTGCAGGTACACGTGTAGGAGCCCTCAGTGTTTTTGCACATGGCGTGTGGTGAACAGTCATGGTAAATAGGAGAGGTGCATTCATTAACATCTGAAAGGACAGCAGTTTATAAGCAACTTAACAGGATGGAAATTTATCACCAGCACATTAAAAACCACCAGTATAATCACACACATGTTATGCGCACACACACCATTCACACACAGTTAACTTATTACAATCAGCCCTCAGTGTTGGATGACATTGTCATCGGGGTAGAGTGAAAGGATTAATTCCAGCAGCAATGGTAATTCCAGATCAAGTTTTCTTTTACAGAATAATGCAATAACTGTACTACTATTCGATAAAGTGAGACTCAGAACCACTTTCTCACCCTGACTGGGTATATGTGGTAGGTCGATAGTTAGTTGTTTTGGGCAAGTAACAGGCTTTAATGCTAAATGAATTGATTATGTTAATAGTTAAGGAATGACTGTCTGAACTCAAGGTTTCCAAGACGAGGCAATTCTTCCTGTGGAACCAAATCTTCACGAGAAAATTTCAGGAAAATTCGACTTTTAATTTCTCTTAAATGTTTATTCAATCTTATTACTTTGTGATTTCCAAACAAGCTGAAGACATTTCAGAAGTTCAGAAGTTACATGAGCAGAATTAGGCTATTCGTTCCATCAAGTCTACACCATTCAATCATGGCTGATCTATCTTTCTCTCTCCACCCCATTCTCTTGCCATTTCCCCGTAACCCCTGACACCCATACTAATCAATATCTCTGCCTTAAAAATATCCATTGACTTGGTCTCCACAACTGTCTGTGGTATTGAATTCCACAAATTCACCACCCTCTAAAGAGATTCCTTCTCATCTCCTTTCTTGACTGGTGTCCTTGTATACCGGTCACTGTAAGTTGGCGTGCAGGTACAGCAGGCAGTGGAGAAAGCTAATGGAATGTTGGCCTTCATAACAAGAGGATTTCTGTACAGGAGTAGAGAGGTTCTTCTGCAGTTGGCTGGGCTCTGCTAAGTCCACATCTGGAGTATTACGTACAGTTTTGGTCTCCTAATTTGAGGAAGGACATCCTTGTGATTGAGGCAGTGCACCGCATGTTCACGAGACTGATCCCTGGGATGGCGGGACTGTCATATGAGGAAAGATTGAAATGACTAGCTTGTATTCACTGGAGTTTAGAAGGAAGAGGGGGGATCTTATAGAAACATATAAAATTACAAAAGGACTGGACAAGCTAGATGCACGAAAAATGTTCCCAATGTTGGGCGAGTCCAGAACCAGGGGCCACAGTCTTAGAATAAAGGGGAGGCCATTTAAGACTGAGTTCAGAAAAAACTATTTCACTGCAGAGAGTTGTAAATTTGTGGAATTTCATTGCCACAGAGGGCAGTGGTGGCCAAATCACTGGATGGATTTAAGAGAGAGTTAGATAGAGCTCTAGGGGCTAGTGGAATCAAGAGATATGGGAAGAAGGCAGGCACAGGTTATTGATTTGGGACAATCAGCCATGGTCACAATGAATGGCGGTGCAGGTTCGAAGGGCCGAATGGCCTCCTCCTGCACCTATTTTGTATAATTGACAGATTCTTGATTACTGGGTGGCAGGGGTTATGGGGATGACAGGAGAATGGGCTTAACTTATGAACATGAACAAAAGGCCATTCTACCCTCTGAGAACATAGGCTCCAAGTTCAATCATCTCAGGACTTCACTTACCTGAAATTGATGTACTGTTGTGGTGGAATTCAAACACAGAGCTGTTGTAAAGGGAGGAGATCAAAGCAGAGGATGCATTCCAGATATCAAACTCAATTTCTGGGTGGAAAACAAGTTCTAAATCCACCAAAATGCTCCCGGCACTAAGAGATTTAATGCGGACAAGGATTTTCCCACTTTGGTGCCATCGGTGAATTGTTGGTGGAAGAGATCTTTCAATCTGAAAAGAGAAAGTTATAACATCTCTTATGGTTAGTCATAACCAGTTCATTGTGTGTAATTGTAGGATTTTTCTGTGTGATTGGAAAAAAAACCAAAATACTCAAACTTCCAAATACTGCAAGGGGTGGTGATGGACTCAGATATGATAATGGCATTTAAGAGGTTTTTAGGTAGGCACATGGATATAGAGGGCATGGAGCAATATGGATCGTGTCCAGGCAGATGAGATTAGTTTATCTTGACATCATATTCAGCACAGACATAGCGGGCCGAAGGGCCTGCTAATGGGGTGTAGTGTTCAATGTACTATTTTCTGTTCTGTGGATTTGATCAATCAGGTGCTTTGCAGAACACCACCAAAAGGAATCATTAAACATAGAAACATAGAAAATAGGTGCAGGAGTAGGCCATTCGGCCCTTCGAGCCTGCACCGCCATTCAATATGATCATGGCTGATCATTCAACTCAGTATCCTGTACCTGCCTTCTCTCCAAACCCCCTGGTCCCTTTAGCCACAAGGGCCACATCTAATTCCCTCTTAAATATAGCACTCCCTCTTAAATAAAGCCATAGAGAGCTTTGTGCAATTCCAATGTGTTCCCTTTTCTAGTTCACGGGAGGGAATTTTCACAGGACTTTGATCACTACAAGGAATTGAAAATAAATAATTATTTTTTTGGTGTCACCCACATCCCTAAAACAAACCCAAATTATATTTGTCTTTATATATTTATTCGTAAGATGTAGATTTTCATGCCTAATACCTCCCTAAACTGTGTAGACTGTTAAAAGTCATAGGTTTGTAAGTTCATAAGTTATGGGAGCAGAGTTAGGCCATTTGGCCCATCAAGTCTGCTCCGCCAATCAATCATGGCTGATCTATCTCTCCCTTCTAACCCTATTCTCCTGCCTTCTCCCCATAACCCCTGACATTCGTACTAATCAAGAATCTATCAATCTGAGCCTTAAAAATACCCACACAGCCACAAATTAATGGGTCGAGAGTCATATATAATCAAAAACCCTTTATTAACTTCACAGGTAAATAACCAATGTCTGAAGAAGGGTTTCGACCCATTTCCTTCGCTCCATAGATGCTGCCTCAACCCCTGTTTCTCCAGCATTTTTGTCTACCTAAATAACCAAATAAAATTGTTTAATAAAAAGAAACAGAGTACATGACAGTATTAATGCTCTCAGCATTATTCATCCACGACAAAAGGAAAGTATCAGAAGAATTACTTCCAATTCCTGAAGATCGTGGGGAAATTCTGAAAAATAGGAAACATTTTAGTGGGGTTTAACTCAAAAAAACTTAGAACATAGAAAAGTGCAGCACAGGAACACGTCCTTTGGCCCACAATGCCAGTGCCGAACATGATGTCATTATAATACTGTACATTCTCATCTGCCTGCACATGATCCATATTCCTCCTCATCCATGTGCCCATCTAAAGACCTCCAAAAACATCAGTATCATTGACCTCTAACTAGTAACCCTTGCTTTCCCTCTCTCTCCATCCCTCCCCGTTCCCAGTTCTCCGACCAGTCCGACTGTCTCTGTTTATCTCTGTTATCACATTTTATCACATTTTATCTCTGTTTGCTTTGTTATTACTAGAGCCAGGATGTTTAGGCGCTATAAATCTCCGAAATAGGCAGGCAAAAAGGCAAAATAAAATTATGAAAAATGATTTTTTGACAAAAAAGGCATAAAAAGGCATGTATTTCCACCACCAAAACATGGTTAAAATGATAATTATAAAGGTATACTACATTATTACCTGGTTGCACATAACTACTAGCATTTTTTTCAAATTATCTGGTCTGTCAGATAGACTATGCTTCAGTTGTGAAAAACTTATTTCTACCCCAGCTGAGGTCACTGGTGCATTCCTGAAACAAGCTACAAATTTTACATTCATGTTGATATCTTGTGCATTACAACTACCTTTGAGAAATGTAGCTATATTTTGTACTTCTTCAAAATCTTTGTTTGCTAAAATCCCCCTCTCACATTTTCCTTGTATGTCTTTACCTACATCGCCAGGAACTTTAAGTGCAAAGTACAGCAAGTGAAGATGTAAACAACTGAGCAATAATTGTGCTTTTTGACTTCTCCAATACTTCCAATGTCAAGAAATACTCCTTTGATGGTTGACCTGCCTCCAGTTTACGATAATAATAATAATAATAATAATAATGCATTTTATTTGCAGGCGCCTTTCTGGACACCCAAGGACACCTTACAGGACATAAAATCACAATACATTTATCAATATTAAAATCAAGTTGATTAAAAACAAAAAACAAAAAACAAAAAATACACAAAACATTTTAAGTCATTAAAATCAGGGTGAACATGGTGGAAGTTATGTCGGGTATGCTAATCTAAACAGGTGTGTTTTGAGTTGTGAGTTGAATTGATCGATAGTGTCCAGGTGACGGATGGGAGGTGGGAGAGTGTTCCAGAGACGTGGGGCAGAGCAGCTGAAGGCTCTGGCACCCATGGTGCTGAGTCTAAATGTGTGGACAGTTAAAATTGCAGCTGAGGAGGAACGAAGTGACCGGGAAGGAGTGTATGGTAGCAGCAGGTCAGAGAGGTATTGGGGAGCAAGGTGGTGTGGGGCTTTGAAGGTCAGCAGTAAAATCTTGTAGTTAATCCAGTGGTGCACAGGGAGCCAGTGGAGCTGAGTGAGGATGGGTGTGATGTGGTCCGATGATCTGGTGCGGGTGATGATCCGGGCTGCAGAGTTCTGAATGCATTGGAGGCGATGAAGAAGTTTATTGGAGGTGCAAGTGAGGAGGGCGTTGCAGTAATCGATGCGGGATGTGACCAGAGCGTGGATGAGGACTTTTGTATTGTCTTTGGAGAGGGAGGGGCGGAGTCTGGAGATGTTGCGGAGATGAAAGTATGCAGAGCGTGTGATATTGCTGATGTGGGGGGCCAAAGGAAAGTGTACTGTCCAGAATGACGCCGAGACTTTTGACATGGGAGGAGGTGGGGATGGGTGAGCCATCAACTGAAATGGTGAACGGGTGGGCTTTGGAGAGTGTGGACTTTGAGCCAATTAGCATGATTTCTGTTTTATTTCCATTGAGTTTTAGAAGGTTAAGTGACATCCAGTTGCTGATAGCTTGAAGACAGGTGGTGAGGGCAGTTGGGGGAAGGGAGGTGTTTGGTTTTGTGGAGAGGTAAAGTTGTGTATCATCGGCGTAGCAGTGAAAATTGATTCCAAAATGACGGAGAATATTGCCAAGAGGTTGAATATAGATGATAAAAAGCAGTGGCCCCAGCACCGATCCCTGAGGAACACCATGGGTGACTGTGGCAGTTGTGGATGTGACTTTATTTCCCTGGATGAACTGTTTTCTGACCACATTGGCACCATATCTCCCCTCAGCATTGGTTGTCTTGTCTATTGAGATCCATATTTTGATGCATGTAACTTCATCTCTAATTTTCTGCACAACAATGTTGAAGTTGCTGTCAACATAATTTTTCTGTATTGATGACTCGCTTGGTGTATTTGTGTATTTCCCTAAAAAACCTCTGAGAGATTTGTTTTTGCTTTACCACAGTGGAATTCCAGCATCAATGAATGTTTTGCACAGATCACTCGAAAACACAGATTTGTGATTGGAGCCAGCAGTAAACGTTGTGAGGAGACAAGCTTGCGTATTTCCTACCTTCGGCTTCTCTGCCGCCGACTTGTGTTTAGCTGTCTGTACATGCTGGGAGATGAAATATTTCTTCTCATGCTTCACTGCTTTATCACATGCTTTGCAAAACTGCACACAGTTGTCTGTAGAGAATATATCACTCCCATACACTCTCACAAAATCGTTCAGGTTTTTACAAGGCGTTGACTTGACTTTAGGCACTTTGATGCTTGCAGGGGTAGATCCTACAAGAGCGGGGATGCAGACCTATACAGGCAGGCCAAGTACAAGCTGAGAAGAGGAATCAGAGCTGCCAAGGAAAGGTACTCTGAGAAGTTGAGGAGCAAGTTCTCAGCAAATGACTCTTCTTCAGTGTGGAAGGGCTTGCAAGAAATCACAAGCTACAAAAGGAGACCCCTCCTTGGACAATCCTTGGGCAATCATTAGCTGACCAATGACCTGAACTGCAGGTTCAATAAACAGAAACTTAACCCTCTATCCCATCCCCAACCAACACTTCACACCTACTCACAGCATGACTCCAGCCTGCAAAGACTGGACCCTTTCCCACGCACCCCTCTCCAATCACTACTTATCACCCACTTGCAGCCGGGTTTCACCTGGTACTGTAAATTTTCTTGTAAGTCACGATAAAATGGCAAAAAAAAAGCTGATTTAGGAACTCAATCATGAAAAAGGCATTATCTTCCTCAAATCATCAAAATAGGCATGACAAGGCACATGGCATTTACGGCAAAATCCTGGCTCTAGTTATTACCTTATCCCAGCTAACAATTATCTAATCTACATTTTCCTTGGTCTTCATCCCCCTTGTCTTGTTTTCACATCTTACATTTCCTTGTTTATGTATCTCCCCTGACATCAGTCTGAAGAAGAGTCTCGCCCGAAACATCACCCATTCCTTCTCTCTAGAGATGCTGCCTGTCCCGCTGACTTACTCCAGCATTTTGTGTGTATCACCAGCATCTAATCTGCCTCTACCAACACCCCTAGCAGCAAGTTGCAGGTACCTACCACGCTATGTGTAAAAAAATTGCCTCGCACATCTCCTTTAAAGTTTGCCCCTCTTACCTTAAAGCTACGTCCCCTACTCTTTGACATTTTCACCCTGGGGAAAAAGGTACTGACTATCTACCCTATTTATGCTTCTCATAATTGTATATGCTTTTATCAGGTCTTCCTACCACCTCCAGCGTTCCAGAGACAACAATCCTAGTTTGTCCAACTTCTCATTTTAGCTAATACCCCCTAATCTAGGCAACATTCTGGTAAGCCTCTTCTGCATCCTCTCCAAAGCCTCTGCATCCATTTTGTAATGGAATATCTAGGTTACAATTCCAATACCACCTAACCGTTTCACTCTCGTACGTACCTCACTAAATACAAAAGGCGCTCAGATTCAATTTCCAAAGTATCATTACCATAGGAAGGTTTTTATCCCCTTCAGACTAGAGTGGTTTACAAGTACATTTTCCCTGAGATGAAAGTTGAAATGAACCAGCTCCTTGCTCAACTTGTCGAGCTTTCTCACCTCTTGATGCCAGAGTTGCATGAATTGCCTAAATTGGCCGCTGCTGGTGTTGCCGAGAGTTTCCGTGAAATTGTAGTTCTGGATCCTCACCCGCCCGTTCAACAAGAGAGCAGCTGCAAAGCATTGAGAAAGTGTACAACCATTCAGTGCAGATACTGCCATTTTCTCATCTATAGTTGAATACAGTTCATCACGACCACCTTGGCACTTGGGTTTCCTGCATTTCATCTGTCTCGGTCGAGCCTGTTTACCTCAGTTAAGACAGTTGTGAAAAGTTCCAGTTGATGTACTTGGATTAAAAAGTGCCTGATATTAACTGGAGTGACACCTCTACTCACCCAATGTGATGCACGGAGTCAAGGGTTATGGGGAGAAGGCAGGAGATGAGGAAGAATTTCTTTAGTCAGAGGGTGGTGAATCTGTGGAATTCAGTAGAGGCCAAGTCAATGGATATTTTTAAGGCAGAGGGATAGATTCTTGATTAGTGCTGGTGTTAGGGGTTATGGGGAGAAGGCAGGAAAATGGGGTTAGGAGGGAGAGATAGATCAGCCATGATTGAATGGCGGAGTAGACTTGATGGGCCAAATTCTGCTCCTATCACTTCTGACCTTATGACCTTATGAGTTGTTAACCAATGGACCGCATTGTGTCAGTGCGTGAGTGCCGCTCCATCAGCCAATGAGCCACACTGTGTCACCCACCGTTCTACATTACATCAGCCGATGATGTAAGCATAACCATCAAATGGTAACTTTTTTTGTGGTGGGTGTAAGGAACCACAAGAGGAGGAGGTAGTTGAGGCAGGCACTGTCGCAATGTTAAGATTAGAAAGTTTTTATTAAGAAGTTAAGAACATTTAGACAGGCACATGAGGGACATGGACCAATTGCACACAGGTGGGACTGGTGTAGATGGGGCATCTTGGTCAGCATAGGTAAGTTGGATTGAAGGGCCTGGTTCCATACTGTATGAATATTTAACACTGCTCTGATCATCCATCCGTGGTACCCTCAGTTAATTCAATCAAATCATTTTTTTAAAAAGCATGTATGAAGGCATCCAATGAAGATAGGAACGGTCCACTGCGGATGAACTCCACAATGAAATGGTCTGCTTGTTACATTATTAACCATTAACTTTTTAGTTGAAGCATCAGACGACTATTTCATTTAGAGAAACAGCCCGCTTGGCCCACCAAGTCCACACCAACAGGCGATGCACACACATTAGCACTATCCTACACACACTAGGGACAATTTACAATTATACCAAGCCAATTACCCTACAAACATGTACATCTTTGGAGTGTGGGAGGAAACCGAAGATCTCGGAGAAAACCCAAGCAGGTCATGGGGAGAACGTGCAAACTCCGCCCAGACAACAACTGTAGTCAGGATCGAACTTGGGTCTCCGGCGCTGTAAGGCAGCAACTCTGCCGCTGCGCCATTGTGTCCCCCAAATGACCCCTGGAACTATGCATGAACCAGAGTCAAGAGTCCATCCTTTGCAACTAAGAGAGGTGACAATCTACATGGTATTGTGAAGACCAAGCTTGTGAATGTTCCCTCAGGCAGTGCTTTTACCTGTTTTTACTTTTAGCTCTTTGGTAAAGTAGTTTCCACAAGATTGCCAATGGACTTCCACAGTGTACAGGACTGCGGGCTCCAAACCCATGACTGTCCAGTTCATCTCCTGAGTCTTCATTTCATTCACCATGATATCCTCTTTCAGCACCTGCACTGTGACTGTTTGATCCTTGCTCATATCTCGTGTCCAAGAGACCTGGAAACTGATGCTGGTGACATTGGCAATCATCACGTTCGTAACTGGAAGAGGAGCTGTGAAAAAACATGTTGGGTTAGCACAACAAGAAGACATCTCTGTCGCCATTCACCTTAAGCATGCATTATAACAGTGCTGATCACTACAATACTTTGCCCTATCTTAAAACTTGTGAACTATATGACAGTACATGGAACAATTATTAAGCACATAAATGTAGAGGGGTTAATCAGGAGCAGTCAACACAAACATGTATAAACTATATAAAATTAACAGAAGTATTAAGTTGAATTAGCCTTTGTAGGTTTTCATCGCTCCAGCGTTTATGTTTATGTAGTGGAGATAAACACAAAATGCTGGAGTAACTCATTGGGTCAGGCAGCATCTCTGGAGAAACGGAATAGGTGACATTTTGGGTCGAGTTCTTTCTTCAGATATGCCTCGACCTGAAATGTCACCTTTTCGTTTTCTCTAGAGATGCTGCCTGACCCACTGAGTTACTCCAGCATTTTGTGTCTATCCTCGGTGTAAACCAGCATCTGCAGTTCCTTCCTACACTGCTTATGTGGTGACTTTAGTTTAGCAAAATGTCATAAGATTTTTTCCAAGATTATAGCCTAACATGGTTTGGCCAGGTCAACCAAGGAGACATTTAATGACCACAAAGGTAGGTTATATAGATTATAGAAGGGGCGAGATTTTTAGGACAATTTCCTAAAATACACTCTGGGAGCTGGAGCGACAGGCACCTTTGATGATTGTGTAGCAAAGATCAAGGGTGCTTGAACCCCTGTTGGGACAGGAAACATGCTGATAGTATTTGGGTAGCACATTCTTGATGTTGGTTTGGTTGAAGACTCCGGGAAGTCTGAACAAGACCTCGGGGTATTTTGTTTCAAATGTATTGATTGTAGTGTGTAGTTCATCCAGCACCAGCTTTGTATCATATGGGGCAGGACATAGACTGGCATCAAGCCAGCCGAAGTAGTTGGATCAGTATTTCACCGGTAGTTACTCCAGGTCTGGGAACTAGAAGCTCGCCAGTACTCACACGTCCAGGAAAAGATCCTACTTCTGCAAATCAGTACTGTCAGGAAAGGAATTTACATTGGTGGTAAACAAAAATGCTGGAGGAACTCAGCGGGTGAGGTAGCACCTATGGAGAGAAGGAATAGGTGACGTTTCAGGTCGAGATCCTTCTTCAGATTCAAGAGTAGCATTCTTACTTATAGACAATTGACCCTAGTCAGCAATTTTTTGTTTAGTTTAGTTTAGAGGTACAGCACGGAAACAGGCCATGCTGCCACCGAGTCCACGCCGACCAGCGATCCCCGCACACTAGCACTATCCTACACACTAGGGACAAATTACAATTTTACTAAGCCAATTAGCCTACAAACCTGTACGTCTTTGTAGTGTGGGGGGAAACTGGAGATCCCAGAGAAAAGCCATACAGGTCACGGGGAGAACGTACAAACGGCGTACAGATGGCGCCTGTAGTCAGGATCGAACCTGGGTCTCTGGTGCTGTAAGGCTGCAAATCTACCGCTGGGCCACCCAAGAATGTGGAAGTTGTTGTATGAACTGTGCGGGACAGTTCACGGAGGTAATCATGAATCAATAACTGTCAGTAATTTTATAACAGGAAGGGGTAGCAAAGGGCCCAGCAAGTAGAGCTCAAGCCTCACGGCTCCAATGGCCCCGGTTCAATCCTGACCTCCGGCACTATCTGTAATGTCTGGATGGAGATTGCAAGTTCTCCCTGTGACCACATAGGTTTCCTTGGTATTTAAAGGATTGGTGTGAAAATGGATGTTTGGTGGTCAGTGTGGACTCAGTGAGCTCAAGAACCTGTATTCATGGCTGTAGCAATGGTAGCTGAGAAACGTATTAGAAACGAGTAAGGCAAGGCAGCGTCTTTACCATCTCAGGCAATTGAGGAAATTCAGAGTGTCTCCGAGGATCCTACAGTGCTTCTACGCAGCGGCGGTGGAAAGCATCTTGTCCGGGAACATTACCATCTGGTTCGGGAATTGCTCTGCCAAGGACAAGAAGGCTATGCAGAGAGTAGTGCGTTCGGCCGAACGCACTATGGGAACTTCACTCACCCCCCTGCAGGAACTATACAACAGGAGGTGCAACTCCAGAGCAAACAAAATCATGAGAGAGCTCTTCCACCCCTGCAACGGACTGTTCCAGCCGCTACGGTCAGGCAAACGCCTACGTTGCCATGCAGTGAGAACGGAGAGGTTGAGAAGGAGTTTCTTCCCAGAGGCAATTCGGACTGTAAACGCCTTTCTCACCAGGGACTAACTCTACAGAACGTTTTTCCTTCTATTATTTATTATGTAAAAGAATATGTGTGTTATGATTGTGTTTATAATTTGTTTGGTTGTTTTGTTGTTTGTCTTTTGCACAAAAGTCCGCGAGCATTGCCACTTTCATTTCACTGCACATCTCGTATGTGTATGTGACAAATAAACTTGACTTGACTTGACTTGACTATTCAGTAACATTTGCTTATAAATCACCAATCTACAAATCAGAAACTACCTCTGATACTACAGGAAAGATGAAGTAGGTTGGTTTTATTAACCAGGGCAGCACGATGGCGCAGCGGAAATGTTGCTGTCTTACAGCGCCAGAGACCCGGGTTCGATCCTAACTATGTGTGCTGTCTGTACGGAGTTTGTACATTCTCCCTGTGATCTGCATGGCTTTTCTCTGGGTGCTCCGGATTCCTCCCACACTCCAAAGATGTACTGGATTGTAGGCTAATCGGCTTAGTAAAATTGTAAATTTTCCCTGGTGTGAGTAGGATAGTGTTTGTGTGCAGGGATCGCTGGTCAGCACAAAGTCAGTGGGCCGACGGGGCTGTTTCCACGGTGTATCTCTAAACTAAACTAAACAAAAGCATGTCGGTCAGTTTAACTCTGAGAGATATTCTAGATAAGCGGCAATAGAGAAACACAATTACTTGATAAAGTGTGGCTTAGTGGGTTGGGGTGCAAAATACTGTGAGAAAATCTGGAGCAATGGACTTTCTATACAGTTAACACACCAACCCACACTTCCAGTGGGCAAAAGAGCCTCAGAATTGAGAACATGCTTGGTTTTAAACATTGGCTGGAAAAGCTTTGGAAACAGAGGTACATACAACACAAGGGCGATCCAGTTGATGGGGTGTTGGGTGGTGATCTTTCTGGATCCATGACGCTCGGCACTGGGGCGCTTGATATGGACTCAATAGCCGTGGTCACTTCTGTAAAATAAACATGGTTTTGCAATAAAAAAATTTTTTTTTAATCTGTCGGTGAAGTGTGAAAGCAAAGCACCCAACAAATAATCATTAGAAATTTAGCAGGAACTCCTCCACCGAATGGAAAACGTATAGACCAAGGATCCGTTTAACTCAGCTCAGCTCTGCGTCAGTGGCTTGCAACCTCAGAGCATCCAGGACAAGGTTCTAGTGCAAAACAGGGAGAAGTGTTACTTAAGCCAGTGAAGAACTTGCCCAACATCAGAATTTATAGGATGTGCCTTTAGAAAAGAGATGAGAAGGAATTTCTTTGGTCAGAGGTTGGTGAATCTGTTGTATCCATTGCCACAGACGGCTGTGGAGACCAAGTTAGTGGATATTTTTACGGCGCAGATTGATGGATTCCTGTTTAGTAAGGGGGTCAGGGGACATGGCGCGAAGGCAGGAGAATGGGGTTGCGAGAGAACGATAGATCAGCCATGATTGAATGGTGGAGTAGACTTGATGAGCTGAATGGCCTGATTCTGCTCCTAGACCTTATGAACATGAACTTTCAAACATACTTCCTTTCCTCCAATAAAGCCCACTTGATCCCATTGACAATGCTTCACTCATTCTTGCTGCCACTTCCATTCATCTGCTGCTGCTGAATCAATGGCTTGGCACACTCTGAAGAAAAGTCCCGACCCGAAAACATCATCTATCCATGTCCTTCAAGGATGCTGCCTGAGCAGCTGAGTTACTCCAACACTTTGTGTCTTGTCTTGCTTTGTTACCTCAATGTTTTCTCAGCTCACCAACCATTTCGAACTTCCATGAATCTGAAATAGATTAAAAGCCACTTCCTAAAGTGCACTAAGAATATCCAGCAACCAATTAATTTTATAATTCCCATTCTGCTTATCAATTGCCACCCCACCCCAACTCCCTAATCAAACAATAAACTCTCACCACTCTAAACTCCTCCAGCCTTACATCTCCCTCTGAGATCTCAACACTTCTCCATTTCTGGTGTAGTTTCATTCCTGATTGCAAAACCCAGTCAGCGGCAATGGTGCCAAAGTAGAGAAGATCGAGAACTTCAAGTTTCTAGGTGCAAATATCATCAACGATTTGACTTGGTCCAACCACGTTAAAGCTACTCCAAAATAGCCTCCAATGATTTTCACCAACATCCATAGATCCAACATAGGCTCTGACCAAGACTGTAAGAAATTGCAGTTGTGGATGGAGCCAAGTCCATCACACAAAATAATCTCCCCACCATTGACTTCATCTACAAGTAATGCTGCTTCAATTAGAGCAATCAAGGGCATTTTCACCATCATTCAAAGGTCATTTCCTCTTCACCCTTTGGGCATAAGATACGAAAGCTTGAAAGCATGCACCACCACATTCAGGACAGCTTCCTCCCCACTGTAATCAGACTACAGAATGGTCCTCCCATAAACTAGGGAGTATTCCCAATCTGCCAACCTACCTCATTGTGGTCCTTGCACTTTTTTATTCTGCACTTTCTCTGTAACTGTAGTACTATAATGCTGTAACACTATATTCTGCAACCTGGTATTTTTTGCCTTGCACTGCCTATTGTATTTGCACATGGCTTGATAGTACTCATGTATACAATGCTTTGACTGGATAGCACGCAAACAATGTTTTCCACTGCATATCGGTACACAAGACCAATATCAATATGTAGCTTCCAAGGATAAGACCCAATATTTTCATCTTGCAGATTCTCTACCATTCAGACCCTAATGCAGGATATGATATGTTCATTAACGTTATATTTGATAGCAAGCCTCAAGTTTGCTATTTGATTTCATTTCTCTATCTTCTGCCATCCGTGGAGCCTCAAATCCTTTTCTTAAATTATAGTAAAGGATCCTTTATAATGTATCTGGATAATCAGCAAGTAAGACTCTTCACCACAGAAACATACAGCGCACTATGTTGACATCAATGGCATTGCCACCACCAAATTACCAATATCAACATTGACCAGACGTATAATTGGACCGGCCACAAGAGACTATGTCTACAATGCCAGATTGGAAGTTGGGTTTCCCGGGATGAGCAACTCATCTCTAGGCTGGCCCAAGCGTTTCCACCATCATCAAGGGGAAACTCCAACAATGGATTTGAACAGCTCCACCACCCACTCAAGAAGCTCAAAGCCATCTTTGATTGAAGCTCAAAAATGCCTCCTGACTTCATCAGTATTAAATTGCTAATGTGTGTACCATCCACAAAACTAACGGTGGCGCAACGGTAGACTTGCTGTTTTACAGCGGCAGAGACCCGGGTGCGATTCTGACAATTGACGATGTCTGTACGGAGTTTGCACGTTCTCCCTGTGACCTGCGTGGGATTTCCCCGGGTGCTCCGATTTCCTCCCACACTCCAAAGACGTGCAGGTTTGTTAATTGGCTTCGGTAAAGATTGTAAATTGTTCCTAGTGTTTAGGGTAGTGTTAATGTGCGGAGATCGCTGGTCGGTGAGCCTGTTTCCGTGCCATATCTTTGAACAAAACTAACCAATTAAGCTTTAGCATAGAATAAGACCATTCAGCCCATCCACTGCAATCATTCAGGTTTCTTCAGCACACCTTCAAACCCACGGTTTGTACCATCTGGGAGAACAAGAGGTGAAGGTGGATGAAAATAGCACTAGCTCCTCTATATTTAAAAGTAGACTGACTTTTAAATATATTCCCATTCCTTCAATGTCAGTGTGGCAGAGTGGTGTGGCTTCACCTCACAGATTGTAGCGGTTCACAAAGGCAGCCTGTCATCCCCTTTTTAGTTTAGTTTAGTATAGAAATACAGCGTGGAAACAGACCTACGCACCAGGGTACTATCCTATGCACCAGGGACCAATTTACAGAAGCCAATTAGCTTACAAACCTGCACGTATTTGGAGTGTGGGAGGAAAACCGGAGCACCGGGAGAAAACCCATGCTGTCACAGGGAGAACAGACAGACATACATACAGACAGCACCCATAAGCAGGATTGAACCTGGGTCTCTGGCGCTGTTAGGCGGCAACTCTACCGCTGTGCCACCGTGCCTCCATTCTCCAGTCAGTAAGGGATGTGCAGTAAACACTCACCTTGCCAGCTTGCCAGCTCATAACTCAAAAAAATAAAAATTATATCCCCAGCACACACAATCCGTCCTTGGTTAGACACAAATGAAGAACATTTTCACTCCAGAATTATCCGGGGGTTACGATTACCTCGACAGTCTCTGCCTCGTCTAGAAGGATCTTTGTCGGTGAAGCCATTCTGACATTTGCACATGTGAGACCCGTCCGTGTTGGAGCAGGTCGCTCTCAGCGAACAGGAGTTTAACTCCTCATGCTCACACTCATTGATGTCTGCAGAGGGGTTACATCAAACCAATGCAAGAAATTACTGCATGGAAGACCAACATTTAAGAGAGATAGTTTAATGTCTTTATTACAACTGAGTATGTGCAGGAAACAACTGCAGATGCTGGTTTAACTCGAAGATAGACACAAAAAGTTGGAGTAATTTAGCGGGACAGGCAGCATATCTGGAGAGAAGGAATGGGTGATGTTTTGGGTTGAGACCCTTCTTCAGATTATTCCAACTGGAATACTTATTCCATTGTGAAAACCTAACCATGGAGATGTCTACTGTAATAGACTAAGATTTCCTCTGCCAGTCACCTTGCTCATTCAGGGGCATTGATTGCTTACAGGCAGCAGTGGCACAAAAAGAGTTGCTGCCTTACAGCGCCAGAGACTTGAATTCGATCCTGACTCCCAACGACAGGATCAAACCTTTGTCCCGGAAGCTGTGAAGATATAAGATTCTTCAGCTGCTAACTGGTCTTTATAACAACCATTCAGATGAATCTGGACAGCAGGTGGAAGAATCACCCCAGAACCTAATCAATTAACTTTCAATGGCTGTGGAGAGGGCGGAGTGGGCACCTTCCTTCCAAACATTTTACGATAAGGGGTTGGCCCTTTAACACAGGGAGGTGGAAACTTTTTTACTCATTGAGATCTGAATCTTAAAAAATCCCCTACTGGGAGGATTGTGGATGATCAGTCATTGAACACATCCAAGGTTGAGATCTATAAATATTTGAGAATTTGGGGATTTATGGAGACTTGGGACTGAAGTGAACAAGGTAGATCTGACAAATTAATGATCATACACAGATCACTTCAGGAGTAAGGCTTACTTCTGGCAACATTCCTTATGCAATCACGGAGTGAGAACCTAGCCAATTGTGGCCTCCCTGAAGTGCTACCCAACCCTTCCTCCAATTTGAATCAACCACATGGTTTCAAATTGGGTCTCTGGGTTGTCTCTGGCATGTGTGACTTCATGGACAAAAAGGCTGGGTCATAGAGTGATACAGTGTGGAAACAGGCCCTTTGGCCCAACTTGCCCAGACGGGCCAACATGTCCCAGCTACACTAGTCCCACCTGCCCGTGCTTGGTCCATGTCCCTCCAAACTTGTCCTATCCATGTACCTGTCTAACTGCTACTTAAATGTTGGGATAGTTCCTGGCTCAACTACCTCCTCTGGCAGCTTGTTCCATACACCCACCACCCTTTGTGTGAAAAACATTACCCCTCAGATTCTGATTAAATCTTTTCCCCTTCACCTTGAATCTATGTCCTCTGGTCCTCGATTCCCCGACTGGGCAAGAGATTCTGTGCATCTACCCAATCTATTCCTCTCATGATTTTATGCAAGCATGGGGTCAAGGAAAGAGCGTTCACGTCGCGGCCCTGTTTCCACCAATCTTTCCACCACCACGCACAAGAAGCACAAGAAGCGCAAGACAGACACCATTGTGCAGAGGCCGATAAGTGTGTTCAGCTCCGGCTGAACAACTTCTAATTTTGTGTGTGGACTCGATAAGAAGATACAATCATGAGGGGAATAGATGGGCTTGTGTATTTTTTTAATAGAACAGTACAGCATCAGAACAGGCCCTTTGATGCACAATGTCTGTGCCAAACATTATGCCAAGGCCAACTCTTATCTGCTTGCACATAAATCATCCATATGGAAGATTGCCTTTTCTTACTGAATGCATCCCCAAGATGGATGGGGGAAAAATAGCAGAAAACACATTGAGACAATTTAATTTGCTCTTAAACACAAAAATAACCTAATTTTATACCTTCGCTAGGTCCGTCCATTAGAACTGAAATCTGTTATAAACAGGTTCATTAAAACAAGGGTTTACTTTGTATATGAATGTGAAATATGCTGAAATTTACCTTTGGTTTCCAAGTGACAAATTTCATCAATGTTTATCAAAACCTTCTGGAGCTCAGTAGATATATTCCCCAGTGTCGTTGGCGGTCTTGTGCCAAGCAAAAGCTTTGAAACGGTTTTGTTCTCTCCATCTCGTTGGGTATGGAGGTGATAGATGGAGCAGTTCAATGAATGCAGAGCTCCGATCACCTGTAATGAATGGCAGATGTGTCAGCAACAAGCCACAAACTAGAACAGCTGCATTGTGACCACGTTGCAGTCAATGTACGCACTATCTGTCATCTTGAATGAAAAATTATTAATTCAGGCAATGCATCACATGGATTGAATGGTGCCTTTAGCATTCAAACCCACACTTGTAAGATAATTACTTACAGGCCTTATGGGCTGATCTACTTATGGATTTGGAAGGATGTAGTAGAGAATTTGCAACACTTTCCACATAGATAAGGTAGAGAGAAAGCTGGTGTAATGTGGTGGGGTGCGGAAAATCTGGGCAAGTGATAATAACTGGAGAAACTGCAGACGCTGGGATCTTGAGCGAAACAAAATGCTGCAGCAACTCAATCTGAAGACTGGTCCTGATCTGAAATGTGGCCTGTCGTCAATAGCATGAAATATGTGTTTTTTCTGCCCAAATGGTCCAGTGCAGAGTGGAGAGTCAGCAAGATTGTATCTACTGTCGATCTATTATGGTGGTATTGTAATGGCTCATTAAGGCAGGGGTTGATATTCATCATAACCAAATCCTCAAGGCCTTTCATCACCACGGATATTAGTGCCACCTGTCGGTATTTATTCAGACATGTCACCTTACTATCCATGGGCACCAGGGTCCTTTTAACCAGGTGAGAATCCTGGATCTTAGTGCTGAGAGATTGACGATGTCCACAGAATTCCTGCTTGTTTGTCCACGCATATTTTAAGAACACCGGCTCATGCACTATTGAGGATGGACACTTTCTGAGGGTTCATCTTGGAAGGTGCATTGATGTTTCACTTTCAAACTGATCGGACAAACCATTGAGCTGGTGCAGGAGTGATGCCACACTGATGCACTAGCTGCGACTTGGAAGTGATGTGAACTTGGACTTGGAACTTGGTGTGAAAACGCTGCCACAACTGCTGAACATCCTTCTCATCCTTCAGTTTGGAATGAAAGTGCTTCTTTGCTTTTCTGATTTCTGACCTCCTGTTTGATCCTGTATTGCCTGACCTGAATGTCTGGAATCTGGTCCTAAGTAGATGTTGAACCTTCTGGTTCACCCAAGGCTTCTGGTTAGGGAACACAAGGATGGTCTTGGTGGAAATGCATTTCTCCGCATATTTCCTTATGAAGTTGGTAACAACCATAGTGTTCCCGTTCAGGTCCGCTGCCGAGACCTTGATTTGGAGTTTTTTCACATATTACCTATTTTTACCTATTTTAATTATTTCTTAGTGTTCTCATGACTTTTGGTTTCTTTGAATTTATTTAATTTTCAAATGTCATACTGATACATAATTTATAATTCCAGCAATCTTAATAGTTTTTTAATTTCTATAAAAAATGAAAAAATAGCTTCACAGGTCTTGATGGGGTATTCTTGGGACAGGTGTGTATTGGTACTCCACTTAAGGCCTAGTTGTTGATAAAGCCTCACTACCTCTCACAGGGCACTCCCTGATGATGTCATTGAGCAGGGAAAGCAGCCAGTCACTTTGAGGAGGCATCACACATTTCAAACTAGAAAGTAGAAAGCTCCAATTTTAAACAGCATTGGGTAAGATAAAAATTGAAACAGAAATGGATAACTTTTCAAAAACAAAATTTAAAAATATGTTTTCATGATTTAAAGATGGTGTAATGAGGATAATTGCTATCAGGGAAGTCAAATACATACATAACATTACTTCCAAGGTTAGCAAGGTTATTTAACAGTTGTCACAGCTCAATACACTGCTAATATCTAACAGTGCTAAGTTTAAAGTAATTGAATTCAACTTATTTTCAAGGGATTTTACAATGTATGCACATCAAGATAAAGATCACATTATCTCAATGATCTTAAAAGGATTTCTGTGAACAAAGCCTTCAACACTGTAGAAAATTAAGTAATTGCTGACAGGAGTTTCTTGATTTTCATTGTTGATTGTACTCTGGAAATGACTCAGTGTTGATAGTTTCACTATCATTACCACCACAAAATCAGGGCCAATAGCTCAATTTTCTTTTGGTAGGCATGATCCAAATACCAAGGTGTCATGGACTAAAGTGTTGGTCTTTGCGTCAAGTGAGGGAAAGGATTGAGATCAGGAATAAAGAAGGACCATTAAAAAGACATAAAATAGCAATGAATAAACGTACCACCGAATGCAAAAATCTCAGATGATTCATCAAATCCAATTCGGTCTGTTCAAGCTCATGCTTCACTCCAATCAACAAATTGAAGTACCCTTCATCCACTGTAACAAGACGAACCAAGAAATATCTTTAATGAACATAACTTGCGCACACACACACTCAGTCAACGAATCAGTAATGTTCTGATAAAGGATGTTTGGTGCATGAATGAAACTACTTCTTAAACATTAGTTTAGTTTAGTTTTGATGTGATACAGCTTGGAAACAGGCCCCATTCGGCCTGCCGAGTCCACGCCAACCAACAATCACCCATACACTAGTTCTGCCCTGCATGCAAGGGACAATTTACAGAAGCCAATTAACCAACCTGTTCATCTTTGGAGTGTGGGCGGAAGCCAGAGCACCCGGAGAAAACCCATACGGTCAAAGGAAGAACGTACAAACTCCACACAGACAGCACCCATAGTAAGGATCGAACCTGGATCTCTGGCGCTGTGAGGCAGCAACTCTATTGCTGTGCCACCCAATATTCTGATGTTTAATTCTTTGTTTATATGTTGCTTAGATTTATTTTCTGCTTTCATATGATGGTATTTTCTATAAGAATGATGCTGTAGAATATTATTCCACAAATTTGCATGTTTTGATTGTGTCTGTTAATTCATTCAAACCCTAACAAAGTTTCAGTAAAACATCTGGGAAAATAAATCTGAACGTGCCCAGTATTATTGCACGTGTTACAACATCTCATCAGTTTCATTGAGTAGATTAGTCCTGTGCAATTTGCCATTGGATCAATTCAGCAGTGGAAGTCTGCAAAATAAGACCTTTGTGTTTGTGAAATAGTTTTACAATTAGAATCATAGAGCGATTACAGCGTGGAAACAGGTCCTTCAGCCCAACTTGCCCACACCAGCCAACATGTCCCATCTACACTAATCCCACTTGCCTGCATTTGGCACACATCCCTCTAAACCTGTCCTATCCATGTACCTGTCTAAATGTTTCTTAAATGTTACGATAGTACTTGCCTCAACTATCTCCTCTAGCAGCTCGTTCCATACACCCACCACCCTTTGTGTGAAAAAGTTTTTTACACAGAGGGTGGTTAGTGCTTTGAATGTGTTGCCGGGGGTGGTAATGGAGGAGATACAATGTAGGAGATATAATGTGCAGGGATAGCTGGTCGGTGCAGACTCGGTGGGCCAAAGGGCCCGTTTCCGCGCTGTATCTCTAAACTAAAATAAACTAAGCTAAACCAAGTGAAAGTAGTTAAAGCAGCCATGAATTTCAGAATCAAATAAGATCAAATAGAACAAGTTGTCCTACAACTTTAGGCTGTGCACGCCATACGCAAGAAGAAGAAGCATCATCAGTCCATGGGACCAAGAGAGTTCAAAATGAAAATATAAGGTCATAAGTGATAGGAGCAGAATTAGACCATTTGGCCCATCAAGTCTACTCTGCCAATCAATCATGGCTGATCTATCTCTCCCTCCAAACCCCATTCTCCTGCCTTCTCCCCATAACCTCTAACACCCCAACTAATCAAGAACCTATCTATCTCTGCCTTAAAAATTCCAAATATATTTAAATATAGTAGGTGCCTTTCTCCTTGGGTATAATATGCATCTTTGTTGTGTTTACCACATTCTCGGTCCCCACTGACGATTGAGTGACAAAGTCACAAGGCAGATTCCACTGAGACTGTGTCTGATTTCTGTTAATTAGCAGAGTTGTTGACCTTTGTGATTAATTGGTGCAGTTGTCTGGTTGAACAGTCTTGTGATGCAAAGTGGAGGAAGACGCTGCAGATGAGATGCACCCAACATAAGTCGAAACAATTGGCTCAGAACTGAGTAAATATAATTAAAAGGGCATAGACACAAAATGCTGGAATAACTCAGCAGGACAGGCAACATCTCTGGATGGAAGAAATGATTAATGTTTCGGGTCGAGACCCTTCTTTAGACTGAGGAAGGGTCTCGACCCGAAACGTCACCCATTCCTTCTATCCAGAGATGCTGCCTGTCCCGCTGAGTTACTCCAGCATTTTGTGTCTATCTTCAGTTTAAACCAGCATCTGCAGTTCCTTCCTACAATAATTAAAAGGGGAGTGTTTTCATGAATCCTCTGTCTCCCAAACATTTTCTACTCAGAGAACAAGATCCAGGCAGCAGTTTTCATCACAGCAACATAATTGTGGTGTTATTATATATTGCCTTTGGTATTTCATTCAAATTGAAGACGTGCTCATTATCTTTTTTTCGTAACTCTTGCAATCTTGCAGAGATGGGGGAGATATTGAACAGTTTCTTTTCTTCGGTATTCACCAAGGAGAAGGACATTGAATTATGTGAGGTAAGGGAAACAAGTAGAGTAGCTATGGAAACTATGAGGATCAAAGAAGAGGAAGTACTGACACTTTTGAGAAATATAAAAGTGGATAAGCCTTCAGGTCCGGACAGGATATTCTCTAGGACATTGAGGGAAGTTAGTGTAGAAATAGCAGGTGCTATGGCAGAAATATTTCAAATGTCATTAGAAACGGGAATAGTGCCGGAGGATTGGCGTACTGCGCATGTTGTTCCATTGTTTAAAAAAGGGTCTAAGAGTAAACCTAGCAATTATAGACCTGTTAGTTTGACGTCAGTGGTGGGCAAATTAATGGAAAGAATACTTAGAGATAATATATATAAGCATCTGGATAAACAGGATCTGATTAGGAACAGTCAACATGGATTTGTGCCTGGAAGGTCATGTTTAACTAATCTTCTTGAATTTTTTGAAGATGTTACTCGGGAAATTGATGAGGGTAAAGCAGTGGATGTTGTGTATATGGACTTCAGTAAGGCTCTGACACCCCATGGAAGGTTGGTTAAGAAGGTTCAATGGTTGGGTATTAATCTGGAGCCTTAGAAATTCAACAGTGGCTGAATGGGAGATGCCAAGAGTATGGTGGAGGTGCCTTTCTCAGGTTGGAGGCCATGACTAGTGGGGTGCACAGGGTCTGTGTTGGGTCCACTGTTGTTTGTCATGTACATCACTGATCTGGATGATGGTGTGGTAAATTGGATTAGTAAGTATGCAGATGATACTAAGATGGGTCTGGTTTGCGGGTAATTAAGTAGAGTTTCAAAGTCTACAGAGAGATTTATGCCAGTTGAACAGCCTTGGGCTGAAAGATGGCAGATGGAGTTTAATGCTGATAAGTGTGAGGTGCTACATCTTGGCAGGACAAATCAAAATAGGA
The DNA here is from genome assembly GCF_028641065.1 of Leucoraja erinaceus. NCBI lineage: Eukaryota > Metazoa > Chordata > Chondrichthyes > Rajiformes > Rajidae > Leucoraja > Leucoraja erinaceus. The sequence goes on from NC_073389.1 coordinate 45,024,618, forward strand.
CGTACATGGGAAATGGTAGGGAATTGAAGAATGCAGGTGAACAGAGGGATCTGGGAATAACTGTGCACAGTTCCCTGAAAGTGGAATCTCATATAGATAGGGTGGTAAAGAAAGCTTTTGGTGTGCTGGCCTTTATAAATCAGAGCATTGAGTATAGAAATTGGGATGTAATGTTAAAATTGTACATGGCATTGGTGAGGCCAATTCTGGAGTATGGTGTACAATTTTGGTCGCCTAATTATAGGAAGGATGTCAACAAAATAGAGAGAGTACAGAGGAGATTTACTAGAATGTTGCCTGGGTTTCAGCAACTAAGTTACAGAGAAAGGTTGAACAAGTTAGGGCTTTATTCTTTGGAGCGCAGAAGGTTAAGGGGGAACTTGATAGAGGTTTTTAAAAATGATGAGCGGGATAGACAGAGTTGACGTGGAAAAGCTTTTCCCACTGAGAGTAGGGAAGATTCAAACAAGGGGACATGACATGAGAATTAAGGGACTGAAGTTTAGGGGTAACATGAGGGGGAACTTCTTTACTCAGAGAGTGGTAGCTGTGTGGAATCAGCTTCCAGTGAAGGTGGTGGAGCAGGTTCGTTTTTATCATTTAAAAATAACTTGTATAGTTATATGGATGGGAAGGGAATGGAGGGTTATGGTCTGAGCGCAGGTATATGGGACTAGGGGAAATTGTTCGGCACGGACTAGAATTCGATGGCTTTTTTTTGCTGTAACTCTTGCATCTGTATAGCCCCACTTAACATAGAAAAAGTACAGCACAGTAACAGGCCCTTCAGCCCACAATGTTTGTGCCCAACACAATGCCAGGTTAAATGGATCTCATCTGCCTGTATATAATCCATAATCCACCTGTTCCCTGCACTTCTGTCTTCCTATCCTAAAGCCTCTCAAATGCCACTATCATAGCTGCCTCCACCACCACTACTTTACTTCAAGGTGCAGTAACTAAGATATATTAGACTACACAAGGAACACATTCAGGCCAGCAGGCATTTATTGACTTCTTGTCAACACTGTTCCACACACCCTATATTTTCCTTTAGGGGTGGCACGGCGACACAGCAGTAGGTTTGCAGCCTTACAGCGCCAGAGACCAACGTTCGATCCTGACTATGGGTGCTGATGTACGGAATTTGTAGGTTCTCCCTGTGACCGCGTGGGTTTTCCCCGGGTGCTCCCGCACTCCAAAGACATACAGGTTTGTAGGGTTAATTTGGCTTTGGTAAAAATTGTATAATGTCCCTAATGTGTAGGATAGTGCTAGTGTACGGGGATCGCTGGTCGGCGCAAACTCGGTGGGCCGAAGGGCCCATTCCCACACTGTATCTCTAATCTAAACGAAACGAAACTTACAACTTTTACCCAATTCCCTTTGGCAGATACCATTGAAAATAATTGCAAGTCACAAGTTACCGTGGACCAATTTCCTCTCATCTTTCCAATGGCCCATTTGTCAATTGCACTAAATACTTTTACTGGTTTCACATGGCCTGCCGATTCACACCCCTGAATTATCAGAGGAATCCAGGACAACTCGGGAGAAATTAATGAAGATAATTTGGGAAAATATCCCTTGGGCAACATGGGATAAAATGGAGAGATAGCAGAAAGAGCGAGGGAAGGCATCAATCAGTATTATATTGTACCTGCTGGAACTGGTGGGGTGCACACTGATTCCCCGTCGATTATACAACACTTCTGCAGTCCTGGACAGTCAGTGTCCCATCTACAAGTGTGGTTCCCCATCGCATTCCCTTTGGTGGGACATGTTCCCGGATGTAAAGCAAACACCTTGGTCTGATTCAGAGCTGGAAAACAAAACAAGCAGTAATCATTGACCTCCAATGTCCTTAACACTGAGAAGAAACAGTATACTTTCTACAAAATACAGTGGAATTATTTTTTGACATACAGTTCAGTGACAATCCTGCTACACATGAGGCACAATAATACTAGGGTATAAGAGTGTAATGCCCCTGTCCCACTTAGGAAACCTGAACGGAAACCTCTGGAGACTTTGCGCCCCACCCAAGGTTTCCGTGCGGCTCCCGGAGGTTGCAGATGGTTGCCAGAGGTTGCAGGTAGTGGAAGCAGGTAGGAAGACTGACAAAAACCTCCGGGAACCTCGCGGAAACCTTGGGAGGGGCGCAAAATCTCCAGCCGTTTCTGTCCAGGTTTCCTAAGTGGGACAGGGGCATAAGGTAGTGGACCACACTCAGTCCATGCACATGAATCGGCACCATCTTGTACCCCTCATGTCAGTAATTGTTCTTAAAATTCTGACATCCACTCAGCCATAAGTCTATTAAAACCATTTATTTCAAATAAATTAATGCCTTAAATATAATATTCAGCAAAATATATATGTTTCAAATACATGGGGTTCTACCATCTAATAGCAATAGATTACAAGATAATCATCTGTACAGCTATATTTTAAAGGGTTCTATGTCACATCATAGCACTGAAGAATCTAACACATAGATTTATACAATTCTAATAATAACTAATAATACCATTCTTAAATGTGTAGGGAGTAGATTTCAAATTGGGAAAAGTATTGAATAGGTAATATAAAGCTAAGTCACACTGGATATATAATACCTGGTGTTGCATTAGAACAGAATGTAGTGTAGCAATGTGAAGCCACCCACTTTGTCACCCTGCCCAAAGAGATCAGTACTTTGCAGCAGAAGAGATCATTGGACCTCATTGGACCAAGGGAGGTGAGTGATCCTCCTCACCTGAGGAGCGTCCTGTGAGGAAGAACATACTCCAAGAGGTGAGAGGACTCCAGGCAGCAAATCTGTGATCTGAGAGTTATTAACTGAATATTTCTTATCTATTTTTTACTGACAAAAAGATCTTGCAAGCTAAGAAATTGAGGCTTCTGTCTCCTCAGATTCAAGATACAAGATACCATCACATGTGCCAGATGGCACAGTGAAATGAAATTCCCATACAGCCATACAATAGAAATAAAGGACACAACACACGATAGAATCTAACATAAAACATCCCCACACAGCAGAATCAGAGTTTCCCACTGTGTGGGAAGGCACCAAAGTCAGTCTCTTCCTCCACTGTTCCCCGTGGTCAGGGCCTCCCCAAGCCCTCCGCAGTTGCCTCGCTGGGGTGTTGTAAGTCCGACGTCGGGGCTGCGGGACATCCCGCAGATGGTGGTGAAAATTGCACTGCAGAGGGTGGTGAAAATTGCCCAACGCATCACCGGTTCCTCACTCCCCTCCATTGTATTGTATTGTATTGTATATCTTTATTGTCATTTCCTGAGTATTCACATACCCAGAGGAAACAAAAAAACGTTGCTCAACCAGTGTCCATTCAGTGTTCATTAAAAATAAATAGAAATAAAAAATACATATATCATGAACCATTGAGTCTGTCCAAATCAAGCGTTGTCTCTGTACACTGCACAATGACAATAAAGTTGAATTTGAATCTGAATCTGAATCTGAATCTTAAGTGCTGTGATGTCTTAGACGGAAATATGAATTACCAAAGAGAAGGTGTTAACATTTTTTTAAGTGCGTATGGTGGATAAATCCCCAGTGCCTGACCAAATGCATCTTCAGACTTTGTGAGAAGCTGACGAGGAAATTGTAGATAGACACAAAATGCTGGAGTAACTCATCAAGACAGGCAGCATCCCTGGAGAGAAGGAATGGGTGGTGTTTCGAGTCGAGACCCCTCGTCAGACTAGAGTCGGAGGAAAGGGAAATGAGTGGTATGGATGGTGATGTGGAGAGATATAGAACATATGAATAAAAGATATGCAAAAAAGCAATGCTGTTAAAGGAAACAAGCCATTATTAGCTGTTTGCTTGGTGAGAATGTGAAGCTGGTATGACTTGGGTGGGAGAAGGATGGAGAGAGAGGGAATGCAAGGGTCACTTGAAGTTAGAGAAATCAATAATCATACCACTGGATTGTAAGCTGCCCAAGCGGAATATGAGATGCCATTCCTCCAATTTGCGTTTAGCCTCACTCTGACAGGGAGGAGGCCTAGGACAAAAAGGTCAGTGTGGGAATGGGAAGGCGAATTAAAGTGTTTGGCAACCGGGAGATCAGGAAGGTTCCGGTAGGCGGCGCGGCTCTGGCCAGCAGCGGCCTCTGCAGCCTGTCCGCGTTTTTATTATTTTTGTCTGTGTTTTTATGTAGTTTTTGTTATTTTATGTCGGGGTGTGTGTGTGGGGGGGTGGGGGGGTGGGAGGGGGGGGGAAACTTTGTGAATCTCTCCCTGCACTGGAGACCCGACCTTTTCTCGTCGGGTTTCCATTGTCGTTGAGGCCGCAACGAGGAGCGGCCTCCAACAGGAAGAGACCGGGGACTCTGGTGCCGACTCACCGTTGCCGTCGCGGAGCTGGCCGGGTCCGGAGCGGTGGAGGAGCGCTGCTGCTGCTGCTGCTGCTGCTGCTGCTGCTGCTGCTACCGGAGAGTCGGAGGCTCCAACGGCAGGTCTGTGGACGGCGGCGCCGGGAGCCCACGGCTCCTTGGAGAGAGACCGCTTCTCAGGGCTCCTGCAACGGCGACTTCTCCCGCCCGAGTTGCGGGGTTGAAGAGCTCCTGGAGCGGGGCCTGACACCACTGCCCCGCGCGGCTGGAATGGCCGCGGACTCTGCGAGCGCACACCGGGGGCTCCAACATCAAGACCCGGTGTGCGACCTCGCACCACCCGGCGTGGCTTCAATGGCCGCGGGACAATCGCCATCGCCAGCCGGGGCTATGACTTTGACTCTGACATTGGGGGGGGGGGGAGAGTGCAGTGGAGAGATAAGTTTATTTGGCCTTCCATCACAGCTATGTGATGGATGTTTATGTTAAATGTAATTATTGTTGTGTCTGGGGTCTATTTGTATGTAATGTATGGCTGCAGAAACGGCATTTCGTTTGGACCTCCAGGGGTCCAAATGACAATTAAATTGACTCTGACTCTGACTCTGAGGAAGGTCCAAGGGGACTGAGCGAAGGTGTTCAACTAAACAATCGCCCAGTCTATGTTTGGTCTCGCCGATGTACACATCTTGAACAACGGATACAGTAGATGAGGTTGGAGGAAGTGCAAATTGTGGAGGCTATGACAGAGATATTTGCATCATCTTTAACCACGGATGAAGTTCTAGAACACTGGAGGGTGGTTAATGTTGCACTGCTGTTTAAGAAGGGCAACGTGGATAAGCCACGGACCAACAGCCTGGTGAACCTGACGTCAATGGACTGATTTAGGGATTGTCAGCATAGGCTTTGTGCGTGGGATATCGTGTCTCACACATCTGATAGTTTTGCATGGTAGGCTGGTCTGGAAAATTGGATAAGATCCTTATAGATGTCACACATAAAAATAGGGTGGTGAATCTGTGGAATTCATTGTGGAGGCCAAGTCAATGGATATTTTTAAGGCGGAAATTGACAGATTCTTGATTAGTAAGGATGTCAGGGGTTATCGGGCAGAGGCAGGAGGATGAGGGTTGAGAGGGAAAGATAGATCAGCCATTAATGAATGGCGCAGTAAACTTGATGGGCCGAATGGCCTAATTCAGCTCCTAGAACTTGTGAACTTAGGAACTTACGTTATCTCTGTAAGCTGGCATCAAGGTCCATGAGAAACACCATTTTACATTATGTAACGAGACTATACGTTGCATAGATAGGCAAGCCCTTGTTTAGTTCTTCTGTACTTACGTAGTACACAGTAATGACCATGTTGCTCAAATCCCTTGCAACAGCCAAACTGAGTTTCAGTTGATTCCACGATGGTGCTACGATAGAGTGTTTTAAAGATCTGCTTTGGGCACATTTTTCCTGGATTCCAACCTCCGCAGGATTCACGCGTGATGAATGATTTGATGTAGGTCACAGTCTTTGTGACATTGCGCTTTACAGAGTACGGGCACACGTTGTACGAGGATTGAGAAACTCCATTGTCTGGAAGAGAATAGAAGAGAAATAAAAAATACAGAAGCCTTTCAATCGATCTGGGTGAATGGGGCCCACCTTTTAGAAATGGAAAGTTTGAAACGGAATGTATTAATGCATAAAGGTGAAGTTCTATCTGTTTTTATTTTAATAAAACTGCTTTTAAGACAAATCAAGCTGGTGCTCACCTGACCTAAAAAAAAGCAAAATGCTCTTGGTTTCTCCAATGAAGAATAGACCCCACGATAGACATTGAGTGCACGGTGGTGCAGCGTTAAAGTTGCTGCCTCACAGCGCTTGCAGCGCCAGAGACGGAGGTTCGATCCCGACTACAGGTGCTGTCTTTATGGAGTTTATACGTTCTCCCTGTGACCGTGTGGGTTTTCTCTGAGATCGTTGGTTTCCTCCCACACTCCAAAGATGTACAGGTTTGTAGGTTAATTGGCACAGGTTTGTATACTTGGTGTAAGTGTAAATGGTCCCTAGCGTGTGTAGGGTAGTGTTAATGTGCGGGGTATCGCTGGTCGGCACGGACTCGGTGGGCCAAAGGGCCTGTTTCTGCCCTGTATTTTCTAAACAAAACTAAAAAAAGTATATTGTGGCAAAAGTACTAGGATGTGGTTCCCCATGTCCCCATGTCCCTCTACATGAACCTTCACATTCAATAGATCAAAGTGCTTCAAAGGGACTGTTCCCTGGAGGAATAACCCCTGGAAAACATGTCAATATAACTTTCCACTGACTTTTAAAATGATCAGTATTCTAGATAAGAAAAACGTCCACGCTGTATACAATTGTTCTTTGTGGGGCTCACTGGCAACATGTCAGTCACTGGTAATTTTGAACTAAACTGCTGACTAGGCCATTTCAGAAGTCCATTACAAGTCAAGAAGAGTCTCAACCCGAAACATCACCCATTCCTTCTATCTAGAGATGCCATCTGTCCCCCCTGAGGTACTCCAGAATTTTGTGCCTAACTTTTTTTTTAAATGGGTGTGGAATCACATAACAGATATACTGGGGGTGGGCGGTAGATTTGTATAAACATTGAACCAGTTGACTTTCTATGGCAATCCGTTAGTCTTGTGGGCACCATACCAGCCTTTATAATGTACTGGTTTATTTTAATAAGTGACTAGACTTAAGTTCTCCAGTTGACATGATGGGATTTGAAGTTCTCTGTACCAATAGTTCTCATTCAGTCCTCCAGATTAAAAGTGCAGTAACATATAACGCTGTTGAACTCTGGAAATACATTCTCATAAATTGCACATATATAACCATATAACCATATATAACCATATAACCATATATAACCATATATGATGTATGCTGTGCTATTGTAACATCTTTCAAAATATCTTTGAACATACAAAATATATGGATGCTGCTACATTACACATATATGGTATTGATATTGCTTTATGCTGACATATATACTGAGATAAAGTGAAAAAACTCTTTATGGATATCATATTTATTGCATACATACAAATATAGTTATATCACAGTGGCGCAGAGGTCGAGTTGCACATCACAGTGTCAGAGACCCTGGTTCGATCCTGACCACGGGTACTACCTGACCACGGGTGCTACCCACATGGGTTTTCTCCGGATGCTCCGGTTTCCTCCCACATTCCAAAGATGTATAGGTTTGTAGGTTAATTGGCTTCTGTAAAATTGTGAATTGTCCCTAGTGTGTAGGATAGTGCAAGTGTATCGGATCTTCGCTGGATGGCGTGGATTCGATGGGCCGAACGGCCTGTTTCCACGCTGCATCTCTAAATGTCTAAAGTCAGAATCACAGCTTCATACCAACACCATTTCATGAAATGCAGTTGTGTTTTCTTATAACCAATGTGAAATGGAGCCATTATATATTTTACAAGAAGAGGTGATCAGATTAATTCTAACCTAAATTTAATGCCAAATTTACCGAGAAAAGAATTAGCCGTCCCATATCAGAAAATGGGGTTGGATTCTCCTGAGATTCCACTCATTGTCTCTGAGAATTTCGAAAGGGCAACATAATGATTGCAGTTGTCTGATTCCCCAACACCGCTGCTTCTCAGAGGTGTAGAAAGGAAATTGATACAGTGAACTGAATCTTCAGGGACCGGGCTGTAGTTGAATGGATGTGAAGGCCATTATTTGTCCTGAATACATGGACATAAACATCTCAAAATTAAATACCAAATTAATCCGTGACTTGAATTGCGCATTGGTAGATCACAACCACTTCAAAAAGCTGGAGAAACTCAGCGGAACAGGCAGCATCTCTGGAGAAAAAGAATGGGTGACTTTACAGGTCGAGACCCTTCTTCAGACTGCGTCTTTGGACAGGCAGTCTGTAGAAGGGTCTCGACCCGAAACGTCAACTATTCCTTCTCTCCAGAGATGCTGCCTGTCCAGCTGAGTTATTCCAGCATTTTGTGTCTATCTTTGCTTTAAACCGGCATCTGCAGTTCCTTCCTGCACAAGCACTTCCATGTGATGTCAGCAAATGTTTGCTGCTTATTAACAGAAAATCCTTGCCAATACCAAATTGGAAATCGAACCATAATATTCTGAAGCTCTCAGGTAAGATAGGTTTTCCGAATCCACTGGGAAAATTAGGAGTAGGCGCTGTAGGTTATTCTTCCACTGTGGGGCTGGTACTTTCCCTGCCCAAGGCTAACATCGACACACACCTGTGCAAAATGGCTGGCGATCACTTCTGTATTACCTAACGCCAGTTCAGCGAGACCTAGTGGGAGGTTTATGTCTCCAAATACTCCAATCCTCAGCTGGCCAGTGTGAACCCCCTCCGAACTTAATGCCAGCGATCACGTTGGCATTCTAAACCCCCTACCCCCCCCACTTGCTGTAAACGATCTATTAGCTGCAATAAACCGCATGCATCTTTAACCTCCTACAGTGCTTCAGTTCCATCCCCACACTCTACCTTTAACCATGAGCATTGCACATGGTGTGACAACTAAAGTTAAAGAAATTAGCTTCGGTCAAAAGTATTTGAACGGTGAGATTTTGCATTGTTATAAATTAATAGACATGAGGTTGGATCTACTTACAGCTGTAAAATTCAGCCTCCTGCCCCAGAGCTGCAGTGACGAACAGAGCCAAGGCCACGGCTAATATCCTATCCATCACATGGACCGCAATATTGTGAGACTTTCCACACTTCTCTCAGGCTGTCCAAGTTGTTGAGTGGGGTCACGCTGCCTTGCCCCTACCCTCTTGCGCTTCTTTTCCCCGTTGCTTGGGCTGCTCACGCTGACGTCCAGAGATGAACCTATTTGCGAGGCTGCTGTTTGTTCACCTGGGAGGCTTCCACCTGCGTTCCTCTCCCTGGATCGTTCCCTTCCCACTCCCATGCATGCACAGACTCCTCCCACGGCCCGTCACGTCTCCAGTGGTGCTGTGTTCCAATCATCGCTGCTAACAGTTTTTTTGCCTGAGGTGTGCGTGCCCGAATGTTGTCCTCCAAGCAATATTGCAACATTGGACCCAAAATTGCAACTAGTTTTTTTCTAACCAGATTAAAATAAACTGTAAGTATCCTGTCAATCTCAACAGAATGGGTATAAACTGAAGCTTAGGGAAATGTCAATCCCAAGGCAGCATAATTCTTCCAGCGTCAGAATATAAAGTGTAGCACAATCAGCCACGATCTTATTAAACAGGCTTGAGGATCAAGTGACATCCTCCTGCTTTTATATTTTGCGTAGGCAGCTTACAACCCAATGGTATGAACATTGATAGCATTTGACCGCACTGGGCCTGTGCTCGCTGGAGTTTAGAAGTTTGATGGGGCACCTCATTGAAACTTACAGAATAATGAAAGGCATAGATAGAGTGGATGTGGAAATGATGTTTCCACTGGATGGAGAGTCTAGGACCAGAGGTCATAGCCCCAGAATTAAAGGGCACTCTTTTGGAAAGGAGGTGAGGAGGAACTTCTTTAGTCAGAGGGTAGTTAATCTGTGGATCTCATTTCCACAGAGGGCTGTGGAGGCCTAGCCAGTGGATATTTTTAAGGTAGATAGAGAGACAAATTATTTCATTAGAACGGGTGTCAAATATTATGGGGAGAAGGCAGGCAAATGGAATTAGGAGGCAGAGATCAGCCATGATTGAATGGCAGAATTGGACGGTCTGAATGGCTTTTTGATGATCACATTTATACTTCCAACGGCGGAAGTCCGCAGGAACTGAAGGACAGAGATGTGTGGTGCGTCTGTCACCCTTCCCATTGGAAACCAGCACCACTGCGTCGCTAATGTTTTCAACGATGATGATGAATATATATTGCCAGCTTTACATCCCAGCTGCATTTAGTTCATTGGGAGTTCAATATCAATTTCTCTCTTCTTAGGTGCTCTCTGACCTGCTGGGTATTTCTAATATTTCCTCTTTTTATTATTGAGAGTACTGTTGTCAGTTTGCACAACCATAGCACTAACAAAACATCAATCTCAAACACTGGGAACACTGTTGATTATGGTACAAATATAAATAATTTAAACTAAAATGTAGAAAGCTTGCAAACAAATTGGTGGAGTTACAAACAATGAAGAAGGTTCTCAAAGAATATAGCGGGATATAGATCAGTTATAGATATGGGCAGAGAAATGGCAGATAGAGTTTAATCTGGGCAAATATGATGTGTTGCACATTGGGAGGTCCAAGGTAAATGGGAAAACATACAGTTAATTCCAGGACAGTGCTGACAGTGCTGATACAGGAAAAATGTTCCCCATGTTGGGGCAGTCTAGAACCAGAGGTCACAGTTTAAGAATAAGGGGTAATCCTTTTAGCATTGAGATGAGGAAAAACTTTTTTCTCCAGAGAGTTGTGAATCCATAGAATTCTCTGCCACAGAAGGTAGTGGAGGCCAATTCACTGGATGTTTTCAAGAGAGAGTTAGATTTAGCTCTTAGGGCTAACGGAATCAAGGGATATAGGGAATAAGTAGGAACGGGGTACTGATTTTGAATGATCAGCCATGATCATATTGAATGGCGATGCTGGCTCGAAGGGCTGAATGGCCTACTCCTGCACCTACTTTCTATGTTTCTATGTACAGAGTGATCTTGGGGTCCAAGTCTATAACTCCCTGAAAGTAGCAAGACAAGTAGATCAAGTGATAAAGAAGGCATGTGGTATGCCTGCCTTCATCAGTGGGGGAATTGAGGATAAGAGACAGGAAGTTATATCCCGGCTTTTAGTTAGGCCAAGTTTGGAATATTATGTGTGGGTAACTTTTTTACACAAAGAATGGTAGGTGCCTGGAATGTGCTGAGTGGTGGTGGAAGCAGATATGATAGTGACACTTAAGAGGCTTTTAGATGGGCAGATGAATATGCAGGGAAGGGAGGGATATGGATTGTGCACAGGCAGAAGGAATGAGCATAACTTGGCATCATGTTCGACAGACATAGTGGGCCAAAGGACCTGTTCCTGTGTTGTGTTGTACTGTTAGTTCCATGTTTTTATGTTCCAAGTCCATGGCAAGCTTTATATTTGCCAATACTAATCCAATTTATCCACAGCTGGTCTTTAGCCTTCTCCGCTGTTTGTGAGTCCAGTGCTAGTTTAGATGCTTGTTAAAGGTTATGAGAGTATTTACCTCCACCATCTTCTCAGCAGCAGGTTCCAGATTCTCTGTACAAAAAACACCCCCTCAACAATAATATATATCCTTGTGTGTGTCTGTGTGTGTGTGTATGTGAGGCTTATAAGAGAATTTAGTGTGACAGTCTGCCATTTATCAGCATATATCTGTAACTGATCTATAATCTGCTATACTCTTTGACAGCCTTCTTCATGTTTCGCAACTCCACCAATTATTGTGTCATCTTATTCAGCAGCAAATCCATAAAACTGGTTGTTAAAGATTATTTTTATCCCAACATTGTGTCTAATAATATTTAGAGTTGATGATGTCACAGTCTCTCCACACCAGCACCGAATAAACCTGAAGCCTTGCTAATGAAGTCGCTTGTCTCTTCCCTGGGGTGTGCAGCGCATGTGATCCCATTAAAAACTGGTCTCTAAGCTCAGCCAAGTAAGCTGATGATTAACACAGGAGAATGAAAACAAATGCCATGGTAACGCTTCACATGGGAATTGGGCAAAGGAGTGATCACAGAACTGATATCACCAAAAGGGAAAGAACGAGAAAGAGCAAATAAAATGTTGCCACAACCCAGTGAGTGGTGACAATTTTTGCTTCTCAGTGCTAACGGTTGACTCCCTATCCAAATATTTTAGGTTAACAAATGTATCAATAGAATAGGTTGTGCCTTGAATGCAGGGATTCACAGGTTAAATGGTGCAACCTCTATTACTTACACTTTCTGCATACTCTATCGACAGCTCTATAGATCTCTTTCAATCGTGCACATTGGGACGATATAACAAGACAAGAAAAGAAGACAAATCAACAACAGAAACCTATCAAACGGCAAGCATGTGCCCAACTAACTAGACCCCAGAGATCGAAGGCAAACGAGTTGTTCCAATGTTTCGCAGTTGAATGTTCGAGCTGTTAGCACAGCTCTGAAAACAAAGTCACCATATAGATGGATCTTCTTGTAAGGATTGGCAAAGGATGCATCAAAGGATGCCATTAAGTTCTTTGAAGGGAGCCGACCAGATCTTAGTTTAAGGTCTTTATTCAAAATGCAGCACTTACCAAAGTGAAGGATTTACATAAACATCTTTGAAGTGGGACACATTTGTAACCTTGCATCCCCATTCCAACATCCATTTGGATTTTCCAAGATGGCATCCAAACCAGGTGACTCGTTGCATGCTGGTCCCAGAAATGGATCTGCAATTGTGCATTACAATTGCTCCACTCTTTTAAACCTCTACCCCAACAGCAGCATTTCTTACTTTAGCTATTTTTTCTTTATCCTGGATCTGGGCACTGTTGATGGCTCGATTGTAATCATGTACTGTGTAGTCTTTCTGCTGACTGGTTAGCACGCAACCAAAAGCTTTTCACTGTACCTCGGTACATGTGACAATAAATTAAACTAAACTAAACTCTAAAGTGAGTGTTTTATGTAGTGAAACACAGCTTGTATTAACTGGTTATTTAGCGTCCTTTTACAATGATACACCAAAGGGCTAGAATCAATGGGAAAATAATGGATCAGGTAAAGGTTAAATGCAGTGGAATAAGGCACCCGCGAGTGTCATGTACTGAGGACTAAATTAATCTGGATTCTACTTGGCAGACAATAGTTGTACTATGATTTTAATTTCCAAAATTTTCCATATAAAGAATATATTTGTATTAAAGTCAATATTTTTTTGCTGAAGCTGGCTGTGGCAATGCATTCAATGCAACAGATTATTCTACAACTACAGATACTGGTTTCCATATCCCTCCAAACCTGTCCTATCCATGTACCTGTCTCACTGTTTCTTAAACAGTGGGATAGTCCCAGCCTCAATTACCTCATCTAGCAGCTCGTTCCATACACCCACCACTGTTTGTGTGAAAAAGCTACCCCTCAGATTCCTATTAAATCGTTTCCCCTTCCCCTTCAACCGTAGGTCCTCTGGTCCTCGATTCCCCTACTCTGGCAAGAGACTCTGTGCATCTACCCGATCTATTCCTCTCATGATTTTATACACCTCTATAAGATCACCCCTCATCCTCCTGCACTCAAAGGAATAGACTCCCAGCCTACTCAACCTCTCCCTATAGCTATAACTTTTAAAGAGATCATCTTTGGACAATAGCTAATGCTTTCTGAGTGGAAATTGCAAGTATAAACAGGGATCAATATCATTATAGACTTTAGCATTAATTGCACTATGTCACGCACTAGTCGACTATGTGGAAAACACTGCTGGCCATTTGGCAACCCTACAGCAACCGCTCACTGTTTATGGTACAAGCACATCCAGACGGTCTAAATCACCACACTGAATCCTAGAATAGATCAAATACAGACACATCAAACCGTTCCTTCCAGCCCTGAACCAATATGAATAGTGAAAGGCCTGGATCGGGGTGAATGTGGAGAGGATGTTTCCACTAGTGGGAGAGTCCAGGACCATAGCCTCCGAATAAAAGGATGTACCTTTAGAAAGATGAGGAGGAATTTCTTAAGTCAGAGGGTGGTGAATCTGTGGAATTCATTACCACAGAAGGCTATGGAGGCCGTCAATAGATATTTTTAAGGCAGAGATTGACAGTTTCTTGATTAGTAAGGGAGAAGGCAGGAGAATGGGGTTTGAAAGGGAAAGACAGATCAGTCATAAATGAATGGCGGAGTAGACTTGATGGGCCGAATGACCTAATTCTGCTCCTGGAACTTATGAACTTAAGAACCAGACAGTGTAGGGATGTTCAGTAATGCCCTAAGCTGAGGGTCCGTGTATACTTCATATCTAGCCCGCTGGCTTTACGCTGTCCATCGAATCGTAACTCTCGCCAGAACTTGGCTTGTAATCTGAAATTGAACCTGATCCTATGAATCTTAAAATGTAATTTTATAAAAATAGAAGTCTGCTAACATCAAAGGGCGAAGCATTGCTGCCACGTGACTGCATTCACTCAGATATTAATCCAGCAACAAGAGGAGCAGCTGCTTTCTGTTTACATGCTGTAGTGGCTCCTACTTGTGTTTATTGCTTAGTATATGTTCACAAAGGACTCTTCGCACAAATGTATCACGGCTAAAAACTTCTGTGCCCTGAGGTGCATTGAAATGTCTTTAAGAAATGGAAGCAAGAGTGATTATTCGGCCTCCTGTACACATCCACCATTAAAAAAGATCATGACTGATCTCTTATTTCAACACCAGTTTCCTGCACAGATCCCTTGATCAGTCTGAAGAAGCATTCTGACCAAGGATATCGACTGTCCATTTCCCTCCACGGATGCTGCCTGACCGCTGAGTTTCTCCAACAGGTTGTTTTTTGCTCAAGTTTCCACCATCTGCAGTCCCTTGTGAAATGAAATTAAATTAAATACGTTTATTGAAGATTCAAACAAGGGGACATGACATGAGAATTAAGGGACTGAAGTTTAGGGTAACATGAGGGGGAACTTCTTTACTCAGAGAGTGGTAGCTGTGTGGAATGAGCTTCCAGTGAAGGTGGTGGAGGCAGGTTCGTTTTTATCATTTAAAAATAAATTGGATAGTTATATGGATGGGAAGGGAATGGAGGGTTATGGTCTGAGCGCAGGTATATGGGACTAGGGGAGATTATGTGTTCGGCACGGACTAGAAGGGTCGAGATGGCCTGTTTCCGTGCTGTAATTGTTATATGGTTATATGGTTATTGTCATTGCACAACAACTGTACAACAAAATTCCATTGCATCTCCTTTGGTGTGTACATAGAAGACACAGGATAAAAGATTTTAAAAGTGTCTTCCTTGATTCTGTTAATATTTTACAAGATTTTCAATTTCTGCTTGAGTATTCTCAGGGCTGAACCTCCTTGGGTGAAGAAATCCAAGATTTTGCTATCCTCCAGGTAAACATGTTTTTCTTTACATCTCTGTCCTAAATGCCCACCTCCTTATTTTGAGACACAAAGTGCTGGAGTAACTCAGTGGGTCGGGCAGCATCTCTGGAGAAAAAGGATGGGTGACATTTTGGGAAGGGAACCTTCTTCAGACCCAAGCATTCTGAAGAAGATTCCCAACACAAAATTCACCCGCCCTTTTTCTCCAGAGATGCTGCCCGAACCGCTGAGTTACTCCAGCTCTTTGTGTCTATCTTCGGTGTATACTAACATCTGCAGTTCCTTTATTTTGAGACCACGATTCTTGGTTCCAGCCACGCAACACAAAATAAATATCAACTCCACATATCTTATCCTGTACACACATAAACTATCCTCATCTCAGTCCTCAGAAGGTGATCATGCCTCTTGCATGCAAATGTCACCAGTACACTGAGCTAATACACTGAGCTATGGTGGTACGATGACACACTGGTACAGTTGCTGCCTTATAGCGGTTTGATCCTGACTACAGATGCTATCTGTACCGTGTTTGTACATTCTCCCTGTGACCGCGTGGGGTTTCTCTGGGTGCCCTTCCACAGGTTTGTAGGTTAATTGACATCTTTAAATTGTCCCCAGTGTGAAGGATAGAACTAGGTTATGGATGATCACAGGTTGGTGTGTTCTCGGTGAGCCGAACGGCCTGTTTCCACACTGCATCTCTAAACCAAACTAAACTAGTAAATCCCTTCAAAACATTGCAGGAAATCTTCTTGGATCTATGTCATAGGTTACTATACATCCCCAGTTTGGTTGTTTGCGATTGGCTTCCATGTATGATGAGCTATCATTAGTTACCAAGCCTTTCTTTGCCAAAATTAACCTGTAAAGAATCAAAGAATATGGGGATCAGACATTAAAGTGTCGAAGAAACGATCAGATTAGCCATGAGTTGATTGAATGGTGGAGCAAGACTGAGGGTCCCATTGCCCTATTCTGCACTGATTCTCTCCTTACATAAAGAGTTAATCTAGCCCAGTGTTGGGTTGAAAAATGTCCAAATAAAATGTTTGAAATATACAATTCCTTCCCAAACAAGTCTGTGCATGCTCACTCTAAAAGTGGCATGTCCCACTGCATCCTATTAATTTGTTTGTGAAGTGATTTATTATTATAGATCAGAGCAGCAGAAATTTCAGCACCATTTAGCAGTGAGTTCACTTGAAGCAATGATCAACATTTAACAAGGTAGCCAATTAAATCAATGTCAGCAACATTATATTTATAACCACCGCAAATATTTGGAAGAGGATAAATTTAGATTAAAGTGATCATGGGACTTGCAGATTTTCTTTAAGATTTGATTGCAATTTTTTTTTGTTAGCTGTGAAGAGCGGCACGGTGGCTCAGCGGTCGAGTTGCTGCCTTACAGCCCCAGGGACCCGGGTTTGATCCTGACTACAGATGCTGTCTGTGCAGTTTGTCCGTTCTCCCTGTTACCTGCGTGGGTTTTCTCCGGGATCACCGGTTTCCTCCCACACTCCAAAGACGTAGCACGGGTATGTAGGTTAATCGGCTTTGGTAAAAATGTAAATTGTCCCTAATGTGCGTAGGATAGAGCTAATGTGCAGTGCTCACTGGTCTCTATGGGCTGAAGGGCCTGTTTCTGCACTGTATCTCTGAACTAAACTAAACTATACTAAACTCATACCTAAAAGTTCAGAAAATCAGCATGATGGCAGTTTTCAGAGAAACTCCTCTGTGGATTATTTTCCCTCACCACCTTCAATGGCAAAGTATTTTCCATAGTGTGTGTAGGATAGTGTTAATGTGCGGGGATTGCGGGCCGGCGCAGCTTCGGTGGGCCGAAGGGCCTGTTTCCACGCTGTATCTCTAAACTAAACTAAAGTAAAAATGTGAGCCCTGGACTGATCTCCATGCAACCCATTACAAATTGTCTTTCAACATGAATGGAACATTTAATCCTACTCTGATTACTGTCCTTTGATTAGTCCTCTTATCCTAATATCTCACCTCAATGCCATGATCCCTTTGGAAGCAACCTTTGATTATCTGCAAATAAACACCTTCTCCCTCTAGTGCCCAATACATGCATTACATCTGTAAAATTAAAATATTGAGCACTCTTTTAACTTCAAAGGTTCTTTATTGTCACATACGCACAGCACAGTGAAATTATTTCGCATACCTCCAAATGCATAGTGACCATATTTTGACACCATTTGTTTCATCTTGACCGAGCAGGCAAGAGTGGCGATGTGATCAACATCTCACGATGATGAAAAGTAACAAAATAGTTTTCGACTCCAATGCATAGCTGGAAAATGTTCTGGTTTGTGAATGACCGGATGTTCAATAGTCGCCGATAGA
This sequence comes from Leucoraja erinaceus, assembly GCF_028641065.1. Classification (NCBI taxonomy): domain Eukaryota; kingdom Metazoa; phylum Chordata; class Chondrichthyes; order Rajiformes; family Rajidae; genus Leucoraja; species Leucoraja erinaceus. The sequence continues at coordinate 45,042,436 of NC_073389.1, forward strand.
AACATCAGAAGATAGCAACCAGGAATAGTCTAGGAATTCAGTGCCACTTGATTCCAGACCTCATCATGGCCTTCATCCAAATATGCATCAAGGAACTGAATTCCAAAGATGAAATGTTTAAGAATGAACTGCAGATGCTGGAAAATCGAAGGTACACAAAAAAGCTGGAGAAACTCAGCGGGTGCAGCAGCATCTATGGAGCGGAGGAAATAGACAACGTCTCGGGCCGAAACCCTTCTTCAGACTGAAGAAGGGTTTCTGCCCAAAACGTTGCCTATTTCCTTCGCTCCCTAGATGCTGCTGCACCCGCTGAGTTTCTCCAGCTTTTTTGTGTACCTTCAAAAGATGAAATGATTGTCCTTAATATCGTGGATGCACTTGACCGAGTGTGGCTTGAAGATAACGTGTTAAAATAGAGTAATAATCAAGGAGAAAGCATTGCACGTGCTATAAGTTTCCCCTGGCTGTGGTGTCTAGAACCAGGGTCAGGTCTCGAAATAAGGAGTCTGACCTTTAGAGCAAAATAAAAGATAATACATTTCTTTGTTCAAGTTTCTTTATTCAAAGAGTGATAAATCTTTGGAATCCCTTACCTAGGAGACCTGTTAAAAACCATTCACTGCACATTTCCAAGGCAAGGGTTGGTGGAGTTTGTTATATAAGTGAATTAAGGTGTATGTAGTGTAGGAAAATAGCGAGTTAAAAGACCAACCATGATCTTGTTAAATGGTAGACCCGAAATGGGCTACTCTTGCTTGTTTTCACGTTAAATAAAAACCTCATGGTTGCATATTTCTGACAATCCTTCATTTTAAGAAGTGTAGTGTAATCATCCAGTGTAAAACAGGTTGGGATTTGCTGGGGTCATAAAAGGCACCATTTAAGTGCAAGTCTTTATTGGATACATGGCAACTAAATTGAAACATAATGATTTATAAACAAGGAGTAAGTTTTTGTTTCCATTGTGGAAAAAACCCCAATGTTTTACAATCGAAAAGTCGCCTAGATTTTAAACCCTTATTTCCACCCCCTTGCGCAAATCATTTCCCAAATATCAACATCAAAAATGCAAACAATCTGGTCATTATCAAGCCATCGTATGACCTTGCTGAAATCAAATTGTTAGCTGCACTTCTTACAACATTGGCTGCACTTCAAAAATAGTTCTTTCCTGAAAAGCATTTTAAGATGTCGTGAGGGTGTGAAAGGCATTGTGAAAATGCCAGTACTACTTTTCCCTTTCCTTACATTCATTGTGCAGATTACCTGCTTTGCAACCTGCAGGAAAACATTGGCTGTGGATCGCTCTTGAGATGTCCTGAGGGCATGAAAGGCACTGTGCAATTACAAATCCATTCTTTTGATAGCTGTCGTGAATTTTTTTGGTGTGAATTGGAGAGCTGGCTATTACCCAGATTACAACTGCTTCCAGGACATTAATGTAACGGGGTCCGTTGACGACTCTCTCCTCAATACGCCCTGCTTCTTGAGAACTCTGTCAGCGTACGTTGCGTCTGAAATGCGGCGATATATAAATCGCAGGAAACCAATGATCACAACCACCAGTAGTATGACACCAATTGTAATGAGCATCACCGCCATCATGCTTGGATCTGGTGTAAAAACACATAAAACAGGTTAGATTACGTAATGTGGATGAGCGAAGGGATTTTCAGACATTGAAAAAAAAGGCCACACAGTCCAATATTCCAAATTAGTTTCCAGGAACACATGACAACACAAAGTGCTGGGGTAACTTAATGGATCAGGCAGCATCTCTGGAGAACATGGATAGATGACGTTTCATGTCGGAACCCTTCTTCAGGCTGATTGTAGTAGAGGGGAAGAAAGCTAGAAGAGATGCTCTCAGGAACAGTTAGCTTAGTCTATGTATACTCTATTTATTTCCTTTTCCAAATACAAAGCTATTTCTTTGTGAAAGCTACTTCAAATCATTTTTTTTTTCTCATATGTTACTTCATAAGTTATAAGAACAGAATTAGACAATTTGGTCCATCAATTTTACCCTGCCATTCAATCATGACTGATCTATCTTTCCCTCTCACTTTCCCATAACCTCCGATACCAATACTAATCAAAAATCTATCAATCTCCTTAAAAATATTCATTGACTTGGCCTCCTCAGCCTTCTGCGGCAATAAATTCCACAGATTCACCACCCACTGACTAAAGAAGTTCCTCCTCATCTTTCTAAAGGTACGTCCTTTTATTCTGAGGCTATTGTCTCTACTCCGAGACTCTCCCACTAGTGGAAATATCCTCTCCACATCCACCTTATCGGGTCTTTCGCTATTCGGTAAATTAACCCGTGTTCTCCTAGTTTGGTATTTTATGTTTTTATTGTCCTTTTCTTGTCAAGTTCAACTGATCCTCTCTCCAAGGATGCCATCTAACAAGCTGAGCATTTTGACCACTTTTCTTTGTTTTTTTCCTTTAAATTGAGGCCTTCTAGGCACTGAAGAACTCACCACGGGAGGTAGTTTTAGTACATTTACCCTAGCAAACCACTCATAAATGTTACTGCCATTTCTCCTCTGCTTTTCTAGTAAACAGAGGCCACAGGTGCTTTGACCAGGCAACACACTTACTGGGAGATGAACAAATGCAAACTAGAACCAAGACCAGGTCCAAGGAGATCAGCGTGTATAGAAGGTGGCAGAATAAAGGCTGGATCTAGCCATGGGAGGTAGGTCAGCATTAGGATTGGGAATCAGGCTAGGAACAAGATTATAGCCAGGGGTCAATTTCTGCATCAGGATTGGGGTTCAAGGATCATGTTCATGAATAGGATCCAGACCAGGCATTAGACTGATCATTTATCTTGGTACCTGGGGATCAGGTAGATGGTCATGATCAGGACCTGGGGTTGAGGTGGTGGTCAATCTCAGGGTCTGGGCTCTGCATGGAGATCGGAATTGGAGGCAAGGGGTCAGTGAATGATTAGGATTTGGTTTGTTAGGGTTAGCATTAGTCAACACATCAGGAGTTAGCATTAGTTAACATTAGTCAACACAATCCCCCTATTGGTGAGCAGGGTGTCAGAACTAATCCAAGGATGGAAGATGTGCATGGAACAAGCCTAGCAGTGTGTTACTCCAGTCCTACATATTGACAACACACTTTTTCTGCTACAGAGCAGTAACAGACAACACAAACTGACAACAATCCTAAGGGGAACATTATAGGCAACAACATAGTTTAATGTTCATTCTTGGCTCCATTTTTGGGCAAATGGGAAATAGTTTGTTATACATTGCCTTCACTCCAGAACAGTCAATCCCAGGTATGTGACTACTCAAAATGGAAAAGGAGCATGTGGGATATCACTGAAAACCTTGAATCAATGTGTTGAGATGCCACAGAACCCAGCATTAGTTGCAGCAGGAAGAAGACACCACATCACAAACCACTCACTTCCTCTCCTTTTATGTCCTTCCTACCCCATCTATAGTCTTGAATGTGGGCAAAGGGGATTAGTGGAAAAAAAGTCAGCATGGACATTGTGGACTGAAGGGCCCGTTTCTGTGCCATACAACACTGTGATTCCAATGCCACTGTCCCACTTAGGAAACTTGAACGGAAACCTCTGGAGACTTTGCGCCCCACCCAAGGTTTCCGTGCGGTTGCCGGAGGTTCCCGGAGGTTTTTGTCAGTCTCCTTACCTGCATCCACTACCTGCAACCTCCGGCAACCTCCAGGAACCGCATGGAAACCTTGGGTGGGCGCAAAGTCTCCAGAGGTTTCCATTCAAGTTTCCTAAGTGGGACAGGGGCATAAGTCTGTGAATCGCACATTGACCTCATCAGCTAGATCTGCAGAAGTGGTCATCCTGCAGGAAAGGGAATCCAAAGTAACACTGAGGTAAATATAAGATCTCATTTTCTCCACTTTTCCATTCATTCTGATCCTGTCCTGTTTGAGTATAATTCTTTTGATAGTGGTAAATGGTAATGCATGAAACTAGTAGTGTTCGAATCATTCCCACAACTAACACAGATTTGGTTTTCTCCTAAGATCCACACGAATACATTGTCCATGATCCAGTAACTACCTTTAATTATGAATGATGCTTCTCCTCACAATTCAGTAACTTGGAATCGTGCATCACCCATCCATTATACCTGTGGCATTAAGCAGCTCGCCAAAGACAGGTTATAATCTAAATCCCGTAAATTATAAGTGAGGCTCTGCACCACACAAAACAAGAGAAAATGCAAGTGACAAGAAAATAATATTGATATGTACCATCCTTCTTGCTTTCATCTTCAGCCACCTTGTCACTAATTATGTTTGGCCCATTCTCAGAGTTGTCCTCCTGGAGAGAGTCAGAACTTGGAACAAAGTTTTTCCCCAGCTTGTGGAATAAACAAAGATTGTGAGCCAACTCAGGGTAGATGGCTACCAGTTTAGATTGATGACATATGCAAGTTAAATTGAAGGGTAAGGAATAAGAAATAATTATGAGTTAATGCTTCTGGGAGTATTCTACATGCCACAAATGAGTCGGTAGGATATTAAAGCACAAACATGCAGTGATGTTACAAAAAGATGGCAGAAATCAAAGTAGTAATAATGGAGATAGACACAAAAATCCGCGAGTAATGCCCCTGTCCCACTTAGGAAACCTGAACGGAAACCTCTGGAAACTTTGCGCCCCACCCAAGGTTTCCGTGCGGTTCCCGGAGGTTTTTGTCAGTCTCCCTAATGGTCGAAATTGGTTTCCGCTTCTTCTATGTTCAGGCGATTATTTCAAAAAATTCAAAACCGGCCGAGACTAAAAATGGGTTGCCATTTTAAAAATCAGTAATTTTTTAGTCGAAGCCGGATGCGATGCTAGTTGGAGGTAGTTGCCGGAGGTTGCAGATAGTGGAAGGGACCGGTTTTGAATTTTTTTAAATAATCGCCGGAACATAGAAGAAGCGGAAACCACTTTCGACCATTCGAGACTGACAAAAACCTCCGGGAACCTCCGGGAACCGCATGGAAACCTTGGGTGGGGCGCTAAGTCTCCAGAGGTTTCCATTCAGGTTTCCTGAGTAGGACAGGGGCATAACTCAGCGGGACAGGCAACATCTCTGGAGAGAAGGAGTGGGTGACTTTTCGGGTCGAGACCCTTCCTTAGACAGTAATAATGGAGAGCTTAAAGTATCCAAATGAACAATAGGGTAAGCCGTATTATAAAAAAACGAAAAGGGGAAGAATTTCTTCAGTGTATTCAGGGGAATCTACTCAATTATAACTTTGTTACTCGAATCACAATCTAAGAGGCACAGAAGCATAACCTCAGTATTTGTTGCTTTTGGAAAAATATGAATATTAATGATTTTAGCAAAATATATGCAAGGAATAAGCCACGTCGGAATCTAATTCCACAGGATCACGTGGCAATAATATTGCTGGGAATCAGTTATCACTGTGGAATAAAGAAAACAATATGAGCAAACACAAAATAGAAGTATTAGATTGACTATGGAAAAGAAAGAAAATAACTCATGAAAATACTGGCTAAGTTACACACAAATCCAGTTCTGGTCACTGCACAACAGGAAGATGTTCCTTTGGAAGTTCAAGAAAATTAGTTAGACCAAACTTTAAATATCGCACATAGTTTGTTCACCTCACTACAGGAAAGATGTGGCACAGGAGTAGAGTTGCTGCCTTGCAGCACCAGAGACCCGGGTTTCATCCTGACTACGGGTGCTGTCTGTATGAGTTTGTACGTTCCCCTTGTGATCGCGTGTGGTTTTCTCCTGGTGCTCTGGTTTCCTCCCACATTCCAAAGATGAGCAGGTTTGCAGACTAATAGGCTTCTGTAAATTGTCCCTAGTGGTAGGATAGAACCAGTGTGCAGGTTATCGCTGGTTGGCGTGGACTCGGTTTGTCGAAGGGCCTAATTCCACACTGTATCTCCAAAACTAAAAGATTAAACGTGCTAGCAATTGAGAGAGAGTGCAGAAGAGATCCACCATGGATCCACCATGGTATTTATTAAGAGATTGGATAGGCTGGGATTATTCTGACTGGAACACAGGAGGCTGGGAGGTGACCTTATTGTAAAATTCCGTTGACATACCGATGGGTTCTTGACTATCTAGACAGATCATGAGGCTTTGTTCTTCTCGTATGAGTTTGGATCATGCTGTAAGTAGTGAATGTCGAGGACAGACCGGTCGATGTGGGAATGGGAAAAGGATTTGAACAGACATGCAAAATGGCCATTGCAGGCAGAATGCAGGTGTTCCATAAAACAGTCACCTCGTCTCTGCTTGATCTTGCCAATGTTAAGCGAACCACACAGAGAGCAATGAATGCAGTAGATGAAGTTGGCAGAGGTAGATGTGAAACTGTGCCTGACCTGAAACGTCTGGTTAGGCCCCTGGATGATGTTGAAGGGGAGGTGTACGGACAAGTGTTGCACCTCATATGGTTACAGGGGAAAATGACAAATGACAGAGAGTGATGGGTGGGTATGATAAGTGAATAAGGGCGTCATGGAGAAAGTGGTCCATGTTGGAAGGCAGAAAGTGGTGCGACTGGTGTTCGGATCCCATTGCAGCTGACGGACATGATAGGATGGTGTGATGGAAGTGGAAGCTAGTAGGTGGAAGATGAGGACCAAAGGTTTGTCCGACATGGCTTCCAGCTCAGTGCCACTCGTAAACGGATAGTTTGGAGAAGCTGCTGTTCTGTTTGGACAAATTAAGAATTTGAGATGATTTGGTAGTGTTGAAAATCATGGAGAATGATGACAAATTAACTAAATGGAAATAATTCTCACTGGGAGGAATAGGCAAGAACCAAAAGTCACAAATTTAAAGCAATTGGCAAACAAACTAGGGGTGCAGTAAGTAGTCACAATCTGAAAGTCACAGCCTATTGGCTGACAAACGTGGGTTCAATCATGTATAGGAAGAAACTGCAGATGTTGGTTTACACCGAAGATAGACACAAAATGCTGGAGTAACTCAGCAGGCCAGGCAGCATCTCTAGAGAAGTCTGAAGGTCTAAAGAAGGGTCTCGACCCGAAACATCACCCATTCCTTCTCTCCAGAGACGCTGCCTCTCCCGCTGAGTTACTCCAGCATTTTGTGTCTATCAGGTTCAATAATCGTTTTCTAAAAGGAATTGGATAGGATAGTTAGTTTAGATAGGAAACGGCAGTGAACGAGTTGGAGAATGGAACTTTCTGAATGATTCGACAAGGAAACATCACAGATCTGTAGGGTTGAATGCTCTCTCTCCCTGTCGTATACATTCTACAATTCCATGATTCATTTGATTTAGAATTTGAATTGAAAACGGAGTTACACAATAGATCACAACAATATAAATAGAAAAAAAAATTAATGTTTTCTGCTGAAGTGATGCTATTTGATTCCAATACTTCAGATTTCCAGCATCTGCAGTATTTCTCTTAGTCTAGTTTAGCTTCGAGACACAGCACGGAAACAAGCCCTTCTGCTCACTAAGTCCGTACCTACCAGCGGCCCCTGCACACTGACACTATCGCTCACACACTAGGGACAATTTACAATTTTACCAAGCCAATAGCCTACAAACCGGTACGTCTTTGGAGTGTGAAAGGAAACCGGAGCACTCAGAGAAAACCCAAGCAAGTCACGGGGAGAACATACAAACACCGTACATACAGCACCTGTAATCAGGATTGAACCTGGGTCTCTGGCACTGTAAGGCAAATAAGTTTGGGAATGTTTTGAAAGATTAAAAGGTTATGACTCCAGTCTCTGTTCTATTGTTTATTTGAAAGGTTATCACTCCAGTCTCAGTTCTACCTGGTTCCTTTGCCGTAATGTGAGATGGAGCTGTGAAATGGTGTTGATCTTTTACCTCTGGGGTGCCATGGTGATGCAGCTAGTAAAGCCACCGCCTCACAACACCAGAGACCCAAGTTCAATCCTGACCTCCTACATTCATTGTCTGTGGTGGTGTTTGGACATTCTTGTGAGCATTGAACATAATCAACAAGAAAGGTCAAATAGAAGAAATAAATGGAGGATGGATGAAAGTAGCAAAGATTTCAATGGCTGGCATAATTAATGTTCATCTATAATGAAGTAAAGGTATTAAGTAATTAGGTTGCTTATTAATAACTTTGTAAGTGATATTACTCCTGGTTTAACTTTTGAACTAATTTCGTGAGAGTTAATTTGTGAGCAAGTTTGGAGTTTGCCAAGTTAATGAAGTTAATGCCAAGTTATAGGAGAGTGTGGGAGGAGACTATTTGGCCCATGATAGACACAAAATGTTGGAGTAACTCAGCAGGTCAGGCAGCATCTCTGGAGAAAAGAAATAGGTGACGTTTCGGGTCGAGACCCTTCTTCAAACTGAGAGTCAGGGGAGAGGGAAACAAGACATATGAACGATACAGAACAAAATAATTAAAAATATGCAAAAGGACAATCAAAGCCATGAATGATGATCAAGGAAAGGTGGAGGCTTTGGAGAAGCTGATAGCGAGTGTTACGATGAAATTCAGAAGGATGACAGTGAAACTAGTATGACGACTCGGGTGAGGGAGGGACGGAGAGAGAGGTCCATCATGGAATCATCAAGAGCAAGTTTCTATTCTATACTAAACATGTGGGTTTACTTACATTTCTGGAGCAGCCACAATGGCTTTCAGCACAAATCTGCAACTCGCATCTCAAGAAAGTGAAGTTCTTTGTCACTGATGAATTGACAGAGAGCAACGTAAATGTGGAATTTCCATTTAGAAAACCAGATAATCCGTTTACTGTAGGACACCTAGTGGAGGGATTAAAACAGACAGAATACTCACCAGATGATAGTACAGATACATGGGATTCTATTAAACTAAAAGATACTTCTCTTCAATCAGGAAGACAAATGGTATTTTGCCTTTATTGCAAGAGGATTTGTGCACTAGAGACATCTTGCTCCAATTATACAGGCCCCTACAAAATCGCATCTAGAATATTGTGTATAGGTATAGTTTTCCTAATTAAGAATATACATGTTATAGAAATAGAGTGCAGCAAATGTTCATCAGATTGTTTCCTGCAATGGTGGCTTGGTCCCTTGAGGACAGAGTAAGCCGTCTAGCCAGTACTATATTGAGAAGAATGAAAGGTGGTCACTCTACACATACAAATCTGGTATTGTGCCACCTTATGGTGACAATAAGATGTGTTGATCAAGGTTATATGAATGTATCTTCATTGAATCCTTCATCAACACATCTTATTGTCACTGTTGGCCAAATATTTAACTAGATTCGCCATATAATGAATCACAAGAATAGTTAATTACAAGAATAGAAGATGCTCTCATAGAATCTCAAGGGGAGGTGATAAGAATTTATCTCAGTGGACTGGGATCAGCGTCCAATGTGTGTGCATGGTGTAGATTGTTTGTGCACGTGGGGGATGACAGAGCCCTGCTTGTGACTGCGGACATCCAGACGTGACCACCCCACTCATCGTGAATGATTGCCCACTGAGGCTATTCCATGGGGGCATCAAAGCCATCCACCAGTAACTGATGCTGTCCTGGCCTGGACGTCTACCCTTGATCTACATCTTTAGCCTGTGCACGACATATGCAAGAAGAAGAAGATGGTGTAGATATTACTTTAGTTTATCCATTGATGTGGGCCAGGCTAGAAAGGTCAGCGTTTACTGCCCATTCCTCAAAATTAGGTGACTCACTTTAATGAATCGCTTAAGTGTGTGTGAAGGAAATCCCATAGTATTATTAGGTTCAGAGTTCCAGGAATTTGAGACTATCATAATAAAGAAACAACTTTTATATTTCCAAGTCACATGGTCCATGACTTGGAGGGAAATTTCAGGTGAAGGAGTTTCCTTGCATCTTGCAGAAGTCACAAACTACAGTTTGCAGTGGAAGAGTCATGATTAGCTCTTATATTTTTGTAAAAGGTCGCCTACTGCAATTACAACACCCTGCTGGAGTAAAAATTGTTGGTTGAAGATGAAATGCTTTTATCTGTAACGTGGCAAACTTCTTCGGTGTCTTTGTAGCTTAAAACATCAAGGTAAGATGTGATGAACAATGTCATCAAAGTTCTGACTTAGACAATAGACAATAGGTGCAGGAGTAGGCCATTCAGCCCTTTGAGCCAGCACCTCTGCCTAGCAGATGACATAAAGGCTTTAGGGAGTCAGCACTACAAGCATTCATGATTGTACAGTTTCGACTTGATCAGCAGTTGTGTGATGTTCGTTGTTCTGTGATGTTACCAGCACTGGGTTTGCCTGCTGCTGCTCCTGGCTGCTTGTTCTGCACTCCAAAACTGAACCCAGGTGTGTCTTCTGACTTGATAGGACAGGTCCAGGGAGAGATACACCAAGATCTGAGACACAAAAGCTGGAGTAACTCAGCGGGTCAGACAGGGCTAGTCGAACGTTGTCCCGCCCGTACAAGTGGACGTTGATCGTCACTAACGTTGCCCAGCCCGTCTTGGGGGCCGATTTTCTCTGCGCTTTCTCCCTCCTCGTCGATTTGCGGCGCAGTTGCATGATTCCGCGGTCGGCAGTCAGCTCCACTGCGTCGCTGATCCCTCCCCCGCCCCTGCCCGTTCCGCAGCCCAGCGCCGTCGCTGAGGTTGAGGGCCCGTACACCGCCTTACCTTCCGTTTTTCCGAGCTCCTTACGCCCCGTTTCAGCGGGGCAGCCCCCGAACACGGGGTCGTGCATCACATCCCTACCGAGGCCCCCCTAGTGCATGCCCGAGCACGTCGCCTCAAGCCGGACAAACTGCACATCACCCAGGGATGAATTTCAGCTCATGGAGGACATGGGCATCGTCAGGTGGTCTGATGCCCGTGGGCCTCCCTGTTGCACATGGTCCCTAAAGCATCTGGGGGGTGGAGACCGTGCGGTGATTACCGGTGTCTAAACGCAGCAACCACGGCAGACCGTTCGAATAGCTTCGGATGCCTTTTGGCTTAAAGAACGCTACACAGGCGTTCCAGTGGCTCATGGACAAGGTCGGACGGGGACTGCCTTTAGTTTTCATTTATTTGGATGACATTCTCAGCGCCTCGCATGCGGAGCACGTCACCCACCTCTGCCTTTTGTTTCAACGCCCCCGTGAACACGGCCTGGTCATTAACCCCGCGAAGTGCCAGTTTGGCCTTCGATCCAAATCCTCCTTGGGGCACCAGGTAACCCCACATGGCGCTACCCCGCTCACGATAGAAGGTCGAGGGAATCCGCCAGTTTACCCGGCCGCTGACCATGAAGGGGCTGCAGGAGTTTGTCGGGAAGGTGAATTTTTATCACAGTTTCGTGCCAGCGGCAGCTGCCATCATGCGCCCCCTGTTCCAGTGCCTGGCGGGTAAGCCGCGGGACCTCGTAAGGTCCACAGAAATGGACGCGGCGTTCGAAGGTGCTAAGGCGGCTTTGGCTAACACCACCATGCTGGTGCACCCGCGGGCATCGGTCATCCCCGTTAGTTGGAGATGGCGGGTTTTCAATGCTATTCATGGTCTGGCCCACCCGTCCATATGTGCGACGTCTGCCCTCTTGGCAGCTACGTTTGGCTGGCACGGGCTCCGCAAGCAGGAGCTGCCTGGGCCTGCGCCTGTATCCCGTGTCAGACCTCCAAGATCCAGCGGCACATCTGGCCGCCGGTGCAGGAGTTTGCGGTCACCGAGGGAAGGTTCCTGTATGTCCATGTGGACCTGGTGGGTCCCTTGCTACAGTCCCGCGGCGCCACGCACCTGCTCACCATCGTGGATTGTTTTTTCGCCGTTGCCGGAGGCAATCCCACTCTCGGATACCTCCCAGCCTTGTATTGCCGGCCCCTCATGTTACGCCCACCCCGCTTTTGCGAACTACACGTTCCAGTCGTCTCATCCGGGTCCCTGCTCTCTTCCGTACCTCGGGTTCTGGGGGGGCCCTGTAGCGGCACCTGCTGGTGCCCGCAGGTAATCGAACCCTGCGGTCAAATGCTTCAGTCGTGTGGCTATGGGGAGCAGTTTGCGTTCGCGCGCTTTCTGGGCGATGCCCCTTCGGTCGGCCACCGTTGTGGTTTGACCTTTGTATTGGCCGTGTTGTGTTACTCTGTTGATTTTGTTATTTTGTTATTAAAACTGATTTTGGAAATCGACTCTCGTCTCAACCCGCCAAAATCTTTCCTTACCCATTCTCAATGAGCTTGACCCTTTCAGATTCTTGAGATACTGACACGACCTCATAACTCTTCACAAAGAGTAGGGAGTTATTGGCCAGCCTGGTCCGGATGCTCATTGTCACATTTGGACTTTCATTTGTGTAAGCAGCCAAGGACGTTTGATGATCCATCAGGGTGCCTTTTAAATTTTCACGTTTTTCACTTGCGGGGAATTGCTCTTCATGGAGCTGTGTGTGGTCAGCCAGGAAGTATCCTTTGAATTGATCCTTGCTGTCAATTAATTTAAATCTGCAAATTATTAAATATGCATTAGGGTAGCAGAAAAAAAACACAGGATTCTGTCTTGCTAATACCTGTACAACAAAAACAGTTTCTACAATTTAAAAACAAAATATGTACATACTGAAAAGCCTGAAATAAAAACTGAAAAAGTTGGAAACATTCAGCAGGTGAGGGTTACAATGTATAGTTGGAATCTTCACATTAAAGCTCCACAACTCTTCATTCACGTAGACACATACACAAAGACACGCACACACAGACACGCACACACAGACACGCACACACAGACATGCACACACATATTAAGGATGCAAGAGCCTTACTAATCAGGGAGGATGTCTCACAGCTGCCTTCAGACAGGATATAATGGAAGGTTTGTCCACATAGGCAACATGGGTGGAGCTCAAAAATAAGAATATGAATAATATAATCCCATCAATCATTCCGATGCCTCCCAAGAGCCCAGTGAGACATAGAAGAATGGATATGCAGACATATTACTGAAAGATGTAAAAGCAACAGAGTGGGTGACAATATTGACTGGAACTTCCTTAGTGCAAGAGGCTTAGCCGGGACAGAACTTGTTAGGTGTGTCCAAGAGGGTTCTTGAAATGTCCGTGGATACTCCAACTAGAGGTGGGACCATACTGGAGCTTGCATTGGGAAAACAAGCCTGGCCATGTGACTGGCGGTTCAGTGGGGGACAATTTTGGGAACTGTGATCTCAACTTCATAATTTATAAAATAGTTATGAATAAGGATAATTCTGAACCGTGGAAGGACCCCTCTCACCCTGGCCACAAACTCTTTGACTGTCAAAGCTGCCACAGCCAGACATAAAAACAGTCTTTTTCCACGAGTAGTAACTCTACTCAATAACCAAAAATCTGTAGCCTCCTTTTGCTCTAGTATTTTATGTTTCACATGTTTAATCAATAATATTTTATTATTAATGTTTAATGATTTATGTATCATTCCTAACTGTCAATGTATGTCATGTTGTCACTTGTGGGCGGAGCTCCAAGGCAAATTCCTTGTATGTGAATACTTGGCCAATAAACTTATTCATTCATCCATTCTAAATTGGGGGAGGCAAATCTCAACATTCCTAGGCAGGAGCTAGGAAGCAGATATGAGATGGTAAGTCCACATGTGATATGTACGATGTACACAAAAATGCTGGAGAAACTCAGCGGGTGCAGCATCTATGGAGCGAAGGAGATAGGCAACGTTTCGGGCCGAAACCCACCTTCAGATATGTAGGAGTTGTTTAAAGATCAGCAAGTTTCAGTGAGAAGGAGGGACAAGGATGGCAAGGTAAAGGAACCTTGGATGACAAGCAAAGTTGCAACTTTGGTAAAAAAAAAAGTCAAGGTGTCGTTTGTATGGTTTTCTAAGATGAAATGCTCTGAGGAGCATAAAGCAAGCAGGAAAAAAACTCAAGCAGAGAATTAGGAAGGCCAAAAAGGGACCATGAAATGTTCTTGTCAAGTATGATCAAAGAGAATCACGGCATTAAATCAAGAGAGTACTACGGTGAGGTTGGGACCACTCAAGGATAAAGGAGGGAATTTATTCTTGGAGTCAGTGGATGTAGGTGAGGTGCTAAATTAGTACTTTCATCTATATTCACCAGGAAGAAGGACATGGGGAAGTGTGAGATCAGTGTGGGGTATATTAAAATGGCTGGACATTTTGAGATGAGGTTTAGTTTAGTTTAGTTTAGTTTAGTTTAGTTTAGTTTAGTTTAGTTTAGAGATACAGCACGGAAATAAGCTCTTTGGCGCACCGGGTTCGCACCGACCAGCAATCCTGCATATTAACACCAGCCCACACCCACTCGGGACAATTTTTACATTTACCAAGCCAATCAACCTTTATATCTGTACGTCTTTGGAGTGTGGGAGGAAACCAAAGATCTCAGCGGAAACCCACGGGGAGAACGTACAAACTCCGTACAGACAAGCACCCGTAGTCGGGATCGAACCCGGGTCCACGGCGCTGCATTCGCTGTAAGGCAGCAACTCTACCGCTGCGCCACCGTGCCGCTCTAATTTCTTTAGAGTTCCTGGAATGCACGCCTGGGGCAATGGTGGAATTAGATACAATAGTGGTGTTTGAGAGGCTTTTTGATGCACACATGAATATGTAAGGAATGGAGGAATATGAATCAAGTTGAGACAAAAGAGATTATTTTAATACGGCATCATGTTCAGCTCAAACCCATCGTAGGCTGAAGGGCCCTTTCCTGTGCAATACTCTATGTTCCCAGAGCCTCCAAAAGCCAACACATTTCGATTCCTGCATGTGGTTCCATTGCCACCACTTTTCCAATGCATGGTGACATTTTACCTTATTTATTGTTGATTTTCTATCAAGAGTTGTACTTACATCATCTGCTCTTTGGGAAAAACTGAGAACTGGCAGACTGCGATGTTAGGTCCCTCCAACACCAAGTGTAAAATCTCAATGTTTTTCCATTCCATCCACAGATCCGTGACATTATCAGTGATGCTCTGTGATGTGGTGAGGCAAAGAAAAGTGACTGCATTATTATTACATTCATGGTTTGATAGCTACATTTACTACAGAACTTTTTCTTTGTTGCTCCCGACTCAAGTGCATTGAATATTCATAGACCGTAGATCGACATGGCACTGAAAGATCGCAGCTCCTTCCACAAAATCCTGAAAAGTATTTTTCCTCAATTGCTTATGTAATATGCAATTTGAAAGCCCTGATTGTAAGCCATTACTAAATAGTGAGTCTAACCATCCCATACACTTAGTAAGAATCTTTCAGAGTTTGGACCAGAGTATAAATCCTTCCAATCTTTCACACAACATTCTGCAGAAGGAAAATCTGAAACAGTGGTGCAGATGGTAGAGCTGGTACCTCAGAGTGCCAGAGACCCGGGTTCAATTCTGACTTCAAGTGCTGTCTGTGTGGAGCTTGCACATTCTCCCCGTGACCGCGTGCGTTTCCACCAGGTGATCCAGTTTCCTCCCACGTCCCAAAGGCAGGTGGGTTTGCAGGCTAGTTGGCCCCCGCAAAATTGCCTTTAGAGGGTAGGGAGTGGATGTGGAAGAGAGATAACTTCAAACGAGTGTGAATGGGTGATCGATGTTGGTGCGACTAGGTTGGCTGAAGAGCCAACTAAACTGACCAAACTACAACAAATAGATCCACTGTTTTTTGCAAAAGCTTGCTTCTTATTTTCCACTTACCATACACAAATCCCGCACATGCAGAATTCCATCTGTGCCAGCTCTGCTTCTGCTGAAGGAGCATCCTGTGCTATTTGCAAAGTTTAAAAGTTGCACCATCTTTTCAAGATCGAGCGCAAGAGGCCCCGGAATCACAACCTGGGTCCCACCACATGAGCTTGTATCATTGGGCGTACACCTAAATCTGTCACCATTCAACACGTTTAAACAGGAACATTTGTACATCCCATCGATGGCATTGCAGTTGTAGGCACAGATGCTTTTCTCACATGGTAGAAAGTCTGTAACAGGTACAAAGTGGAAAGGTAAACAAAGTAGAATTGATATTTGAATCAATTAAAAGGGGCAAAACTGATACCACAAGATTAGTATTTCTGTGTTAGTGAAAATGAACACGCCATGTCAAATAAGTCAAGTGGTGTTCCACGTTTGCCAAATTTGAAAGGCCAAAAGCCTTGTACTTTAATCTAAGGCATTCTCTTAAGACAAAAGTGGTGAAACAAGGCCCAGTTAATACAGATTTACCCTGTCCTACATAAGGAATATTCTTCCTCTCAAAACATATGGTGTTCCAAACTATGTATGTGGTTCAGAGAGAGTTCCCCTATGATTTACTGGTAAATGAGATGAAAGAGGTACCAGGACGGCACAGTGGTAGAGTTGCTGCCTTACAGCGCCAGAGATCCCAGTTTGATCCTAACCCGGGGAGCTGTCTGTTCGAAGTTTGTATGTTCTCCATGTGACCGTGTGGCTCCAGCTTCCTCCCACATTCCAAAGGTAGACAAAACCATGAGAGGAATAGATCGGGTAGATGCAATGAGTCTGTTGCCCAGTAGGGGAATCGAGGACCAGAGGACATCAGTTCAAGGTGAAGGGGAAAAGAATAGGAATCTGAGGGGTAACTTTTTCACACAAAGAATGGTGGGTGTATAGAACAAACTGCCAGAGGAGGTAGTTGAGGCTGGGACTATTCCATCATTTAAGAAACAGTTAGATAGGCACATGGATAGGACAGGTTTGGAGGGATATGGACCAAAGCGTAGGCATGTGGGTCCAGTGTAGCTGGGACATTGTTGGCCGGTTTAGGCAAGTTAGGCCAAAGAGCCTGTTTCCACACTGTATCACTATGACTCTATGTGCAGGTTTATTGGTTAATTGGATTCTGTAAACCATCCCTAGTGTGTAGGATAGAACTAGTGAATGGGGTGATCGCAGGTCAGCGTGGACTCGGTGGACCAAGGGCCTCTTTCCATGCTGTATCTCTAAAACGAAGCACTGCTCCCATAACAGAAAGTGATAGTATATTTAAACCCAACTTTAGAGGATCTGGTGATTGTTCAAAGAATATCCCTACGAGATGGGGCGAAAGGTGTGGATATGGGTCAGTTTGGAATTGTGCATGTGTGTATCTGTCTATTAATAGGGATCTACTAAGTCTGTCTACATCCCCACAAAGGGATGATTTTTAACCCCTGCCGATTACCAACGGTGTTGAGCAAAGCATCAAATCCTTCCCAGTGCAAGACCCAGGAGATTTTAACTCAGTCTCCTTCCTGCACCTACAGAGAGGTGTGCACTGGGTGGAGATTAGTCATCCAAGTTTGAGGCCCAGAGTTTCCTTGCAAAGCCTGGAGGAGCCTTCCAAATACCTCCAGCCACACAAAGAGACAATTCAAAGAAAAATAACATTAAGGATATAGGAACTCACAGGATTAAACTCCACAATCCTTCAAACCTACTTATCGTACAAGTAGGTGATGGTTGCTCCTTTATCCCATTGGTGTGCACTTGCAAGTTTTATCGAAAGTTTAATATTTTTGGACATCAAAGACATGCCCTAGATAAGGATGACAGAAGTATTTCTTCCCCCATAGCAGAGTTGTCTGAAAAGGTATGGGTTTAAGGTACGTTGACAGAGGTTTAGAAAGGATAAAAGGACAATGGTTAGAGCTTGGTCTGCACTGCACGAGAGGGTGATGGAGGCAGTGACTCTCACAACATTTCAGAAGTATCTGGACAAACACTTGAATCACCGTGGTATAGTAGACCATGGACCAAATGCTGGCAAATGGGATTAATATCGATAGGTGCTTGATGGTTTGGCATGGTAGGGTGTTTCTGTGCTGCACAATTCCATGACTTTAAAATATGTCCATTATAGTCTGTGTCTCTAAAAAATGCAATTTGTAATATTTTCTGAACTGTGTAATCCTGTAGCTTTGATCTTTGCTGTGAATATTTTTACTTTATAGATATTATTACTTCATGACTTTATGTATAGGATAGGTTTAGAGGGATATGGGCCAAATGCAGGCAGGTGGGATGTGTAGATGGAACATGTTGGACAGTGTGGGAAAGTTGAGCCAGAGGGCCTGTTTCCACGCTGTATAACTCTATGACTCCGTTCGAGGGTGAGGACTGATCAGGAGAAACTCAGTAAACAGTGCATAGAAAACACAACCATAAATCTTTTGGGGGAATAACTAATTTGGGGAACAACTCATGATTAGAATTACCAATTAGTTAGTGCTAGTTCCGTGATAATACCGCTTTGCACCATATTACTCGTGCAAATAAGGACAATTCCACTCCCTACCTTCAAGGGTTCCAGACAACCTGAAGAGGCATTTCTGTGACCTCTGCAATTGGTTAAGAGCGGACATGAGTACAGAGTTCATGTTGGCAAGGGTTGCATTCTCCACAAAGTGAGTCAGGAAGACCAGGTCAATAATCAAGCTGTCCTTTCTAAATTCTTCCACTACCACAGTGAACTCAAGTGCACGGTACAACACTCGTTCTGCAGCTTCAGTTAGCAACTGAGGTAACTGGTAAATGAAAAAAACACAGTGTTTAGTACTGGAATTAGTTCAGCATCACCTTTCCTTACGGAATGAGAGATTATTGCCTGGAAATGTTAATTCTGTTTTTCTCTGTATGTTTGGAAGAGAAAATTATTGTATCAGAAGGCCACAGTCACAGTGCCAGAGACTTGGGTTCGATTCGGATCTCAGGTGCTGTCAGTGCGGAGTTTGCACATTGTTCCTGTGACCACTTGGATTTCCTACCACATCCCAAAGACGTGCGGGTTTGTAGGTTAATTGGCCTCTGTAAATTGCCTCGAGTGTGTAGGGAGCAGATGCAAAAGTGGGATGACATAGAATTAGTCTGAACGGGTGACTGATGGTCAGCGTGGACTCGGTGGGCCGAAGGGCCTGTTTCCATGCTCTGTCCATATGTACATACGTATACTGTATATTGCCGAAACTGAGAGGATGGGACCCAGAAGATCTGCACATTGGTGACTCCCTTGGTGTACTTGGTTGCCCCCAAGCCACCAATTCAAAAGTTTGTCATGCTCCTATGCCAACAGGTTGTTATATATGATTCAATATAATATTTTTTAAAAAAGGAATAATTATCCTAACAACAACAATAAGTTTAATATATAAAAAAACAAAATAAATCATATAGTGCAAAGACAAAATCAAAGCCCCAGGTCCCGAGCGCAATCAATGCAGTTCGCAGTTCTTAGTTTAGTTTATATCTAACCTGAATATAGCCTAACCTGGGTCAACAAGATGTTCTCCAGTTTTCTGTAATTGAAGCTGGTTTTGTTGATGAAATCATGGCAAACGGTCCAGTTGATGATCGAAATAGAACTTCTGAAGGCAATGAAGGCTGCAAATTAAGACAAACTGGCACATAGATTCCCGGCCCTCAGGAGTTAGTGGAGCAATGTGCAAGTAATTAGAGGCGTGTGGCATCACACAACAAAACCCAACAATGTTATTTCTTGTGTTTAAGAGGGAACTGCAGATGCTGGAGAATCGAAGGTTACACAAAAAAGCTGGAGAAACTCAGCGGGTGCAGCAGCATCTTTGGAGCGAAGGAAATAGGCAACGTTTCGGGCCGAAACCCTTCTTCAGACTGATCGGGGGCGGGGGTGGGTGGGGACAAGAAAGGGAAAAGGAGGAGTAGCCCGAAGGCTGGGGGATGGGAGGAGACAGCAGGGGGGCTGAGGAGGGGAGGAGACAGCAAGGACTAACAAAATTGGGAGAATTCGATGTTCATGCCCCCGGGGTGCAGACTCCCCAAACGGAATATGAGGTGCTGTTCCTCCAATTTCCGGTGCTGCTCGCTGTGGCCATGGAGGAGACCCAGGACAGAGAGGTTGGAGACGGAGTGGGAGGGGGAGTTGAAGTGCTGAGCCACCGGGAGGTCAGCTTGGTTATTGCGGACCGAGCGGAGGTGTTCGGCGAAACGATCGCCCAACCTCCGCTTGGTCTCACCGATATAGATCTGCTGACATCTAGAGCAGCGGACGCAATAGATGAGGTTGGAAGAGATGCAGGTAAACCTCTGTCGCACCTGGAACAACTGCTTGGGTCCTTGAACGGAGTCGAGGGGGGAGGTAAAGGGACAAGTGTTGCATCTCTTGCGGTTGCAAGGGAAAGTGCCCGGGGAGGGGGTGGACCGAGAGGGAAGGGAAGAATTGACAAGGGAGTTATGGAGGGAGCGGTCTTTTATTTCTTAAATGTGCGAAGTACAACCTTGAGCATATTCTTTCTAAAACATTCATCATTCCACAACGCACAACAGTCTGAAGAAGGGTCTCGACCCGAAGCGTCATCTATCCATGTTCTCTATAAGATACTGCCTGCCCTGCTGAGTTACTCCAGCACTTTGTGTCCTTTTACACACAGCCGTCTGAGCCCTTTGAGCCAGCACCACCATTCAATATGATCATGGCTGATCACCCAAAATCAGTACCCCATTCCTGCTTTTTCCCCATATCCCATGATTCCGTTAGCCCTAAGAGCTAAATCTAACTCTCTCTTGAAAGCATCCAATGAATTGGCCTCCACTGCCTTCTGTGGCAGAGAATTCCACAGGTTCACAACTCTCTGGGTGAAAAGGTTTTCCTCTTCTCAGTCCTAAATGGCCTACTCCTTATTCTTAGACTGTGACCCATGGTTCTGGACTCCCTCAACCTCAGGAACATTTATAATACATTTTTGGCTGGTTGTATAGTGGTTCAGGATGGCCTGAGATTGTAACAGATACTATATAATTGGAAGGTGTTACATGAATGGAAATCTTTCTTGCTGCAGCCACAAAGATAATCATCCTCCACAGTCCTTCCCCGCCACATTATGTACTGCAAAAATGCATATGTATTCTTTCATGCATAATGGCCATTTGGGTTTATTATTGTCAATGACTATTATGATTGCGATCCATCTGCTCTGACCAATCTGCACCACTCCAAGACGGCTTTCAGCGTTGAGCACCAAAGCCTACCTTGGTTTAACTATAGGATGTCTTTCAATACAGCACAGGCACTGGAATAACACAAAAGAACTGATGCAGGGCCACATTAATTATATTCTATGGGATAGCTTTACAAAGAGGGAGCTTTAATGGAGACACGATAAAGCAGAAAGGAGAGCTGGTCAGAAATGGGGAAGGAGTTCATAATCATGGGAAATGCAGGGTTGACAACCTCAGAAACGGCAGGAGGCACTAGAGGTCGGAGTATTGAATACGGGATCGAACCTGGGTCTTTGGCGCTGTAAGGCAGCAGCTCTACCGCGATGCCACTGTGCTGCAATATATTATTTATTGATAGTAGCCTGGAAGAGATCATGAGATATTCACATACTTGCTTCTGTGCTATTGAAGGCTGTTGTGTCTGTTGCCCTCGCCTGCCATTCAGGTGACTCAGTTGGAACAGTGGTTTCTCTCATGTTTTCTAATTGACTCGCTGACTGGGTGTCCCTGGCAGGATCGATTGTGCCATTGTATGCCAGGGTAGAAGTTAGTGAGGGGTTCTCTCTTGAGTGCTCAGAAGGTGCCAACGTGAGTTCACTTGTAATGTTTTGGAAGCTAACTGTGTTCTGGATGTCTTCGGGAACAGCATTTGAACTCCATGTTCTTTGCCTCTTAAAACGCATGGAGATATTGTTTTCTTCATTGCACGGATGCAGAATGCTCTCTGCAAAAGGATAATCAACAGTAAGTCTTTGCCTCTGCACAGAATAAAATCACGTACCCATCTTGCACGCCAAACACTCCTCTTACCTCCAATTTCAATGCCACATACAAATTCATTTGTATCAGTGAAGTTCTGAGAAGCTTGGTGGAACCCTTCAAGACTGTTGTTCTGATTCAGCCCAAAAATGAAGTGAAGAATCGGGTATTGGGTAATTCCAAAGGCTGGATTTGGGCAGAGAATATGGACATTTGCAGCAGAGACATTGAGTGCCTCTGTCAACTGTAACACAAAATTATGGTGTATGAGACATTGATTTGATAGAAATGTTATTGCTACAGTAACCATTATAATTACAGAATGCTGGTATGCCACATTGGATTGTAAAAATGGGATGTCATTGAATTTATGCCACAGGAGGCCCCCATTTGACCTAATGTGCCTGATCCAGCTGTTAAAGGGAAATCCCATCATATTTTACAGTGCCAGAGATCCGGGTTCAAACCCAACTACGGGTGCTGTCTGTACAAAGTTTGTACGTTCTCCCCGTGACCTGCGTGGGTTTTCTCCGATATCTTCGGTTTCTTCCCACACGCCAGAGACGTAGAGGTTTGTAGGTTCATTGGTTTGGTATAAATGTAAATTATCCCTAATGTGTGGATTTCGCTCAGACACTTTGTCCAGAGAAAACCAACACTGTTAACCTTTTCTTTCTCTAAATAATAGTTCTCGTTACATTCTTACATATCTCCCCCAGGCTAAAATTTGCTCTTGCCTAAAGGGTTTGCGAAGAGCTTGCTTCCAAACAACCATCTTCACATCTCTCGAGGAATCGAAGAGCAAATTGTCAAGGGCTATCCATGACGGAATCAAATTTCTCTCGCAGTTGTTTAGTTTTAATTTGAATATGATAATTTACTGGCATTGCTCCCTTTGTTGTTACAGTCTAAAGTAAAATATTTTCAGCAAGTGGGAACTACTAACACTGGGCAACTAATGTAGGTTAATTGGCTTCTGTAAATTGTCCCAAGTGTGTAGGATAGAACCTGTATATGGGCAATCGCTGGCCGACGTGGACTCTCTAGGACGCAGGGCCTGTTTCCATGCTGTATCTCTAAACTAAACTAAAAGAGTTTGAGGAAGGGTCAACCATTCCTTCTCTCCAGAGATGCTGCCTGCCCTGCTGAGTTACTCCAGCATTTTGTGTCTATCTTTAAACTATCTACAAATGGCAGTTCTTTATATGCACTAAGGTAATGAACTGTGACTGTACAAAATAGGTGACAAAGGATAAAGGCATCAGGAGGAAAAGGTAATATGAGTGTTTGTTATTATGAACTCCTTCCCCATTTCTGACCAGCTAAAATCATGCTGACATAAGAAAAATAGCGATTTGGGCCAGGTAGGGAGAGGCATGATAACTCTCTTGGTCAGATGTGACACCTTTTCCATGAATGTCATTTATGTCAGTCTCTTTTCAGTGCTTACGACAAATGATTGATGAGATTGATCATTGGCTTCTCCAGCCGAGCATTAAAGAATGTGATTATCTCCCAGTGATTTTACTTACCCAATCGCCACTGTTCCAGAACTGATCTAAATAATTACAGTTACTGT
This sequence comes from Leucoraja erinaceus, assembly GCF_028641065.1. Taxonomy (NCBI): domain Eukaryota; kingdom Metazoa; phylum Chordata; class Chondrichthyes; order Rajiformes; family Rajidae; genus Leucoraja; species Leucoraja erinaceus. The sequence continues at coordinate 45,065,713 of NC_073389.1, forward strand.
GATTGATGGCATTTTCAGATGCATTCAGTTTCAGTTTCATCCACCCCAGATAGTAGCGCATTCCAACTGTTAAAAAGAAAGTTTAAATAATGTTCAGCTGAGCGATCAGGCAACCAATAAACCTTTCATCATCATTCAATACAAATGCATGTAACTGAAATAGTCTTAAGGGCCTGTCCCACTTAGGCAATTTTTTCGGCGACTGTCACAGTCATAGCAGGTCCCCGCAAAAGCGGTAACTGGACCCCCCCTATGACAATGTCTACGACGACAACTTACCACCTTGTCGATGTCAAGCTACGGCAAGCTACCGACAACTGGCGACCCATTAGGACGTCCACCTACGACCACGCCTACGACAACCTGCGACACACAGGCGACAACCTACAACTACCGAAGTGAACCTATGTCCACCAGCGACAAGCTACGACAAGCAACGACCCTGTCGGTGACAACTGAAGACAATTCAGTCGCCGGAACCTGTCGCCGGTTGATGTAGGTTGACATAGGTAGTCGCTAATGAAATTCACCAAAGTCAGCACCTGGCGACAACCAATGTCACCTGCCGACAACCTGCGTCATCCAGCTGACAACCCCACGACAGCACCTACAACAGGACAAGACAAGCTACGCCAAGCCCACAGTCGCCAAAAAGTTTTGAACATTTCAAAATCCAGCGGCAACCAGAAAAACGTTACGATTCTTGAAGAGACTACTCACGACCATACAGACGTCACCCCGCAACCATGTGGCGACAGCCAGGTCACCTGTAGTCACCGACAAAAATCGCCTAAGTGGGACAGGGGCGTTCGCATGGAAGGCCTACAGGAGTTGTCATTGTCAGTTTGCATCCAGAACTCTTGCAGCCACTACGTAGACAGCTCTTACCAGGGAAAGTCTAGCACTGGATCTAATCTTTGGAAATGGAGCAAAGTGAAGAGGGTGTCATTGAAACAGCAATTCAGAGGTGGTGACAATAACTCTGTAAGTTTTAAGGTGATTACAGAGAAGTACAAAGATAGATAGGAAATTACATTTGAGTCCTGGGCAAAGGCTGATTTCATATAAGAGAAGATGGCAGAGGTATGCTGGGTTGCAGTTAATAAATTGGCCAGCACGGTGGTGCAGCAGTAGAGTTGTTGCCTTACAGCACCAGAGACAGGGTTCAATCCTGACTTTGGCTGCTTGTCTGTGCGGAGTTAGTACCTTCTTCCCGTGAGTCTTCCCCAGGAGCTCTGATTTCTCCCACACTCCAAAGACATACAGGTTTGTGGGTTAATTGGCTTTGGTAAAAAATTGTAAATTGTCCCTAGTGTGTAGTTGGACAGCGATCGGTGGTTGGCTTGGACACGCTGGGCCAAAGGGCAGGTTTCTGCGCTGTATCTCTAAACTAATAAACAAAATTTAAAAAAACAAAGCTAAACCAAGTGAATCGTGATAATTCTTACAAGGAAAGTTATAACTCCAAAGAATGTTATCACCAATCATTAAATAAATTCCCAGAGAAAACGAGTAAAAGTTAATGTGTACTGGATGGTTTCAACTTTGTTTGACGCATACTTGAGAGTTCACACACCTTGATTCTGAGATGGGGCACAGTTGTGGGAGGTAGCATTAGTGCAAGAAAGTTCAAATCTCCAGCAAGTAGCGTTACTTCGGCAATCCTCGGGTTGTGCTGGAGGTATGTCTTCTGTCTTATCACTGTGGGTCTGAAACAGTCTGATGGAGGTGTAATCTGTGCAGTTCTCCAAATCCAAAGAGAAAACATCGGCATTCTGTGGGTCTGTGAAACAAATGCGTAAATGGCGTTAGGAGTTTGTTGGAAAAGAAAAGCAGGAGGGTATTTTTACCGATGGCACTTGTGAAAGTTAAAGTGGAGAACAAAAGATCATCTTTCACACAATGTTATTCACAAGTCTGTGAAACGCACTATAGGAATAAAGGGACATGAAACAAAGATCACTTCAACAGTTACGATTTGGTTAGAATGCCTTTATTGTCATTCAAACAAACAAAGGCTTGAACGAATAGATATGCAGATGAAGGAAAAACAGGTAAAAGGATTTACTAACAGAGCAAACGTGCTTCACTATCTTGCTGCCAGAATATATTATGGATGCAATTATGATAATTTAATAGACTCTGTGTTAGCAGGATGACCTGTTTCCATAACACAGGTTCTTTGCAATTCCATCTTTGGTCATTTAATACCTACCTCTTCTTTCAGTTGGTTCATTGCACCAAGCACAATAGGGTTGGTTTAATTTAGAGGTACAATGCGGAAACAACCTCTTTGGCCCACCGAGCCCACACCGACCATCAGTCAGTCGTACACCAGTTATAGGTGAACCAAGTGTTACATCCGATGCATTAGGGGCAAATAGCAGAGGCTGATTAACCTACGAATCCGCCTGTCTTTGGAATGTGGGAGGTAACTGGAGCATCCGGAGAAAACCCATGCGGTTACAGGGAGAACGTGCAAACTCCATACAAAGAGCACCAAATCAGGATCGAACTTGGGTCTCTAGCGTTTTAAGGCAGCAACTCTACTGCTGCACCACTGTGGCATCCTAGTCTTAAACGATTCATGCACAGAATCAAACCTAATACTTGCCATGAAGCATAACAATGGACTTACACAGTTAGCTTCACTATCTTGCTACCAGAATATATTAAATGATTTAAAGCATGATTAATATCTTATTTCCTTTAAAAAAAAAACATGACTGCAATGTTATATCTTTGCACTAAATGTTGTACTCGTTCTCCTTTATCTGTGCACTGTGGACTACTTGATTATATTCATGCGAAATATTTTCTTTAACTGGATAGCACACAAATAAAAGCTGTTCACTGTACCTCGGTATATGTGGCTCTAATAAACTAAACCTGATGATGCTGATAAGGCATCGGAAGGAACTGCAGATGCTGGTTTACACTGAAGATAGACACAAAAAGCTGGAGTAACTCAGCAGGACAGGCAGAATCCCAGGATAGAAGGAATGGGTGACGTTTTGGGTCAAGACCCTTCTTCAGAGTGAGAGCCAGAGGGGAGTTAGGAATAGAGATAAGGTCAAGGTCAGAGTCAGTTTATTGTCACATGCCAATTAAGGTACAGTGAAATTCGAATTGCCATTCAGCCATACAAATAAAAAGCAACCAGACACACAACTACATAAAAGTTAACGTATGCATCCCCCACAGCAGATTCGCCACATTCCTCACTGTGATGGAAGGCAATAAAGTCCAATGTTCTTAATCTTTATTCTCCCGCGGTTGGGGCAGTTGAACTATCCACAATCAGGGTGATCGTAGCCGGCGATTGAAGCCTCCGCGTCGGGGAGATCGAAGCTCCTGCGGCTTGGAGTTCCCGATATCGGTCTCTTACCAGAGACTGCGAGCTCCATGATGTTAAAGTCCGCAGCTCCCGCGGTAGAGCTCAGAGGTCGATCCCTGACAAAGGGATGACGGGCCGCAGGTCCGTTAAGTCAGCAGGCACCCGCGGTGGAGCTCTTGTAGTCGGTCTCAAGCAGAGGCTGCCAACTCCTTAATGTTAGGCCACAGTGCGGATGGAGATACAGTATGGAAAAAAAAATCGCATTCCCGTCGAAATAAGAGATTAGAAAAAGTTTCCCCCAACCCACCCCTTACATAATACAAGCTAAACAACACAAACAACATACATTTAACACATACAAATAAACAACAAATGAAGGAAGGGACAGACTGTTAGCAAGGTAGCCATTGCTGGGACCACCCTCTTCGATGTAAACCAACATCTGTAGTTCCTTCCTACACATGAAAGGCCAAGATGGCCTGTTTCCGTGCTGTAATTGTTATATGGTTATATTCCAGTGGAAGTGGTGGAGGCAGGTTCGATTTTATCATTTAAAAATAAATTGGATAGGTATATGGATGGGAAAGGAATGGAGGGTTATGGTCTGAGTGCAGGTAGATGGGACCAGGGACATGAAAGGCCGAGATGGCCTGTTTCTGTGCTGTAATTGTTATATGGTTATATGGTTATACATGCAGACTATGTTTGCAGATTACTCCATTGGGATATTGAAACGCAGGCACAAATAATTTAAAATAAATATCAAAAGTTACAGAATTTAGAAATGCCCCACCGTGTTCCCAGAGACAGATGATTTTACATTTGCACAATGTCACAAAAACCTAAATACAAGGTTATTGTGTAAAGATTTTAATTAGGGAAGGCCACGGTCTTCTTATTTCTGGAAGCTGACAATTTTGCAAGCCTGGTGACTGGAAAACGCCTGGAAGTACAGATAAATTAATTTACAATCACAGACATCAATCAGTGTGTCCTCATCTGCCACAGTTGTGTTTCCATGTGTGATACACACATATATAAATGTGATAGATGCATATAATTATATCACACGCACATATATTTTTCTCGTTTCTTTATTATATAAACACATATATATTCATTATATATATGATATATATATATGTGTGTGTGTGTGTGTGACATATACGTACATATATATTCTCTTGTTTCTTTCTTGTGGTCTCTAATTATTTGTTGAGCAACCTTTTTCTTTCTTTCTTTCTTTCTTTTTGTGTTTCCATGTGTGATACACACATATATAAATGTCATAGATGCATATAATTATATCACACACACATATATTTTTCTCGTTTCTTTATTATATAAACACATATATATTCATTATATATATGATATATATATATGTGTGTGTGTGTGTGTGACATATACGTACATATATATTCTCTTGTTTCTTTCTTGTGGTCTCTAATTATTTGTTGAGCAACCTTTTTCTTTCTTTCCAAGGGTTTGTGTGTGTGTGTGTGTGTGACATACGTACATTTTATCGTAACGTTTAAGAAACATTTAGACAGGTACATGGATCGGACAGGTATAGAGTACAGTCATAAGTTCACAACACGACGGTAGCCTGAAATTTGGCAAAATTGTCTGCAATTTGGTAATCACATGCTGAGAAGCTTTGATACCAAAAATGGGAATAGATAATATTGCACTCAATAAATTTGGAAACATATTGGCATTAAGGTGTAGGAAGGAACTACAGATGCTGGTTTAAACAGAAGTTAGACACAAAAAGCTGGAGCAACTCAGCGGGTCAGACAGCATCTCTGGAGAAAAGGAACAGGCGACGTTTCGGGTCGAGACCCTTCTTCTTACCCGCTGAGTTACTCCAGCTTTTCGTGTCTATCCTTGAATTTAAGATATATCATCGTGAAGATCGAAGAACTGCCCTGAGTTATGTCTGATCCAGCGTTCAGTGGATTTGAGGTTTTGTTAGGGTCGCAGGTAATCCTTTAGGAAGGAAAATCCGTCAACCCTCTGCAAGATTAGCTCAGTCCAAAACCCCAGATAAAATATTTGGGGGGGGTATGTAATGTACAGGAGGTGAATTGCAAAGGTGCCTCCAAAGTAATTCCGATAGTTTTAATTACTGCAGTCTTTTTCACTATTGTTAAGAGCGCTTATACATTTAAAAAAATAATTAAAGTGTGCAACTGCTGCATTTACGAAGAACCCTGCAATTATAACGGAGCAGTATGCTCCGCTTGCAGATGATGCCGCCATGACAGAAGCCGGTTACGGGAATGTCGCTGAAGATTACCCATCAGCTACTACGCGGAGTGAACCATCTTGCTCCACTCTAAGATCTTTGTCTAAACTAAACAAAACAAATTTTGTGGTTTAATGCATAGAGGGCAGATTAAAATAATATAGCCTGCTGTCCTATAATATATTAATGGACAGAAAGCCCACCCTTGGTATGTCCTGTATGTTTCTCGGTGATGTGGATGTGAGGTGAGGTATATTAAGAGGGTGAATGTTAGTATATTTTGTTTTTGACTAGATTTTTGAACCAGGGGACGTAGGTTTAAGGTCGAGAACCAGAGGACATAATTTTAAGGTGAGGGTGGAAAGATTCAAACGGAACGCATGGGGGGGAGGCGCGCGGGCTGAGCCGACCAAGCGGGGCTGAGAAAGTGAATAAAGGCATGGTTAATCTTTTTTTTAAACCATGAGGTGTTTTAAAATAAATCTTATCTTTAAAGATGGCAAAAATAAAGCAGTCAGAATCAAGTGTTCCAGAAGTCAATGTTGAGTCAACCTCAAGCAGCGCAGAAGTGATCATTGAGGAGCTGATGAAACAGTTTTTGAAATGAGGCCCTCCCGCTGACATCACTGGAAGGTGGTGGAATATTCTGTTTCACTCTACCGTTGGGGAGGAGGCATTGTGATGTCACTGCAAGCTGGTGTTTTAAAAGGTGATTTTGGCTTTAAAACTTTAATCATGAGGGGAGGAGGGGCGGGGGTTGTGAATAACCCGAGGGGGGCTGTGAATAAGCCTGGGGGGATGAGGCTGGGGTGTAAATAACCCGAAGGGGAGGGGGCAGCAGGTGTGAATAACCCGTGGGGGGGAGGGGGAAGGGGGCGTGGCACTCGGCAGCTTGAGAGCCCATTGTGATTGGTGCATTGTGAGTGGTATTGTGACATAATCACTGGAAGCTGCTGGAAAAAGGCTCTCTGTGAGAAGCGTTTTTTTGGCTTTGAAAAAAAACTTTAATTGTGAATAACTTGAGAAATATAGGATGAAATCCTAGGTGAAGCTGAGCAGGGTGTGGTCAGGAAAAATGTGAGTTAGACTATGTAAAAATGTAAGTGCTAGTGCATGGCGTTTTGAGAAAGATACAAAACATACATACAACGTGCACACATACAAGACAACACTTTTATAGCTATATAGATGTGTAAAGTGGCAATACTTAAAGGATCCTCACCAAAGTGTGAGCCACATGCTTGTATCGGTCGAGGGGGGGAGTAAATTTGTCAGTGAAGTGCTGTATAGCCCTGAAGCTCAATCTGAAGAAGGGTCTCGACCCAAATCTCCCCAGAGATTTGCAACATGCCTGGCATTACTGGAGTTACTCCAGCAATTTGTGTCTAGCTCGGACATACAAAAATTGGGTATAATTCAAAATATCATTCATATTGTCACAGTGCAGGTTCCTTTTGCAGATTCTCCAGACTGGCTACTACTTTGCACTTTATCGAGGAGTCTATCACCACATGACTAAGAAAGAATAGTCCATAAGCGCAAAATTCCATATTTACGTGTGGGAATCCAAAACTTGGCAGGATTTATGCAGGGAAAATCTGTCAGTTCTATGTGCAATTCACCTACAACATCCAGGCAGCCATAAATTAGTGCTTGGGAAATTTGCCGAAATTGATCACCTCTTTAAATATTGAAAATTAAAAGTTTAATATCATCACTCAATACACATCAGACGGAGCTTGCTAAAAGCAATCGAGGAAGGTTTTCAAGTTTTAATGTGATTAAAATGAAGACCATGAAGTACCAAGAAAGTTTAGTACAGCCCACAAAGCAGATAAACATTTTTTTTCAACATTTGAAATAACTCATGTTAAAAAAAAAACAAAAATAAAAGTTGCTCCCTCCACATTTATTTTTGGTCTTAATCTTTAAATATAAATGGAACCAATATAGTTACAGGAAACCCACACTTTAGCGAGGACCAATATATATCATGAAACATCGACAATTTGACCATGGTACAATTATATCTGCTTCAAAAGTAACCCAGATTATTGCTTCTACAACAGATCTAGTGTTTTTTCTACATAAGCCTAGTCACACTGCTTTTTAATATTCATGGACCTGGAAATACATAAAGGACAGACATTCAGGCAGACTTCTTTCCCTGAACCAATTGAGTTTTTATGATAATCCATTAATGTATTTAATTGATTGAACTTACATTCCCCAGTCACCATGGTTGATTTCAAACACATTTTACATCAATAGTATGTCTTTGAATACAAGCACCATAATGACAATGCTATCATATCCTTCATATAACTTTTGGAACGGGGTCTAAGAATGCTTTGTCTCTGATATACATGCCTCTGGGCTCATAAATTTAAAAAAAAGGAATCATAGCGTATCCCAGCTTAGAGCTTTTAGGATGAAGATACCTTATTTCTAATGGTCTGAAAGATCTAGCAAAAAAAGAATCATAGCATATCCCAGCTTAGAGCTTTTAGGATGAAGATACCTTCTTCCTTATGGTCTGAAAGATCTAGCAAAATCAAGCATTCCCAAATACACGGTCAACAGGAAGCTACGAGGCAAAAGCTGGCTATAATTCTAGTTTAATCAGAGCAAGTGTGAGGTGATGCACTTTGGTGGGTTGAATATATGATGAGAGTATGCAGTTACTGGCAAGGCCTTTAACGTGCAGAAGGATCTTGGAGTCCAAGTTCATAGCTCACTGAAAGTGGCAGCACAAGTAGGTAGGGTGGTAAAGAAGGTGTATGGTATGCTTGCCCTCATTGTTAAGGTTATTGAGTGTAAAAGTTAGGAAGTCATGATGCAGCTCTAAGATTTTGGTTAGGCTGCATTCGGAGTATTGCCTGCAGCTCTGGTTACCCCATTATAGGAAGGATGTGAAGGCTTTGAGAGGGTGCAGAGATTTGCCAAAATGCTGCCTGATTTAGAGGGTTTCAGGTACAAGAAGAGATTAGATAAACTTGCAAAACGTCGAAGGTTGAGCGGAGACTTAATAGAAGTATATAAAATTATGAGAGGTATAGATAGGATAGACGATTGGAATCTTTTTGCCAGGGTGGAAACGTCCACCACTAGTGGGCATAGCTGTAAGGTGAAAGGGGGAAATATTAATGGAGATGTGTGAGGCAGGGTTTTTTTTACATAGTGTGGTGGGGCCAGGAACGCACTGCCAGGTGTGGTGGTGGAGGCAGATACGATAGTGGCATTTAAGAGGCTTTTATATGGACACATGAAAGTACAGGGAAAAGAGATATATGGATCAAGTACAGGCTGATGAATCAGTTTAGTTGGCATCATACTCGGCACAATCATGGGCCGAAGGGCAGTACTGGTGTATGTTTTTAATTTTAAAAATACAGCAGAGGCCCTTTTTTTTAACAACATTTATCATTCTCTCCCTGCCTTACAATCAAAGGACAATTTGGTTGCATTTACAGTTCTGGCAAAATCACGAAATTCGACACATTATCACAATGTCAAAAATTACAACATGGCAAAATGTGACAAATGGGGTAATGTCCAGAAAAATTAATTTCCATGATTATTATATTAATAATTATTATTATTGTATTAATTATACATATTATTATATTACTTCTTTTCGTGATGTTCGGTTGACGGTTAAATGTGTCCAGGACAAATGAAATATTAGTTCGTACTGGGGCCTTCCACTCACTGGGGATAGTAGTGTTTTCAAGAATGCGGCCATGGAAGGCTAAGGGGAAAGTGGGAGGGGTTCTAAACGTTCCACAAACTCACCTCCCGTGCCCTCAAGAAGTGCCCTAAATTTCTGAAATCAGCTCGGGAAGCTGATTTCAAAAATTTAGTGGTGACCTCGGTGCATGGAAGGAGAGGTTCAGCGTCTGGAGGGGACTGATGATGCATCCGCAGTGGTTGTGGATCATTGTGTTGGTGGAGCCAGTGCGGGTGGCACCTACAGCAGCTGGTTTTGCAAGTGGATCGAGCTCAGTCTGCAACAGCTGCACGGCGCGTGCTGGGCAAGGCTGATCCCTAACCATCAACCCAGGGCTGCCAAAACACCGGGTCTTAAAATGAGAATATACGAAATTGCCTATCTCCTTAAGCCCAGGTCGGACTTTTCAGAAACATAATTTGTATCTGGTTCGCATGCAAAACTAGATTTTTACTGTCTCTCCGTACACGAGAAAATAATAAAGCAAAGTAGAGCAGTGATGCTTATGTGGAGTTAGGCCCAAGGTTGATTGAGACTTGGCATGGCTTCATTCTGCTTACATCCCATTGTGTATTTGATATTGGGATTCTAGCAATGAAGTATGATGCATTTCATTATACACATCCAGAAATCCATAATATTGTTCTTATTTTAGAATACAGAATGATCCAATATTTAATTTTCTATATTTAACAAGCTTGATTATTTTGATGTTTGTACTTGGGAGATTAATTACTTCAGATTTCATGATTAGAGTCGAGGAGGAGGGAGCCTCTGGCGACGATGGACGCAAGGAGTGGGCCAGTAGGAGAGGGGCCGGGGTATTGCCTCCAGCGCCTGCAAGGTCGGCTGCAGGAGGCAACCCCGGGACACAGGGGTGGACAGGCAAGGAGAAGGCCATCGGTTCACAGGCCAAGGTGACAGGGGAGGCCTGGGGCCTACCTGGATCAGGGACGCTCCAGTACATCCACAGCATGTGGACTGGACTTTTTCTTTTTTTAGTGGTGCCAAAGTACGGGTGCAAGAATTTCATCGTGCAGTGCATACGTGATAATAAAGAACCATTGGTTAAGAGAGACACCCTGAATCTAGAATAACCACTGTTCCATTTCCCTGTGGGTCTGCAAGTAATAACACTTTTGTGCCCACATCTAAGGAATGACGGTAGGCGGTTGTTTAGTTTAGTTTGTCACGGGTACACTCTTAAATATGGAGGATAGACATCATGCAAATATAATATAATAACCCTAGGGAGTCTGAAAAGTGTCTGAAGGGTCTCGACCCAAAGGAGTCTGAAGAGGGTCTCGACCCGAAACATCAGAGATGCTGCCTGTCCCGCTGAGTTACTCCAGCATTTTGTTTTCTACCTTCATGCAAATAGCTGTTTGTAATAATCATGGCTGGTGGATAAATATTAGCCAATTCCCATCCTCCTTAGAGGACAGATGGTACTTGATTTAACTCCTCACTTGAGGCACAGCACTGAATGGCACTGAAATGTCTGCCTGGATTTAGTGCCACGATCTTTTCAGTGTGAGTTGAACTGACAGCAATCTGACTCAGAGGTGGGAGAGAGCAGTCTGACTCGTAAATGAGATTGTGCCACACCCAATGTTTAAATGATGAAAGGTTAAACCAAGATCTTATTTCTCGTTTTTGAGACTCATTGAATATTAAAGAACCCATTCAACCATTAAAACACTGTTCCTAACATTCTCAAAACCTTCTATGCACAATATTAGTATATGACCTAATCAAAGAGGAAGTAACACATGGTGATAAATAATTCAGGGTTGAAGTGATCCTAGAACTAAGGTGAGGGGAGAGAGATTTAAGAGGGACCCAGGGGTGACATTTCCACTCAGGGGTAGCCCGTATCTGGAATGAGCTGCCTCAGGGTGCTATAGAGCAGTGACAATCTGCAAAAAGAATTCAAGACGCATGCAGTTATAATACCAGATTATAAAAATGCCAATAGAAGGAATTGGCCATAATGCCCCTTGAGCTCCACCATTCAACAACGTAGTACTGCGTAGGAATAGGCCCTCCAGTCCTCCATCTACCTGCACATTTTCTGTTTCCCTCTATTCCCGGCCTGTTCATTAGTCTAATAGCCTTTAAAATATATCTTATCTGCCACACTTGGAGTGCTGTGCAGTCCTCTTACTCCAGCTATAGGAAATATGTCATTAAGTTGAAAGGGTGCAGAAGAGATTCGTGAGAGTTGGGAGTTTGTGTTATAGGAAACAACTGTTTCGGCTGGGACTGTTTTCTTTAGAGCAAAGGAGTCCGAAAGTGAGCCTTATTGAGGTGTACAAGATCATTAGGGACATGGAAAGCACTCCAGGGTAGAGGATTCTAAACTAGAGGGCATCGGTTTAAGGTGAAAGTAGAGATTTAAGAGGGACATCGGGGGCAACTTTTTCACTCAGCGGGTAGTCTGTATTTGAAATGAGGTGCCATGAGAAGCTATGAAAGTGATACAATCACTGCCTATTACAGGCCTCCGGACAGATAGTGCTTTCGCCAGCGGGCAAGTAGAGGCTTTAGAAAGATTTTCACCACCAATCATCCCAAGGAAAATTGCAGGTGAACCATTAATGCTGGTTTTGTTTCTGTTGTCAACATATTGTGAATAAGTTAAAATAAAATTGAGTGTAGAAAACAATAACTTTCTAGATTATCACGTTAATAATATCAACGATGCTTCAAAGCAACTCAATGTAAAAATGGGACATTTGGAGAAAATGTCAAGAGGAAATATATAAATACAATTCTGTTTTTGTTAGTAGGTTACAGCTGGCACAGAACATTTGAACCACATTAAAACAATCAAGGAGCATTAAATCAGTTCACTGTGTGACCCACTTTCATAGCAAAAGGATTTGAGTATAGGAGCAGGGAGGTTCTCCTGCAGTTGTACAGGGTCTTGGTGAGACCACACCTGGAGTATTGCGTACAGTTTTGGTCTCCTAATCTGAGGAAAGACATTCTTGCCATAGAGGGAGTGCAGAGAAGGTTCACCAGACTGATTCCTGGGATGTCAGGACTTTCATATGAAGAAAGACTGGATAGACTCGGCTTGTACTCGCTAGAATTTAGAAGATTGAGGGGGGGATCTTATAGAAACTTACAAAATTCTTAAGGGGTTGGACAGGCTAGATGCAGGAAGATTGTTCCCGATGCTGGGGAAGTCCAGAACAAGGGGTCACAGTTTAAGGATAATGGGGAAGTCTTTTAGGACCGAGATGAGAAAATCATTTTTCACACAGAGTGGTGAATCTCTGGAATTCTCTGCCACAGAAGGTAGTTGAGGCCAGTTCATTGGCTATATTTAAGAGGGAGTTAGATGTGGCCCTTGTGGCTAAAGGGATTAGGGGGTATGGAGAGAAGGCAGGTACAGGATACTGAGTTGGATGATCAGCCATGATCATATTGAATGGCGGTGCAGGCTCGAAGGGCCGAATGGCCTACTCCTGCACCTATTTTCTATGTTTCTATGTGCAATGCGATAATATATATTGTATATCAAAGGAGAGATCAGTTAGTTGGCACTTTTGAAAGTGCTATATGTGAATTTCTAAACTGAAAGCTGCAGAACCGATGGTTTACTTGCAAGTCAGGTGAGTGACAAGGTTATTTTTAAACCCATTAATAACCTGGTTTCAAAACTGGAGATGCTTGTTATTAAAGTAACCAAACTTCTAAATTAATTTTAATCAGCAATTAAGAGAATGTTGGAAAATTAGTCATTTTTGATATGATCTATCCTGCAGCTCACCGAGTTTTGAATTTAGAGATGAATGTCATGCACAAAAAAGTATTTAGCAAACTACAGCTTGAGGGCAATAAACTGGTAGCATATGGCATCTCATGTTTGGAGCACTGGTGCAATGTCTATTCCTTATATTATTCCCTAGGGACTCCCTGAAAAAAACATTGATTTACCTAACAGGTGATGCTATTATTCTGCAGGTTAAATATCACACCCAGCTGATACTGCCTAACACTTAGACACTTGCCTATCTATTGTCTTTGAGCATATGTCCAACCACTGCAGTTCAGGTTAAGGTGCTGAATGATAGACAGCAAATTAACAATGACTAAAACAAATTACTTGCACATTTCCCTCAAGTGATTTGCGCTACAAATGTGGATCATTGACCAGTCCTTGTGTATCATTTAAGACCCCATCGTCTTACTGTTGGGGGTGGCTACATTCTGCTCCTGGTCACAGTACCTAAGCAGCTGTATTTAGGTCCTAATCTTGTTATTTTACCACTTTCCCTATTGACATTTTATTATACTTCTTCCACATGTTTCAAGTTAGATGTGGTGGATGTGTATTGTAAGGTATCAAAATTGGATGGAACAAAGGGTCATTCTCTCTGTCCATTTTTTGTTGGTTGATGACTGTTTGGCTTCTGGGGGGAAAAAGAGGAATCAGTATTGCATCTAATCTTTTTGCTGAGAAATATCTGAAAGCTACTTTGAACAATTTCACATGCAAGGACTAATTTCAGTCATTGACCAAACAGGATAATGTGATTAAGAGAACCTCTCTGGCAACAGTTAATGATCAATAAATATTGTTGAGTTGAACAGCGATTGCATTGTCAATTTAAAGTAAAGCAGTTACTTTGCACAAAGTAAAATACCACAAGCAATAATTAATTAATTAGCTTTTGGCCTAGGTCAACAAGGGACTATTATTTAACACACTCTGGTTGATTCTGAAGTGTACAAGTCGATAACACCTTGACACATTTAAAATCATTTCTAGTTTTAAATACGTATATCCTTATCCAGGATTTTAAAGACCCAAGACAAGGGGCATCAGGAGGTATGGATGATAGCGTTGACAGCACCAAGTGGGTACAAAGCAAAGTGAGGCAGATGTAGAATCTCAGTACGTCTCCGGATCATTGGTTCACATTTGAAAATAAAATAAAGAGGCCATCTGAAGTAATGGGGGAAAAATTGTAGAGATGGGTTGATAGGAGTAAAATGGAGATAATGTAATATCACAACAATTGTGTTGATCATAGAACTTCCAAAGCTTTCATGCCCTTTTGCTAAAGAAAGCTGAGTCTCTTAATTAACTAATCAGCAATTATAATTTAAAATTGTTTTTCCATTCTCATATTCATCTACCGATTGCTGAAGCTTATCAGTAGGTTAGTCGCAGAATTCATCACCCAAGTAAGGTGGGTCTCGACCCGAAACGTCACCTATTGCCCACTGAGTTACTCCAGCATTTTGGGTCTATCTTTGGTGTACATCAGCACCTACATCTTTTAGGAACATTCAAATCACCAATGTTCATTAAAAATCTGTTAGGAGTGGATTATCAAATATAACAATCACAATCTCTGATATCTGGGCAATTAAACTTACCTGCCAGTGCTGACTGCCGTCCACTTGATTCACTCCAGCATTCTCTCTCAGGAGGAACTTCGGCACTTTGCGTTAATCCAGGCCGCACATGCAACGCTATGCCACCAAATGTCACCAAGATGAAAAGGATTATTTCTCTCGGCATCTGACTAGATGTTTGAGTCCGAGTGTGTGTGTGAGAGTGCGACATAAGATAAGCAACCCACAGCTCTCTAGTCTGGTTGTTGTTTACAACAGAAGATCTTTATTAATGGCACTTCCTGTTTGTGATCATTGTTCCTTCAACCAAAAGTAATGAATAGGAATGGCAGTGTGTTTCAGGTTTACAATCTTTTGAACTGAAGAATGGTTGAAGAACCTGAAACATTAACTCCTTTTCTCTTCCATTCCATGCCGTCCGGCCCACTGAACATTTCCAGGATTTTCTCATACCCAGATTCTACACTATTTTGTTTTTGTAAAGAGCTTAAACTATTCCTTAAAACACTGTATTGTTTTTGAGTTTCTCTGAAATTATGAAAGTTGCTAACTAACCACCTTAATTTTAACAAGAATAGAATTAAAAAGCAAACATCTGCACTTATTACTTATATTGTCCTAGGTCTCCTCCATTGTCAGAGTGAGGCTAAATGCAAATTGGAGGAACAACATCTCATATTTCGCTTGGGCAGCTTACAGCCCAGTGGTATATGGATTTCTCCAACTTCAAGTAACCCCGGCATTCCCTCTCTCCCCCACCGAAGTCACACCAGCTTCTCATTTTTCCCAACAAACAGTTAACAATGGTCTGTTTCCTTTATCATTACTTTTTTGCATATCTTTCATTCATTGTTCTTTATCTCTTGACATAATTGTCTATATCTATCGTTTCCCTTATCCCTAACTAGTCTGAAGAAGGGTCTCGGCCTGAAACGTCACCCATTCCTTCTCTGCAGAGATGCTGCCTATCCCGCTGAGTTACTCCAACTTTTTGTATCTATCTTTGCAATTATTACTTCACAGCAACAACTTCCAGGACTTGTATCTTAGTTTAGTTTAGATACAGCGTGGAAACAGGCCCTTCAGCCCAATGAGTCCATGCCGATCATTGATCACACTTCTATGTTATCCCACTTTCTCATCCACTCCCTCACACTAGGGGTAATTTACAGAGGCCAAGTAACCTAGACTCCCAAGACATTAGTAGGTGGAAATTTGAGGACCTGGAAGAGACCCATGCAGTCACAGGGAGAACGTGCAAACTCTACTAAGACATTATCCAAGGTCAGGATCGAACCCAGGTCTCTGGCACTGTGAGACAAGAGCTTTATCAGCTGAACCACTGCACCACCCTAAATAGTGAGGAAAGCTGAAAGGGAAAAATAAATGGGTGACCAAACTCTTGACGAAAGAGATAGGTTTAAGGAAACAAGATGCAGATGTACAAGAGGGTAGCTGCAGAGGTTTAGATCAGGTGGCTATAATTGTCCTCTGCACATCCATGGCACCATCTATAAAGTGTCACCTAATTTGCAGTTATCCACGTATATGACATTAACTTTGGCATTAATGCCTGCATTTCAAAGCTGCAGTTTAAATCTCAGCTATCTTTAGAAAATTAATCAATGACCTCAACAGGACAAGGGATACCACAGATGATATTTGATTTTTTTTGCTAAATATTTGCTCGCAGTCAAGGCAGTGGTGATACAGGATTACAATCTGTATCACTGTCTCCTAGGAAACCTACTTGCCTTTCCTCATGAAGTGGTAACAAAGGATTTCTATTTGAGAATAAGAAAAAATACAAATTGATATCTCATGCCCTGGCTGAGTTTTTAGGCAACCTAAAACATTAAAAAATGCAGGCTTTTCGTCAATGTATTCTATTATACAAGCAGTCCTAATTCAGTCATGGTTTCTATCTCACTGCAACCAAGTTCTCTGCTCCTTTCTTCACACTTGTATTAATCAAACAGATTTGTTCATAACATATCTATTAACCTACAAATGCGTCCTTTAGATATTGATTTATTTTGAAACAATGTCACAGAAAACTCATCCTTTTACTTCCAGAAATCTATTCCCTTTCCACCAGCTTCTGGGAGGTGGGGGGGGAAGGAGAGATGAAGGAGGAGTTAAATTCTTCCCACCTCTAATTTTGCCTGAAGCTTATGAATTCCTTCTGCAGCTCTCAGTTTTATGTTTTGTCCAAGATAAATAGTTATTTGGTTTCAACTTCCCTGTTTGTTTCATTACTTAAAACTGCAACTTTTAATTTAATGAAATCATCTCAGTTTGTTTAGTGTGATGTCAGCAAGCATACGTTACTCATCAAATATCTTTTGACATCAGTCGATGGGTCCTGGTGTTAAACAGATATCAACTCGGGTAAGTTACAGGATATCATTTGTTGTATACGTCTTTATTGATTGATCCATGAAAATGATCCGTGTAAATTTAGCCAATACATGTTTGGATAAGTTTAACACCCAAGTTACATGTTATAGACTGTAGATCTCGCATTGGTCATTAACTCATTTATCTCAACCTGTTTTCCGCACTCAAACCCCCCCCCCCCCCCCCCCCCCCCCCCCATGGTTCTGCTCCTTTTCCTCTCTATTCATTCTCCCTTCTTTCTCTCCAATTCTCCTGTACCTCGGTCACCTTGGCTTTCCAATATATTCGTCCATTCTTCTCCCTCCCTTTTGTTTCACCACCTTCCCTCACATCACTCCTCTCTACTTCCATTCACCCTACCCGACTCCTCTTCGATCCCTCCCTCCCCCCCCCCCCACCGCCCAAACCCCCCTCCCTTTAAACTCCTACATTTCCAACTCTTTCTCTTATCTCCTACAATTCACTCCCCCACCCTCACCCCCTACATCCTTCCTTTGTAAACCCATTTAAACCCTGCCCATTACCCTTCGCACTCTCTTCCTCCCTCCATTTCCAACTTTCCCTCCTATCTCCTTCTACAATTCACCCCCCCGACACTCCCCTCCTTTCAACCCCCTTTCCTCTCTCCTTCACATACCCCACCTCTCTCCTGTTTCTCACTCTTCCACTTTCACACACTCGCTTTCACCCCCCCCCCCCCCACCCACCCTCCCTCTCTCTCAACTCACCTACCCCTATTTCTCACACTTGCTCCTTCTTTCCCCATCACTCACTGCCTCTTTCCCTCCCTTATCTCTCCCTCCTGGTTCCTTCTTTCCCCATCCCTCATTTCTACTCCCTCTACCCCCCCCCCCCCCTCTCTCATTCCTACTCTGTCTCCCCACCATCTCTCAATCCTGTTTCATTCTCTCCTCTCTAACTGTTAGTCCTGCTCCCTCTTCCTCCCCCCCCCCATCAGTCACTCCCACTGTCTATATCTTTTGTTTCCCCTAACTCTAGTCTGACGGGTTTCAACCCAAAATGTCATCCATTCCTTCTCTCTAAAGTTACTCCAGCATTTAGTGCCACACCTGCTCCATCTTCCCTTCATCAATCTCTCATCTGCTTCCTCATTCCCCTAATCTCTCACTACTGGCTGCCCCCCCCCCCCCCCCCCCCATCTCTCTCTCTCTCACTCTGCTTTCCCCCTCCTTATCTCTCACTTTCAATCCCCCTTTCCCCCATCAGCCACTCCCTCGCTCCCTTTCCCTCTCATCAACCCTCCCCCCTCCTGTCTCACTCGCTGCCGCCCCCCCTCCCCCTTTCAATCTTTCTCGCTCCACCTTTCACCTATCCATCTAACTCAGATGATTTCTCTATCACCCCCTTTCCCCTATTAATCCCCCACCCCCCAACCTTTCCTCTGTTATCTCTCAGTCTCCCTGCCCCTCTCCTTCCTTTCGCTCGCTCCCTTTGTGGAGTGCAAATTAAGGTTGAATACCACCGTGCAGCCACCAGTGTGAATGCCACATTCGTTCATCACTGTTAATAGAAAGAAGAAATCGCTAGCACATCTTCACACGATATACATACAGGCATTCTTGTATTGGGGAGGGGGGTGTCTCTACTCCATAACGCCAGGCTCGCTAGAAACTATCAAGTGGAAAGCAGATTTGTAGCCCATCCACTGCCCTCGATAACTTATCACAGTGCATTTAAAATATTAAAAAATTGCTGATAAAGAGTCCCTTCCCACCTCACTCCCTCCAAATTGAACTAGCCCCATACTGCTCTCCACTCCACTCACAATCTCTCCCCCACACACACTCTCCTCCACAATCATCCAATTTCGTTTAAACTGCATTTCGTTGTCTCTGTTCTGTACACTGGCAATTAAAGTTGAATCTGAATTTCCAATGACCAGTTTCCCTGTGGGGATGAATAAAGTTTATCATATCCCCTCCTCCCCCTGCCCTTAAGAGCCACCGCTGCCGCCGCTGCCGCCGCCTTGCGAAGAGCCGGGGTCCCTCCCCCCGCGGCGGCCTGGGCCGGGCCAATGAGCGCGCGGCGCTGGTGACGCGGGCGCGGGGAATGACCTCATCCCTGGTGTGGCATGACGTCAAATTCAAGATGGATGGAATCACTGCCGTGGCGCGCGCCACCGCAATCTAAAGCCTCTCGGTGGAAAAAAAAACCCCATCACCGAAAGCTGGCGATTTCACCGCCACTTTTTTTTCTCTTCCCCACCCCAGCCCACGCCCTGGAAGGTGAGTAGTTACCGAGATTTGCGGCGGAGAACCGGAAGTTCTCAAGAGTTGTCTCTGTATGTGTGTGTGTGTGTGTGTGAGGGGATAGAGAGGGAGAAAGCGCGGCCTGTCCTGACGTAACTCGGAGCCGCTCTCCTCCCTCCCTCCCTCCGTCGTCCATCAGCCGTCACCCTCTGCGCATGCGTCAACAAGCTCCGTGGCGTGACCAGGCTGCCGGCGCATGCGCGGCGGGCCCGGTCCCGGGCAGCTTGAGCGGGGATTGTCCAACACTGCGCATGCGTCAACAGGGGTCCGTGACGTGTTGGGGCGTCTTGCGCAATCGCGGTGGTCCCGGCCGGTGGGCTGGAAGGGATTGTACATCATCCCTTCCGTAACGTAGCCCACGTCCGGCGCATGCGCGGCGGGCCCGGCCCGGCCCGGCCCTGGGCTGTTTGGGAGAGATTGTCCATCACTGCGCATGCTTGTACCGTGTGGAGCGTTTGCTGTTCATGAATGTACTGGGATAAAGAAATTTACAGTAAAGTGAAAGGCAATCAGGTTGAATTACAGACCAGTTAGTCTAACATCGGTAGTGGGGAAAATGCTAGAGTCAGTTATTAAATATGGGATAGCAGCACATTTGGAAAGTGGTGAAATCATTGGACAAAGTCAGCATTGATTTACGAAAGGTAAATCATGTCTTGACGAATCTTATAGAATTTTCAAGGATGTAACTAATAGAGTAGATAAGGGAGAACCAGTGGATGTGTTATATCTGGACTTTCAGAAGGCTTTCAACAAGGTCCCACATAAGAGATTAGTATACAAACATAAAGCACACGGTATTGGGGGTTCAGTATTGATGTGGATAGAGAACTGGCTTGCTGACGGGAAGCAAAAAGTAGGAGTAAACGGGTCATTTTCAGAATGGCAGGCAGTGACTAATGGGGTACCGCAAGGCTCAGTGCTGGGACCCCAGCTATTTACAATATATATTAATGATTTGGACGAGGGAATTGAATGCAATATCTCCAAGTTTGCGGATGATACAAAGCTGGGGGGCAGTGTTAGCTGTGAGGAGGATGCTAGGAGGCTGCAAGATGACTTGGATAGGTTGGGTGAGTGGGCAAATGCATGGCAGATGCAGTATAATGTGGATACATGTGAGGTTATCCACTTTGGTGGCAAGAACAGGAAAGTAGACTATTATCTGAATGGTGGCCGATTAGGAAAAGGGGAGATGCAACGAGACCTGGGTGGCATGGCACACCGTCATTGAAAGTAGGCATGCAGGTGCAGCCGGCAGTGAAGAAAACGAATGGTATGTTAGCATTCATAGTAAAAGGATTTGAGTATAGGAGTACGGAGGTTCTACTGCAGTTGTACAAGACCACATCTGGAGTATTGTGTACAATTTTGGTCTCCTAATCTGAGGAAAGACATTCTTGCCATAGAGGGAGTACAGAGAAGGTTCACCAGACTGATTCCTGGGATGGCAGGACTTTCATATGAAGAAAGACTGGATAGACTCGGCTTGTACTCGCTAGAATTTAGAAGATTGAGGGGGGATTTTATAGAAACTTACAAAATTCTTAAGGGGTTGGACAGGCTAGGTGCAGGAAGATTGTTCCAGATGTTGGGGAAGTCCAGAACAAGGGGTCACAGTTTAAGGATAAGGGGGGAAGTCTTTTAGGACCGAGATGAGAAAAACATTTTTCACACAGACAGTGGTGAATCTGTGGAATTCTCTGCCACAGAAGGTAGTTGAAGCCAGTTCATTGGCTATATTTCAGAGGGAGTTAGATGTGTCCCTTGTAGCTAAAGGGATCAGGGGGTATGGAGAGAAGGCAGGTACAGGATACTGAGTTGGATGATCAGCCATGATCATATTGAATGGCGGTACAGGCTCGAGGGACCGAATGGCCTACTCCTGCACCTATTTTCTATGTTCCTATGAATATACCTTTCAACGACTTACTGTTACTTGCGTTTCGTTTCTATTTATTACTCAAGTGTACACTAACTTTTATCCTTGAAAAAACGAAGGACTTTAATAGTTTAAGAAGGAACTACAGATGCTGGAAAATCGTAGGTAGACAAAAATGCTGGAGAAACTCAGCGGGTGAGGCAGCATCTATGAAGGGAAGGAAATGGGCAACTTTTCGGGCCGAAACCCTTCTTCAGACTTTAATAGTTTCTCGATGATTGCATTGCTCTTGCATTGCTGAAGGAGCTTTCCGCCTCCCCATACAGCATTGGCCCGCTGAGTTACTCCAGCATTTTGTGTCTATCTTCAGTGTAAACTAGCATCTGCAGATCCTTCCTATACATTTCCTATGTAATGGGGTGTGGATATGTGGTGAAGGAATGGAATTTTCTTCCATTGAAGTAAGTCTGAAGAAGGGTCTTGACCAAAAACGTCACCCATTCCTTCTCTCCAGGGATACTGCATGTCCCGCTGAGTTATCCAGCATTTTGTGTCTACCTTCGATTTAAACCAGCATCTGGTTCTTTCCTACACATGGTATTTTCTTCATTTTGTTGTCTTCGCCCCAGCCTTTATTTATCTCCAGCATTTCCAAATCTGTTTTGTTTTACACTTGGATATTCAAAGCTCTGAAGCATTGCATTTGAAATTAAGTTTGTTTTCTTTCAACCGTGAAACTGCAGTTTTTGACGGAAACCAGTGTGAAGGCGTTTTCATCCAAGAACCGCAACCTGAATTCTGTATTGTTGTTCTAGTTATACGTCTGTTTAACATTTAAGCAGAGGTACGGTTTCCATGACAGGTACAATTTGGAGGAATGTAGGTAGCAAGTGTAGTTGAGGTGTAAAAGCCGCAACTAAATGGCTGAACAGGCACGAGGAGCCGACTGGCCTATGTTCTTTTAGGGGGCAGAGTAATTTAAAAAAGCATTATCCACGTTTACACATTTTTCTATTGTCATTGCTTAAGAATTCTCAATAAACACTAAACCACATCTGATGAGTCGAGACTTATGAATCAGCTGAGTAGGGAGGGTAAATTTGCTGCCTGTTTTGTACTTGATTTGTTATAACAATTTAATAATCATTAATTGTTCCCGATGTTGGGTGAGTCCAGAACCAGAGCCACAGTTTAAGAATAAGGAGTAAGCCATTTAGAACGGAGACGAGGAAACACTTTTTCTCACAGTGGTGAGTCTGTGGAATTCTCTGCCTCCAAGGGCGGTGCAGGCAGGTTCTCTGTATGCTTTCAAGAGAGAGCTAGATAGGGCTCTTAAAAATAGAGTCGGGGGATATGGGGAGAAAGCAGGAACGGGGTACTGATTGGGGATGATCAGCCATGATCACATTTGGCTCGAAGGGCCAAATGGCCTACTCCTGCACCTATTGTCTATTAAATATTTTTTGAAATTGAGGTTAAGGGGTCTGTCCTACTTCAAATTATTTGTCTATTTTATTCTCACTGGGACCCATATTAAATTGAAATTGAGCTCTGTGCATCAATTTTGTTTTACAATTTTGTGTATATTTGCTGTCTGCATAAAAGGCAAGTTTATACTAACTTGCTTTTCGCCTTCCCCAGTTCTGATCAAGTCTTTGACGTGAAATTTTTAACTTTTAATTATCCACAAATGCTGGATGTTTCGAAGGCAAGAGAGGTTTCATCAGAATTCTGTTTGAAGCACTGAGGTGCATAATTAATGATTTTTGGATATGGTGCACACTGTAGCATGTGCCAGTTGTGGAGAGGTTGCACATTTTGGGTGGATTGAATGGCAGTTAAGAGGACGAGTTGGTCTATGACAGTGTTTAGTTTGTGAGTTATTGGAAGTGCACTTATCAAATCAAGCAGGAGATATTCCATCAGAATTTAGAGATACAGCGCAGAAACAAGCCCACCCCCCCCCCCCCCCCCCCCCCCCCCCGTTCATTAACACAAGCCTACACACACTAGGGATAATTTACATTTTTACCAAGTATACAAACCCAAGCCAATTAACCTACAAATCTGTACGTCTTTGGAGTGTGGGAAGAAGCCGAAGATCTCGGAGAAAACCCCATACAGACAGCACCTGTAGTTGGGATCGAACCCAGGTCTCTAGAGATGAACCGCCGGCCATCCTTGTCTAAGACCAGAGGGATAATTAGGGACAATCGGCTTTGTTTTATGTAAGGCCCGTCCTTCAATAAGCTTCAGCGAGCCAGTTAATTATAGCTTGGAGCTTGGCATCCAAGTACATGCTAAACACACGCTTGGATTCTAGACATGTCTAGAATTGATAGTTTCACATTTCCAGAACCACAATTTATACTGACAGCAGAAGAAGACGGATTAAAACACGCTGGGGGGTCATATTATTGTTTAATATATTAGTAATACTGAACGGAATACCTTTTTAAATAAAGATCATTGTAACTTCTCAAGCCATACACGAGATCCCAAGCAAGCTGGAGAGTAGATAACTTTCTTCCTTTTTAGGAAGGGAAATGGCATTAAATTCAACCAAACCGAGATTTTAGGTTGGTATGCATCATGTCAGTGGTAGGGAAGCTGTTGGAGAGGATTCTTAAGAATAAGATTTGGTCTTATTTGGAAAAGAATTGGCTAATTAGGGACAGTTAGCCTCGCTTTATGGGACGGGACATGAATGGCAAATTTGATCGAGTTTTTTGAGGAGGTGATGAGGATGATTGGGGTTAGGGGCAGTGAATATTGCCCACATGGACTTTAGACTGATAAGATCTCTCGTGGTAGGTTGATCCAGAAGATTAAAAGATGCATGGCATCTAAGATGACTTGGTAGTTTGGATTCAGAACTGGCTTACACATAGGAAGCAGGATAGTGGTGAAAGGGTGTTATTCTGGTTGGAGGTTTGGGTTACAGGTGTTCTGCAGGGATGTAGAAACCTGGAAGATGTTGGTTTTCAAAAAAAAGACACAAAAGCTGGAGTAACTTAGCATGTCAGGCAGCATCTCTGGAGAAAATGAATAGGTGATGTTTTGGGTTGGGACCCTTCTTCAGACCCCTACCACTTGATTCCATCATTGAATCACTGCCCCCACCTTGTGTGGTTCCAACTGTCAGGTCGACCACGGTGGCGCAGCAGTAGAGTTGCTGCCTTACAGCGTCAGAGATCCGGGTTCGATCCCGACTATGGGTGCTGTCTGTACGGAGTTTGGACGTTCTCCCCATGACTGCGTGGGTTTTCTCTGAGATCTTCGGTTTCCTCCCACACTCCAAAGACGTGCAGGTTTGTACGTTAATTGGTTTGATGTATGTGTAAATTGTCCCTAGTGTGTGTAGGATTGTGTTAATGTGCGGGGATGGCTGGTCGATGCGGACTCTAGGCCGAAGGGCCTGTTTCTGTACTGTATCTCAAAAACTAAAACTAAAAAATCATCTGAGGAAGGGTCCCAACCCAAAACATCATCTGTCCGTGTTATCCATAGATGTTGACTGACCTGCTGAATTAATCCAGCACTTTGAATTTTTTTGTAAACCAGCATCTGCAGTTCCTTGTTTCCCCAGTCTTTCGTCATAGCTGAAACACTCCATCCGAAATGACATCCTGGTGAATCTGATCCATGCCCTCTCCAGTATACTTAATGCAATAGTGTGGAGATCAGACCTGCACACGATTCTCCAGCTAAGTTCTAAGCAACATTTTTCAAAGTTGTACAAAAGCCTCTTGTTCGTTGTGATTGGAAAATGAATGTAACTGCCCTGTATGACCTCTTTACCACCTTATCTATTTGTGCTGCCACCTCAGATCCTTGGTCTTTTATAACTAGATCTACTTGTCCCCCTATGGCTCTCTCATTCATAGTAATATACCACAGATCCCAAGTGTGCAAACACAAAAACATGCACCTCCCTGTTGATTCTGGATCTTCTACCCTCCCCAATCTGGGTCAGTAAAACACTGAATCGAACACTGGAGTCCAAACCCATCTTTACTGGTATTCACCGCGGGGCCGGCCACTCATCCAGTCACTCGAGCCCTCAGCAGCCTCGTGCAAACACAACAGAAGGAAAGACAACCGACCGACCCTCCCCAACAAAACGATCACCCTTTTATACCCCTATACAGTGGCGTGAAACTAACGACGCAAATGTACAGGGGGAGGCAACTCTTTTGCCCAATCACAGATACAGAAAAAGCGTCAATATATTGAAATAAAACAAAAATCTCTTCAAGGGTCCAGACTTAGTCGTGACAGGTGGGTCACATGATTACCAAGAACTGGGCCTGCACCCTATGATGTCACCACCAGAGAAGCCCAGCCTTTCAGACACCTGCCTTTCCCAAGGCACCCCAGTCCCTGAATATTCACATCACCACCCTCCAACGCAGCCTGCAGCAGCTACGCAGAACTCCATTGGAAAGATCTGAGATTATCGCACCGGGCCGGGCTGACTCCTACTTCAAAGATCCAGTGCTGTCAAGACACAGGGCCTTAAAATTAGAAAATAAGAAACACATTTATGCCACTGACATAAAGAGTGTTTCGGTGATGTGAGGACCAAAATATCCTCATGTCAGTGGCAGTGTAAGCAATGCAAATTATGCCTGAGGATGGATCACGACCTGAAGCGTCACCTATCTGTGTTCTCTGGGGATGTCACCTGAGTTACTCCAGCACTTTATTGTGTTTCTCTTTTTGTGAACCAGCATCTGCAGTTCCTTGTTTCTACAATTTATGTTGGATTGAGTATATTTGGGCAATGCAGGTTTTACTTAATCTTGTATCAATAGAAATATTTATTTATAATTTGTAGTACAATCTCATCGAAAGTTGCTGTTCATTGAATGGTATACAAAAAAATTCAAGGACCATTTAACTTTGGTAACAAATGAATGTCCTAAAACATATTAACATAACACAATTGCAAAGTTATAAATCAAAAGGAAGTAGATGGATATTTTTCTTTGTTAGGTCCTGAGATAATTGGTGAAGACCAGCATAAAAGCTGCTGGATATAAATTGTACATCCTGATTCGGGAAGCAAGGCAAACTCCAGAGTCAAATGATAATCCTGGATTACGGTTTAATGTGTTGATTGTGATTTAAGATGGGGAGACTATTTCCTGAATTTTCCAAGAATAAAATTTAGAAAATGTAAAAACTTAACGTTGAATTTTGCGAAGGATCTATATATAATAGTATCGCCATATCTTTAATCAGACTTCCTTTGCTGCAATTATATTTTCCTTTTATCGCATTGGATATGCATGGTGATAATTCTGCATGTTAAAGTAGCAAGGACGTGATGAGTAGGCAAATGATAACTGCAACTAGAGTAAATTGTTAATGGACACAAACATCTTGGGTATTGCAAGGCTTCGTCCAGCCGGAGAATTTTTATTTGGAAAAGTCGCAGAGAAGGCAGCACTCGAAAGCCTGAGCTATAGGGAGAGGTTGTGTAGGATATGGTGAATGCACAGACTTTTTTTGCATGGTTGGGGAATTAAGAATTAGAGGGCACAGAGTTAAGTGGGTAGTCAGCTAATAGGAACCCGAGGGTCAATTTGTTCACATAGAGTGGTGGGTATATGGAACGAGCTACAGTTGATGCAAGTACAATAACATTTAAAAGACATTTGGACACGCACATGGGTTGGGAACGTTTGAAGGAATATGGCCCAAACGCAGGTAAACTGAACCATTTTAATTGGGGCATCTTGGTCGGCATGGATAAGTGGGGCTGAAGAGCCTGTTTCCATGCTCTATGGCTGGTTAATGTCAAGAAGGGATCCATGACTGAATTAGGGATAAGGGGTAAGCCATTTAGAACGGAGATGAGGAAAAACTTTTTCACGCAGAGAGTTGTAAATCTGTGGAATTCTCTGCCACAGCAGGCAATGAAGGCCAATTCTCTGGAGGCTTTCAAGAGAGAGTTAGATGGTGCTCTTAAAGATAGCGGAGTCAAGGGATATGGGGAGAAGGCAGGAACGGGGTACTGATTGTGGATCATCAGCCATGATCACAGTGAACGGTGGTACTGGCTCGAACGGCCGAATGGTCTACTCCTGCACCTATTGTCTATAACAGGTAGTCAAAGAGAAAAATAAACAATGCAGAATATAGTACTACAGTTACAGATAAAGTGCCTTTATATATGTGCTTTCAAGGCTTGTCCTGTTTGATGGGAGAGGAGAGAAGAAAGAATGACTGGTATGTGAATGGTCCTTGAATATTGGCCGCAGAAGCATTAGAGGATAGTGTCGATGGACAACTCACTGCATGAAAAGGTTTTTCCTCATCTCTGTTCTAAATGGCTGGTTTGCATGTGGGAACTGGGCTGCACCACAACTCTGCAATTTCTTGCGATCTTGGGCAGAGCAGTTCCTAAACTTAGTTGTAATGTAATGTAAGATGTTTTCCACAATGTAGCTGTAGAAATTAGAAAGTCACTGGAGGCATGTCAAATTTCCTTTATCTTCTGAGGAAGTAGAGGCTTTGATGTGCTTTCTCAGTTCAGTTTATTGTCACGTGTACCGAGGTACAGTGAAAAGCTTTTGTCGCATGGTTACCAGTCAGCAGAAAGACAATACATGATTACAATTGATTCATTTACAGTGTATAGATACATGATAATGGAATAATGTTCAGTGCAAGGTAAAGCCAGCAAAGTCCAAACAAGGATAGTCCGAGGGTCTTGGCCGTTGCACCAATGTGAGATCTTAGATTTAGATCCAGTGGCGATTTCAGAAAGTCAGCTTTTGTAAGTAAGGATCTATTGAAAGAGCAAACTGTTAAAATCCTAACTAGATTCCAAAAAGAAAAGTTTTAGTTGCAAAAAAATCTTAAAAGATGCAAAATTCTGCATTTTTATTATCCTGTCAAAGGAGGTATTGTGCACCAGTGACACGAATATACTGGGGTTCACGTCAAGTGAAACTATATGAAAATTTGTTCTAGGAAACAGATGACATGGTCGCATTTCTACTCTTTTTAATGGAAGAATAATAGACGTGCTTATTATCTCGTGAAATGGATTTGCTTTAGCTGCAAATATGACAACAGATGAGTTAATGATGTGATGAGTTTAATAGGTATAGTCAGAGTAATGTACATTAAAGCCAAAACAAAAATGATATTCCATAAAAAAATAGTAATGGAATTGTGGGGGTAATGATTGATGAATTGTAATGACACACTCTTTTAAGATTACAAACATGTTATTATCTGTCTGAAGAAGGGTCTCGACCCAAAACATCACTCATTCCTTCTCTCCAGAGATGCTGCATGTCCCACTGAGTTACTCTAGATTTTAGTGCCTATCTTCGGTTTTAACCAGCATCTGCAGTTCCTTCTTACGCATGTTATTATTTAAAACTGCTTGGACATTTTAGTTCTTGTGGGGATTAAGGAAGTAGCTCTGTGGAATGTATTACAAATATGGATGACCATACAAACGCCATCATTGTTCAAAGCGATTTCATGTGACAGTCTGGTTACAGTTAAAAAATAAAGAAACTGTTGTGATGAAGGAGCAACTTTTCCTGTATTTCATTATTTTATCAGGACAACTCTGGACACATTTACATTCCAAAATTTAGCATTGTATGATATACAAGTTCTTTGCAAACACACAAAACCTGTACTTTGAATCCACCATATTTCCTTGCCTTTGGATTGAAGATACTTACATCTGCACCCTTTTTGTGTGTTCTGAGATGGGTAATGAAGATTATGAGGGAACCATAGACTCTTCCACAGATAGGGTTGACCGGGCATGTGCCCCTGATACATGCTGCAATGTTCTCATGACATTCCCTTCTCTACTTAAAAGAGGCATGGGGCAGAGATCCCCAGGAATCAGTTGGACATATGTAATTTCTTTGGAGAGCCCTGGGCACATTCTTGAATCTGCTCTGCCCTCTGTGGTATTCTCATCCCATGACAATTTGGTGTAAAATATGTGCTTTTGGAACTTGATGTTGTACATGTGAACAACATTTTTGAGCGTAACTGGAACTCAAAAGTGTTGGCGTGGGAGAAGATGCTGCTGCTGATTATCTTGTATTTCATGGGAGGTTGGAGGAATTTTTGCACGGATTTTATTTGGCTATTATTCCAGTGCTTTCATTGCTGAGTTTTACGATTTTGATGAGAATGTCATCTGCTAGCAAGCAGGGCTCTCGCTTAACTTTTTTCCCCTGTTGCCAGCCGGGCAACCTTGGCAGCTTTTTAGGTTGCCAAATGACATTTTAGGTGGTCATTTAAGATGGCTTGCATGCCGCGTGCTCGGACGAAGTACGTAGTTACCAGTCGGAATTATGCTCAATGAAGCATTCGCATATTATTTCTGCTTGAAATAAAGTCACAAACTAACATATTCACCAATCAAGACATGATATATACCACAATGACATGCAGCAAAATTATAATACGGTATTTCAACTCTTTTTACACATTGCAATTAATGCAATTTTTATTATTTCTTTCCACTTCCAAACAAAAATGTGGTTGGATTAATCAGCGTATGATCAACCTGTGTCAGTAAATCCTGGACTTTGATAACATATATGCTTAACCATGCACACTACAGATTGATGCAGACATGTTTTTTGTGAAGGACCGAAAATTATCATGACATGACATGGCCATAGCATAGGTCGTTATTGCTATTGGTACAGGAACACTCTTGCTTCCCACATAATTTATCCACAACAAAATATACAGGTTGCAAGGAAGTTTCTAAAGGCATTTTATGATAATAGCTGACAAGACTGACTATACCCATCTGATAGGTTAAACATTACACTAACAAGAGATGGCCAAAGGACATAAATGCAGCAAATGTTTGGTAATATATTTAAAGGTGTCAAGACGCCACATTACCAGACATTCAGATTAGATGTATGTGGCAATGAAGATACCCAGTTTGTAAGCACCATTTTTAAAAAGAATTGTTGATAAACGCTTTTTCCATCATTCCCACTTCAGAATTAACGTTAAAATTTCAATTAAAATATTTCCTGACCAAATTTGTGATGTATATGACTGACTGTAGAAGTAAAACCTGGATAAATCCAACATATAGTTGTGAATGTTGCTCATTAAATAACTACAGTACTGATACTCCATATTAACAGCATTGATTTGCCATTAAAATAAATTCTGTAATAACGTGTCGGTGACAATCGAACACTGCGGTTTTATTGTTTCATGTGTTCAAAATTTAATCCATCTTTATGGATTAAAACAAATAATAACATTGGGAATCAAAACATATTTGATTGCATTCTGTTATCAAACATAGTCAATGTTAGCTCTGAAGACATTTCCAGCACAATAGGGTCGGGAGGGGGGGGGGGTATGAATCAGTGCAGGGGTGGATAGATGGTGGGGGGGGGGGGGGGGGGGGGGGGGGGGGGGGGGCTTGAGAAGGCAATCGGTGTGGATTGGATAGATTGAGGCAGGGGGATTAGTGAGTGTTGGTTGGAGTAGGTAAAATTATGAGGGGAGAGCGCGGGGGATGTCTGTGGGGTTGAATGGGTGGGATCTGTGCAGGATGGATGGGGAGAGTAGTGCAGGATGAAGGGGTGAGCAGTGCAGGATGGATGGGAAGAGGGACCAGTACAGAATTAGGGGACCAGTGTAGGATTGATGGTGAGGGGCAGGAGAATCAATGCGAGGTGGCTAGGGAGATCAGTGCAGGATGAATAGATGGGGGGGGGGGGGGGGGGGGGGGGGGGGGGGGGGGGGACCGCGGACAGAATATATTGGAGGCCCCCACACACACACACACGCACGCACGCACGCACGCGAGGCTTCGGTGAACGATAATTTCAGCTCAACTGTGCCTGTCTTGCCTACAGCCCCATCTCAATCCAGACAGGGCTGTTGGTTAACCTGGCGGGACAAGCAGAGTGAGCTGGGTTTAACGCTGCTTCTCTGTGCTGGCTGGGGGCACCGCGCCCGTCTAACTCCTGACGTCTCTGGCCACCCCCGGGGGGGGGCTCTCGGGTGGGGATGATCCAGTAGCGGTTCGGCAGCTATTGCAGCGCCGGAGACCGGGATCGGTCCTGGCTGCAGTGCAGGGCTGCCGAGAGTGTTTTGGCACGTCTCCATCCTCCAATCACCCTACTCTACTTCCACCTCTGACCGACACCTCCCTCCAAGGGTCTGTTTTGAAAGCGCTGTTGGCGGAGTGGCAGCAGTTGCCGCTAACAGGCCGGGCGGGGCGATGTGCGGGAGGAGGAGATGGAGCTGCCGCTGCCGCTGCCGCTGCTGCTGCTGTGCGGGGCCCGACATTTGCTCCAACCCTCCGTCATGCCACACTTAGCATCTTTCCCACAACCGTCGCCGACACAAAATGTCACGTTCCTTTTCTCCAGAGATGCTGCCGGACCCGAGTAGTTTTTATTTTCTGCTGGGATACGGCTGTTAGTCAGGATCAATTACAAGTTGGTTTCAGTCACAAATCCATAGCCTCATCTGAGATGAGGAAAATATCCCTGGAACTGAGATGCTCAAATCGTGAGCGTCTGCAGGAAAAGGGGCATCACTGACTGATAACTTCAGAAGTGGGTTCCTTGGTGTCACTAGAGTTAATTTCCTCAGCAAGGTCTTGCATCGCATTGTAGGATCCATCCACCAGTAAAGAGTGGTGGAAAAGCTGAGTGGAATATGCTTTGGTGGGATGGAGTCAAGGAATCTCTTGGTTGATGAGATATTTGAAGTGCTCCTATTCGGTGTTGACTGCCTCTCTTTCTGATGAGTTCATGCCATTTCTGGCTCTCATTGGATTTGGGCCTTGTGTGGGGACTATTAGATGTCTTTCATGATGTTGAAGAGCCTGTGCATGACATGCTGGTGAGTTGTTGAACTCCCTGTACTCTTCATCCACTCTGTATTCTTTGGGTCTTTTTGCCCTCAGGTGCCAAGAGAACTGAGTCTTTTCCCTTGAGGAAAGGTGGAGCTTTTGATTATTGAATAGATCCTGATCTGGTCACTTTTATCAAGTTCAAGTTACATTTATTGTCTCATGCACCAATTGGTACAATGAGATTTGAATTACCATACAGCCATATGAATAAAAAGAACACAATACACGATAGACTGTAACATGAACATCCCCCATAGCGGAGTCAACGTTTCCCACTGAGGGAAGGCAATAAAGTTCAGTCATCTTCCTCTTTGTTCACCTGCGGTGGGCCTTTGAGCCTTCCTCAGTTGCCGCTACGGTGGCCCGATGTTCAGGCCTTCTCGCCGGGATGATCGGAGCCCCGGCGACGGAACGGAGAACATTCTCAGCGGCTTGGAGTTTCCAAATCAGCCACTTCCTATCGGGGACCGCGGCTTCCAAAGTCCACAAGCTTTGGGCCGAGCTCCAACACTGGCGACCCTCGGCAAAATAATCCAGGACTCCGCGATGCTAAAGTCAGCGCCGCCCGCGGCTAGAAGCTCCACAAACCACAGCTCCGCGGCGTTAAACAGCAGGCCCAACACTCCGGAGCTTCAACACGGCGATCCCCGGTAAGGCATCGCCCGCTCCATGATGGTAATTCAGTGCTGCGTCGCTGCTGAAGCTCTAATCGGTCTCCGGCAGGAATGGTTGCACCAATCTAGTTGGTGGGCAGTGACGGGGGCAAACATGTGACTCGGAGAAAAGGCGCATCCTCGACCAGAAAGTGACTGGGAAACGGTTTCCCCTCTTCCCCTCCCCCCCCACATAAAAAATGACTAAGAAACCTCCAACAACATACTTTAAGACAGACTAAAAATAACAAAAAGGGTGAAAGGACGGACAAACTGCTGGCGAGGCTGCCACGCACGGCGCCACCCGATGACCATCTCAGCAATCCTGGTAGTTCTCGTTACAGAAGATGCGTTAATTATGCAGCCTTCATGACCTCCCTGAACCTGTGGATTTTACAACTCTTGTGGACTTGGAATTGTCATGTTGGTTGTGAGGTGGTGTCCAATATCTGGTTTTGTGGGGCTATTAAGAGCTTCATTTGGCAATGCTGATGTTCTGGATTTTTTGAGGTTGATGGAAATAATAACATATGTTGGGTACTCAGTCCAGCAGTCACGTTCATAAGTTCACGTGATAGGAGTAGAATTAGGCCATTCGGCCCACCAAGTCCACTCCAACATTCAATCATGGCTGATCTCTGCCTCCTAATCTCATTTTCCTGCCTTCTCCCCATAACCCTTCACAGCCGTTCTAATCAAGAACTTGTCTATCTCTGCCTTAAAAATATCCACTGAACCCCTTATCCCATTCTCCCTCCCCCACCACTTTTTCCCCTCCACCTATACTCTGCCCCCACACTCTCCCCCTCTGCCCCCACTCTCCCCCCTCTGCCCCCACTCTCCCCCCCCTCTGCCCCCCCCCTCTCCCCCTCTGCCCGTACTCTTCCTCCTCCCCCACCTCTGCCCACATTCGCCCTCTGCCCACATACCCTCCCACACTCTCCTTCCCCTTTCCTCTCTCTTCCCCCTCCCCTCCTCCGTCCCCCTCTCCCCTACCCGCTCACCCCGAGGGTGACATCGCAGAGCTTGCCCTGGCGGCGGATCTCCTCCATGAGGCCGTATTCGCGGACAGGCAGGTCGCCACACTCAGCAGCATCAGCTCCTCATCTGCCTCCGGCGCTCGGTTGTAGTCCCTGGGCATATTCTAAAATCAATTGTCTAGTTTATGCCTCTCACTTCAACAGGCTATTAACTTGGTACTTACTTGGGGGAAAAAAACTATTTAGATACATCCAAGTGTTCCATATCTTTGGTGGGCGAATGAACAGATTGCCATGTTCTTATACACTCTTAGTGCTAACTCAGTGGGAGGCAGAAAAAATGGAATAACATTATTTTTAGAATGTTTTCACGCATTAGGTGTGATATCTGGAGTGTGTAATACCAAATTTCCTTTGAATGTGAAATGCACTTGTGTTTTTCTTATGGATTCCCAGCAGCAGATAAATTTAATCTGGTGATTTCAAAGAAAATCCAAAGACTTTTCAGATTTATACATTAATTGTTACGGTGTGAATGTATTGCATAAATATACAGGAACAAAGCATGAAAACAAGCACATACTGGAAAATAAAGTAAGTGCTTCCACTTAACAAAGTCCATTTTGCATCTTTCTGGTATTTTCGCAAATCTTCTGAATCTGATGGTTTCCATCTTGGGTATTTAATACAAATAAATCAGAAAATCACACCTATTTCTCGAAGCCAAATAAGGCTTATATCCAAAAAATTAACTGCTGGAGGAACTCAGCAGCATCTGTGCAGCCAAAAGGCTGGTCGATGTTTCAGGTTGAGACCCCGCATCACCACTGTCAGTGTTGAGGGAAGATATGCAGTGTAGAAAGGTGGGGCCAGGTGAGCTGGGGGATGATCTGCAGGAGGGAATTTCGAGACATAAGCTATCGATGATGGGTGGAACCAGATAAGGGATAACAAACAAATGCGCCGATACAGCCAGATCAGCATCTACAGTTGCTAGCTCCTCAGATTTTAAGTTATTTATTAATGACCTAAAAACATAGAAACATAATAAATAGGTGCAGGAGGAGGCCATTCGGCCCTTCGAGCCAGCACCGCCATTCATTGTGATCATGGCTGATCGTCCCCTATCAATAACTCGTGCCTGCCTTCTCCCCATATCCCTTGACTTCACGAGCCCCTAGAGCTCTATCTAACTCTCTGTATTAAAAGGAGGAAGGGAAGCATATATTATGCCTTTTCTTGGCATATCTTGGCATATATATCTTGGAAGGCGGCTCAACACCGACAAGACTAAGGAGTTGGTGGTGGACTTTAGGTGGAGAGGAGCACCCTGTCCCATCTCCATCAATGGTGTGGATGCGCAGTTTACCAGGGAGTACAAATACCTCGGAGTGTACGTAGACAGTAAACTGGGCTGGTTTAAGAACGCTGAGGCCCGTTACAAGAAGGGACAGAGCCGGCTGTACTTTTTGAGAAGGCTCCGCTCCTTTGACGTCTGCAGTAAGATGCTGCAGATGTTCTACCAATCGTTGGTAGGCAGTGCCATCTTCTTCACTGTCATGTGCTGGGGCAGCAGGGTGAAGGATGCAGATGCCAATAAGATCAACAAACTCATGAGGAAAGCTGGCTTCGTCCTGGGGGTGGGGTTGGATTTATGGGAGTTGGTCTTGGAGGGGTGGATGCTCCTCAAACTGTGGAGCATTCTGGACAATACAGCTCACCTCGATGGATGACACGCTGGTTAACCTGAGGAGTACCTTCAGCAACAGACTGGTTCCACCAAGATGCAGGACAGGACGCCACAGGAGATCCTTCTTCCCTGTGGCAAACAAACTTTACAACTCCTCCCCCTTCTGTCATGGGATAGACTGAGACTGACTCCCCTCCCCTTCTTTCCTTCCTCTCCATCACCCCACCTCCTCAATCTTTGCATATCCTCCAAGCCTATCCACTCATCACTTTAATTTCATGTATTCTGTATTTCATGTGTTTTTTACGACTGTTGGCAAATCAATTTCCCTCCTGGGATTAATAGAGTTATATTGTGGTGCGTGGGTCTCAAAATGAGGCAAGTAGTCCGAAGTTTGAGAAGCACTTTACTTTATTTCCTCCCGGTTCAGGGGAAGACGAAACCAGGGAAAGATAACATGCTAATATTCTGGACTGCGCCAGTTCTGTTAGTCCCAGGAGCCGCCCTCTAAGAGTCCATCTAATAGAAGTTCTGTTAGTCCCACACCTCTAAGGTCCCATAGAGACAGTGGCACAGCAGTAGAGGTATTTCTTTACAGTGCCAGAGATTCAGGTTCGATCCTGATTACAGGTGCTATCTGTATCGAATTTGTACATTCTCTCTGTGACCATGTGGATTTTCACGTTTCCTTCCATACTCAAACAAACGCATAGGTTTGTAGGTTAATTGGGATCTGTAAATTGTAAACTTTCCCTAGTATGTAGTATAGTGCTAGTGTGTATGAGGTGATCACCGGTCGGTGAGGTCTTGGTTGGCTGAAGTGCCTGTTTCAACGCTGCATCTCTAGGGTCTAAAGACACAATAAAGATTACAATAAAGTTTCATTGTATACTAAATTACTTCTCACATTAGGTCAAAAACTGGTAATGAATTGTTGGCCTTCATCTTCAGAAGGTTAAGAGAGGACATATATTCTTCAAGATTCAAGAGAGTTTATTGTCATGTGTCCTAGATAGGACAATGAAATTCTTAGTTTGCTTCAGCACAACAGAATATAGTAGGCATGAATACTGAACAGATCAGTGTGTCAATATACCATTATATAAATATATAAACACATGAATAAATAAGCAGATAAAGTGCAAATAAACAGATAATGGTCTATTAATGTTCAGAGTTTTGTTTCAGTTGAGTTTAATAGCCTGATGGCTGTGGGGAAGGAGCTATTTCTGAACCTGGACGTAGCAGCAGTCCTCGGGCTCATGTACCTTCTACCTGAAGATAGCAGGGAGATGGGTGCGTGGCCAGGATGGTGTGGGTCCTTGATGATTCTGCCAGCCTTTTTGAAGCAGCGACTGCGATAGATCCCCTCGATGGTAGGGAGGTCAGAGCCGATGATGGACTGGCCAGTGATGGACTGGAATGCATTTGAGATAATTCCCTGCAATAGACTATTTTATAATGACCATGTCCACTGGGCCAGGTACTAATTATCTTGCAGTAAAGTACCCTCTAGGAAAAAGTAGTGTTTATGTGCTAGGATATCACATTCAATTTGAGAGTGTACAACTTAAATCTGAGACTAGAGTATTAAACCTAAAGATAATCACTGGGATATGAGGTACGAGTACTCTAGCTAAGACTAAAAAGCAGATGAAAAGGTTTGATGATAAATCAGCACACTTTTCAACAAATATATTAAATTGAGAAAACCAATCCCAGAGGAGATCGTAACAACAGTTTTTGGTGGAGAAAGGAGCTTATATCCTATGTTCATTTTGACTAAATTTTTACGTTCTGCACATTATAAGAATGGATAGATGTTTCAAGAAGTGTCTTGACCCGAAACGTCACCCATTCTAACGTAGCTAACATAACTCTACTTTTTAAGAAAGGATGGAGAGAGAAAACTGGGAATTATAGACCAGTTAGCCTAACATCGGAAGTGGGGAAGATGCTTGACTCGAATATTAAAGATGTCATAGCAGCGCATTTGGAAAGCAGTGCGTCAGCGTGGATTTATGAAGGGGAAATCATGCGTGACTAATCTTCTGGAATTCTTTGCAGGTGTAACAAGTGGAATGGTTAAGGGAGAGCCAGTGGTTGTGGTGTATCTGGACTTTCAAAACGTCTTTGACAAAGTCCCACAAAAGAGATTAGTGTGCAAAATTAGATCACATGGTATTAGGGGTAGGTTATTGACATGGATAGAGAACTGGTTGGCAGACAGGTAGCAAAGAGTAGGAATTAACGGGTCCTTTTCAGAATGGCAGGCAGTGACTAGTGGAGTTCCGCAAGGCTCAGTGCTGGGACCCCAGTTATTTACAATATATACGCAGTGCATACAGAAAGCATTCAGACCCCTTCACTTTTTCCACATTTTGTTACGTTACAGCCTTATTCTAAAATGGATTACATTTTTGTTTTAATCGTCAATCTATACACAATAACCCTTAATGAAAAAGCCAAAAAAGGTGTTTAGAAATGTTTGCAAAAGATATAACTGAAATATCACATTTACATAAGTATTGAGACCCTTTACTCAGTACTTTGTTGAGGCACCTTTGGCAGTGATTACAGCCTCAAGTCTTCTTGGGTGTGAAGCTACAAGCTTGGCACACCTGTATTTGGGTAATTGTTCTCTACAGATCCTTTGTCGGGTTGGATGGGGAGTATCGATGCACAGCTATTTTCAGGTCCCTCCAGTATTGTTCGATCGGTTCAAGTCCAGGCTCTGGCTGGGCCACTCAAGGACATTCACAGACTTGTCATGAAGCCACTCCTGCGTTGTCCTGCCTGTGTGCTTAGGGTTGTTGGCCAGTTGGAAGGTGAGCCTCTGCCCCAGTCTGAGGTCCAGAAAGCTCTGGGGGCAGGTTTTCATCAAGGATCTCTCTGTACTTTGCTCTGTTCATCTTTCCCTCGATCCCGACTGGTCTCCCAGTTCCTGCTGCAGAAAAACATCCCCACAGCATGATGCTGCCACCACCATGCTTCACCGTGGGTATGGTATTGGCCAGGTGATGAGCGGTGCCTGGTTTCCTCTAGACGTAACACTCAGGCTAAAGAGTTCAATCTTGGTTTCATCGGACCAGACCAGATCACCAGAGAAAACAACCCTTTTGGCAAACTCCAAGCGGGCTGTCATGTGACTTTTACTGAGAAGTGGTTTCCGTCCGGCCACTCCACCATAAAGGCCTGATTGGTGGAGTGCCGCAGATATAGTTGTTCTTCCGGAAGGTTCTCCCATCTCCATAGAGGTACTCTGGAGCTCTGTCAGAGTGACCATCAAGTTCTTGGTCACCTCCCTGACCAAGGCTCTTCTCCCCCGAATGCTCAGTTTGGCCGGGCGGCCAGCTGTATGAAGAATCCTAGTGGTTCAAAAGTTCTTCCATTTAAGAATGACGGAGGCCACTCTTCAGGACCACACCTGGAGTATTGTGTAGATTCACCAGGTTGATTCCCGGGATGGCAGGATTGATATATGATGAAAGAATGGGTGGACTCGGCTTTTATTCACTGGAATATAGAAGGATGAGAGGAGATCTTGTAGAAACATTAAAAAAATCTTAAAGGATTGGACAGACTAGATGCAGGAAAAATGTTCCCAATGTTGGGGGAGTCCAGACCAGGAGTCACAGTTTAAGAAAAAGGGGTAAGGCCATTTAGGACTAAGATGAGGAAATATAATTGGGGTACTGATTTTAGATGATCAGCTATGATCATATTGAATGGCGATGCTGGCTCAAAGGGCAGAATGGCCTACTCCTGCACCTATTTTTCTATGTTTCATTCCTTTTCTCCAGAGATGTCCCACTGAGTTACTCCAGCATTTTGTGTCTATCTTTAATGTAAGAATGGAAGTGGAAGTAGGCTATAGAGCCCCTTTGAGATTACACCACCATTCAGTAAGAACTTGGCTGATCGATCCTCTGCCTTAATTCATGTAATCCCTCGAACGACTGTAGTTATCATTTATTTATCAACAATGCAAAAATCTGAAAGCATACTAAAGCAAAGGTTCATGATTGCGTTGTATTGAGCTGCAGCATTTAAACATTTCAGTTCAGTTAGGTACTGTCACTATTAATATGAATGAAGGATAGACAAGAGAAGGCTTTGCATCTGTTTGTATGGAACTGGGTTTAGTTTCCATCAACATCTACAAAGCAAATTAAATGGCCGAGTTGATGTTTGCCAAGATTTATTTTCCAGAAGTCTTGGCAAACTCCACCTCCCTTACTGCTGCCACGCGCATTTAGAAATCAACATGACTTTTTCTGTAGGCAGCTGCTACTTTTTTAATACTAAGACGTCCTGCCTTCAGTAAGGAAGTGGTGAAAATCATTTATTCCATGTGGCCAACGGTGACTGGTGACTCATGAAATTGAAATAACCATTCCTCTATATCCTTTCAGATAAACATCTTATTGCTCCTTGTCAGCTCAAACAATACTTTAACCTAGATTTGTTAACACATTAGAAACCTGCAACCTATAGTTTGTGGTTATGGGGAAAAAAGTGAAAAAGTCCAGGGATGCTTTTGGACGGATGCCTTTTGTAACCTATCACACTTGTGTGACTCATCAATGGAAATAATGACTGGTGAGTTGATGTTGCTCTGTGGATGAAAATATAATTGTACCGATGCAACTGTATAAAGGAGCAGCATCTCTTTTCTGGCATTCTTTATGCCCTGCATCCAATGCAGCACTTGAACCTGTGATTAGTTGCAAAATATGTTAACTGACTGAGTTCGTAATTAATCTTTCGGGAATTTTTTCTTTTGCATGCAAGAGAAAGATGCCCAATCTTCCATTCACTTTTATTGCATCAATCTCTTTAGTGGCTGAATTATTTTTCCAAAGAAATCAGTAAATAGCACAATACAATTCCTCAACAATAATAATATTATTTTTATTACAATTAATTCATTAAATCGATTGAACTGAATTCAGTGTAAAAATTGAATAGTGAATTTGAGAGAGACAAAATGCTGAAGTAACTCAGCGGGTCATGCAGCATCCCTGGACAAAATTAATAGGGTTTTAGTCGGTGTCCTCCATCGGTCATTAGTCTGATTAGTGATATCTGAGAGCTTCTATTATTACAAATCCAACATTTGGCCACAGTTCGGAGAACAAATCAGCATATCTTTTTTTGTAGGATTGCTGAGTGATTATGTTTACAAGTTGGGATGATTTGGGAATGTCTTGCAGCCACATATTTTCTCCCCTCAGAAGGTGCAAATTAATGACGGTGTTTAAATGTCACTCTCTGCTAGATGGCTCGTGTTATTAGAAAATTAACCACATTTGGATTATTCTGGTTCATAGTTTACACCTCCATATTTCCCAGTAAAAGTCACTGATTGAAGATAAGAGGTAGAGACCATGAATGCCATTCCATAATTAAGCATTCAGAACGTTAGCATCCTAAAATTGATTAATTTGGCAGAAGGAATTCACTTCAAGACAGTTGTGAAAATTACTGGCAATCCTTTGGGAAAGCTTGCAACCATTAATGTTTGGGGAGAGAACTGTTATAATGATTTTTCCAAAGAAATCAGTAAATAGCACAAT
The DNA here is from genome assembly GCF_028641065.1 of Leucoraja erinaceus. NCBI lineage: Eukaryota > Metazoa > Chordata > Chondrichthyes > Rajiformes > Rajidae > Leucoraja > Leucoraja erinaceus. The sequence goes on from NC_073389.1 coordinate 45,106,761, forward strand.
ACAATTCCTCAGCAAGCTTGAGCTCTATAGGATTTTGGCAGCGTAGATGAAAAATTAATAGAGGGATTGGTGCTGGAATCTTGACCATTGATGTGTTAATGAATTGGATTCAGATGTATAGGAAACTATTTCTAAATGTACAGATGAAGCTGAGAATCATGATGGACAGGCAAAAGCAGATATAATTTAAGACAAAAATTTTGCACATAGATATGTTTTTGATTTGGAGAATGAGAAAACAACCTTAAAAATGTGGAATCATGTGAAAGCTGTGCAGCTTCTCTACTTACTCATAAGCCCATTGTTGCAATTTGACTCGCCCAACCCTATTGAAAAACATTGAAACTTCCGAGTGAGAAGTTTTCATTCAACTGATTGCATTAATGTCAGACAATAATTGAACTGGTTAGTTTATGTCCACTTTCCAGCTCTTTCTGCACAGGCTTATAAATTAGAGACATTTGGTGGGGGCCTAGCCACTGTGTTAAAGAAACATTTCAACTGCTGCCTCCTGAACGCTGATCACTTCTCCAGTTTCAGTGTAACTAACTATAGTAGATCTAGTCTATCCCCTCTTAATTGTTCTTGTGTATCGCCCACCAAAAATGCATAAGGACTTTATCAGCCAATTTGCTGATCTTATCTCTAGCCTTTTGCCTAAATTTGACCAAGTCTTGATTCTTGGTGATTTTAACATTCATGTCTGCTGTTCTACTAAGCCTCTGGTGAGTGAATTTATGTACCTGGTTGAGTCCTTCAATCTGACTCTACTCACCATTGGACCCACTCACAAGCTTGGCATACACTGGACCTGTGCTATCGTCCGGTCTCCCAATATGTAATAAAGAAATTATTGATGCTTGTCTGTCAGATCATAGTGCAATTATATTTGATGCATCTCTGCCTTTCTCTCCCTCCAAATCTCATCTCCCTGTTCGCTACTCCCGCTACATAAACTCATTGATTGCCAGTAAGATCTCTGAAGCTCTCATAGCTGCTCCCGACATCTGCACCATCGAGGCTTCTCCCCCCCATTTCAGTACTGACGATCTCATTCTTTCATCCAATACCTCTTGCTCTTCCATCCTGGTTTCTGTTGCTCCTCTTAAAATGAAAAAGCCTAAGCGTATAGGTTGGCCTTGGCTCAATGACACTAAGAAGAGAGTGCAGAAAATCAGAACTGAAGTATAAATGCGATAAGCTTCAAATTTCCATCAAACTTCTAAGAAACAATCTTCTCAAATACCAGGAAGCAGTAAAGTCTGTGTGATCACAATACTTCTCCGACCTTATTTCCAAAAACGCTCAAAATTCCAAGATCCTATTTAGTACTATTACCTCTGTCTTATGTCCCGCCCCCAGTACCAGCTTAGCTGGGTCCCCTGCCAAGTGCAAAGAATTCTCTACTTTTTTCACCAGTAAAGTTGAGAACATCAGGTACTCGGGGCATCAGGTAAGTCTGGACGTTTTTTTCCAGACTGATAAAAAATGTCCACGAGTAAAAAAAGTCAGGAGGATGCCCTGAGAACCTACGGCTGGCATAACGAGCCGCTACAACATATCTACGGACTCCTACGGACCCGTTACGAACATTCTGGGAGTATAAAACAAGGGGAAAACTCGGGAGAATTTGTGAATAACTCGGGGAAAATTCATGAATAACTCGGGGAAATGGGACAGGCCCTTTACTCTCTATGTAGCCAGAGAAATTTAAAATGTTTTCAATATCATTGTAAACCCAACCTTAAAATTAAAGATTTCATTCCTGCAGCGAGGCAACCACAGTTGTCAAAGTGAAGTTGTTCATCACCAATGAAATGCACATAGCTCTACAAGGTCTCTTATTTTGAGATATTTCCCACTATTGTTTGAAATGTGCTACCTAAAGGACCTGTCCCACTTGAGTGTTATTTGCGCGTCATTTACACGACACATTTACGCGACAGGACGCGCGCATGGCGTGCATTACGTGCGCATGGCGCGCGGTGGCACAGGCATTGGCGCGCAGTCGTGCACGGCGCCCCAGGATTTTGGGATTCTGAAAATCCTTCCGCGCCACCTGCGTGACGCGCAAATGACGCCCAAGTGGGACAGGCCCTTAATTGTTTTGCATCAGACTGTCTGGTGCTAAACTGAAAAGAAGATAGAGCAGTATCGCATTGAAACAATAATCAGCACGGTTTTGGGTTTGGTCAGGATTGGCATAGATACAAATCTGACAATAAATGACCATTGTCATCAGAAACGTTGGATATTTGTGGGTGTTCAATAAGTTTTTAAAAGCTTTTAATCGACCATCATATAATATATATCTGGAAGTGATTATCTGGAGTAATTGAGGCAGTGAACAAATCTAAGAATTCATTAGTATCCTAAATTAAAAGGGAAATTCAATATTTTACACATCCATTTCCTTTGTGAATATGTAGGAGGATGATATACAGTTTGCATCCAACAACAGTCCATGCCAATGTCATTTATTGGTATACTTCATATTAATTTTTTACCGTCGACAATATGTGTCATAGTCATACAGCACAGAAATCGGTTCTCCGACCTAGCTTGCCCATGGCGACCAAGGTGCCCCAACTACACTACTCCCACCTGCCCGTGTTAGGTCCATATCCCTCCAAAGCTTTCCTATCTATGTACCTGTCCAAATGTCTTTTAAATGTTGTTATAGTTTCTGCCTCAACGACCTCCTCTGGCAGCTCGTTCCAAAAAACCCACCACCCTCTGTGTCAGAAAATCATCAATGACTAATATCTGAGAAATAAGTATGATTAAGAATTACTCACTGCACCATTACCCGGTAGTGCAGTGAGTAATTCTAAAGCTTGCAATCTATTTGTAGGTTTGAAGTCTTTCTGCAATTCTTCTGATCATGTGGTTTGTGCTCATCAAACTTTGGAAAAAATAAAAAAGCAAACTTGTTAGAAGAATGAAGGACTGGAAATGATTCTCATGATTCAAATTAGTATAATGGATGCATGGACACAAGAAAATAGGGGCAGAGTCCTGGCCTTAAAGTCTGCCCCTTTGTTCAGTATGATCACAGCTCATCCAGCCCAAGGCTCAAGTCAAGTCAAATCAAGTCAAGTTTATTTGTCACATACACAAACGAGATGTGCAGTGAAATGAAAGTGGCAATGCTCGCGGACTTTTGTGCAAAAGACAAACAACCAAACAACCAAACAAACTATAAACACAATCATAACACACATATTCTTTTACATAATAAATAATGGAAGGAAAAACGTTCAGTAGAGTTAGTCCCTGGTGAGATAGGTGTTTACAGTCCGAATGGACTCTGGGAAGAAACTCCTTCTCAACCTCTCCGTTCTCACCGCATGGCAACGGAGGCGTTTGCCTGACCGTAACAGCTGGAACAGTCCGTTGCAGGGGTGGAAGGGGTCTCTCATGATATTATTGGCTCTGGAGTTGCACCTCCTGATGTATAGTTCCTGCAGGGGGGCAAGTGAAGTTCCCATAGTGCGTTCGGCTGAACGCACTACTCTCTGCAGACCCTTCTTGTCCTTGGCAGAGCAATTCCCAAACCAGATGGTAATGTTCCCGGACAAGATGCTTTCCACCGCCACTGCGTAGAAGCACTGGAGGATCCTCGGAGACACTCTGAATTTCCTCAATTGCCTGATGTGGTAAAGGCGCTGCCTTGCATTACTCACAAGTGCTGAGGCGTGTGATGCCCATGTCATATCCTCAGAGATGTGGACTCCCAGATATTTAAAACAGTTCACCCTATCCACAGGAGCCCCATTTATCCTCAATGGAGTGTACGTCCTCGGATGATATGCCCTCCTAAAGTCCATGATCAGCTCCTTCGTTTTTTTGATGTTCAAGAGGAGGCTGTTATCCTGGCACCAGAGTGCTAGACCAGCCACCTCCTCCCGGTAGGCCTTCTCGTCGTTGTCTGAGATCAGGCCCACCACCACAGTGTCATCAGCAAACTTAATTATTGAGTTGGAGCTGAACCTAGCCACACAGTCATGTGTGTACAGGGAGTACAATAGGGGGCTGAGGACGCAACCCTGGGGCGATCCTGTGCTCAGGGTGAGGGACTTCGATGTATTCCCTCCCATCTTGACTACCTGGGGCCTGGTGGTGAGAAAGTCCAGGACCCAGGCACACAGGGAGGTGTTGAGCCCCAATTCCATTAGCTTCCCGGCCAGTCTGGTGGGGACTATCGTGTTGAAGGCTGAACTGTAGTCTATGAACAGCATCCTCACGTAGCCCCTCTTCTGGCTGTCCACATGGGAGAGAGCGTTGTGCAAGACCTGAGAGACCGCATCGTCCGTGGATTTGCTGAACTTCCTTACTGTGCCAGTTTTGCTTGGCCTTCAATTCCCCATTTAAAAAACCTAAGATAGACATGAAAAGCTGGAGTAACTCAGCGGGACAGGCAGCATGTCTGGAGAGAAGGAATGGGTGACGTTTCGATCGAGACCCTTCTTCAAATCCATATTAGGGAATTCCAGAGATTCGCCATCACTGGGAGAAGAAATTTTGTTTTTCAATTCACATTATTCTCTTGTAAATATGTCACCTTGTATGTTCCAAAGAGATCACCCCTTCTAAACTTCAAAGTGTAGATCTCACTTTTTTAGCCAATCTTGATAGGATAACTCTCTCAACCCAGAAATTAGCCTGATAAATCTCTCCGAACTGCATCTAATTTGAGTATCCTCTCTTAAGGAGCTCTAGCAACTTAGAGGATTTGGTTTGCTAGTTGAGAAACTAGTGAGCTGAATATAAAGCAAATAGTGATTTCTTTACTCTTAATTGATGTTGCACGATTATTAGCATTATGTTCAATTGTAGAATTGCACAAGCATGCAACAAAATAATCCGGTTAAAAGTCAGATGACCTCCTCCCTAAAATAAAAAATACGAATGTTGGAATACAATAACAAGGCAGTGGTTTCAGGAGCTATTTTGGCCTCAATGATGTCAGAACTCAAGACATCCAAAAGAGAAGGATGAAATATTTGCTGCCATCTTTAGCTAAAGAGCTGAGTGGATAGCACTTGTCAGTCTATTTGTGATATTCCAGCATAACAGCGGAGTCCATCATCAATTCTAATAACTCCGTGTGTAAAGAAACAGTGGGTCTACTGGAAACAGCAAAGGCAATGAAATAACAATATTTTTGCAGCGGTACTGAGCCCTTGTTTAACGTGTACCAAGTACTCAAAGGCAGATAGCATTCTATCGGCAAATAAATTATAGATTAGTTTCAATTGGCAATTGCAGATTAATACCCTGCTCACTCATGCCTATTTAGAGTTTCACAAGCACTATCCACTCAATATTTAATTATCGCTTTGGTCCAGGACTGGCTAAAGCAGATACATTTCAGAGATGAGAAAAAAAGACTGTTCTTGACATCGTTAGTATTTGACTGAATGCAAGAAATGTTGGTACGATGGAAGTCTTATGGGAATTGAGGATCTTTCTTTTGGAAGAACTTGAGGAAGGAAGTGACCATTGTTCTTTGGGTTCTTATCGACCATAAACTTAACTGGACAAGCCACATAAATACTTTGGCTGAAAGTGCAAGTCAGAGACTTGGAATTCAGTAGCAAGTGACTTGTAGAATGTAGAGCAGCACAGCACACAATATATGTGCCATACATGATGCCTAGCTGAACTGATCTCATCGGCCTGCACAGGATCCATATATCTCTATTCCCTGTATTTCCATGTGTCTATGCAAAAGCCGCGAAAAATGCCACTATTGTCACTGCCTCCACCCTCACAGTGACATTGCGTTGCAAGCCCCCATCACCCAATGTATAAAAAAACTTGTCCCACACATCTCCATTAAACTTTCTCCCTCTCACCTCTGGACGAAAAGGTTCTGACTATCAACTGTGCTTATCTGCTGACTCCATCTCAATCTGCACATGTCAATTATAAAGTAATGCTCTTCCTTTACCGGACACATTTAGTTCCTTGACCATTCAAGGACTTCAACACCATCCTGGACAAAGTAGCTTGCTTGATGTATTTATCACCCACTAGCATAAACATTAATTCCCTCCACATTCTAAAATGCATCTACAAAATCCACTGCAGCATTTCCTTAACATATGACATTTAATTGGACAAGACTATCAGTCAAGCTCAAACTTGATGACATACTGATTTGTAGATATCACTGCTTCTACATAACTCAGTTAGCCATAGTCCCTAAGTTATTCAGTAGCATAGTAGATTTGCACTGGTGTTTGGTAGAGAATGTAGTGATCCCTTTTTATTGGAATGTAGATAAACATGTTTTTTTCTGTGGTTGGTATACCCGAGTTTGAAACTGCATTATTCTCATATGTATTTATTTGATGTTCTGTTCTCTTGCAGGTGGAGCAGACCATGGAAGAATTATTTCACTACATCAATCCAGCACATGCCATCTCTCTCCTGAGTGCACTCAATGAAGATCGTCTAAAAGGCCAGCTGTGCGATGTAGTCCTCATTGTTGGTGACCACAAATTCCGGGCACACAAGAATGTTCTAGCTGCCAGCAGTGACTACTTCCGGGCTTTGTTTACGAAGAAAGAGAATGAGAGCCAGTCAGTTTTCCAACTGGATCTCTGCGAAGCACCTATTTTTGAGAATGTTCTGAACTACATCTACTCCTCATCCCTTTTCATTGAGAAAAAATGCCTAGAATCCATCCACCATCTGGGTAATAACCTTGGCATCTCTTTTCTAACCAGCATTCCATCACAGACGCCTCAGATTTCGTGCACACCAAGTACTATTGAAAAGGTGAGCAAACCTGATAGCTCCCAGCCAAGGAGTGTCATTGTATGTCAGGGGCGCAATGATCTTGATAAGAATAACATTGAATCCGAAACAAAGGGAGGGGATTCCAATCAGAAAAAGGAACCGTCGAAGGAAGAGCCAAGGCACAGTTTAAAATCCTCATCTTTGATGGATGCCCTAAGGGCAAATTGCAATGCTGTGCCCAGAGATGTTGGTACAACTCACCTGTCGGATGATAAGGGACAACCCCTGTTAACGGATGTGCGTGGGGCCTTGGGTGACACAAAGTACCATGAAGCCATCAAATCTCTGGAAGCTCGAAATAGTAGGATGAGGTTTTGTTGGGATAGGAAAAGTTCCATGAGTGTGGATGGTACTTCAAGTTTCAGTGGGAAAGTTTCTGATACAAGGCAAAGCCTGACTGATCTCTTGGTCAATGGAACGTCTTTAACTAGGCCACAACTAACACCTGCATTCTCGTTTCATGGAACAACAGGATTTGCATATTCCCAACCAAAGTCTGGGCACACAGCAAATCCTGGCACAATTGAAGAGAATAATTTTCTATATTTCACTCAGGTGGGGCCCATTGTTCAACCCCCAATATTGCAGTCTAACACCCAGAATGTTGTCAGCAGCGGCCCATTAGTGAAAAGTCTGCTTCGGAGGTCATTATCAATGGATAGTCAGGTCCCTTGTTACTCTTCTCCTCTTGATCAAAAGATGAATTACGGATCATCAATGTGTAAGCATGAACCTCTAGAGATGATTTGTGATGTATCTTCCCAAAAACTGATAAATACAAATTCAATGAAACAACAACTTCAAAAAGATGAGCCTCAGGTTGGCCAGACTTCTTGCCCAAAACAGCTTGATGGATCTCGGCCTTCCGAAGCAGAGGGCATCTCTTTACCATCAGCTGTTAAAGTAAAAGCAGAGCCTTGTAGCCCTGTCTCAGAGACATCTGATATTATTCGAGTTACTGTTGGAGAAACCTTGCCATCTACCAGTAAGGAATTCTCAGTGAAAAGCGTCGGGACGACCAGAAGGACATCCACGCTGCCAGTAAAAAGGAGGTTCCAGGCTGAAAATGCAAAGATTTCCGTTGAGAAATCAGAATCTTTCCAGCATTCTCCCAATATCACGAAAAACGTTGTGGAAAGTTCAAGCCCTATTATAGATGAGGCTAATCAAGATCTGTTGAAGACTGATCAGAACAAAGAGGAACATTTTAATCCCGAATCAGCAATAACTGGGAAGCGATCCAAGTGCACAACCTGTTCCAAGAAATTCCGAACCCCAGCCGGCCTATTCCGCCATGTTGGCATGTACCATAACCCAGATAAGCCACATGCCTGTGATATCTGCCACAAGAAATTCCTTACCAATTTCAAAGTTTGGACACACAGCCAAACACAACATGGGATAGTCAGCAACCCATCAGCAGCTCCCAGCTCCTGTCCTGCCTCAGAAGAAAAATTTCAAAAGAAACTAAGTGATATGATACGTGAAAGGGAGATCAAGAAGGCGCTGTTTCACAAGTTGCGACGAAAGCAGATCTCTCATAGTTACCCAAGCCTACGGTCAGAACAAGGATTCAAAAAGAATTTAAAGCCTACAGCCAAAGGTGTGTACATATGCACAACATGTGGAAAGCTGTTCCGCTTCCTGTCACGTTACAGGCAACACATGAAGACCCACCCAGGTGAGAAGCCTTTTGTTTGCAAGCTCTACAATAAGCCTATCAAGCCAAAAGAACAATGTAGTACTGAAAGTGTGAGTGAAGAGAGTTTGGAAAAACAATGCGATCATTGTAAAATCAAGATGCCTTCTAAGGCGGAGAAGACAAGACATGAGAGGATTTGTAGGAATGTTAATGTGTGCTGCTACTGTAGTCTTAGGTTTTACTCCAGAGAACTAAAGCAAGAGCACGAAAGTCAGTGTGAATACAAAAAACTAACCTGTCTAGAGTGTAAACGCACATTTAAATCCTCCTTCAGCATTTGGCGCCATCAGATCGAAGTTCATAATGAAAATACAATGGCCCCAGTAAAACAGTCTTGCCTGGATACAACATGTCACAATGGTGTCTTGGCAAACGAAGCTCAGACTGAAGTTGTAGAGAACTCCATTGCTAGCCCAAGTACCTCAAAGGAAGACGAAGCATGCAGTGATTCTATGGAACCTATGTATGTTGACTCTGAAAATTCGTCTTGCTTTCCTGAAGACCTGAGTGTCTCCAGCCACAGAAATGCAAACATTGAGGATAATCATGTACCTGACGCAGTCTCCACTAATCCCATCCATTTGGAAGACTTGGCTTCGGAATCAAACAGTTGCAGTGGGGAGCCAGAGGATCTAACTTACAAAGGAGAACGTGAACTTTGGCCGTGTGAAAAATGTGGCAAGCTCTTCCCGATACGCAAGCAGCTGGAGCGTCACCAGGAATTGCTGTGCACTGTTAAGCCGTTCATTTGCTACATTTGCCACAAGGCCTTCCGCACCAACTTCCGTCTCTGGAGCCACTTCCAGTCTCATATTTCTCAGTCAACGGACCATCTTGAAACATCGAAGCCTGCAAAGGGTCCCTCGTGTGCTCCACCTCCCCCTCCACCACCTCCCCCACCACCACACTCTCCTGAGCCTGAACACGTCTCGAATCACTCGGATAGGTCCAGCAGCCCGCAGGCATCAGATGCTCTTTTTTCCCACGCACCTCCTCTTCCAGCAACTACCTTTGAAAGGCTGTTCATGTGCACACTTTGCCACCGGACTTTCAAGACTGCGTTCAGTTTGTGGAGCCATGAACAGATTCACAACTGAGATGAGACGTAAATTTCCTATGATATCTTTGGAATTCCACTAGAGTTATCTATAGAGGTGCAAAGAGGTTGAATATAAGGCAATACAATGTACTCCAAATGTTTAGTAAAATAAAGAGTTGGGTAAGAAAGCTGTAAAGTAATATATTAAGCTGGTAGAAGAAAGTAAAATGTTTAGAATTTTTTTTTTTAATCCATCTTGTTACTCCGGTGCGACATGGAAGCATTTTTTATATGATGGGAGTTTGCCAGTATTACAAAATCATTGTTTCAATTAATACTGCAGAACCAGCTGATGCATTGAGATGACTGCTTATCATTTGTTTTTAAACTTGAATAATATGAAATGTCAGTAACTTCAAAGCAATTTTATTCTGTTGGCGCCAACATTTTCTGGATCAGTTCTTTTGACAGATTGATTATTCAGTAGATTCAGCTATAAAGTTGTATTTTATTTTCAGCACAGAAAGGTATGATTATGAACACGATGGTTTAAAGTTGATGGTATGTGTTGCAATCCAATGATCAATCAGTGTAGATGTAACTAGCCAAAAGCTTCTTGGAATTATTGGGATCTCCTGCAACAAATGAGCCTCAAATTAGTTTGAAGGTTAGGAGGAAAAACTGAAGCTTGGCTGTCCTAATTAGTACCAAGGATGACAATCTACAGCATTTTAACTGAGATGTCTCCAAAAAAACTAGTTTGCTACCTAGTCAGAGAAGGATAGAGATTATCTTCTTTTCATGTGCTAACACTCAAGTCATTCAATGATTTTTATACTGTACCCACTGGAGAAAAAGTGCTTCCATTGTGAGATTTGAAGTATACAGCAACATTCTTAAAAGATACATTGTACCATGGCCAGGTCCAAAATGGGAGTTCTAAATGGTGGGAAAGGAACCTTCACTACACAATGGATGGCAAAAGATAATGACAGAAACCTCGATAGGGAACAGTAGAATGGACGCAGTCCTGTACATACTCCCACAGTTAGTCTCCTTCATGTGATGAGAAAAGTTCAGTTTGTTTGCTTAATTACAGTGAATTCATAGTTAGTAAAATAATGATTTTCTAATGATGATCAATGATATTATAGACAATAGACAATAGGTGCAGGTGTAGGCCCTTCGAGCCAGAACCGCCATTTAATGTGATCATGGCTGATCATACCCAATCAGTAGCCCGTTCCTGCCTTCTCCCCATATCCCCTGACTGTACTATTTTTAAGAGCCCTATCTAGCTCTCTCTTGAAAGTATCCAGAGAACCGGCCTTCACCGCCCTCTGAGGCAGAGAATTCCACAGTCTTACAACTCTCCGTGAGAAAAAGTGTTTCCTTGTTTCCGTTCTAAATGGCTTAAACCTTATTCTTAAGCTGTGGCCCCTGGTTCTGGACCCCCAACATCGGGAACATATTTCCTGCCTCTAGCGTGTCCAAACCCTTAACATTCTTATATCTCAATAAGATCCCCCTCATCCTTCTAAACTCCAGAGTATACAATCCCAGCCGCTCCATTCTCTCAGCATATGACAGTCCCTCCATCCCGGGAATTAACCTTGTAAATCTACGCTGCACTAACTCAATAACAAGAATGTCCTTCCTCAAATTAGGGGACCAAAACTGCACACAATACTCCAGATGTGGTCTCACTAGGGCCCTATACAACTGCAGAAGGACCTCTTTGTTCCTATACTCAACTGCTCTTATTATAAAGGCCAACATGCCATTTGCTTTCTTCACTGCCTGCTGTACCTGCATGCTTACTTTCATTAACTGATGAACAAGGAACCCCCGATCCAGTTGTACTTTCCCTTTTCCCAACTTGACACCATTTAGATAGTAATCTGCCTTCCCGTTTTTGCTACCAAAGTGGATAACCTCACATTTATCCACATTAAATTGCATCTGCCCACTCACCCAACCTGTCCAAGTCACCCTGCATTCTCACAGCTAGAGGAAGAGGATAGATCTTTCAGAATTATGTACAAAATCCGGCCGTTTTGTAGTAAATTGAAAATATTTTTAATGACGTTTTGAGGTAACGGTGAAATGCAGTGGCACAGGAAATGGAATTGCACTGACTTTGTTTTTGTTGAATATACTCAGGTGGGCTAATATTGTAGTGCAGGAGAGTGGTCAGTTTATTGGGCATTGAATTTATGCCAGATTCTAAGAATTTAACTTTCAACGGAATCTGAAACTGTCATTCAATATCTTCCACCTCAGGTCATGAGTATGTTTTGTGTAACAACGTTTTTTTTTAACATGGAAGTAATAGAAAGACATCTGGTTAGTCTTTGTTTGACATTCATATATGAATTGTATGACAGGATGCAAGAGATAGTACCTTATCACCCTGGCATGTTCAGACCAGAAAAATCATGACAATTCTGATTTTCCTGATCTGCATCCAGTTGTGATTTACATTAAACTGATTCGGATGACCAGGATCTTTCTCATCCCATTCAAAAAGAAAATTGGAAAGTTTATGTTAATATTGCCAGAATTATTACTAATATATGTAATGTCATAATTATCATTGCAAAATCCATCTTAATTCTATTGTTACTGGAGGAAATCAAGTTGTTCAACTTTTCATTGTAGCTACTACACATATACTCTGAATTAATATTTTAAAGGACAATATATATTTTGCTGCTTTGGACTTTTTCAAACTTGATTCTTGATTTAATGAACTTTGTACTATAAACAGAATTAAATGATTAAATTAACAGCAATTAGCATTTTTTAAATCATTATTTCCAAGTAGATGTCATTTATTACAGTAAACAAGGAGCAGAAGTCTTTATATTATTCCTTATAATCTTTGCTAACAGTTTGCATTTAAGTTTGGAATTCTAGTGTCAAATATTGTTTTTATAAATTTAAATGATGATAACAAAACTGGTCTACTCTTAATTTTAAAATGTAATTTTGTCAATCAACTGAAGAAAAGTCTATAACAGTCAGCTAAACAAAGCCAAGTCTATCTGAAATCATTAACTATTTATGGATAATGATGCTTTCATCATCAATACATTGTTCTTGCTAACCTTCAGCACTAGCCTTCCTTTTCAGTTTAGTTAATCCTTTATGACTTGGCCCACATCCAGGAAGTAAGAAAGCAATGTTACACTGAGGAGCAAGAATGGCCTATATTTAGGAGTGTGCAGAGAATATCCTGTAAGTAGTATGAAGCGATCATATTGGCAAAATACAAGGAAACTGAGTCACAAGGAAATGGAAGGGGAAGACTATTAACACAAGTAGATTACCAGAAGTTAAGTTTGATGTAAATGCTACAGCTGAACGTTATATTTTGTTACACTGTGGTGTAGAATCCATTTGCACTTTTAAAATTATTTTGACCAGATTTTACCCGCGGTGACCAGGATATCATTTATATAAAACTAAAGGCTCTCCTTGATTGGCTGAACTGAAATGCTGAAGTTCAAAAATAAGAAAAGACATTTGTGGAATTAAACAGTCAATATTTGCAAAAGAAAATTGCATTTTTAGAGCTCCTTTATTGGCCTGGGCATCTTAAGGTCCTTTGCAATCAATGAAGTACTTTCAGTTTGTAGCCATTTATTGTTGAAATATAGGAAACATGTGAGCACAGGAATACAGCAACCTCGGACAAACAACATGTAAATAATCCCCCAGTAATTTCTGGTGATGCTTATAGCTGGATATATATGGACCATTTCACCAGGGAGAACCCAAATGAACTGAAATATCTTATTACGATTTTGGTACAGTTATAAAATGATGCAAGGGTTTTCAACCGGCATAGTATGACAGGATTCCTGCCTCCTTAATTGTAATAACTGGTGTACATCAACTACTTTAGCATAATAAAACTCACCATTCATTGTAAAAATGACGGAAAATACAGGTTCAGCATTGAATGCCCACAAAACTAATCCTGAAAACTTTTCATCACTCATTGGTGAAATAGAGTTTGGGATGGGACCGCAATCGCATTTGCATTCTTAGTTCAACACACCTTGGCTGAATAGAAGTGTAGAAGTTTCTGAAATGCATTCAATATTTTAACTTGTATTTCCAAATATACTGTTCATGAAACACCAATAGTGGTCTTGCAAGATCAGGTAATAAGAACTGTCCTGGGAAATTCACTTTTTTCCTCTGTGATATGCTTAAGGGAAAAGATTGTACCAACATTTCACAGCCCATTTTATTTAATTTACAGAAGTATAACATAGAAACAGGACCTCCAGCCAACATGTCCATGCCAAACTTTTTGCCCGTCAACACTAACCCAATTTGCCCTTGGATTTATAATATTTTTGGTTGTTATGCAACATTTTTGACAATTATTTGAAATTTCTTTTCATTGTTTTAACACATGAATGTAATGGGTAATCGGTCACTCTATTCTTTATTGATGAATTAAATCCTCCATTAATTTCAGATCCAGATTTCACTTGTCTCTTCCTTGTCTCCATTTTTCACTCGTCTCCTCCCATTTAAATCCTCCAGACATGGTTTCACGAGACAAAGCACCTTCTTTCAGTCAGCACTGTGGCTTGAGTCCTTCACTGTCTCCTGATCTCCACCCTATCAGGGACCTTTGTTGTTCCCTCCATCCCTTCTCCCTTCCTCTACAACTAAAACGTATTAATTTTCAAATATTTCAAAATTCTAAATGAAATGTTAACCATCTCACCAGATGTGATCTGACCCGAGAATTTCCAGCAGTTTCTACTTATGCTTTCCAGCATCTGCAGTATTTTGTATTTGGATCCTTAAACTCTTGTTGGGAAATATATGACAGGGAATGATGTTGAAACATTTTATACTTTTAAAAAATATTCTACTTCCAAAATACACAATTTTTTAATCAAGAATCAGTCATTTATAATTTATAACTAATTCCAGTATGTACTATTTCATTAATCACATTGTCAGTAATTTATCATTTATATATTGATAATATCAGAATTTTCAAAAGTAGTTTCACAGTCCTTAAAACCAGCTGCAATTAAATTAAGGAGTCTCCTAAGACTGCATGTCTGGATTTCAGGAGCCTAATATGGATTTAATGTTGAAGAGAAATAGTAGACGAGAGATGAAGCATCTGAGAAGTGTTTGTCTTGTTTTTGTAAATAGCAAGTCTTTGTTTAATTTTGCTGGTGTCAGATTCTTGCAACTTCTGTTTGTAATCAGTACTGATGGAATTTCAAATCGTGTAGTTACTTCCAAAAGGAGAACATCCTATATAGCTAGACTGAACATAATTTGTAATATTGAGTTATAGGTAAATAAGAGGGGAAATCAGTCTGATTACTTTACGTTGCCTAGAGCTGGCTAAGTTTAGAGATACAGCATGGAAATGGGCCCTGCAGCCCACCGAGAACATGCCGACCTCGATCACCCGTATACCAGTTCTATCCTACACGCTAGGGGCCATTTACAGAGACCAACTAACCTACAAACCTGCACTTTGGAATGTGTGAGGAAACCGGAGCACCCAGAGAAAATCCACACGGTCACAGGGTGAAGGTACAAACGCCATAGAGAAAGAATCCGTAGTCAGGATCAAATCAGGGTCTTTGGCACTGTGAAGCAGCAACTCTACTGCTGTGCCACTGTGCTGCCATGACATGAACTCAACAGACCAAAAGGCATAAGTTGTAATAAACATTAATTTGTAATCTTAATTTATATTTATAAAACTTAATATGTTGCATAAGGTATCTATAACTTTCCAGGCTGTAGAGTAAAAAATCTAGCTCAGTCGTGAATGGCAGAGTAACTGCACGTTTTATTTGAATTAAGATCTTGGCTGATGTTCCACCTTGCTGTGAGGAAAGGTGAGACATCTGGTAATAATCATGGCAGATGATTTTCAAGCACTTTGCTAAAATGGTCTTAAAAGAGCTTAAAGTCACACACACTTTTCCCAAATTGCCATTGTCTGAAAATTATTATGTTCAATTGCACCTTTCCAAAGCATGGAATTCTAAAAATACTTTGTAGCCAACGCAATACTTCCCAAGTGTTGTAATGGATTAAGTCTGCAGCCAACTTGCATACTGGAAGCTCTAACAAACATAGAAAATAGGTGCAGGAATAGGCCATTCGGCCCTTCGATCATGGCTGATCA
Source organism: Leucoraja erinaceus (assembly GCF_028641065.1). Taxonomy (NCBI): domain Eukaryota; kingdom Metazoa; phylum Chordata; class Chondrichthyes; order Rajiformes; family Rajidae; genus Leucoraja; species Leucoraja erinaceus. The sequence continues at coordinate 45,122,502 of NC_073389.1, forward strand.
TCCAACTCGGTATCCTGTACCTGCCTTCTCACCATATCCTCTGATCCCTTTAGCCACAAGGGCCACATCTAACTCCCTCTTAAATATAGCCAATCAACTGGCCTCGACTACCTTCTGTGGCAGAGAATTCCAGAGATTCACCACTGTGTGAATTTTTTTTTCTTATCTTGGTCCTAAAAGATTTCCCCCTTATCCTTAAACTGTGACCCCTTGTTCTGGACTTCCCCAACATCGGGAACAATCTTCCTGCATCTAGCCTGTCCAACCCCTTAAAAACAGCGATTAAATAATGGCTATGTTTTCAACTTTAGTGATGTTGATATCTAAGAATTGTCATTAAAAAAAACCCCACCCATATTGTATGAAACACTCCCATGGAATCTGATGTCCAGCTGAAAAAGCAAGTAGGGTTGTAGTTATTTTTTTAATATTTAAATTCAATATTAAAGCTTCTGTGGTGCACTTGACAATCTTTTTTGAACTCGGGATCTGTTTTGTTTTCAGAATTGATGTTTTCTAAATTTGCAATGGCTGAGGTTATCTGTTGCAATCAAACAAATCAATCTTCTGTCTCCCTGATCCAACAGCATCTCATATTTCGCGTGGGCAGCTTACAACCCAGGGGTGTGATATTGATTTCTCTAACTTCAAGTAACCCCTGTATCCCCTCTCTCTCCATCCCTCTACCACCAATGTCCACACCAGCTTTTCGTTCTCACCTAGAAAACAGCTAACACTGGTCTGTTTCCTTTATCATTGTTACTTTTTTGCATATCTTTCATTCATTTGTTCTATATCTCTCGTTTCCCTTTCCCGTCACTTTCAGTTTGAAGGGTCTCGACCCATTAACGTCTCCCATTCCTTCTCTCTAGAGATACTGCCTGTTCCACTGAGTTACTCCAGCATTTTGTGACTATCTCTGGTTTAAACCATATCTGCCGTTCCTTCCTACACCATTGCCATGCTTGTTCTATCCGGGTTTTAGTAATGCTTGGGATGATGCACCCAAAACTATTTCACAGTATAGAATACTGGGGATTCTTTTGGGCAAGCTAAGTTTTGTATTTCTAGATTATACGTAATCACGTATAACTCATCTATATTTGTTCATTTCTGTACGACATTACAGCTTTAAGTATAACTCTTCTTTGGAAATGTGAATGTATTCAAGTTGACAGGGTACTGCAGATGCTAGAATGTGAAGCAAAACACAACTGCTGGAGGAATTCAGTGGGTCAGACGGCATCCCTGGAGGCAAATGTTGTTTAGCTCTTTCACAACTTGTTTATTAACCAACATTTGCGATGCCACACATAAACATGTATATATAACAACAGACAATAGGTGCAGGAATAGGCCAATCGGCCCTTCGAGCCAGCACCGCCATTCAAAGTGATCATGGCTGATCATCCACAATCAGTACCCTGTTCCTGCCTTCGCCCCATATCCCCTGACTCAGCTATCTTTAAGAGCTCCCTCCTTTGGACTTTATGGAGAAATTCTCTTTCTGAATATTTCACTCTCTTAGTGGATCTAACTGAAAATAATTGGATTATGGATGGAAGGGGGGCATGATAAAGTGTGTCTCGACATGGCATTGAGATAAATTAGAACTTTTTTCCCCACCTTTTCAAGGCCTGCAATGAAAAGTATATCAGCCAGGTTCCTACGTGAAAATTAGGTTAGTCTTAACCCAATCCTTAGTTTTATGCAGTGTCCGTACCTATTATCTGTAAATTTGCACTCAAGAAAATTGCCGTACTGGTGGTATGACAGATTACAATGTACTATGACCCAATTGATGGCACTAAATTCGCTGTAACTGAGGTATGAGTACAGTACTTAGTGCTGAAACTGACTGCTTGCGAATTTCTTTGTGAACACATTTGACAAACAGTGGAATGACTTTCAATAATTAAACTTGACTGATTCATTGGAAATAGATGGGTGATTAATAACCAAGTGCCTGATAATAGGCATCACAGAGAGTATAATACAGGTTTAATATACTGTTTTAATTTCCAGAAAATTAATGAATGTATTGCAGCATTTGTACTTTACTATGTTCTTTATGAAATTATACTGTTTGTGTGGTAACAATGTTATTGTTAATTTTGGGACCTATAGTACTTAAGATTTTTTAATAGATATTTTTCAGAATTACTATTGTAAGTACAACATTTTAGATCTAGATTTCATTATTGCGCAGTGATTTGTTTATTTTTATGATTAATGATTATCTTTCAAATAACCATAGCTTAATTTTATTTTTCTGAAGAAGTTGTTGGATTTTAATTTTCCCGGTTAGGAAAGGGTTAAATGTGTTCTTTAAATGATTTGTGTTGAAAGCAGATCATTGAGAAAGATGCTGTTATTTATGCAGTTCTATTACAACAGGGTGAAAGTGTAAGATAGGAGAATCTAGAGCTGTTTGTTGGTTTTATTGATGTTCCTCTCAAAGCAGCTTAATATTGTCTTGAACACAAGGATGTTTCTCAAATCTTGAAACCCATTCTCAAGACAATTGCCAAGTTTCCAATGTTGTGAAGTCTCTGTTTGTGAATTTGTCCACACACTTCTAGCCTAATCTAAACAGGACATATTTTTCAAATGAGTTTATTTTTCCATCTTCATGTGTGGTAGTAATTGACATTTTCAATGAAATTATTAGGGGCAGAGCAAAGTTCTGAATTTGCCCAGCGATCGCATCTACAAATACATGATCTATCTGTGCTACATGTCACATGTTTATGTGTTATAACAACCCCAAGGTAACTGATATTGAAGTCCTAAGCAATAGCATTGCAACATATTCTTGTCAGTATAGGTTTAAATTTTCTTAACTGGGATGTATCAAAATCAACTAGCTTAGTTAATTGCCTCTCCAATAAATAACACAGAGAGTTTGGTGTCTTTTTTCTTATCTGAAAACACCCAATTCTGAAGCAATGGTTATGCCATTTTCTCCATTTGCATTCATTTTCCAATTGTTGAGAAGTGTAAGGTCAGAAACTAAACGCATTTATTGATTTACTAGATAGCCTGCATGACAGAAAACCCCCTTATATGTGTACATTTGATTTGAATCGAAGTAAACACAAGCTAATATACAAAACTATGTAAAGAGAGGGTGTTAAAGAAGAAACAAATGTCTCATTGTGATTTTTAATTTACTTTGATCCTGCACCATATCTGGTGATTGGGCAGTTGCCAAGTTTGTCAGTGTCATTGCTTGTAAACATAAACAAGGCTAGCTCATGGTCAGGTGCCTTTTCAGTTTCTCTTCACATTCTTTCTGCTGCATTACATGGAGACATCTGGTTTTCAGCAAATATTTGGTTAACTCATTTCCTTCCTGTACTCTATTCATTCCCACGTCCATTTTTAAAAAGTTATGTATAGTTTTTCCAAGTTTGCACTACCTACTACTTAGCTACAAATAATTGATGTAAATGATGAAATATTGATTATGCACATCTTCAAACAGGAATTGGTATATGTAGTGAGGATTGGACGAGAATGTGCGTTGAAGCTGCTAATTATGCTCCTGTGTAGAGGCACAGGGCATTTTTATTATAACTGCAGTTTGTTGATTTGTGTTTTAGTTCATATTTTCAAATTTTTAATAAAGTTACGGTTGTACTTGAAGAGCATTGACGTTTAAGGGCAGCTGTAGCCCTCTTTCCTCTTTGAACACTAAACATTTTAAAATCAAAACTAAAATTCATCTTTGAATTAGGTGGATTTTGGGATCCTGGACTTTCATTCCTTACAAAATTGAAGGATATATTCTCATCAGGCATAAAACTGTAAAAAAAAATTAAAAACATTGTTTGTGGTTATTTGTTAAAAATGTTAATATTTTAATTCTGTACTCTAAAGAGTGTTCTACTGCAACCTGGAAGGGAACAATTATGGTGGGAGTAAATCACTTCAGAACTGAAATTATTCAGAAGAGATTTATAAGTTATCGGTTACCTAACAGGTTATAAACTTTACAAAAACAGTTTTTGATATGTATAAACATGAAAATATGGATTAAAAAAATTAATTGGAAATTATGGCAATGCACAGCATGATGGTCAACATCTGGCAGAGTAAGATAGATTGATGTTACAGGTGGACCCTTCATTAGATCATAATTTCATACTGTTCTACCTCCTCTGTAATTCTAGGAGTTTGTATGAATGCAATTTGGTGGCAAATGCAAGGAATGGTAGCATGGTCATAGACTTGATCATTTTTTTTCAGGGGGCTGAGTATTTAGTTTGCTGAGTGTTTGCATTTCATCTGTTTTTGCTTCTGTGTATTGTATGCGTATGCAAACGACATTGCAGGTTCAGTGAATATTGGCATCCACATATACTATTCACAAGGACTTTAGAGCAGCCACTGTAAGACTAAGAATTTGCTCCAGGTTTCTAAACTCCTGATTCAAACCAAGTTAAAGATCTGATAGAAATCATCCATCCTCTTGGAATCATTACTGTTTTGAACATGTTGCCGATTTTATTTAGCCTTTGCTCAGATACTGGAGTAACTCAGCGGGGCAGGAAGGCATCTCTGGAGAGACGGAATGGGTGATGTTTCGGGTTGACACCCTTCCACCAGTGATCTGATCTGATCTGATCATTGCACTCAGGCTGGGTGAGACAAGTCAACCACATTTCTTCTTCTTTAGCACTGTTTGGGGATAATCATCGTACATCAATTTGAAATCACTAAAGAAGATTGACCATATGGGCAAGGCTGCTGTGAAATTTGGAGGCAAATTTTCGAGAGAGTGAGGGGAAAAATAAAGAAAGAGCTCTGTTGTTATCATAGATTCCTGTCAATAAAGAAAATATACTTTAAACATTCTTGTTGCAGAATATCCTTTGTTAAATCCATTTGCAGTCAATATTTTACCAGGCTTTTATTGGTGAATTTATTACTTTTTTTAAATATAACTAGATTGAGAAGATTTTTTGCATGTCAAATTGTATTTACAATAATTGCATTACATGCCAGTGTCTATTTGCAAAATGTACTGTTGGAATATACTACTGATCATGTAGAATGTATTTTAAACTTGAGGTCACTTTGATCTGTGTTACCTTGTTCTCTCAAAACATGTTGACTTCATTTAAAGTAAACTTGTTTGAACCCTTTCATAAATATTAGTGATGGTATTGTTTTACTTTATAAATTTATATATTAATGAGGTCAACCCAAGGTACTTGCGAAGTCTGACAAAAGTATGTAAAAGAGTCTGATATTTAGTTTTATTGGTCTATTTAGGCATGGTGTAAAACTGTACAAAGCTCAAAGTCTGTTAGTTTGATTGGACATTTTTTCCAGTTTGTCCTGGATTCATTCGTCCTGGATGTGAAAGTTTATACATTTAAATTGAAGTTTTTTTTTTAAATTGGGAAATGAGGTGTGGTTATTATGAAGCACTATTTTCAAAACGATTGTACATTGTTATGCAGTAGTTGGCTCACACAGACACCAAAGATTAACCAATAGCTTTAGGCTTTGACTGTTCTGCTCTCGAATTAACCACTTAACTTCAATGTCTTTTGTGTAATACATTTATAACAAGATGGTAATAAATGAATTGTTTCCTTACTTAATAGGTTTTGATTTATTGTAATCTCATGCACTTTGCTTTTAAAGAGGAAATTTTAAAAATCAGGTTTTTGTAAGATTCCCATGATTTGATGCACTGTGTTAGTTTTCTCAATCAGCTATGTCTCCTCCCTCCATTAAAATAATCACAATCAGAGTAAATCTATCAAGTTTATTTTGCAGTCGGTGTGAGGAGTGCCATTCTTAAACCATTTTCCTTTCCCCCCCCATTAACTATTGCAATGTATACATATTTAACCTCAAGTGTTATTCTGGTTCACCATTTGTTCTGAACAATCCCACAGTGAAGTGCCCCTTAGCTATTTCTTTAAGCTCATGTATGTTTTTGGTGTAACATGGCCAGATATCTAGTACCTCCAGAGCACAGCTATGGCCATTTATCATTTGGTCCCAGATTGAGGTGATTAATTTATAATTCCTTGATGATGGAAAATGAAGCCAGCTCTGATGCCATTCCCTCCTTGTTCTCAAAGAGGTTTGCTGACATAGTTTTGCAAAGCCTCGTTCTTAAGTAATAGCCACCAATATGTGGATTTGGAGGTTGCCTGGTTACCGAGCAAATATTTAGTATGAAACGGGAAGAGAAAAAGCTCAAATAAAACACTTTGTGCATCTACGCAATCTATTCCTCTCATGATTTTGTTCATCTCCATAAGATCACCCCTCATCCTCCTGCGATCCAAGGAATAGAGACCCAGCCTACTCAAACTATCCCTATAGCTCACACCCTCTAGTCCTGGCAACTTTCTCAGGCCTAAAAACGATCTATTCTACATTTTCCTTGATCTTCATCTCTTTGTCTCACTTTCACACCTTACCCTTCCTTATCTCTGTGTCTCCCTCTCCCCTGACTCAGTCTGAAGGGTCTCAACCCATAACTTCACCCATTCCTTCTCTCCAGAGATGCTGCCTGTCCCGCTGAGTTACTCCAGTATTTTGTGTCTATAAATAGTTTTAACCATTTGGTACAGAACTGATGTTTTGAGTTTCCACAAAAGAAAAATTACATATTCTTAAATACTCGGAAATATCTTTAATGACCAAATTTGAGTAACTCCTATTAGAGTTAGTATTATTGCTGTACTATACAAATCCTGGTTATACATCTCAAGTAGCGTGTCCTTTCTACTTAACAATGTGCCACCTGAAGGCTGGCATCACATTTAAAGTAAAAGCATACAGTTTAACATAGTTTGTCTCATGCACATGTCTGCATTGGTGAAATTGTTCACTTCTGCAAGAAGAATTTATCTTTATTTGTTAAAAATTGCAATTCAGGCATACATTCCCATTCTGCTCCCACCTTTTCCTTCATTTCTTCTCTGAAGGCACTGACACATTCTGGTGTTATTATGATTCAATAACATCTGCATGCTCACACAAGAGCCAATAAGCTTTTCTGGTTATTTAAACAAGGCATCACAGCAGCCTGCTCATCAGCAATCCCCTGTTGTGCAGTAACAGTTGCAAGGATAACATTTAAAGATGGAGCTTTTTGACTCCTCTGTGCCCATTAGCCCAACAGTAGCACACTTAGTTGCAAAGCAGTTGAAATCAGCTGTTGAAGTCAACATAGGCTAGCTCATAACCAGATGTGGGCAATTTATATCTGAGTGTAGCCTGCACTAGTGTCTAAATTGGAGGATATGTACAAGAATATTCACTCGTCTCCAAGGTTTGACAACTTCCCACATCAGCTCTAACGAGACATTAAACCGTTGGTTTTATCAAGAGATGTGGAGATCAAAGTTTAATGGTATACAAGTTAATAACTGGTCACTCTCAGTTTATTGATGGTTTCCATTGCCTATGGCACCCCCATGTTTGCAAACTGCCCAGTGATGAACTAGTGACTACACTTGGGTTAGAGGTAGCAGAGGTATCTTTGGAGTCAATGTGGCTTAAAGATGACGTGCTTTCCAATAGAAATACCAACTTCTCCAAATACAGTAATGTAAAGTCTAATACCCCTGTCCCACTTAGGAAACCTGAACAGAAACCTATGGAGACTTTGCGCCCCACCCAAGGTTTCCGTGCGGTTCCCGGAGGTTGCAGGTACTGGAAGCAGGTAGGGAGACAGACAAAAACTTCTGGGATCCCAACGGAAACTTTGGGTGGGCACAAAGTCTCCAGAGGTTTCTATTCAGGTTTCCTAAGTGGGACAGGGGCAAAAGGATCTCAGACATCAACCAACCTACCTCGTTAGTTGGGCATGGTGGACTAGACGTTAACTGGATCTCCATTTAACTGAGGGGAAGAGGGCCTATCTCTGTATCAGCAACTTTCCATTGTATGGACTGGTCTGTGTCAACTAGGTGTGCTCCAGCAGTTCTTTCCAAAAATGTCGAGCCCAAAATATTATCGTCATTGATGAAGACCATATCTCTGGACTAGTGAATGGGTACTGCCTAAACCAAGCAAGGAGAAAATCAGTTTATCGATGGCTCTGAGTTTCGATGCACTCTGAAACCCGAGTATGAGAAAAATGAGCTTGTTTTCATTGATGATCATAGTAAGGTAGGTTTTTCCAACTGTATTCTCAGCACTGAATCAGATATGAAGTACATTATCTGTATATAATGCAAAATAAGTTTGAACTTAACACAGGACAAGCACAAAGCCTTCCAGAGAATAACATGGAGAGTGACTGAACCGTCCCACAAAAACAGGTCCAATGCTTTAGCATTCTCTCTCCGAATTCCACCTTCCCCACATCCCTTCTCCCAATTTTGTTTGTGTGAGATTAAATGTGTGCAAACTATTGCTGCAGAGACAAATGGAAATAGACCTGTGTACTGTCAACACAGCTGAGCCAATGGACCCACCATCCTGCATCATTTAACCACCCATGTAAATAAATAATCCAAATGGATTTTCTGTTTATTCATTTTTATCATAGAAGATTATACCATAAGAAAATTAAAACATTATTTCTGAACTCAACTTCAGAATACCATATCCTGACTTTTACTTTAAATACAATTATGATTTCTATCTTTTCCTTGCTGCTGCTCCTCCCATCTCCCCGTTACATTTTCTCCATGAGGTGAAAAGTGATGCCAGCGGACAGTTTCATAGTTGCCAGAAGACGCCTCTTAATGGCTATCTAGTGAATGAATAGGCTACTTTCTCTGTATGGCAATGCAGAAATCACTGGCCATTTCCGTGTCTATATACAATATCCTTTCCAGAGAAGGGGAAATTCTCAATGGTTAACAGTCTCAATAGTGGATGCGTCTCCTTTCCAGAGCCGTTTCCGGTAACTTAAAACATTTTTCCGACCATCTTTGATCATTTAATAAAATAAATATCTATATATATATATATAAACCACCTTTCTGCTGGGCCTCAAAGAACATGAAATTTTGCACGGTATTGCACACTGTGGCTCATTTTAAAATGGACAGACAACCCCAAGTTGTCTCAAGGAAATAAAACACCAGAAGCTGACGGCTAGGGGGAAGGAAGTCAATTAAAAACTGCGACAGGATTTTTCTTGATGATTTCTTGCCAGGTTATAAAGCCAGGGTATCTTTGATTAACCTCCTCATGGTGGTACTGACAGATGTTCCCAGAGAATCGGTGATCTGGTAGGTAATTTTGTACAGGTAGGGTTGTACGTCTCTCAGACTTGTGTCAAAGACATTGTCCACCTCCGACTGCGTGGGCATTTTGGGCAAGTACTCGTGTCTGTTCATCACCTCGATGATGTTGATGATCTTCTCACCCAGCTTCTCACCCACCTTCTCCCTGCAGATCTGCCGCTCCTGCTCATTGGCCAGGTTCACCACATTCAGTTTGAAGGCCCACATCTCCCATGGGATACACTCATCGGAGAACGGCCACCGTGACTTCTTCTTCTGGTAGAATTCCAGGGAAATCTGACCGCTCCCATCACTGCCAGAGTTGCGAAGAGCATCCTAGAGTCGAAGGGAAAAAAAAATATTGCCCAAGTAAGAATGTTGGTAGGTTTCATCATTCCAGAATATCAACAAATCCCAATTATAAGAAACAAGGAACTGCAGATGCTGGTTAATACACAAAAGAACAAAATGAGCTGGAGTAACTCAGCAGGTCAGGCAGTATCTCAGGAGAACATGGATGGGCGACATTTTAGGTTGAGACAGAAAAATACCCTTCTTCAGCCAAATCCCAAAACATCATTATCCATGTTCTCCAGAGAAGCTGCATGGCTTACTGAGTTACTCCAGCAGTTTGTGTCCTTTGGCAAATCCCAATTATTTGTTTGAAATCTTATTGCACAACATCCCAAATTCAAGAAACTGCAGATGCTGGTTACACGTTGTGTCTCTTTGTTTTAAAACCCAAATTCAATGTTTAGGTTAATTCCAAACCACATTAGCATAGCTTATCCCAAATTTGATTACTCTCGTGTTCCGAATATCCATCCAAATCTTAGGAGTTTCACCATTTGATGTGACGGAGGGTATGGAAAGAAATCATCTCAAGATCATTCTCCCAATTAGCAATGGTATGCAATTAATAGCAACAAAATTAACAGCATGAATGTACGGAGGGATCTCGGGGTCCATGCCCATACCTCCCCAAGAGTGGAAACACGAGTAGATCGAGTGGTAAATAAGGCATATGGTATGCTTCGTTGTTCAGGACATCGAGTATAAGAGCCAGGAAGTCAAGATGCTGCTTTATAGGATTTTAATCAGGCTGCATTTGGAGTATTGCACACAGTCATGGTCACCCAATTTATCATCGGCAGTCACTCGAAACGAGTATGACTGTCCATTACTTGTGGGTCTGCAGATCTCTGTAGAGGCCGATACAGGAAGGATGAGGAGGATTGGAGAGGGTGTGGAAGATGTTTACCAGAATACTGCCTGGCTTAGAAGGTATTAGCTAAAAGGAGAGGATCGACAGACTTGGATAGTTTTCAATGGGTGTCAGAGATTGAGAGGAGACCTGATAGAAGTATGAAGAATTATGAGAGGCAGAGTTAAGGTAGACAGCCCGGACCATTGTCTCGGTGGAAATGTTAATAAATACAAGAGGGCACAACTAAGGAGCAAAGTTAAATGGAGGTGTACAGGACAATAGTTGTTTTTATACAAGATGGTGGTGGGTGCCTGAAATGCACTGCCAGGGATGGTGGGTGGAGGCAGATGATAGTGGAGTTTAAGAGGCTTGAATTGAATTGAATTTATTTGTGATTCCAAAAAAATGTGATCATTACCATACAGTCACAACAACAAAAAGCAAACAAAACACACAATTACATAAACTTAACTTAACCATCCATCACAGTGACTCTCCTCCAGGCACATCCTCACTATGATGGAAGGTAAAAAAAAGTCTTATCCCTTCCTTGCTTCTACTCCCACGGTCAGGCAGTCAAACCGCTGCATCGAGACGACCACTTTCAGATATGCAATTTGGTATGCAGGCAATGGAGGGATATGAAACATGTGCAGGCAGGAGATTTAAGTTTATCTTGGCCATCATGTTCAACTGAGATTGTAGGCCGAAGGTCAATACTGTACTGTACTGTCCTATGTTCTATGAAATGATTCATTAGGATATGTGCACAATTATTGTTTTAGGTTAACAGAATCAGACCGCCTATCCTCTGACTTTACTCTCTGTAAGGTTTGGATTTATTAATTGTTTTTCAAGGCTACGGTTATCCCCTCGTGCTTTATGGCCAATAAGATTCTTTTTGAGTTAACATTTTAAAGTAGAAAAAGCAGCAGGCAGCCCATTCACACACAATAAAGTTCCATGAGCAGTAATGTTGCAGTGATCATCAGACTAGTTTTTTGGGTGTTATTTTGATTGAAAGATAAATACAGGCAGGATAACCAGGAATATTCCCTTCAAAACCCATTTGTTCCCCTCAAAACCCAAGTTTGTTGTGGGGTGGCTTATATCCATTTCAAGGAGGCCGATGTAACATTTTGTTCAAAAGAAAGGGCACCTCTAACAGTGCAACATACTGCCCAGTACTGCTTGGACTTTACTGGCTTCCCAATTATAATCATGTATTATCTTTCCACTGACTGGATAGCACTGTGCCTCGGTACACGTGACAATAAACTAAACTTACTAGGGCACCTCCCGAAGAAAGTAAACAGGCACTTGGATGCTTAATTGTAAACAACGCCTGTGAAATCAAGCCTATTTGTGGAGTACTTTGCTTTTACCGCGCATGAGCGGAAAGCACAAGGAGATGAATTGGCAAATGACATTTAATGCAAGTTAATGACACGGCTCCTTGTTCCATTCTTGTTGAGGCAGATAAACACCAGTCTGCACCTGACATTCCACTATTAAAAGGGTAACAAAAGGGACCAACCAATATGTCCCATTATAACTAGGGACCGCTTTAAAGGGGAGTAACTAATACTTCCCATTCACCCTGTTTTTAAATTACTTTAGAAGACGCAAAGTGTTGGAGTAACACAGCGGGTCGGGCAGCATTCTGGAAAACACGGGAATCGGGTCGGGACCCTTCCTCGGATTGATTAGGGGGCGGGGGAACCTGAAGGATGGCAGGCCAAAGTCTGGCCTCCTCTGAAATTACTTTAACTGGCTTTGTATCAATCTTAAATGGTGCCATTCTTGTATCCAATTCAAAGGGTCATGTGTTATGGTTCGTATTAGACTGAGATGAACATAATCTGGGTGGATACCACAATCTAATGGGGCCGGAAAGTGCTATCTTTCGGAAGAAACATTCAAATCCCTTACTCTTGCTCCAGCGGCACTTTAACGTTCATGTCGTCCACTGGCCCGAGGGAACCTCGGGGTTTTAACTTGTAGTCCACTGCCTAATAATACACTGAATTGAGACCTTAGATTCGCAGTGTTGTGCTTTTTTCTCTTTAAGTGGGACCGGAACCATGGGTGGTAATGATGGGCCTTCCGTGCGTTATGAAAAGAATGCCGCCTGTTACAAACAATCGAATTACTTTGATTTAAACAAGTACAACAACAAACCGTAAATTGATAGCGAAGCCGTGTTTATATCCCCCCCCCAACCCCACTTTTCATATTTTAAAAAAAAGCCAAGTCGAAGCACACCTTAAACTCGCCTACGGACCGGCGCAACGTGCGGTCCAGCTCGTCCGACGATACCCTCACGTAGGTGCAATCGACGAAATCGCAGTCGACATCTTCGGTGCCCACGGTGCCGATTGAGTAGGTGCCTTCCTTCTTGTAGTGAAATTTCCCCGAGCTCCTGTGCAGAAGTACGGTGTGGAGGACAGCCAGCACCGTCTCCTCGATTTGCCTGGCTTCCACCGTCAGCTCCAGGGTCTGCGATCTACAGTTCATCCTCGCACCGACCAGCCAAGGTCTCCGTCCTTCACCAGGTTGCAATTGCTGGTAATGACACGGGTGGAATCCCGGGGCAACAATGTAACCATTTAACAATGGATTAGAACGCGGTCAGTTTCCGCTACATTGTAAACATTCGACTCGGTGACGTCACCGCGGGCGGGGCGGGAGCAGTGAATGGGCAGTGAACTACAGCAAACCGACTAGGACAAAAACATGAATGCGAAACGTCTACGGACTTGCGTCGTCGCCCCCCCCTCCCTCCCGAGCATTTATGGACAACCGCCTCAGCCAATGTGCTGCTAGTAAGGCGAGGCCTGTGACGGCGTAAACCGAAGATAGCGTAAACTGTAATCCGTAATAGAGTAAACAAAGCTAAATATACTGGGAATATTCAGCAGGGCAGGGCCATATCTCAGAACACTATGGAGCAAAAGGGTTGAAACAAGGGACTACACATGCTGGTTTACCAAGGACAGACAAAATTCATGTTCATAAATTGAATTAGGTCATTTGGCCTATCAAGTCTACAACGCCATTCAATCATGGCTGATCTATTTTTCTCTCTCAATCCCATTCTCCTGTCTTCGCTACATAACCCCTGACACCAGTACTAATCAAATGATGAAGCAACTCAGTGGGCCAGGCAGCATCGCTGGAGAACAAGGATAGGACTCGCTGAGTTACTCCAACATTTTGTGTTCTTCCTGAGCAATGGGAGTAGTTTTTAATAAAGAAAAGTGAGACAGATTGTGCATCTTTGTGAACACAGGGTTATTTTTGATGCACTAGACAAAGTATGCAAAATTACTTTCAATAACTGAGTCAACCACAAACAATTGTTTTTTATATATAGGCAACCCCTTGGTTTATGACAGGGCTCCCGATCCTGAGAACGGCCTCATAACCCAAACAGAATGTAGGTTATATATGCAGCATACCAGCAATATATTTAAACAATAAATGTGATTCTCTCACCTATTCAAATTTCTCTGCAAAATGCAATGATATTGTTTGATTGAAAGATAAACAATCTCACTAGTTATAGGAGTAGAATTAGGCCATTTGGCCCATTGAGACTATCCTGCCATTCAATCATGGCTGATCACTGCCTCCTATCCCATTTTCCTACCTTCGTCTCATAACCATTGACACCAATTCTAATCAAGAATACAGCATGCGAACAGGGCTCGTAGGTTCACCAATAGTCCACGCTGACCATTGATTGTCCATTCACACTAGTTCAATGGTATCTGACTTTCGCATCCTCTCCCTACACAACAGAGAGGAATTTATAGAGTCTTTGGGATGTGGGAGGCAAACGGAGGAAATCCACTTGGTCACAGTGAGAACGTGCAAACTCCACACAGACAGCATCCAAAGTCAGGATGTACCAGAGTCTCTGGTGCTGTGAGGCTGCCAGTGCACCAGTTGCATCACTGTGCTGCATTACAGGAAAACTATTGTCCATACTCAGCAATGTATGTAGCTATTCCACAGAGACTACATAAAGAACCATAAAGGACTGGTTTGTTTCATTCATGCTACAGAGATAGTACGTGTTCGTGATCTCAACTTGCACCCGAGCAGCAAAACGAGTCCCCACATGGCAGAAAATGCCTACAGCCTCACAGCAACTGCCAAATCCATCCCGCCAGTCTTCCAAACACTCGTTCCTATAGGGGCATGGAGTCAGACAGTGTGAAAACAGGTCCTACAGCCCAACTTGCCCACACCAACCAACAAGCACTAGTCCCGCCTGCCTGTTTTTGGCCCATATCCCTCCCTATCCATGTACCTAACCAAATGTTTTTTGAATGATGTGGTAGTACCTGCCACAAGTACCCCCTCCGTCAACTCAATCTATATACTTACAGCCTTTGTGTGAAAAATGTCGCCCTTCAAGTTCCTATTAAATCTTTCCCCGCTCACCTTATACCCATGTCCTCTGGTTCTTGATTCCCCCACTCTGGGTAAATGAATTTGTGCATTTACCCTATCTCTTTCTTTCATGATCTTATAGACCTCTATAAGTACATTCCTCACCCTCCTGTGCTCCAAGGAATAGTCCTAGGCTCAACCTGTCCCTTTAGATTTGGCCCTCAAAACCTGGCAACATCCTCGTAAATCTACTCTACACCCTTTCCAACTTGGGTTGTTCATAAGTCGGGTGTTCATAACCTAGAGAGAACTTGCAGTGTGTTTTAAGATAGCAGAGTGCTCAAATGATACCTATAAGATATGAAACTGAATTTGATGGAACAATTTAAAGAGATTCATTTGAACAGGTGGGAAAAGGAAATTCTTCCAAGATGGCACCCAACCCAGGTGACTATTGCATGCTAGCCACAGAAGCAGATCTACTATCACATATTACAATCACTCCACACTCTTAAAGCTCTATTCCAACAGCAACATTTAAATGCTATTCCCTTATCATGTATCTATACACTGTAAAGTAAGTAAGTAAGTAAGTTTATTGGCCAAGTATTCATATGCAAGGAATTTGCCTTGGTGCTCCACCCACAAGTAACCACATGACATACAGTGACAGTTACGAATGACTCAGAAAACACTAAACATTAATAATAATAAAACATTATTGATAAAACACCATTGATCAAGCATGTGAACAAACAAAATACCAGATCAAAGGGAGGCTACCGATTTTTGGCTGTTGAGTACAGCAGCTACTCGTGGATAAAAACTGTTTTTATGTCTGGCTGTGGCAGCTTTGACAGCCCGGAGTCGCCTTCCAGAGGGAAATGATTCAACGAGTTTGTGGCCAGGGTGAGAGGGGTCAGAGATGATCTTGCCCACTCGCTTCCTGGCCCTTGCAGTGTAGAGTTCATCAATGGAGGGAAGGTTGCAGCCAATAACCTTCTCTGCTGATCAGACAATTTGCTGCAGCCTCCAGGTGTCGTGCTTGGTGGCTGAGTCAAACCAGACCATGATGGAGAAGGTGAGAACAGACTCTACGATGGCCGTGTAAAATTGGACTTGATTGCAATCATATTATCTTTCCGCTGACTGGATAGCATGCAACAAAAGCATTTCACTGTACCTCGGTACACGTGACAATAACTTAAACTGAACTGAACTGAGCTTTTTTGTGAACAACAAAGTTAAAATTTAAAGTTAATAGTACATGGTTAACAAAATTTGCCAGAATGATGGATATTGCTATCTTTTCCAATAAGAGACAAATGATTAATGAGCTACAGAATTACCAATGCGAAATACATTATACATTCAAACTTGGCACAGTATGCACAGATATGGTTTGGACTAGCAAACACTGATCTTAATTACATAATACGCAGCAGTGAATTGCTGCTCAACTTTTCTTGATTTAGGAATTATTTATGAATGTCATGGACTTCAGCCAAATGAATATCCTATAGCAGAACGTAGCTATCAATCCACACCAAGCATTTGCTTAAGGTACAGCTTGTACTATGTATTTTAACCTAAGATCTCTGATTAATTTTCAGGTAGCAGAGAAACAAAAATGTTTCTTGAATCCTTCGGTTCATGACATTAAGTTAATTTCTGTCAAAAATGCGTTTGATTAGTATGCATGCCTGGGGTTATGGGGAGAAGGCAGGAGAATGGGGTTGAGAGGGGAAGATAGATCAGCCATGATTGAATGGCAGGGTAGACTCATGGTCATCAGTAATAGGAGCAGAATTAGGTCATTCAGCCCATCATGTCTACTCCGCCATTCAATCATGGCTGATCTATCTATCCCTCCTAATCCCATTTTCCTGCCTTCTCCCCTTAACTCCTGACAACCCTGATTTGATGGGCCGAATGCCTTAATTCTGCTCCTATCATTTATGAACATGAAATATTCAATAATTTGATGAAAGTCCTTGTCTGCATCTTTAATGTTTTTCTTCTTTCCATTTTTGACCAGAACAAAACCATTTAAACGTAATTTCTTCTGTTACTTCTTGACATCAATCTTAATATCAATACTCATCCATATTATACTCTTCTGACAGGTCCGCGGCGCATTGTGGCCGCTCCTTTGCCTAGTCACCAGAGAAAGTGTTCTGACTGAGGGGCCTATGGACTTTTATGCCCTTGTCCCACTTAGGAAACCTGAACGGAAACCTCTGGACACTTGGCACCCCCCCCCCCCCCCAAGGTTTCTGTGCAGTTCCCGGAGGTTGCAGGTGGTTGCCGGAGGTTGCAGGTAGTGGAAGCAGGTAGGGAGACTGCCAAAAATCTCCGGGAACCTCATGGAAACCATGGGTGGGGCTCCAGAGGTTTCCATTCAGGTTTTCTAAGTAGGACAGGGGCATAACACTGTGAAGTCGCGGTCTCCGGTAAGAAGTGGCTGTCTCGGGATCTCCATGCCGCAGAGTGTTCCGATCCGTCCCGAAGCCGGAGTTTCCATCATCCCGACGCGAGGGCTTGGACATCGGATTGTTGGCAGCAGTGAACTGTGGAAGGTTCAAAGGCCTCGACCACGATGGGTGAACAAAGATGACTGAACTTTATTGCCTTCCATCACAGTGAGGAATGTTGATTCCACTGTGGTGGATGTTTATGTTACATTTTATTTTATGTGGCTGTGTGTATTGTTGCTTTTCACTTAGCATGGCTGTATGGTAACTCAAGTTTCACTATCTTAATTGGTTAAGTGACAATAAACGCGAACTTGAACTTGGTTAAATAATTTTCATATGTTTATGTTCATAAGTTATCAAAGCAGAATTAGGCTATCCAACGATTGAGCTTACACCGCCATTCAATTATGGCAGATCCATCTTTTCCTCTCAACCCCATTCTCCTGCCTTCTCCCTTTGACACCACCCCTTACTAATTAAGAATCAATCAATTTCCTCTTTAAAAATACCCAATTGACTCCACAGCAATCTGTGGCAATGGATTCCACAGATTGAACACCCTTTGATTAAAGAACTTCCCCCTCATCTCCTTTCTAAAGGTACACCATTTTATTCTGAAGCTGTGCCTTTTGGTCCTAGACTCTTACACGAGTGGAAGCATCCTCTCCACATGCACTCTATCCAGGCCTCTCACTATTCGATAAGTTCCAATGAGATCCTCCCTCAATCTCCAGCGAGTACAGGCCCTGTGCCATCCACCGCTCACCAAACGTTTTCATTGATAATGTGACAATATGTTATCTATTCTAAAGATAGATGCAAAAAGCTGGAGTGACTCAGCGGAACAGGCAGCATCTCTCGAGAGAAGGAATGGGTGACGTTTCGGGATGAGGCCCTTCTTCAGACCATGCATCATTGCCGACTATCCCTTCTGCTGGTTTGAACCTAATCTCCAGAATTTCCTTCTTAAATGTCTCCACTCCCCACCAATCTTTTATCCTTTAAAGCACAAAGTCCTCAAATACTAGAGGGCATAACTTTAAGGTGAGAGGGGCAAAGTTTAATGGTGTGAGGGCAACGTTTTTACACAGAGGGTGGTAAATGCTGCCAGGTTGGTGGTTGAGACATATAATAATGGCATTTAAGGGGCTTTTGGATAGGCATATGGACATGCAGGGAATGGAGGGATATGAATCATGCACAGGTAGATTACAGATGATATTGGCACCATGTTTGGCACAGATATTGTGGGCCAAAGGGCCTGTTCCTGTGTTGTACTGTCCTATGTACTTCCTGAAGTATGATCACTGTTTCAATGTAGAAAACAAAGGTGAAATTGGGCACAGCAAGTTCTCTTAAAGTACATGATTTCTACATAATAGTGCTGGAAGCACTCACCATCTTTTGTGGAAAGCGAAGCAGACCCTGGATTAGGGTGGGGAATGGACGGAGAGAGAGGGGACGCAAGGGTTACACAAAATGAGAGAAATCAATATTCATACCGCTGGGTTGTAAGATGCCCCAAGCGAAATTTTAGGTGCCGTCCTCCAATTTGCGTGAGACTTCACTCTGACAATGGAGTAGGTCTAGGACAGAAAAATCAGCATGGGAATGGGAAGGGGAGTTAAAATGTTTGGCAACCAGCAGATCGCGTAGACCAAGGTGGACTGAGCCTGGGTGTTCAGCGAAACGATTGCCCAGTCTACGCTTGGTCTCGCCGATATATAGGAGTCTGCACAGAGAACAATGGATATAATAGATGTCATGGAGTCAAGGGAGGAGGTATAGGGATTGATGTTGTATCCTCTGTGGTTGTAGGGGAAAGTACCTGGGGAGGGGTTGGTTTGGGTGGGAAGGGATAAGTGATAAGAGCAGATCAGGTCTACTCCGCCATTCAATCATGGGTGATTTATCTCTTCCCAATCCCATTCTCCTGCCTTCTCCCCATAACCTCTGACACTCACGGTACTAATCAATGAGTGAATCAGGGTGGGAACCGTCTCTGCGGAAGCAGCAAGGTGTGGAATTCGGTTGGAAGTGGCGAAAATGTCGGAGGAATGTGTGCTGCATGCGACGGCGGATGGGGTGAAAGGTTCACACATAATGTGAGATATGCTGGGCCCCACCTGGTCTCCAGACGGTGCCTCTTTAAGAAGGTTGTGGGAGGCGGGATTGAGCTATTTCCCGGCGCTGCGGCTCAGTCGGTGCCCGGAGTGGGAGCGGTGGCGGCTTTGCTTTCTGACCCAGTGGCTGGGCGTAGTGCAGTGTTAGAGTGGGTGGTGGGAAGGAGGAGGAGGCGGCGGCGATGGTCGCCCAGTGAGGCCGGGGATTGAGTCGGACTTGGGCCTTTGCTCATCTCTGGGGCCATGGAGAACCCGAGGAGACACAGCATTAAACAGGCTTAAAAGAGCAACATTTCTCAATGAATTAACAGTCTTCCATGCTTCCTGCTGATTTCCATAAGTTTGGAAATGTGCTCTATTTTTAAATATATTAGGAAATATCATATAGGAAACTATTTGCAATTAATGGATTTTTAATATATGCAGTGATTATTTAGAATATATATGTGTACAGCCCACTGTGTTTCCTGCTCTCTATCTGGGACCGGCTTGGCGAGTTGAACTGTAGTCATGTCTGATTTGGGCTCTGGGATGGAGTCTGGTCTCTTGGACGTGTTGAGGTGGTTTGGACTTGTCGCTGTGTTCCTGGCCTCAGTCCTCACCCTGGCGCTGTATGGGTTTCGTTGTGTGACGGGGATTTCCTGGGAGAGGATTAGAAGTAAGTTTGGGTTGGGGGCAAGGACGTCTGCAGGTTCTCCTCCGAGTGACCCTTTCGAAGGGGCAGCCCCTCTCCTATGCTGGCTTCTCTCCCTGGAGAGTTGGAACCGCCAGTGGCAGAAAGCTTGGCTCGGTGCACTCAACAAAGCAGCCTTGAGGAACCTGGTGAGTTTTTGCCTCCCATCTAGATGTTTCAGTAAGATACCCTGCTCACTTGCAACAGCAGAAGATAACAATGCTGTGATGGTGGTGGTGGGTGGGGTGGGGGGGGATAATGGTGACAACTGTGTAATGAAACTGTAAGGATGTGTAAAAATGTGTGAGATTGTCGACAATATTTAATGCACATAAATAGCTTCTGTTGGGCTTGGCTGTAAAATTGGAAGTGCTGACCTTGTCCTTTGATGCTCAGCTGATTCTTTTCAAGGTAGGATTTTTGTTTCAAATGTCAACATTTCTGTCTTTTGGCATGTACAGAGCGGGGTGTAACTTTTTGCCAGATGCTGATCCTGTTCTAAATTAAGCTGCATTCATAAGGTTTAATGGAAGGTATCATTCTTAGGTCACCAATAATTTATTTATTCCAATATAGTTATATAGTGGTAGATCCAGGGAATGGACTGGTTCGTGTCTGTTGGTCGTAAAAGCAATAAATGCAGAGATATTCAGAGGGTCGGGCAACATCAGTGAAGCAGCATCTGTGAAGAATGTTACTGTAGGTGGGTCTGCTCTGATTTTCTTTGATGTTGTTCTGGATGTTTGGGTGGTCTTCCTTGATCACCTTCCCTTGCCAACGGTGCAGGGTCCCATACAGGTGTGTAGGAAGGAACTGCAGATGCTGGTTGAAGCTGAAGATAGACACAAAAAGCTGGAGTAACTCAGCAGGTCGGGCAGCAACTCTGGAGAAAAAGAATGGGTGACGTTTAGGGTCTAGGCCCATCTTCAGAAGGTCTAAAGAAGGGTCTTGACCCGAAACGTCACCTAATCCTTTTCTCCAGAGATGCTGCCTGACCCACTGAGTTACTCCAGCTTTTTGTGTCTATCTTGGGAAGAACATCAAGTTGCTTGGGCCTGGGTAGAGGTAGGGATTGAACGTAATAACCTATTTTAATCTGGCCTTGGTCGGAAAGTGGAAGGTCATGTATTTGGGTAAACTGCACTTGCCTGTGTGTATTCATGGAAGAATATGCAGGAGTGTTTCCTATGACTCAAAGTTTTAAAACGAATGATACACTCAGAACATTTGTTTAACATGGATTGATTTTGCTTTTATGCGTTGACATTTGTGTGTTTAGAGGCAATATGGATGATTGGCTGGCAAAGAGAAGATCCATTATCTATTACCAATCAGATCGTCAGGTTGTCCCAGAACACTTTACACTATAGCCATGGTTATTTTTGAATTGAAGTGACTGCTGTAGGGAACTCGGCAACAAGCTCCACAACAAGCTACTCACGACAAGCTCCTAAAAACAGTGATAATCAGCCAATGCTGCTTTTTATAAAATAAGCAAAACACAATGTTGTAGGAGCTCAGCGGGTCAAGCAGCATCTGGGGAGGTAATGGACAGGCGCTATTTTGGGTCGGGACATATCGTCCGACCGAAGAGACCCATCTTGCCTGTTTCCTTGTTGAATGGTTCCTTCTTCTTCTTTCGTGTGGCTTGCACAGCCTAAAGCTGTTGGACAACTTGTTCTATTTGATCTTCCGTTTGTGCACGTTGAGTTGATTGCATGTCGAAAAGTGGCAGACCAACGTGAAGGTTGCAACCTTCCACCCCAATGGTTCCTTGAAATAAGTTTTCAATTCAGTTTATTGTCATGTGTACCGAGGTACAGTGAAAAGGTTTTGTTGTGCATGAACGAATGCTGGCAGATAAACTTGAGGAAAATCTTAAGATGGTTTAGGAAAAGTTTGGAGGGATCTGGGTCAAATGTGGAAAAAATGGGACTAGCTTAATTAGGCATCATGGATGAGTGGGGCCGAAGGGCCTGTTTCCATGCTGTGAAAGGCCTTAACAAATGCTGGCACATAAAATCAAGGTAGGTCTGATGGTTTGTAAGAAATAAAGATTTGTAATAACAAAGGTGACATGAAACCTGAAATGGAACGGGTTGGTATGGTTCAAAAATAATAATTTGTATCTGTTTTCATATTTGAGAAATATTTCACATTGAGAAATATTTAGACATTGAAGTGGGGAGGATTGAAATATTGGAAATGAAAGGCTTGGGGAGAGAAGAAATAGTAATTTAGCCCAAATAAAGTGTATTTCAGGCTCCTTAAAGTGGCAAATCATTAAACGACAATGCTTGGACCATCATTTTTGGAAACAGCTATGCAAGGACAGGAAGACTGAGAGTGTGGTACATTTATTTCAAAAAGGTTGTAAGGGGTGGACTAATTAACTACATGATGGTCGGGTTAATGTAGGTTGGTCAGCATATTAGAAGAAACCTATTCTGAGGGAGAGTATCAGTCATCACTTTGAGGCCAATGTTAATCACGAACAGACCGTATCAGTTTATTAAGGGATAGTATGTTTGACTATGATAGTACAAAACATTCAGGTAACAAAAAGGGCCTTTGAGATCACATCTGATATGAAGTATATTGATTTAAGCAAGGTGTTTATAATGATTTTACAAGAATGATGAGAGTCTCGAATAAGGGATGTAGTTACAAGAAGGCAAGTGGTCATTGAAGATTGCAAAGGAATTTCTTAAAAGGGCAGTGAATGTCTGGAATTTACTACCTCAGGGTTGTGGTGGCTAGATCACTGGATGGATTTAAGGAGGAGGTATAATACATATTTGAAAGATTGGGGATTTGAGGGCCATGGAAACCTACCACAGAAGAAGAGTTGAGGCCAGGCCTGATCAAACAAGTCTGAAGAAGGGTATCATCCCAAAACATCACCCATTCCTGACCCTGTGACCCTTACTCCAGCATTTTGTGTCTATCTTCAGTCTTATTGAATGCTGGAAAAAGACAAAGTACTGGAACAACTCAGTGGGTCAGGCAGCATCTCTGGAGAACATGGATAACATAAGACATAGGAGCAGAATGAGACCATTTGGTCCATCGAGTCTGTTCCACTATTCGATCATGGCTAAACTAATTTTGACTCTTAACCCATTCTCCTGCCCTCTCCCTGCAACCTTTAATGCCTGTACTAATCAAGAACCTATCAATCTCAGTTTAAAAATGCCTAATGACTTGGGCTACTCAGCTGTCTGTAGCAATGAATTTCACAGATTAATCACCTTCTGACTAAAGGAATTCCTCCTTGCCTCCATTCTAAAGGTATGTCCTTTTGTCCTGAGGCTGTGCTCCCAGATCCTAGACTCACCTACTACTGGACACATCCTCTCCACATTCACTCTATCTAGGTGATGTTTTGGGTTGGGACCCTTCTTTATACTGATTGCAGTAGGGGGAAGAAAGCTGGAAGAGAGGTGGGAGCAGGACAAAGCCTGGTAAGTGATGGATGGATGGATACAGGGAGGATGGTTTGATTAGCAGATGGTTGGACAAAGGCCAGAGATGAAAAGAGACGAGGTTGTGAGATAAAGAGATAACCTTTTTTGGGTTGTGAGCCTTCTTCAGATATATTGATTGCTGAGACAGGCTTGGACCAGATGACTTAATTCTTGTGGAAAATAATAAAAATCCCACAAATCTCAGAGAAAGTGGCAAGATGAATCTAACATTTGGCTGAGGACAGAAAGCAAAAGTTAATAGCGAACAAGTGTTATGGTAACTGGAGAACTGTAAATCGTGGACTCATTGGTGATCATTTTCTAAAGTTCTATAGATTCAGGATCCGTTCCTGTGGATTGGAAGGTAGCTAATGTTATCCCACCTTTTAAGAAGGGTGGCAGAGAGAAAACAGGGAATTGTAGACCAGTTAGCCTCACCGGTGGTGGGGAAGATGCTGGAGTCAACAATAAAAGATGAAATAGCCGCACATTTGGATAGCAGTAGCAGGATCGGTCTGAGTCGGCATGGATTTATGAAGGGGAAATCATGCTTGACTAATCTTCTGACATTTTTTGAGGATGTAACCAGGATAATGGACAAGGGAGAGTCAGTGGATATAGTGTACCTGGATTTTCAGAAAACATTTGATAAGGTCCCACATAGGAGATTAGTGGGCAAAATTAGGGCACATGGTATTGGGGGTAGAGTGCTGACATGGATAGAAGAAGTGGTTGGCAGACAGGAAACAAAGGGTAGGAATTAACAGGTTCCTTTCAGAATGGCAGGCAGTGACTAGTGGGGTACCGCAAGGCTCGGTGCTGGGACCGTAGTTATTTCCAATATATTAATGATTTGGATGAAGGGATTAAAAGTAACATTAGCAAATTTGCAGATGACACAAAGCTGGTGGCAGTGTGAACTGTGAGGAGATTGCTATGAGGATGCAGGGTGACTTGGACAGGTTGGGGTAGTGGGCAGATGTATGGCAGATGCAGTTTAATGTGGATAAATGTGAGGTTATCCACTTTGGTGGCAAAAACAGGAAGGTAGATTATTATCTAAATGGTGTCAAATTGGGAAAAGGGGAAGTACAACAGGATCTGGGGGTCCTTGTTCATCAGTCACTGAAAGTAAGCATGTAGGTACAGCAGGCAGTGAAGAAAGTGAATGGCATGTTGACCTTCAGAACACGAGGAGTTGAGTATAGGAGCAAAGAGGTCCCCCTGCAGTTGTACAGAGCCCTAGTGAGACCACACCTGGAGTATTGTGTGCAGTTTTGGTCTCCAAACTTGAAGAAGGACATTCTTGCTATTGAGGGAGTGCAGCGTAGATTCACGAGGTTAATCCCAGGATGGCGGGACTGTCATATGCTGAGAGAATGGAGCGGCTAGGCTTGTATACTGTGGCATTTAGATTGATGAGTGGGGATCTTACTGAAATATATAAGATGGGTTTGGACACGCTAGAGGCAGGAAACATGTTCCTGCCTCTAGCGTGTTTAGAACGGAGATTAGGAAAATCTTTTTCACAGAGAGTTGTGAATCTGTGGAATTCTCTGCCTCGGAGGACAGTGGAGGCTGGTTCTCTGGATGCTTTCAAGACAGTTAGATAGAGCTCTTAAAGTTAGCGGTGTTAAGGGATATGGAGAAAAGGCAGGAATGGGGTACTGATTGTGGATGATCAGCCATGATCACATTGAATGCCGGCTGGCTCGAAGGGCCGAATGGCCTACTCCTGCACCTTTTGCCTATTGTAAATAATGGGCTTCCTGCAGGGCTCTGTAATTATAAAAATGGTTAGAAGTGTGCAAAACACGAGGGTCATAAGCCTGTGCATGAATCTCTTTGTAATGTGGGTGTGGACGTTACATACCAGCTACCACATGGTCGTTAACATAAAGAGCAAGGTCTTGGTTCAATAGCAAGGAAGGATTAAGTTGACTGGAGATGACCAGGCTCATCTGCATAGACTTGGCACGTGCATGTTCGTGGGCACCCCTAACCATACCAAAAGGATAGAGATTTAACAAATAGTAGAAACCAGGAACTGCAGGTGTTCATACGGCCATAAGGAATAGGAGTAGAAATTAGGCCATTCGGCCCATCAAGTCTACTCTGCCTTTCAATCATGGGTGACTGATCTCACCCTCCTAATCCCATTCTCCTGCCTTCTCCCCATAACCTCTGACACCTGTACTAATCTAGAATCAAGATGCAGGTTTACAAAAATTGACACAAAGTGCTGGAGTAACTCAGCGGGCCAGGCAGGATCCCTGGAGGACATTTCGAGTCGGGACCCTACCTTAGACTAATTATAGTTGTGATTTGTATCCATTTGCAAATAAGTGAACATTGTCTGAAATGCCGGCATATCTTTAAAGGTGGTACGCAGTGGTAGAGCTGCTGCCTTACAGTGCCTGAGACCCGGATTTGATCCAGACTGTGGGTGCTGTCTGTGTGGAGTTTGTATGTTCTTCCTGTGACCACGTGGGTTTTCTCCGGTTGCTCCGGTTTCCTCTCACACTCTAAAGACGTACAGGTTTGTAGATTAATTGGCTTTCAGTAAAATCAAACATATTCCCTAGTGTGTAGGATAATGCTCGTGTGCAGGAATTGATGGTCAGCGCGGACTCTGTGGGACGAAGGACTTGTTTCTGCACTGTATCTCTAAACTAAGTCGCACTACATTACCTGAGACCGATGTAGAGTCGGACCCCATTTCAGGCAGCCCGTGGTCTGATATTTAAGTGCAGCACCGATGTAACGAATGCTGCATTGTCAAAATGCAACTGTTTGCTTCAGATAGACGCAAAATGCTGGAGTAACTCAGCGGGTTGGGCAGCATCTGAGGATCGTATTCCTTCTCTCCAGAGACGCTGCTTGTCCTGCTGAGTTACACCAGCATTTTTTGTCTACCTTCAGTGTAAACCCGCATCTGCAGTTCCTTCCTGCACGGTTTGCTCCTGGTGCTTCACTGTTGTTTTAATTGTTAGTCATACAGCATGGAGATGCATCCTCCACCACTGAGCCCGCCCCAGCCATTAACCCCCCCCCCCCCCCCCCCATTTGCGCTAGTTCCATTTTGTTCTCCCCACGTTCTCATCAACTCTCTCGAGATTTGACACGCGGGGCAATTTACAGTGGCCAAGTCGCCCACTAAGCCACATGCATGCCTTTGGGATGGGGAGGGGAGGGAGCTAGATGAAACATGTTCACAAGGAGAATGTGCAAGGTTCACGAGGGCAGCACCAGAGTGGTCAGGATTGAGTCCAGGGCTCTCGAGCTGTGATGACCTGTACTACGTGGCCAGAGGCCGGACCAAAAGTTCTGTTCACCTCCTCGCTCTAGTTTCTGAAACGACCATCTTCCCTCCCGA
Source organism: Leucoraja erinaceus (assembly GCF_028641065.1). NCBI lineage: Eukaryota > Metazoa > Chordata > Chondrichthyes > Rajiformes > Rajidae > Leucoraja > Leucoraja erinaceus. The sequence goes on from NC_073389.1 coordinate 45,149,441, forward strand.
CTGCTTTGCCGTTTATCTTGTGTGTCCAGATCGGCTATTTATCTTTCCTACAATGTGATACTGATTGCATTCTGAAGAAGCTTAATTGGCTTGTAATGTACTTTTGAACATTGTGAGAGGGAAAGTTGCTTCATAAATGCAAGTTCTGTTGACGAAACGCATTGGAGCAAGCAGGGGATTTTTTTCATTTGCCCTGCACAGAACTAAAACTTTCCTAATCTCCAGTTTCATGTGTTTTTATCTTTTTTCCCCCCCCATTATAGGGGACAAAATTGGTACGGGTTTTGTTCAACTTCCTCATTCAGTTGAATCGTTTATTGTTTAAATGAGAACTCTTCAGTGCATGATTATTTCCGCATGACTGTAAAATGTTTGATCTCTCTGGTTTCACTTCTTATACAATATATATGAATGTGACCTTTGTATCACGTCTGGGTTTAGTTATCATTTAATTATTGCCGCCCTTCACTTTAAATTAATCTTTGATTTTTATTACCTTATTTATCCCTTGCTGTATTTGCTGATGTTGATTGATTGATTGATTGAATTGATCAATCGAAAGGTCCAGCATTGAATCGTGCCAGAGAGTCCATGCCGACCATTGATTGCCTGTTCACGTTGGTTCTACCATATCCCATTTTGCATGCACTCTCTACACACTAGGGAAAATTTACAGAGGCCAATTAACCTACAGAACTCCACTCCTTTGGGTATGTTGGAGGAAACGCATGCGACTGGTAGAACGTGCAAACTCCACACAGAAAGCACCCAAGTTCAGGATTGAACCTGAGTCTCTGGCGCCAAGAGGTAGCAGCTCTCCAAACTGTGCTACTCTGCTCCCAATGCTGCTCCCTCTGTTCTTGAAGTTGCAGCATAAATTGCTTTGTGGCCGCTAATTCTCATTCATGACATTTTTTCCACTGCGGCTTAGTAGGTCGAGAAGATGGACACAAAATGCTGGAGTAACTCAGCGGGTCAGGCAGCATCTCTGGAGAAAATAAGTGGGTGACATTTCAGGTCGAGGCCCTTCTTCAGACAGAGACTTGCCTCTGACTCGGTATACTGTGACTTCAAGCCCCAGAAATTTGCGCAAAATTCTTGCTCTCACTCAGTGCATTGCCTTTGTTTTTTGAGAAATGTTAAATCGATTCCCTGTATGTCGTTCCTTTTTTCAGGGAGGGTTGTGAGCCACCCAAAATTTATCAGTCAGCCACAGACGGATAAATAACCTGTTTTTTTTGCGATGTGCTGCTTATTGGACTTCAGTATTATTTTTACAGCATTGCACATCGACGAATTTATTCTAATTTAGTGATACAGCGTGGAAACGGGCTCTACGGCCCAGCGATTTTTTTTTTTTTTTTTTTTTAATTTTTTTTTTTTTTTTTATTTTTTTTTTTTCTTCTCGCTTTTTTTCCCCCCCCCCCCCCCCTCCCCGCCTGACCATTAATTGATACGCAAATTCCAACCTGCACACTAGGGACATTTAACAGAATCCAATTAACCTGCAAACCTGCATTCTTTGGAATGTGAGAGGAAACCGGATCACCTGGAGAAAACCCATGCGGTCTCAGGGAGAACGTATTAACTCCATAAAGACAATATCCGTAGTCGGGATCGAACCTGAGTCTCTGGCGCGGTAAGGCAGCAACTCTACCGCTGTTCCACCGTGCCACCCTACTTTGATGTGACTACTTGGCAGAAAAAAAAGTTTTGTGCCCTTTTAGAATTCTCAGGTGGAGCAGTAAATAATTCCTTAAATTTTTATACAAAATAGTCTGTCGGCATTCATCACCAAATCATTGTAAACTTGGCCAGGATGTTCATAAGTCGTAGGAGCAGGATTAGGCCATTGTGCCCATCAAGTCTACTCCACCATTCAAGCATGGCTGATCTACCTTTCACTCTCAACCCCATTCTCCTGCCTTCTCCCCATAACAGCTGACATCCTTGCAAATCAACAATCTCAATCTCCGAGCGAGCTAAGAGAATCTCCAAGAGACCAGAGAGTTGCTTTTGATGGTGAAATTGTACCTTAGTCGTTACTTTCAGGATACAAAACAAGGGCAAGATGTATAGGAAAGAACTGTAGTGCCGGTTTAAATCAAAGGTAGATACAAAATGCTGGAGTAACTCAGTGGGCTAGGTAGCATCTCTAGAGAGAAGGAATGGGTGATATTTTGGGTTGAGACCCTTCAGACTGATGTCAGGGGAGTGGGCGGTACAGACATAAAATGTAATCAGAGCCAGTGAGACGTGGGAGAACTGGGGAGGGGATGGAGAGAGAGGGAAAACAAGGGCTACTTGAAGTTTGGGAAGTCAACATACAGCTGGGATGCAAGCTGCCCAAGTAAAATATGAGGTGCTGTTCCTCCAATTTGCGCTGGGCCTCACTCTGGCAATAGAGGACGCCCAGGACAGAAAGGTCAGATTGGGAATGGGAGGGGGAGTTAAAGTGCTGAGCAACCGGGAGATCAGGTAGCTTTAGGCGACTGAGCGGAGGTGTTCAGCGAAATGATCACCGAGCTTGCACTTTGTCTCGCTGATATACAGGAATCGACACCTGGAACAACGGATACAGTAGATGAGGTTGGAGGAGGTACAAGTAAACTTCTGCCTCACCAGAAAATAATGTCGGGTTCCTTGGACGGAGTCGAGGGGGGAGGTAAAGGGACAGGTGTTGCATCTCCTGCAGTAGCAGGGGAAAGTACCCGGGGAGGGAACGATGCATGGCTCCTATATCTTTCAATCCAAGAATGAATTATTATTATGAATTAGATTTTCATGTGACTATTTGAGCTATTATTTTGCAAGTCATGTAGAGGGAATGTCGGTGCCAAAAATGAGGTTTGCTGCCGTTATATTTATTTTTGGTTTTCGGAAACTCTGTAAAGTTCAAGCCAAGTGATGAAATGAGTCCAGTCAGGACAGAGACTGCGTTTGTATATTGTGTTGGAGCTGGCATTTCCACTCGGGAGTTCTTGGATATTTGCCTGTAGGGAGACTGGACAGGGTTTTTCCATTTGGAAATATTTTGCAGAAACGAGGAACTGTAGATGCTAGTTTGCAGAAAAAGGACACGAATAGCTGGAGTAACTCGGCAGGTCATGCAGCAGCATCCCTGGTGGGTTGGGACACTTCTTCAGGCTGATTGCTGAAGGGGTGGGTGGGGGCGGGGGACTTGACACCTTTTTGTTCTCTCCCCTCCACTCCCGCCTACATTCCATTCTCCAGCTTCACAATTCACAACTATTCAATCCTTTTTTCCTGCATCTTCTGTCTTTGCATGTCTGGCCTTGATCCAGTCCCCCTTTCACCTATCTCCACCTATTGCATGCCAAGTATGTAGGAATGAACTGCAGATGCTGGTTTACACAGAAGATAGACACAAAATGCTTCAACCTGAAGAAGGGTCTCGACCCGAAACGTCACCCGTTCCTTCTCTCCAGAGATGCTGCCTGTCCCGCTGAGTTACACCAGCATTTTGCCTATTACTTGCCTAGCTTTGTCCTGCCCCTCCTCTCTTCCAGCTTTCTTCCCTAACCCCCACCCCCCACACAAACAGTGTGAGGAAGGCTCCCGACCTGAAACGTCGGCGTGTCCATGTTCTCTTGAGATGCTGCCTGTCCCGCTGAGTTTTTCCGGCACATAGCGTCTTTTTTCAGAAACCAGCATCTGCAGTTCCCTGACTTAACCTGCTGTCTTTGTTTTTTCTGTGATGCAAGAGTTTAGCTTCGTGATTCAGTGCGGAAACGGGCCCTTTAGCCCATAGGGTCCGCGCTGACCAGCGATCCCTGCACGTTAACACTATCCTACACACGCTGGGGACAATTTACGATTTTACCAAGCCAATTGGCCTACAAACCTATATGTCTAAGGAGTGTGGGAGGAGACTGGAGCACCTGGAGAAAACTTACCCAGGTCACGGGGAGAATGTACAAACAACCTACAGACAGCACCCGTAGTTAGGATGGGACTTGGGTCTCTGGCACTGTAATGCAGCAACTCTACCGCTGCACCACTGTGCCGAGTTTGAAGTTAATTTGGGAGATGCTGTTGAAACTATTACAATTACAATCTTCTAAAGGTGTCAGGACGGGATCTCGTATAGGAAAGGATTAGAGGGTTACAGGGCAAACGGGACTGGTTCTAGTAGACACCTTGTTCGGTGTGGATGAATTGGGTCGCAGAGCCTTTTTCTGTGCTGTATAACTCTGACTATATTGTATCTCTTTTTTTGACATCATATTTCACTTGCTATACACTGAGGAACAATGGTCTTACAGTCATGGTCTTCATCACGGTGAGGAATGGGGTCTATTGTAGAACCTGGTACAGGCTGTTCCAGAAGTGTGTCAGTATTTGCAGGATATATTCAGAAATAGATCTACCCTTGATAATTTAATTATTTCCCTCGGATACCAAATGATTTGAAGAACTGTTTGTCCTTGCTGAAAGAGTCATCTGTGCTATTAGACGATGTGTGGTCTTGAAAGCACATGAGCTGTGATAATGGGCCATTGACATCATTGGAGGCAAGCTCCACACAAGTGACAATCTGTGCAGGAAGGAACTGCAGATGCTGGCTTACACCAAAGGATAGACACAAAATGCTGGAGTAACTCAGCGGGACAGGCAGCACCTCTGGATAGAGGGAATGGGTGACGTTTTGGGTCGAGACCCTTCTTCAGACATTGAGAATCGGGAGAGGGAAACTAGAGATATGGAATGGTAAAGTGCGAAAACGAGATCGAAGGGGATGAAGATCAAGGAAAATGTAGAATAGATCCACCTGTTACAGGATGGGTTATGTCCGTCAGTATTCTTTTAAGAATTGGATTGCTGTAATTGTGAAAATAAAGAAGCCATTCCTTGATTTGGACATTTGGCTTTAAGTTTATTATTGTCATGCGTAGTGAGGTACTGTGAAAGGCTTTATTTTGCAGGCCATCCAATCAGATAATATAAAACATAAATACAACCAAGTCAAACTCTTGTTCAGTAGGTAGAGGGGAAGATACTGAGTGCAGAATATAGTTCTCAGCATTGTAGCGCATCAGTTAGATAGATAAAGTCCAATGTCCTGCAATGGGAGAGAGGTGAATCAGACAGTACCCTAGCTCATGAAAGGACTGTTCACAAGCCTGATAACAGAGGGGAAGAAGCTGTTCCTGAGTCCAGTGGTGCGTGGGGTTGGCGTGATGAGTAGGGGGATGGTGGATGGGGGGGGGGGGGGGGGGGGGGGGGGGGGGGGGGGGGGGGGTGGGGGAGGTCGGGGATTGGTGGGTGCTCGCTGTTAGCCAGAATTTAATTCGAGCAGCTGCAAAAAAGTGGTTAGAAGTGCAGGTAAGTGGTGTAGTATCTTGCAATTAATCTGATTGCATAAAGAGCATAGTACAAATAATTATAAATTTCTTGTTTATCACAAACATATATTGCACATTAGTTTCTTTTAATGCAAACTTTTAAAGTTTCGCATTTAAGAGTATGCATTACCTTTCATTTGTGCCCGTATGTTACAAGTACTGTATACCTGAGCAATACTGCAATGGGCATCTATCTTTTCAGACTATGATAGTTTGCACTTTAGGGAATGGTTATTCAGTAATTGACTCTTTTTCTCTCTCTCTCTCTCGTTTTAGAGTTCATTGCAGCTTACTATTGACAATGTCGGTCCGTATTCATCTCCTCTGTCTCTGAGTCGTGTGACCAGTGTTATCAAATCCGCACAACACTTGGTGAGTACCATGTAGCATCTGTGTGTAATAGGATTCGCATTGGTTTGATTTTATTTTCATTCTGATTGGGAATGGAATCCATTCAAGTTTCTCCAGTTTGAAATTGGGGATAGACATTACTCTTGAAGCTCCAATATATGTTGTCATCCCCACCTCGTTCCATTTACAAGTTTATAATAAGCTCCACACTTGTTAAAGCAGTTGGTCAGACATGTATCGTGTATTTATCCGAGAGGATAATTTATAGATATCGATAGGGTAGGTTTAGAAGTTTAGTTTAGAGATACAACGCGGAAACAGGCCCACCGTGGCTACACTGGCCAGTGACCCCCGCGCATTCATACTATCTTACATTAGGAACAATTTTTACATGTACACCAAGCCAATTAACCTGCAAACCTGTGCGTCTTTGGAGTGTGGGAGGAAACCGGAGATCTCAGAGGAAAACCCACGCGGTCACTGGAAGAAGGTACAAACTCCCGTAGTCGAGATTGAGCCTGGCACCCCCGCACTGTAAGGCGGCAACTTTACCGCTGTGCTACCGTGCCTCCCCTAACAGGCTTAAATTGGTCATATGGGCCTTGTGGGCAGGTGGAACTAGTGTAGATGGCATGTTGGTCAGAGTGGGCAGGTTGGACTGAAGGGCCTGTCATGCTGTTTGACTATGAGGAAGTGCAAATTAGGCAACGTTCTTTCTCGCCTCTTATGCTGGGCGCAATGTGGGCATTGACTGAATCATGAGAGCAGATGATAATTTGTTTCTTCTGATATCCTTAGACCCTTCATTCAACATTAACCACCCCATTTGACCCTGCCAATGTTTACTGATGGATGGAGCTAGGAGACTGGTGGGGTAACCTATAGCATTTGAACAATATGATAATCCAATTGCCCATCTGAAAAAGGGTTTCGGCCTTAAAATGTTGCCTATTTCCTTCGCTCCATAGATGTTGCTGCACCCGCCAAGTTTCTCCAGCATTTTTGTGTACGCCCAATTTCATTCTCTCCCCCCTCTCCCCCTGTGGAATGAAACCGCTAATATGAGTGCCTGCCTTCTCTGATGTGCAGTGCCGAGGTATACAGTATTTGATGCGAACATTGAGTTTGCCCACTAGTCTGCTCTTAAATCCCAATGAAAGAGCGATGCAAGTTGAATTTTTATCCAACTAGACTATGATACTCATTTGTGGAAGCGGTTGGACATAAACTTGGAAATGTTATTGTAAAGATGGAAACGGAAGCCTCAGTTTAGTTTATTGTCACGGGTACTGAAGTACAGTGAAAATATTTTGTTGTGAGCTATCCAATCAGCAGAAAGACAATACATGATTACAATCAAGCCATTTACAGTGTCTAGATAAATGATAAGGGAATAATGTTTAGTGCAAGGTAAAGTCTATTAAGGATAGTCTAAGGGTCACCAAAGAGGTAGATAGTAGTTCAGCCTTGCCCTCTGCTCTATTTTCATTGTACATCTGTACAAGTGACAATAATAAACTAAACTAAATCAAAAGATGAGTGTATTTCTGGGGACCTGGAGCATGCCAATTACTATGTATGAAGAGGCTTCAGTTGATATAATTCAAAGATACCAGCTTGCATATCTACAGTTACTCAATGTTTTGGCTAACATACAGCATGAGCCCCTGTTTTATCAACACTATTTCCTTCCATTTCAAGGCTCACCATTAACGTTCTCTGTCATTTTAATTTTGTTCCCTTCAGGTCATTCTGTGATTGCCATGTACAATCCATTTTGATCTCTTTAGACCCCTTCAAATAACTTTTTTGGATATTTATTTAAATGAACTAATCCTATCCTAGGAAGAGGAAATGGAATTGGCAGAGATGGTATGGTGCTGCTGTGGCAGGAAGCTAAGAGGCAAGTTAATGGAAAATTATCAAAATCCTCAGTTGTCTGAACTTTGGCAAGCTTAGTTTACTTTCCTAGTTGACATTACTTCCAATGGGATTAGAACAGTGTCATGTTTCTGCTCTGTAAGCTTCTTGAGTGAACAGGGAAATAAGTCTCCATTAATTATTTCTCCATAGATTATTATTAATGCACACTGTACCTGTGCTATAACACCAGGATAAGCGCTCAACCAAGCCCAAAACCAAAGTAGCCTCTAAACTGCATTTACACACATATGCTATAAGGACTATAACTAACTCTATAATAAGCTATCTACATGATAACACACACGCGCACCCACCCACACCCACCCACACCCACCCACACCCACACACACCCCCACACACACCCACACACACCCACACACACCCACACACACACGCGCACACACACTGATCATATCATTAGGGTTATATACAATGGGATAGATTATTATAGCACTAGTGGGGTACCGCAAGGCTCAGTGCTGGGACCCCAGCTATTTACAATATATATTAATGATCTGGATGAGGGAATTGAAGGCAATATCTCCAAGTTTGCGGATGACACTAAGCTGGGGGGCAGTGTTAGCTGTGAGGAGGATGCTAGGAGACTGCAAGGTGACTTGGATAGGCTGGGTCAGTGGGCAAATGTTTGGCAGATGCAGTATAATGTGGATGAATGTGAGGTTATCCATTTTGGTGGCAAAAACAGAAAGCAGACTATTATCTAAATGGTGGCCGACTAGGAAAAGGGGAGATGCAGCGAGACGTGGGTGTCATGGTACACCAGTCATTGAAAGTAGGCATGCAGGTGCAGCAGGCAGTGAAGAAAGCGAATGGTATGTTAGCTTTCATAGCAAAAGGATTTGAGTATAGGAGCAGGGAGGTTCTACTGCAGTTGTACAGGGTCTTGGTGAGACCACACCTGGAGTATTGCGTACAGTTTTGGTCTCCAAATCTGAGGAAGGACATTATTGCCATAGAGGGAGTGCAGAGAAGGTTCACCAGACTGATTCCTGGGATGTCAGGACTGTCTTATGAAGAAAGACTGGATAGACTTGGTTTATACTCTCTAGAATTTAGGAGATTGAGAGGGGATCTTATAGAAACTTACAAAATTCTTAAGGGGTTGGACAGGCTAGATGCAGGAAGATTGCTCCCAATGTTGGGGAAGTCCAGGACAAGGGGTCACAGCTTAAGGATAAGGGGGAAATCCTTTAAAACCGAGATGAGAAGAACTTTTTTCACACAGAGAGTGGTGAGTCTCTGGAACTCTCTGCTGCAGAGGGTAGTCGAGGCCAGTTCATTGGCTATATTTAAGAGGGAGTTAGATGTGGCCCTTGTGGCTAAGGGGATCAGAGGGTATGGAGAGAAGGCAGGTACGGGATACTGAGTTGGATGATCAGCCATGATCATATTGAATGGCGGTGCAGGCTCGAAGGGCCGAATGGCCTACTCCTGCACCTAATTTCTATGTTTCTATGTTTATTATAATTTAGGATCTAAAAGTATTTAAGGTGAAGTTCTGTAACATGTTGTAATGTGTAAGAAAGAACTGCGGATGCTGGTTTGAATCGAAGGTAGACACAAAATGCTGGAGTAACTCAGCGGGTGAGGCACTATCTCTGGAGAGAAGAAATGGGTGACGTTTTGGGTCGAGGCCCTTCTTCAGACTGATGTCAGGGGAGGGGGCGGGACAGGGACCAAGATAGAATGTAGGTGGAGACAGTAAGTCTAGTGGGAGAACTGGGAAGGGGGAGGGGATGGAGAGAGAAAGCAAGGGCTATCTGAAGTTAAGCGAAGTCAATGTTCATACCGCTGAGGTGTAAACTACCCAAGTGAAATATGAAGTGCTGTGTAATGATTATTTTTTAACCATTCTCTCCTTATAATATTGTTCTCCACTGCTTATAATGAATAAAGCATGGTATTTTATTTTAAATACAGCTGTTCCTTGATTTACAAAGGGCTTGTGTAATGGGAAAATATTTCATGAAATGAATGGTGTTTGAGTCAAAAATGTATCTTGTTGGTTTTCCCCTTTGGCTCGATCTACTGTATTTGAGTTTGAACTGATCATATCTACGTATGGTACATCTGATATGTTTGGATAGCATACAAAGCTTTCAGCTGTACATCGACACAAACAACAATAATAAACCTAAACCTACAGTCTTTGGTGATATTCTAAAGTCATGGTTTAAAAAAGACCTAAGCACTTACAAAGACAACAATATGTGTAAATGAAACAAAATTATTTATATTATAAAATATGATTTTATATTATAAAATATCAAATCTAAAATTAAGGTAATAAAAATATGAACAATGTTCTTTTTGGGGCACTCATCGAGAAAAGCATACCAGGTCCTGAAGGATCTTGTCTGATCTCGAGTAAGTACCAAATACATAGAAACAGCCCATTGAGTCCATGTGCAAGAGTATCCAGGCTTTGGCCCCATTTTCAAAGTTCCAGCTGCAGCTGACTATAAAGGCCCGTTCAGTTCAGTTTAGTTTATTGCCACGTGTACCGAGGTACAGTGAAAAGCTATTTGTTGTGTGCTAACCAGTCAGGAAAAAGACAATACATTATTACAATTGATCCATTTACAGATGATGCTCGATTTATGATGCCTCGACTTACGATATTTCGACTTTACGAGCGACAAGCGCTCGGCAACGGCAGCTAAAAAGTATTATTATGAATTGTGAATGAATTGTGAATAGAAGGGAGGTTGGTTTGTGTGATGGTCTGGGCTGCCTCCACAATTCGCTGCAATTTCTTGCGGTCTTGGATGGAGCTGTTTCCAAACCAAGGTGTAATGCATCCTGATAAAATGCTTTCTATGGTGCCCCTGTAGCAACCTTTGCCACGATCGGATCGTCCAGCGAACTGTAGTCCCTCCCTGTCGGCTGCTTTCAGCCCGCAGTTGACCTTGAGGGCATGATAGGCAAGACCCTCCGGTTCTTCTTACAGGCCCTTTAGTCCAGCGTCCCCAGCCGTTGCAGACTTCATCCACTTCCTCTCCAGTTCCTGGTCATCGGGGGTGAGTGTGCTCAGGCACGGTGCCTCCCTCTCCCAGTTCCGCGGTGGGTGAGCCAGGCTGTATTGTATGGCCATGGCTCGCCGATTCTACAATAAGCAGTTGAGCCATATTTTCAGTACTCGCTGGTGCCAGTCCTCAATTGCGAAGGTATTTGCATCAATGATCGGTGTGAACAGCAATTGACCACATCGCAGCTGCCAATAGGATAATGGATAACGATCCTTGTTGGCACAGTTGCGCCTGGGATTTTTTTCACCTGCTTTTGCTAATGTCAATAGAATCTCTCTCTGTTCCGTGATAATCATTTGATACAGCTTTGTAAATCAGGGTCGTGTAACTTGCTGACTATGACAGAGATAAGTGAACTGTCTTAAACTGAAGACTGTAAATCCAGGTATCCTGCATTTATTGATTCATTCGTAGGTTTCTTGCAGTTATTCAGATTACCTACAGAATTCTTCAACATCTCTTGAGTGTTGGCAGTAGAGTTGCTGTCTTACAGCACCAGAGACCTGATTTCGATCCCGTCTACGGGTGCTGACTGTGCAGAGCTTGTACGCTCTCCCCGTGACCATGTGGGTTTTCTGCGAGACCTCCGGTTTCTTCCCACCCTCCATAGACGTGCAGGCTTGTAGGTTAATTGGCTTTGGTAAAAATTGTGGTGATGGCTGGTCGGCACTGAGTTGGTGGGCCAAAGGTCCTGTTTCATGGCGGTATCTCTAAACTAAACTAAACTCCAGAGTGTGGTAGGCTGAGGGGAGACCCGATGGAAGTTCATCAAATTTAAGTGAGGGATGGATAGGATAGTTGGTCCAAGTCTAATCCCATGATGGAAGTGTCAAAGACTAGAGGGCACGGCTTTAAGGTCAGTGAGAGAAAGTCTAAATGATATGTGCGGGGATAATTTTTCCATGGTGGTAGATACCCGCAGTATAACTTAGTTTAGTTTAGTTTTATCACGTGTACTGAGATACAGTAAAAAGCTTTTTGTTGCACACTATCCAGTCAGTGAAAAGCCAATACATGATTACAATCAAACTGTACACTGTGTACAGAGATAGGATGAAGGGTATAATGTTTAGTGCAAGATAAAGTGCAGTAAAGTGTGATCAACGTTAGTTCAGAGGTCTCCAATGAGGTAACTGGGGGTTCAGGATGGTTCTCTAGTTGGTGAGAGGGCGGTTCATTTGCCTGACGACAGCTGGGAAGAAACTGTCCCTGTGTTGCCGGGGTGGTGGTGAAGCATTCATGATTGTGATGCTTGGAGCATCTAGACAGGCACATGTATCACGCCCTGGATGGGTAACTCAAAAGCCCAGGAGCAAAGGAGATTACAATAAGTGGTGAACGCTGACTGGTCCATCACGGGTACTGTCCTCCTCACCATTGAAGGGAAGTACAGGAGGCGCTGCCTCATAAAGGCAGCCAGCATCATCAAGGACCCACACCACCCTGGTCATGCTCTCATTTCATTCCTGCCATCGGGAAGAAGGTATCGGGGTCTGAAAACTACCGTTCAAGACCAGCTTCCCAACGACCATCGGGCTATTGAACGCTACGATCTTCAACTAAACTATGAACTGCCCTGATTGCATTAGGGACTTTGTTTTGTTTATCAATAGCTGACCAGTTTGAAGGGCTGAATGGCCTAGTATTTTCTATAAAAATTGCAGAATCTCTGTGGAACATTTACGACTACCAGTTCAATGTCCAGACTAGACAGGAAAATATATATTTGAAGGATTTCTGGGTCACCAATATGCCAAACACTACCTTCAACAACCAATGTCATCAAAATAATTATTTGGCAATAGGATACCATTTTTGTTCACAGCATTATGTACATTTTGCTATTAACTGCAAAATGTTTCTACTGAGCTGTTAACAATCTTGCACTAACAAATCAAAGTACTGACTAAGTACTAACAAAGTGGAGATTTAAAACATAAAACAAGCCATCAACAATCTAAATATAGTATCTAGTTCTAGTTTTCTTCCTTTATCACTTTAGCCCCCAAAATACACTGTGTTCTTCAGGATACAGATCACCTTGCTTGCACAAATCCAACTTTACGCAAACTATCCCATACATTTTAAAGGATTTTTCAAGCTACCGATCACATGTTTCATGGTATTCATCAATCACTGGATGCAGTATGTATACCCAGTATGTATTGGCATCATGGTCAACACCGATATGGAGGGCTGAAGGGCCTGCTGCTGTGCTGTAGTATTCTATGTACTATGTTTAATTTTGACAGCAGTCAATATGTGGCACCTTATCAATGGCTTTTTGGATGCACATATTTGCATGTCAGTTGCATTTCCCTTTTTGATGCCTCATCATTAAAAATCCAATATAAAGTTATAGACTTTTCTTTTTAAAAATCAATGCTTTTCTTTTCTAATCAATTAACATGTGACTAAGTGATTGATAATTATGTCCCTGGCTAAATCTGTTTCTAGGTCTTTCCCCTCCCCCAAGGTGAATCTATAGTTAATTTCTATCTATTCTTTCTGGATATACAAGTTTTGTTTATTGTCACATGTACCGAGATGCAATGACAAGCTTTTGCTGCATGCTCACCAGCCAGCAGAACGACAGTACGTGATTACAATCGAGCCATCCATAGTGTACACATACATGATAAAGGGAATAACGCAAATAACATAGTGCAAGGTAAAGTCCAATCGGAGATCGTCCAAGGGTATGCCAGGACCCCTCTCTAGTTGTTGGTAAGATGGATCAGGTGCCTGGTAAAAGCCGGAAAGAAACTGTCCCTGAATCTGGAGGTGTGCGATAACACACTTCTATACCTTACCGTCCAAACGTGGTAGTGGAGGCAGTGATGGTAGTGCCGTTTAAGAGGCTTTTGGGTAGCGCATGGAAGTGTAGTGATTGGAGATACGGATCATCTACAGGCTAATGAGATATGTTTAAGTTGGCATCCTGTTCGACACAAACAATGTGGGCCAAAGGGCCTGTTCCTGTGCTGTACTGTTCTCTGCTCTGTGTTCTAATGCCGACCCAAGTGTCGGATAATTGAGACCAGGCATGAGTGGTGCTTGCACCAGTGACTGTTGGCACTTGTGGGTGAAGTACCTCAAGGGTTATAGGGAGAGATTCAGATTCAGATTCAGATTCAATTTTAATTGTCATTGTCAGTGTACAGTACAGAGACAACGAAATGCATTTAGCATCTCCCTTGAAGAGCGACATAGCAAACGATTTGAATAAAAAAAAATAATAAGTGTCCGGGGGTGGGGTGGTGATTGGCAGTCACCGAGGTACGTTGTTGAGTAGAGTGACAGCCGCCGGAAAGAAGCTGTTCCTCGACCTGCTGGTTCGGCAACGGAGAGACCTGTAGCGCCTCCCGGATGGTAGGAGGGTAAACAGTCCATGGTTGGGGTGAGAGCAAGACAATGGAGTTAGGAGGGATAGATAGATCAGCCATGATTGAATGGCGAAGTAGACTTGATGGGCCGAATGGCCTGATTCTGATACTTATGACACGAGGAATTACAGATGTTGGCTTGCAAAAAAAAAAAGACACACCATGCTGGATTAACTCATCGGGCCAGGTAACATCTGGGAGAACATAAATAGGTGACGTTTTGGGTCGGTGCTTTTCTTCAGACTACCTTGATTTGCTTTTAAAGGAAAAATAATATTTAATAATATATTAAAGCATAAAGTTTGAATTATCATTTTGATCTATTGCACACTCCTTCCATTTTCATCAAATTAATCTGTGATTAGTTGCATGCCACAAGTTAATTGGAAGGTAATGTGCTGAACCGGTGCAGACTCTTCACTGAACCTGCTGTCAATTTGGTTACAGGTACTTGGATGCCACGTGACTGGAGAATATGCCCAGTTTTCTATCACTGTGACGCAGGAGTCGCCCGTTGCTGTGGCAATGGAATCCTTTAATGTCCACATGTCTCCACTTCACGTCGAGGTACAGCTTGGAAAATCTTGTGTACAATTATCAATATTCCACGGCAGCAAACAGTGAAATGGGGGTTGGACATTTTTCTGAGGCAGCTCCTCCTGTTGCTCCCTTCATTGGTGGGGAGGTCAGTACTCGTGGTGGGCTGTGCACTGTCCCTCACATTTTGCAATCTTCTACGTTCCCATGTTTATGCATGTTCCATTTAAAATGAATATCACTTTTTAAAATGTTCTATGCATCCATGGGGAATAGGGAATGCAGGCTAGGTGAATATGGCCTGCATGGATGAGAATTGCTTAAAATAATTACTGTACAAATCAACACTGTATGCAAAAATAATTTCACTGTACCCGTGGAACCCGGCCCTTCTGCTCGCAGAGTCCGAGCCGACCAGCGATCGCCTGGCACACTAGCAGTATCCTGCACACAATTAACAATGTTGGCAAAGCCAATGAACGTACAAAACTGCACGCCTTCGGAGTGTGAGAGGAAACCAGAGCACCTGGAGAAAACCCACGGGGTCACAGGGAGAACGTACAAAGTCCGTACAGACAGCACCCGTAGTTGGGATCATACCCGGGGCTCTGGTGCTGTAAGCAGCAACTCTACAACAGTAGCACCGTGCTGCCCACTCTCTGCAAAACAAAAACCTCAGCACATTGAACCATTAACCATTGAACTGGACCATTAGTGTTCTCTGTGTAAACATTTAAACCAAATGCTGAACTATCACCTCCCCTCTTAAATAACAATGTCGTACAGTGTAATTCTACACTGTAAATCTAATTGATATCGAACCTAATTTCTCTGGTACGTTGAGTAGCAAAACCTGTACTAACTGGATCATTGTCCTCTGAAACTTAAAGCAGAGAGTTGAACAGCATGGAAATAGGCTCTTCTGCACAATTTGCCCATGCTAACCAAGTTACCAACCTGATCTAGTCTCATTTACCTGCATTTGACCCATCAACTGCTAACCCTTTCCTATCCCATCCAGAAGGCTTCTAAATGTTGTAATTGTACCTGCCTCTACCATTTCCTCTGGGGGCTCAGTCCATATACCCAACCACCCCCGAGGTGAAAAAAATATCCCTTAGATCCCATTTGAATCTTTCCCCTCTCGTCTAAAATCAATGCACTCTAGTTTTGGACTCTCCCATCTCTGGGGAGGGGGGGGATATCTTATCCATGTTCCTAATGAATTTATAAACATCTATAAAGTTATCCCTCGGCCTCCTTTGCTCCACAGAGTCTGAAGAAGGATTCAACCTGAAATGTCACCCTTTCCTTCTCACCAGAGAGGCTGCCTGTCTCCACTGAGTCACTCCAAGAGAGAACTAGATAGGGCTCTTAAAGACAGTGGAGTCTGGGGATATGGGGGGAAAGGCAGGAACGGGGTACTGATTGGGGATGATCAACCATGATCACATTGAATGGCGGTGCTGGCTTGAAGGGCCGAATGGCCTACTCCTGCGTCTATTGTCTATTGTCAAGCTTTCCATTCCTGGCAACATCCATGTGAATGTTTTCTGCACCCGCTTAGCCTAATCATATCCCTGTAGAATGGTAATAAAACAGTGCTCAATATCCCAGACATTATCTCTTCAACATCTTGGTGCCAAACATGATGCCAAGACAAACTCTTATCTGTCTGTACATAATCCGTATCCCACCATTCCCTGTATATCCAATTTGTAAGTCCCTTAAATGCCACTATTGTATCTGTCTCTGCCTCCACCCTTGGCAGTGCTTTCTGTGTAAACTAAAAATGTCCCAAGTGCACCCTTTTTTTTTTTAATTTTGCCCCTCTCACCTTAAAGCTATGCCCTTAAATATTTTTTTTTTTAATCCTGGGAAAATGGTTCTGACGGTCTACCCTATTGATGTCTCTCGTACTTCTATCATAGCTCCCGTCAACCTCCAGTGTTCCAGAGGCAAGTTTGTCCAATCTCTCCTTGTAGCTAGCACCCTGTAATCCAGGCACCATACTGGTAAACCTCCTCTGCACCATTTCCAAAGCATGCTTGCATATTGTCGGAACTGAGGCGCAACCATGCACAGTAACAGAAACCTGCAGGTTTGCACACATTTTCACCTGTGTGGATTTTAGAATTGCACATTTCTTCACGTTTCATTGAACCCAACACAAGATTAGTTGTGCAGGAAGGAACTGCAGACGCTGGTTTTAACTGAAGATGGACACAAAATGCTGGAGTAAGTCAGCGGGACAGGCAGCATCTCTGGAGAGAAGGAATGGGTGACGTTTCAGGTCGAGACCCTTCCTTCTCTCCCGAGATGCTGCCTGTCCTGCTGAGTTACTCCAGCATTTTGCGTCTATCCAAGATGAGTTATTTTGACCCTTAGTGGCTTTGTGGAGGCCGTTGACAACAGCCAGGTTTAGTTTGGCTTCTTTTATATTGCATTTTACACCACTCTGAGAATGCTGGACTTTAATTGTAAATGCAATGCCAATGCACAATAATAAGGCTCTTGTGTTGGTTGCTGATAATACTCTTGATTGTCCTTTGCAGTTTGTTTTTGGAATAACTGAACTCCTACTTTCTGGGTTTTTTTCCCCCCTCTCCCTGCTTTATTTATGATGCTCTTGGTTCTTGATTGTTAGCTTTTTCTTCTCTTAAGAGATCATGTGTACAAAATCATGAGAGGAATAGATCGGATGGATGAACAGTCTCACTCAGAGTAGGGGAATGGAGAACCAGAGAACAGGTGTAAGGTGGGGGGGGGGGATTTAATAGGAACCTGATGGGTAACTATTTTACACAAAAGTTGGTGGATGTATGGAATGAGGTGCCAGAAGAGGTACATGGATAGGGCAGGTTTAAGGGCGATATGGGGCAAACGCAGGCAGGTGGGGCTCATGCAAATGGGACATGTTGGCTGGTGTGGGCAAGTTGGGCCGAAGTGCATGTTTCCATGCTGTATGACTCTATGCCTCTTTAACTGAATAATTCCTGTGACAAATATATCCACCAAACATATCTGTTCTCTGAGAGTCGCAGTGCACTGTAAGTCCACATTGTTTTCTATTGACATGGTGACTACGAGTCATTACCTTTGCTGTTTCTGAGGGCTTTTAAAATGCTTTATTATTCACTGCAATTTAGCAAAAAAGTATGGTTGATCTTAAAGTAAGTGCCGTATTCTCAGGGTTACAGTAACAAACAAACAAAATTCAAACAGAATAAAGAAGAGTTCGTGCCAAATCCCAACATGGTATCATTAATTTTCAAAGTGCATTTCAGACGACTGCGAAAAGAACAGAGCCCCATTTCTTTAACAAGTACGCGGGCACAGTGGACTGTAAAGCCATTAATTCATTGAAGAAAGGAACGCCTGTGTGGTGACTTTCAAATAATTATGCTCGCTGATGGAAATTGTGGGCTGAGCTTTTCACTCGCATGAAAATATTAATTTGAGATTCTGAAGAAGGGTCTCAACCCCGAAACGTCACCCATTCCTTCTCTTGTCATTCACAAGGAAAGCTTTCTCATAACACAGTGTAATCTTTTGATGAGGAAATTGGAATTTTCATCAATTAAAGGCCTTTTTTGAGGTTTGTATAAAAATTGACAGATTCGTCATCTTAGTGTTTTAATCTGAGTTGACAGCTACCTGTCCAGTAAGAGGATGTCAGTCAGTGCTGTATGTTGGAGGGATCCATAACAGCAAACTCTGGGAGATCTATGGCGATCATGAAAAAAGAAGCCATTGATGTAGATGCCTGTGTTGTAATTAGACACACAAAGTGGGCCTCGAGAGGGCTCCGTTCTAAATCGCAACATAAGTCCAGAAGCTATAGGAGCAGAATTAGGCCATTCGGCCCCTCAAGTCTGCTCCAACACGCCGCTCAATCTATCCCTCTCAACGCCATTCTCCAGCCTTCTCCCCATAACCCCTGACACCCTTACTAATCTAGGAAAGGTACTTAGAGGAAGTTATGGTTTGTTCACTTCAGTAGGTGTGCAGAAGATGAGCAGAGGCAGGGAGGCACAACCACACATTTTAGGAATGCCATGTTAGGTATCTAATACAGTCCCACGTAACTCTAAATGTGCCAAACCACTGTCTGTGGTACAACTGAATCCCAATTTGCAATAGGATGGGGGAAGCCTACCTTTGGTAAGTGTACTCCTGTTTCCACAGCTGATGATTGACATTGAAGACTCTGATGATGTAAAAGTCACATGGAATCTTCAGAATTGTCGAAGCTTAAATTTGAAGGTGACACCAAAAGTTAAAAAGGAGGTGAGTGCCTGAATTGTTTTGATTTTTCTGAGGATTTATTTGTCTTGTTATTTTACAGCTTTGGTTTACCGAATTAAGATGGCAGTAGGCGGATAAATGACGTTTTGGTAAAGGAGCAGTGCTTTTTATTTAGTTTAGAGATACAGCATGGAAACTGGCCCTTCGGCCCACTGAGTCCATGCTGGCCATCAATCATCCATTCACAATAGTTCTGTTATCCCTCTTTTCTATCCGCTCCTTTACATTAGAGGCAGTTTACAGAAGCCAATTAATCAACAAATCTCACGCCTTTGGCCCCAAAACCTGCCGACTCTTGCATAAGGTCTCATTGGGCTGTTTCTATGCATTCTGAACTTATGAATGGCGATAATCTTACTTTTCCTTATTTCACTGTACCTGGGCACACACAATAACAAAGAACCATCAAAACCGAAGCACCCAAAACTGAAGCACCCGTAGGTAGAACGGGCAAACGTCACAGACAGCACCCAAGGTCAGGATCGAACCATGGTCTCGGGAGCTGTGACACAGCAGCTCTAGATTTTCTGAGCTATGATGATAGAGGCAATAGACAATGGGTGCAGGAGTAGGTCATTCGGCCCTTCGAGCCTGCATTCAATATGACCATGGCTGATCATCCAACTCGGTATCCTGTACCTGCCTTCACTCCATACCCACTGATCCCTTTAGCCACAAGGGCCACATCTAACTCCCTCTTAAATATAGCCAATGAACTGGCCTTAACAACCTTCTGTGGCAGAGAGTTCCAGAGATTCACCACTCTCTGTGTGAAAAATGCTTTTCTCATCTCGGTCCTAAAGGATTTCCCCTCCATCCCCAAACTGTGACCCCTTGTCCTGGACTTCCCCAACATCGGGAACATCCCCTGACTCCGCTATGTTTAAGAGCTCTATCTAACTCTCTCTTGAAAGCATCCAGAGAATTGGCCTTCACTGCCTTCAGAGGCAGAGAATTCCACAGATTCACAACCCTCTGTGTGAAAAATGTTTTCCTCATTTCTGTTTTAAATGGCTTTACCCTTTATTCTTAAACTGTGGCCCCTGGTTCTGGACTCCCCCAACATCAGGAACATGTTTCCTGCCTCTAGCGTGTCCAAACCCTTAATAATCTTATATGTTTCAATCAGATGCCCTCTCATCCTTCTAAATTCCAGAGTATACAATCCCAGCTGCTCCATTCTATCATCATATGACAGTCCCGCCATCCTGGAAATTAACCTCGGGAACCTATGCTGCACTCCCTCAATAGCAAGAATGATGGTTTGGTTATGGAGCAGTGATTGTGGACAAGGGAAGGTGCCAAGGTTATTTGCTGCTGTACATCAATCTAGTTTTTAACTTTTGAGGTACTGATGCGTCAGAAGACCTGAGTGCGCCGCTGGCAGAAAAGCTAAATTGCTTCTTCTCCCGCTTTGAAACATCACAACAGCAGCACTCACCTGCTACAGCCCTGTTTCCACCCTCACCTAGCTCCTGTACTACTCCACTCACTGTAACGGAGCACGATGTCAGACGGGTGCTCCTGGCAGTGAACCCCAAGAAGGCTACCGGCCCAGATGGAGTACCTGGTAAGGTGCTCAAAGCGTGCGCCCACCAGCTCACTGCCATCTTCACCAGAATTTTCAACCTCTCCCTGGCCCAGGCAGTTATTCCGTCCTGCCTAAAATCAGCCACAATCGTCCCTGTGCCGAAGAAGTCTACCATCACCAGCCTTAATGACTACCGTCCTGTGGCCCTCACTCCGGTAATCACGAAGTGCTTCGAGAGGTTGGTCCTCCAGCACATCAAGGACTATCTACCACCAGACCTCGACCCCCACCAATTCGCCTATCGCCAAAACAGATCCACAGAAGACGCCATCACTGTAGCTCTCCACTCTGTGCTGAGCCATCTGGAGCAGGGGCAGAGCTACGTCCGGATGCTCTTTGTGGATTTTAGTTCAGCCTTTAATACAATCATTCTGGACATTCTCATAGGTAAACTGGTCACTCTCGGCCTCCCCACTGTCACATGTGCCTGGATAAAGGATTTCCTCACCAACCGGCCCCAGACTGTGAGACTCGGCCCCCACCTCTCCTCCACTCGCAGGTTGAGTACCGGTTCCCCACAGGGCTGTGTGCTAAGCCCCCTCTTATACTGTCTCTACACCTACGACTGTAGTCCGGCCCACAACAACAACCGCATCGTCAAATTTGCTGACGACACTACTGTGGTCGGACTTATTTCGAAGGGAGACGAGGCAGCCTACAGAGAGGAAGTCCTGAAGTTGACAACCTGGTGCTCAGAAAACAATCTGGCTCTGAACACCAGGAAAACAAAAGAGCTCATTGTCGACTTCAGGAGGCACAGCACCGACTTAGCCCCCCTACACATCAACGGCGAGTGTGTAGAGAGGGTCAACACCTTCCGGTTTCTCGGTGTCCATATCGCTGCTGACATCTCCTGGACGGACAACACGACAGCAGTCATCAAGAAGGCTCAGCAGCGGCTGCACTTCCTGAGGGTCCTCAGGAAGCACAACCTGGACTCTAACCTGCTGCTGACCTTCTACCGCTCGTCCATCGAGAGCCTGCTGACATACTGCATTACAGCATGGTATGGCAGCTGCACCATGGCAGACAGGGAGAGGCTTCAGAGGGTAACCAGGACAGCGCAGAGGATCATTGGCTGCCCTCTCCCCTCCCTGATGGACATCTACACCTCCCGTTGCCTTAGCAGGGCAAAGAAGATCATCAAAGACAGCTCCCATCCTGCGTTTGGACTGTCCGACCTGCTGCCCTCTGGAAGGCGCTATAGGTGCATCAAATCCAGGACAAACAGACTCAGGAATAGTTGCTTTCCGAGAATTATATCTACTATAAATTCAAATTCACACATGCACTGACTACACCGCCCAACACGGACTTCCATCTGTATATATGTATATATGAATGTAGCGCCGCAGAATTTGTGCACCTATTTCCCCCCCCCCCCCCCCCCCATCTCCCTTCTGTTTTTTTTGTTTTTTTTTTCTGTTTCTTGTTTTTTTTGTGCTAAATTGTATGTATGCACTGAGTACGAGCAGCTTTCAGTTTCACTGTACATGTATAGTGACAATAAATGGCATATCTATATCTATATCTACTGCATGTACTGCCCCAAAAAAGGCACTATAAAGGCGACCCGATTCAATGTTATACCAGCAGGGCCACCTGCACAAATGAAATTTTGCTTAATATTTCGGAGATCATCATGAGCACGGGCAGTGAAGCCATCGTGGTGTTTGTGTCTGCTGATGTCAACTAGGCCCAAGCCGCCTAGAAATAAACCTGAGCATTGATTTGGTGTCACACGGATTAAAGCAGATAGTTGTAGTTGCCCCCCCCCCCCCCCCCATATACCAACAGTATCCTACACTAAGGACAATTTGCAGAAGCCAATCGTCCTACAAACCTGGATGTCTTTGGAGTGTGGGAGGAAACCGGAGCACCTGGAGAAAACCCACTCGGTTATAGGGAGAACGTACAAACTGTACAGAGTTTGTACTTTGATACACAAAGGATGGAGGGTATATGGAACGAGCTGCCAGAGGAGGTAGTTGAGGCATGGCCTATTAAAACATTAGCAGAGGTACATGGATAGGATAAGTTTAGAAGGATAAGCAGGCAGGTGGGACTAGTGTAGATGGGCATGTTGGTAGGCGTGGGCAGGTTGAGCTGAAGGGCCTGTTTCCACATTTTGACTAACTCAGTGGGTCAGGCAGCATCTCTGGTGAAAATGAAAAGGTAACCCTTCAGTTTAGGACTGAAGAAGGTTTTGTGTCTGAAGAAGGGTCCTGGTCCATGATCACCTATCCATGTTCTCCAGAGAAGCAACTGGATTATTCCAATAACCTGGATGCGTTGGGTTATTCCAACACTTTATCTGCTTTTTAAAAAATGCACAACCATTGCTCTTGCCTTTTGCCATTGCCTTGTAAGCCTGTTGTCATCTGTATCTTAACGTGTGAAGTAGGTGCTGTTGGAAAGCATCCAACTGTGTAGGAAGTCGCATCCATAGACTCAAAGAATTAGAACTTCCTGTCAGATGTCATAGACAGTGAATTTTAGAAGTTAGACATTCACTCTGAGGATTGTGGACCTTTGAACTTCTGGACTCCACGGAGTTGAAGAAGCAGAGTTTTTGTATGTTCAAGAGGGAGATAGATTTTTGAACTATAGGAACAGAAAAGTTTGTTTCCAAACTTTGAAACCAGCAATCAGATAATAAGTTGACCTACTTTCTCTAATCCTTATGTAATAGTTGCATTACAAAATCATAAGTTTGCTTATGAGGAACAATATCCAGGAACAAATGTCTAGCGTGTCGGTTACTGCAAGTGATTTATGGGAGGCAGCTGGATAACATTTACAATTCTGCAGTGTCGTGCTAGATTTCCTGTCTTATACACGTCGTTAGTTCCTGGCAGGTTCTGTCATTTTGTTTTCTTGATGTTGTGTAGGAAAGAGCTGCAGATGCTGGCTTAAATCAAAGATAGACACAAAATGCTGGTGTAACTCAGCGGACAGGCAGCAACTCTGCAGAGAAGGAATGGGTGACGTTTCAGGTCGAGACCCTTCTTCAGACTGGACCTGAAACGTCGCCCATTAGGGTTAGAAGAGGAGAGCAAGGTATAAATTCAGCATGGGGAAGAAAATTGCATTGTCTACGGGGAGAAGGCAGGAGAATGGGGTTAGGAGAGATAGATCAGCCATGATTGAATGGTGAAGTGGACTTGATGGGCCGAATGGCCTAATTCTGCCCCTATCACTTATAACCTTATAAAACCTAAATAGGTCACGGAGAGAACGTACAAACTCCGCACAGACATGCAGTTGCAGTCTGTATCGAACCCGGGTCTCTGGTACTGTTTGAGGCAGCAAATCTACCGCTGCGCCACCTTTCTTCCCAAAGAGTTGATTGTTTTTAATGTGCTCCCAAACCTGTTTTTTCACTGTCTCTCTTTGTTTATATTAGGTAGCAGAGGGAGATGCTGACCCGGAGACTATTCACAGACTGTTACAAGATATGTTCACCTCTGCCCGTCCAATGGTCTTACTGACTATGAAGGCCGCACCTTTAATGAATTGTAATGTGAGTGTGAGATTTCTAAACTTGCAATGTCTAAGTTCTAAAAATAAGTTTTCACAGTTTGGTTTGGAATTGCAAATTGCCAGGGTACATGATGCGTAGGACTAGGCTTGTTGATATTAATTGTGTGTGAAAGTGTCATGTTAACACTGTGTCAGATGATATTTGACGAGTATAAATGTGTGCAGGAAAGAGCAGCAGATGCTGGTTTAAACTGAAGATAGACACAAACAGCTGGAGTAACTCGGGGGGGCAGGCAGCAACACTGGAGAAAAGGAATGGGTGATGTTTCGGGTCGAGACTCTTCTTCGGACTGAGAGTTTTGGGGGGGGGGGGGGGGGAAAAGAGATATAGATGGCGATACAGAGAATTTATAGAACAAATGAATGGAAGATATATGTAAAACGTTCTTGATCATCGATACGTTTTTGCAAATTTTGCACAAGCACCACTGGACATAAATCGTGGGCAAACATCTAAGTAGATGGATATTCCTTTAACTATATGATCAACACGACAAAATATGTAGGAATGAACAACAGATGCTGGTTTACATTGAAGATAGACACAAAATGCTGGAGTAACTCAGCGGGTCAAGCAGCATCTCTGGATCGAAGGAATGGGTGATGTTTCGGGTCAAAAGCCATTGCAGGAAAAATGTTCCTTATGTTGGGGGGGGGGGGGGGGGGGGTGCACCAGAACCAGGGGTCACAGTTTAACAATAAGGGATGAGCCATTTATGACTGAGATGGGGAAAACCTTCTTCGCCCAGAGAGTTGTGAATCTGGAATTCTCTGCCTCAGACGGCTGTAGTGGCCAATTCACTGGATGCATTCCAGAGAGGGTTGGATATAGATATAGCTGTTGCAATAGACCTGAGCAAGAAGCTGATTCATCCTGACCTTGTGCAATTCTCTTCCCTCTCCCTCCAGAATTTTCCAGTCTCCCAGAATTTTCCCAATGCAGAGTTATCGTCGCAGATCTTCTCGCCTCCAAAACCACCGCGAGCTCATGAACGGAAGCTTCAGGTGAAGATCATCAAAGTGGAAGAACTGGCAGCTCCCAATATTGCCGGTAACCAAATCCGCCATGTCTCGTTACGGTTCCACCCATTAGAGCGCACACTTGTTGCTGCAGCTGACCTGAGAGGATGATGTGTGGAGGGTGGAAAGAAAACTGCATCATGCTTTACATTGGCCCTATTGTCATGTAAATTAGCTGTTGAACTGTTGTAGCATATTTACTTAAATTGAAATATAAAATTAAACTGTTAGGATTTTTTTTTTTTTTTAATGCATTTGCATTGCTAGCGTTTATTTCGCGAGCACTGGAAAATAAAAACAGGGAATTTAATGCTGAGGCTTTATAAGGCACTGGTCAGACTGCACTTGGAGTATTGTGAGCAGTTATAGGCCCCGTATCTGAGGAAGGATGTGCTGGCACTGGAGAGGGTCTCGAGGAGGTTGACGAGAATGATCCCAGGAATGATTAGGTTGACAGATGATGAGCGTTTGACGGCACTCGGCCTGTACTTGTGAAGTTTGGAAACATGAAGGGGGTCATCTAAAACTCTGGCTGAGTGGAGTTGTGCTCTGCCTTGCTCAACTAGAGTGGATGGAGTGAAGGTGTAGAGGATGTTTCCAATAGTGGGAGAGTCTAGGTCTGGAGGTGGTAGCCTCAGAATAAAAGGAGGTACTTTTAGAAAAGAGGTGGTGGAGGAATTTCGTCAGTCAGAGCGAGGCAATGAATTCCACAGACTGTTGTGAAGGTCGTCTCAAAGGGTATATTTAATGCTGAGAAATTACAGAATCTTGATTAGTACGGGTGCCAGGCGTTATGGGGAGAATGCGGAAGAATGGGGTTGAGTGGAAAAGATAGATCAGCCATGATTTAATGTAGTTGACGTTGGGCGTATTGGCCTATTCTGCTCCTAGAATCTATGCACTTGGGAATAATAATGCAGCAAATATTATACCCTTTATCCTGTATCTGTACACTGTGGACGGCTTGATTGTAATCGTGTAAAGTCTTTTTGCTGACTAAATTGCACCCAATGAAGATATTTTTGCTGCACCTCACTACACATGACAATAATAACTTAAATAGTTATTAATAACAAAGAAAATTCTGTTCTCTTGAGTAATTTTTACTTTGGGCACTAATGTTTAAATTGTTTCAGTTTTGGTCGAAGTTAGATTTCATGTTCTGAATGTAATGTTCTGTATGTGTTTGGCTTGTCAGAAAGTATCCACCCATATTGCGTTGTGCAGTTGGACAACCCAGTGCAGAAGTTCTCTGGCTCAGTGATGAGCAGCATCTCCATTCCCCAGTGGGACCAGCAGTTTGTATTGTGAGTATTGATTTTCTTTTAAGCTGGCACTTATTGGCCGCTATCATGTTTTTTTAATTTCTATGGTGCTTCTGAGATGTCATTGATCAAAAGTGGACTTTTATGAGCACTTCTAAATTCCTGATAGCTCTTTGCGAAGAAAAATACTACGTAAAGCTTGATGTTTCTCTCACATTTTCTCTGATCTTTGTGTTTCTCAGGATATTTGACCTTTAGTTTAATTTGGAGATACAGCGTGGAAACAAACTCTTTGGCCCACTGAGTGCGCACCGATCAGCAATCTCCGTACACTAGCGCTATCCTACACACTAGAGCCAATTTTCACTTTTTACCGAAGCCAATTAACCTACAAACCTGCGCGGCCTTTGGAGTGTGGACGGACAAGCTTTTCCCTTTGAGAATAGGGAAGATTCAAACAAGAGGACATGAC
Source organism: Leucoraja erinaceus (assembly GCF_028641065.1). NCBI lineage: Eukaryota > Metazoa > Chordata > Chondrichthyes > Rajiformes > Rajidae > Leucoraja > Leucoraja erinaceus. Next base: position 45,176,253 of record NC_073389.1, read on the forward strand.
TTCAGAATTAAGGGACAGAAATTTAGGGGTAACATGAGGGGGAACTTCTTTACTCAGAGAGTGGTAGCGGTGTGGAATGAGCTTCCAGTGGAAGTGGTGGAGGCAGGTTCATTGGTATCATTTAAAAATAAATTGGATAGGCATATGGATGAGAAGGGAATGGAGGGTTATGGTATGAGTGCAGGCAGGTGGGACTAAGGGGAAAAAAAGTTGTTCGGCACGGACTTGTAGGGCCGAGATGGCCTGTTTCCGTGCTGTAATTGTTATATGGTTATATGTAGGAGGAAACCGGGGCACCCGGAGGAAACTCGCGTGGTCACGGGGGAGAACGTACAAATTCTGTTCAGACAACACCCTATGTCAGGATCAAACCTGGGTCTCTGACGCTGTAAAGGGCCTGTCCCACCTGGGCGTCATTTGCGCGTAATTTACGCAACATCATTTACGTGTCACGACGCATGAAGCGCGTGTCGTGCAGCGCATGGTGCGTGGTGACATAGGCAATGACACGTGGTCGCGTGCGGCGCCCCAGGATTTTGGGATGTGCAAAATCATCGCTCTCTGTGTCACACTCCAGCACTCTGTGTCTATCTTCGGCATAAACCAACATCTGCAGTTCCTTCCTACACAATTGTGATTTGGTGACTGGTTGGAAAACTGGATGAGATAAAGGGTCAGCCGTGATCATATGGCATGATGGAAAGGGGTCCAGAGTCACTAAAGTGATTCTACTCCAATTTCAAATGTGTTTTTTTTTGTTGTGTTTTTTACTGCTTTCCTCCTGACTTTGCCCCTGGGGAGTCTTTCTGATCTTTTATCTTGCAAGAGCAGACCTGTTTTAGAAAGATTTTTTTTGATTTCCCTTTTGTCTGTGTGTAGTTTAATAGCAGGAAGATGAATTTCAGCATTGAAGTGTTCGGCTCAAACCCGTGTTACTCCGAGGAAGCAGTCATGGGCAATGTAATTCCAGCAATGATCCTCGAATAGATAAAGTCGGGACGTTCAGCTTTTTGAGGCTTTAATGCCACTCTGTTCCATCCCAAAGTTTAATGATAAAAGCTTATAGTTTAGAGATACAGCGCGGCAACAGGCCTTTCGGCCCACTGAGTCTGTGCCGACCAGCGATCCCCGCACACTGACACTATCCTACCCACACTGGGGACCATTTACAATTGGGGAAAACCCACGCAGGTCACGGGGATAACATCCAAACTCTGTATCGATAGCGCCCGTAGTCAGGATCGAACCTGGGTCTCCGGCACTGCAAGGCAGCAACACTACCGCCACCGTGCCGCACATTTTTAAAAAGTAGTCAAAGGTGACCTAATTTTGAAAGAAGGCAGGAGTTGGGACAAAGAATTCTATGATAGAAAACACTGGTTTTTGGCAAGTGGAGGTGACATTAGTGAGAAAAATAGGAATTTTTAGACCAATGAGGGCATGGTGTAATAACATAATCAGAAGTACCTATTCCAGTACCCAGATTGCTGCAGATAGCACACTTAGTTCAACATAAAATAAGATAATTTTGCATTGGGTTTAAGCAATCTCCCAGCAGCACAGCAAAACAATCCCATCTGCCCTATTCTCTCTCCGAGGACTGCACAGTGGCACAAAGGTAGTTGCTGCCTTATAGTGCCAGAGACCCAGGTTCGATCCTGACCACAGGTGCTGTCTGTGTGGAGTTTTGCACGCTCTCCCTGTGACCACATGCGTTTTTTCTGGGTGCCCTGGTTTTCTCCCACATTCCAGGGAAGTGCAGGTTTGGAGGATAATTGGCTTCTGTAAATTGCCCCTAATGCTAAGGAGAGAACAAGTGTATGAATGATCGCTGGTTGGTGTGGGCTGAAGGGCCTGCTTCCATGCTGTATCTCTAAACACTTAACTAAACTCTCTTTTTTAAAAAAAAAAAAAACATTTATTTTTCTTTCTCCCCAACAGTGAGCTGAGTGCCAAGTCAAAGAAACTTCACATGCAGATTTTGGAGGATGGAAGACCCTCGGAGAGTGCGTAATCGATATATAATTAGGCTGGTGCTAGCTCGCTCTGTAATTGAACAGTCGTCGTCATTACGTGCAATGAAGTGTTCTCGTATATGAAACCAGTGTTACTGTACTCTTTCTCAGTTCTACAGTTTGAAATGTGTTGCCTGTCCACAGTGCAATCTCAACCTTTGGAGAAAAAGTGTAGTTCATTTGTAAGGAGCTAAAGCGGGCCATTCAGCCCATCGAGCGCATACTGGCTGATCTGTTGTAATTTCTATTTATCTGAGATTAGTCATTATTATAAGTCATTGGGTATTTTGTATGGTGCATAAGTAGGCCATTTGGCCCATTGAGTATTCTGCTATTCAAATCATTAGCTGTTCTCTCTTTCTCATCCCCATTCTCCTGCCTTCTCGCCATAATCCTTGCCACCTGTACTAATCAAGAACCTTAAAATTGCTCAATGTCTTGGCCTCCATAGCCGTCTGTGGCAATGTATTCCACAGATTCACCACACTCTGACTAAAGAAAGACCCCCATATCCTTTCTGAAGGTACGTCCTCTTATTCTGAGGCTGTGCCCTCTGGTCCAGACTCTCCCACTAGTGGAAACAGCCTCTCCAAGTCCACTCTATCCAGGCTATATTGAAGCACTATTGAGGTATAGACCATCCTTCCACCAATCTTCCCTGCAGCTTATAATAATTTATGTTCCTGGATACAAGTCCTTTTGCTCCTCCACGATATGTAATGGTGAGAGACTAAGTGCAGGCACCTCGAGTTGTACGTGGGTATAACATGTTTGAAAAGCAGAGCGTAACTCGAAAAAGGCGTAAATCAAACATATACCAGGCACTACAAGTAACGGCACCAGGCATAAATTTGAGCGTGTTATTCTGAAAATGCGAGCATGTAAATTAAACTTTGGTCGTAATTAAAAACAAGCGCATTCTCAAAACATGTAAAACGTGAGTTGCCTCCACTCTTATCTCACTCCCATTCAAACTAGCTGACAATAGTGTTCCCGAGCCTAAGCTTGAGGTCCTATGGTGGTGACCACTGTGTGCTGTTTCTAACTTCACTATCCCATGTCCACAGCATGCCATATCTCCCAACCTGGATTCGGGTGAAACAGTATCTTTTTTTTTTTTTGTAAAATAAAAGGTGAAATTGGAAGTTTACAGAAGATCAATAAACAAAGTATCAGGAGCGGAGGTGTTCTTTGTTGCTTAATGAACCGTAGCCCCTGAAAGTTTGGCTTACTTTCTCTCACTGTGGATTTTCATTGTATTTTGAAGGAATTTAATTTGATTCTACCATTTTTTTTTTCTTCCCATCCTTGTTGCAGTACTTGGTGAGGTGACTGTGCCAATAGATCTATTCAAGAAACAGCCAAGTGGGGTACAAAGCTTTCGCCTGGTCAACAAACAGAATGGGAATAGTTTGGGATTCATCACGGCTGAGGTAATGACCAACACAAGCTTTTTTTTTGTCCAGTTCCTAGCTCTGCCTCTCTTGGGGTTAGTGGTTAATTTCAAGAGTGGGACTTTGTGGCCTTGCCAAATTTCTGCAGAGTCCTTGTCTTGGATTGTGGCTGAAGCAATTTAGTTTATAGTTTACTCCCTAGGGTCCTAGTGTAATATTTTCCAGTGGATCAATGAGAGAGGGAGACACTCTCATTATTGCCAGTTTCTCTGTCTGTCATGAAGCACATCAGCTCTACAGGAACTGCTGGTTTAAACTGAAGATAGGCACAAAATACTGGAGTGACTCAGCGGATTAGGCAGCATCTCTGGAGTGACGTTTCGAGTTGGGACCCTTCTTCAGACTCTGAATTCAGAAAATACTCTGAAGGAGGGTCCCGACCTGAAACGTCACCCATCCTTTATCTCCAGAGATGCTGCCTGACCTGCTGAGTTACACCAGCATTTCGTAACTATCCTATGCATTTGACATAATGGGAGGATGGGGTGAGACACTAGGAGGACGTTTTACAGCTGCAAAGTTCTATCTGCCCACTACAATTTTCATTGGTGGATTTTCCTTGTTTCCCCTCTGCTTCAACATCGAGTCAGTTTGTTTGTGTCCATTTGCACTCCTGGTTGAGACGGGTTTGGGACAGACGCACAGATTAAAATTTTTGATCTAAAGAGAAAGCCCAGTTCAACTTTGACTCTTTACAGGGAATTGAGCAGATGGGACTTGTTCTCTGTGAGTGTATTTGGCAACTATTCGAAATGGGGTTTTAGATAGAGCAAAGGCTTACAGGGCTATTCTATACCCAATGATGAATCTCTGTACTTCAGACTTCCTTTAGGGAATGTATGATGGGTGGAGGTTGATAATGAAAAGTCCTAGAATCTGAACCATGATCCTGGTCTCATTTCAGTTCTGTTATATGGAACCCAACGAAATTAAATCTCGGCAGTCGCCCAAGCTGCTTCCAGCAAAGAAAGTCGACAAGGATCGGACAGTCATGCCTTGTGGCACGGTTGTTACCACGGTAACTGCTGTTAAGTCCAAGCCTCGAACAGATGGGAAGCCTTGTGGATTGATTGCAGGTAATGGAAGTGTTGACAGTATTTAAAATTACTCTCTATATTGTCCTTGTGTCTAAAAATACATACAGCTTGACCAGCTCCCAATTGTTAAAGACATAAGGGAGCACAGTGGCGCAGCAGGTGGAGCTGCTGCCTCGCAGTGCTAGAGTCTCTGGTTCGATCCTGACCTTGGGTGCAATCTGTGTGCAGTTTGCACATTCTCTCTGTGACCGCGTGGGTTTTATCTCATTGCTCCGGGTTCAATGGTTCTTTGTTAGAGTAGAGCAACTTCCTTGCAGTGGAAGTGACCCAGCGGCGCCAGTCACCCTGGTCCAACCCTGACTGCGGACGCTGTCTGTGTGGAGTTTGTACGTTCTCCCTGTAACCGCGTGGGTTTCCTCCGGGTGCTCCGGTTTCCTCCCACATACCAAAGACCTGCAGGTTTGTTGGTTAATTGACCTCTGTAAATTGCCCCTGGCCTGTAGGGAATAGGTGATAATGTGGTCAGCATGGAATCAGTGGGCCAAAGGGCCCGTATCCATGCTGAATCCATGCTTGGGATGTGGGAGGTTTCTGGAGCACCTGGCGGAAACCCACGCGATCATCGGGAAAACGTGCAAACTCTGCACAGTCAGCTAATCTAAAAACAAACATTAGGTCTGGAGATGGAAGAACGAACTAAGGGTCATAGAAAGAACACGCCCTTAGAATACTGTAAGGAGATGGTGTGTCGGCATCAAATCAAACGGGGCAGCTCTTATTCAGTTTCAGTTCAGTTTATTGTCACATGCACCAAGGTACAGTGAAAAGCTTTTGTTGCTTGCTAACCAGTCAGCAGAAAGACAATACATGACTACAATCGAGCTGTTTACTGTGTATAGATACATGATTAGGGTAATACGTTTAGTGCAAGGTAAAGTCTGAGCAAAGATAGTCTGAGGGTCATCAATGAGGTAGATAGTAGTTCAGGAACAGATGATGATCCATTTCACATGGCAGGAGAGGGCATGGGGGGGGTAGTATCCTTGTAAAGGTTGTGATAGGAGAGTGAGTGTAGAATTGTATAAAGTGGAAGCAGATAGCTCTGCAAGCTACAGAGGAAGCTACCGTTAACGAAAAAAGGAAACTAAATTCTAAGCAGGGTATTGAGTTCCTCTGCTGCTGCCTTAATCTCTATCCCCATTTCTTTGATCGGAAACGTTTACCCAGTCTCTGGACACTTTCTCCTCCATATCCCATTAGTTTAGTTTCTTTAGTGTTGTTTGGCTTCTTATTCTCATGTGTACCGAGGTACAATGAAAAGCTTTTTTGTTTTGTTCTATCTGAAAAGATTATACATCTCTACAATCAAGTTTTGAGTATAGGAACAAGGAGGTCCTACTGCAGTTGTACAGGGCCCTGGTGAGACCACATCTGGAGTACTGTGTGCAGTTTTGGTCAATCCGCACTCTACTCTCTCTACTCTGCTGTGTCAGGGCCAGCTTCCAAATAACAATTGTCTTTGTACTTTCCCCTTTGGTAACAGACGCCCCCATGAAGTCCTCCACAGATGTGAAAGATGCGGATGAGGAATCCTTGGCACTGGGCAACACTGAGCAGGGAGCTCGTGTTAGTAAACTCTTGTCATCGTCTGATACAGGTACAAGCCGTCAACTGGTGTTCACACTGAAGCTCCAGTTTTACAACAGAATCAAGGGATATGAGGTGAACGCAGGAACGGGGTACTGATTTTGGATGATCAGCCATGATCATATTGAATGGCGGTGCTGGCTCGAAGGGCTGATTGGCTCACTCCTGCACCTAATATCTATGTTTACAATAGCTTGAATATTTTAACATTCAGAGAAGCTGGCGTTATTTCTGAGGGCATGGACAGTGTGTTAAGAATGGTGTCAGTGCCAAGGACTACTATGAGGTGCAGTAGAATTAGAAAGTCTGCCTCTATCTTTTTTTCATTACCATTGTGCTTCATCCTGTACAAAACATGGCTGGTACAGAGAGGATCTGCCAAATGTGGTCGCCAAATTTTAACGAAACAAAAATGCAAGCTTGTTCTCTTCAATTGCTTTCATTGTGTGAGTTAGCCGCTATTGTAATGCCTGATAATGTGATGTGTACGACTGCTATAAATAATCGCAAGCGTTGCCTTTGTGAAGTTTCAAAAAGCCTGCAACCTGGAGCTTTGTGGAAGGAATCGAGGAGTATAATCCTGTCGATATTATACTTTGTCTTTTGGAAGATCAGGCTTCAAAAAAGTGCAGAGAAAGGCAATGAGAATGGCCTGGTCTAAAGGATATGGTTACAGACAAAAGGCCAGTGAGGCTTATGCCCTGAGCTGTAAAGAAGGTTAATGAGATAATCTCATACATATACGTGAAGTAAGTAATTCAGCTTGATGAGTCTTTGATGCTTTACTGGAGCAAAACAAAAACAAATCTACATCCCTTTTTTGTAATTTCAACACTTCAAATGTTTATTCATTTTTCACTTTGACAATACATAAAACATAGAAAATAGTTGCAGGAGGAGGCCATTCGGCCCTTTTAGCTAACACTGCCATTCAATATGATCATGGCTAATTATCCCAAATCAGTACCCCGTTCCTGCTTTCTCCCCATACCCCTTATTCCATTAGCCCTAAGAGCTATATTTCTCGATATTACCCCCCCCCCCCCCCCCCACCCTCCCCTCTCACCCCCTATTCCCTCCTAAGACAGGTACGTGGATAGGAATTTTATTTTGCCACTGAATCATCCTAGCAACAACTAGAGAGCAGTCCTGAATTACTATCTACCTCATTGGGGACCCTCGGACTATCTTTGATCTGTCTTTACTGGCTTTTTCTTGCACTAAACATTATTCACGTTATTCCCTTTAACATGTATCTGTACACTGTGGATTGCTCTATTGTAATCATGCCTTTCTGCCGACTGGTTAGCAGGCAACAAAAGCTCTTCACGGTACCCCTGTACACAAGACAATAAACTCAACGCAACTTATTAAACCATGAAGTTGATATGAATGAATATGAAACATTCGATGCATCTTCTAAATGGTGAATAGTGTTACCAGTCGACATAATTTTTTTATCAGAATTTACAGATGGTACAAAATTGAGGTTTGTAGTTAATACCAAAGGGTGATCGTGACACTATTTAAAAGCATTGATAACTTGCAGAATAGAATTGGTATTAGCAAATGAACTCAAATATTAAATGGGCATAATGCATCTTAGAAAAAGTGACTGCTTATTTCCTCAGAAAATAGGTGTTTAAGCAGAGTTGTTGGTTGCTTGTTTTCGATTAAAACCATGGCATTTGGTTTATAGTGTTGCAATGTGCATGAAGTTGGCAGATTGGACCAATCTGGGATCAAAAGCTCCTATCGTGCAGGTGGCAAGGGTGTCAACATGATGTAGCTTCAGTGTTTCAGATTCTGCCCCAAACAAACCTCCTCCATATTTCCGCCCATTGTTGAAAGAATTGCGTATTAGGTGGGCAGGGCATGTCAACAGCATGTCTGGTGATAGAATATCGATAAGAGAACTTCTAAATTCGTTCTGCATTTCTTGTGTGAAGTCTAGAACAGCAGAGGTGGAAATATGGGGATTAAATTAAAACCATAGTTATGGGGAAATGTGTACCTACGTACGATCCTTCAAGCGATGAACATTCAAATGTTCACTGTTTTCTGAGGGGAAAATAATTTGATTGTAATTGGCTTCAGCACCCTGTAGTGAAAGACATTTTGTCTTTGTTTCATTTGCTGGTGTTTTCATTATATCTGCTCTCTCATTTACCTCTTGTAATGCTTGTGACTGTACTTCTATTCTGGCAGGAACTATAAAGCTTGCTATTCTTGTCACATGACTGTCCTGTAGCTTCCAATGTGTTACAGTAACCATGGAGATCTCACTGGGAGCAACCGTTATTTTTTTTTCTTCTCTTGTTCAGTTCAGTTACCTCTCATGTAGGTTGGTGTGGAAAAAGCTGAAGCTTCCACACATTGCTTCAGCACGAATTATAATCTCCACTGTTGAAGGATTGCAGTACATTCTGCATCGAGGACAGTGCTGTGGGTACAGGGGCCATGAGAACTGAGCACCAAATTTGTAGTATGAAGTCAGTCTGAAACTTCACCCATTCCTTCTTTCCAGTGATGCTGCCTGTTCTGCTGTGTTACTTTACCAGTCTATCTTTACCAAATCTGTAGGTTAAGACTCAACTGCAGAACTGGGGATACTGTACTGTTAGAAATACTGGACCGGTTCTTCCCAGAACTGCCTGCCTTCTGTTCTACGATAAGTTCAGAAGAGATGGGAGCAGAATTAGTCTATTTGACTCATCTAATCTGATCTGCTGTTCGGTCATGGCAGATCTATTTTTCCCTCTCAACTCCACTCACCTGCCTTCTTCCCCTAATCTTTAATGCCCTTACTAATCAAGAATCTCTCTTCGCTTTAAAACTACCCATTGACTTGGTCTCCGCAGCCATCTGTGGTAATTAATTCCACAGATTCACCACCCTCTAGCTAAAGAAATTGCTCCTCATCTCCATCCTAAAGATGCGTTCTCTTATTTTGAGGCTGTGCCCTCTGATCCTGGACTGATTCACTGGATGTCTTGAGTTTGGAGTCTGTTTCATCATGTTGGGAGCAAAGTTTGGGTATGGGATTGCCTGTCTACTGTTTATCTACTGGAACCCCAATCCGGAGAACTGCTTCATGACACACAACGGCATGTTTTTTTTTTTTCCCCATTTCCAAGAATAAACTATTTGGATTAAAAAATATATACAAAACAAGAACAGTGATAAACACTTCCAACATTCTCAGCGTCTATACATTCATTGTTGTTATGTTTGCTTGTGTTTGCAACTATCCTTAAAGTCTGAAGGACTTCTTATCCTTCAGTCTAAAGAAGGGTCTCGAACCAAAATGTCACCCATTTTCTCCAGAGTGCTGTCTGACCCCGTTGAGCTACTCCAGCTTTTTTACATCCATCCTTAAACCAAGTCCCCTTGTCACCCATGTGGCCTCCTGGGGTGATATCCCTTCCCTTGTGTCAGGGGTGTCCCCACAGGACTCAATGTCCCACAGTGGGAGGACCCTAGACTGTGGTCCTCCCCCAACTGAGCCATGGCGATGGCTGTACCTAACCTCAGCGAGTCCCTCAGCACATTCTCCTGCAGTCTAAAATGGGCCACTCGGCAACACTTTGAAGAACGGGAGGTCACCCCAGTGTCTGTGCAAAGTTTACTCCTCTTACTGAGCACTATTATTCCATACTGTCATTGAATGTAAACTACCCACAGCTTTCTCATCTTGGCAACATTTCAAATGCACTTAATGAGCAGCAAAGCACTTTGTGACATGCTGAGCTTGTGGAAAACACTGAGTAAATAAATTTCTTCCTGCCTTTGTTAAAGAGGGGAATTGTATTAATGATCTGTGTCGGAAGGAACTGCAGATGCTTGTTTAGACCGAAGATGGACACAAAATGCTGGAGTAACTCAGAGGGACAGGCAGCATCTCTGAAGAAAAGGAAAGGAAGACGTTTTGGGTTGAGTTAGATTAAATTTCTGACCAGTTTTCATCTTGGTTATGCCCAGGGCATAAGTTGAATTGGATTTGAAAGAAAAAGCTCTGGATTATCCAGGTGGGAAAATACCGAGCAAATTTAGTCAACCTCTTTCTTTATTTTTCATGTTTGGTGTACGTAAACATTGCTTAAGACCAGGCAGTATTTCAAAGCTTCTATAATTTAATGAAGCTCTTGTAAATAAACTAAGATGACTGGTATCCAGGACTTGAAAAATTTACGACCAGATTCCTGCACTCTTCACAAGCCGGCCTCTGTTTGATTCCCTGCCTCTGTTGTTCTGCCAAATCTCAAATTGTCCTCATTCTTAATTCTTGACTTGCCTAGATCCAAATCCAGTCTAATTGGCTGGTCCAGATTTCTGTTCTAGAGCTATTGTCTTCATACTTAATTTTAGACTTTTTCAATGCACACAGATGGCTTGTCTCTCATCTTCCATATTCAAACCTAAGGCCATCCAAAATACTGTGGCCTTTATCATAACCTAGTCTCCTATCCCTGTGTTGGCTGAAATCCACGCTACTGGATAGGCAATGCTTTAGGCTTTACAGATACAGAACGGAAACGGGTCCTTCGGCCCACCGAGTCCGCGCCAACCAGAGATCACCCTGTACACCAAGACTATCCTGCACTCTAGGGACGATTTACAATTTTACCAAAGCCAATTAACCTACAATTAACCTGGTATGTCTTTGGAGTGTGGGAAGAAGGCACACACCTTCTTGTTCTATTGTTCTAATTAGGACCAGCTAGAACCTGGGGTAAATATCGCCTACTCGGAGGGTAAAATTGTTGATTCTGGATTTGTACATTTTTTTCCTCATTGATTGTCTGTGTTTGGTTTTGGTATCATTAGTTGTTCATAAATAAGTGAAATAACATTGTCATGTGCTATTAAAGTTGCCAGGGGTAAATGGGACGATAACGGTTGGGAACCCCTGAGCTAGAACTTGGTCTTGTTACAATAATGACACAGCCCGTTCAGAAGTGATGTGTGCACTGATTTCAGTCTTAAATTGTTCCAGAGCTCCTGCACTTGAGTGGCACAGACCCAGTGGCTGAAGCAGCGATTCGGCAACTTACTGAGTCTGCAAAGCACAAATTGAAGTCTCCCATCAAGAAAAGTACCATCGTCATTTCAGGTGTAACGAAGGTGGGTTCTGTACCTTAACGATGGATTATCTTGTTTTGTTGCTATGCCAACAGGACTATGTCCGGCAGCTTCCTCTGGAGTACTATGCTTTCCATTTTATTTCCAAAACCTGGGGTTTATTTAGTATATTGTGTTATTGAGGTACAAGCTGTTTGTCGAATATGTTGTGTAAGAAGAGATCCTGTTCAGTTAAAAGCTTGTCTTTTGTAACTTGGTGGGACCGTTTTTCCATTCATTTCTAGCTTTTTCGTCTCTTGGTGAGGAATTAACTGGATTTTTGACAGATCATCCGTAAATCCAATGATCCTTTTCTGTCTGAAGAAGGGTCTCGACCCGAAAAGTCACCCATTCCTTCTCTCCCCAGATGCTGCCTGTCCCGCTGAGTTACTCTGCCGTTTTATGTCTATCTTTTTATCATTTGCAAAGTATAAAATATGGAGACCTGCTTTCATCTTATTTTCATCACAGCACATACTGAAGAATAGTTTAGAGGAAAGAAAAAAAAATCAAATCAAAGTGATGGATCACAGGCCTGATTTATGTTTTCAAGCTGTTGGAAAGGCTAAATGTTCCTCTCCATTCTCTTTACCCTACGAAAATGGTAGCAGTCCTCCTGGTAATTGGTATTTCCTGGAAATTAAGTCAGTAGCAATAAAGATCTGGCATATCCATAAATTGTGAAGTTCAGTAGCTTGGCTTCTCCTGCCCTCTTTGGGTGGGAGAGGAGTTCTGGACAAGTATGATCATTTGATATTATTTTCTTTGGAAAATGCCCATTTTGTACAAAAGCTATCAGAGAGAAAGAAAATTCAGTGCTGAGATATCATAACAGGTTCAGTGGTATCTGGAGAGGGGCAGAATTAAATTTATGGGTTTAGGGACCTTTCTAATAGATTGGAATTTATGCGTTGATCAGTTTTGACCATGTACAGTAAACCCTCGTTATTACGGACCTCAGTATAACTGATTTTGGTTATAGCGGACGGTCTCTTTAAGAACACAGGTTGCTAGTTACACTGTGGAGATCTTTGAATTTGACAAGCCATTGAAATTGACAAGCCATTGCTTCGATCGGCACTTAACTCTATTCAACAGTGTAACAAACAGTCTTTAATATTTTTAGCTTGCGGTAACAGAAATCCAATTTTAGCTGTTAAAAAGAACCATACACTCAGCAGGTTAGGCAGCTTGGTGTCTTTGGAAGAAGAAACGGAATTAACATTTAAACTCTACACTCTACAGCGCAGACTCTACAGCGCAAACTCTACACTCTACAGCCCTCTAAAGGGTAGAAACGGGCCCTTTGGCCCACCTAGTCTGCGTCGACTAGCGATCACCCTGTACACCAATGTTGTCCTACATACTGGGGGCAATTTACAATTTTACCAAAGCCAATTAACCTACAAACCGGTATGTTTTTGGAGTGTGGGAAGAAACTGGAGAAAACTCCTGTGGTCACAGGGAGAACGTACAAACCTCGTACGGGCAGCAGCCGCAGTCAGGATCGAACCTGGGTCCCTGGTGCAGTAAGGCAGCAATTGTACCACCGTGCCGCCCTAAGATCAATGTCATTTCACCCTGGGCAGTTGATTGTGGGGAAACTCACTTAGAGTGAGACAGGATCTCTACACCTCCACCCCAATGCCACAGACCTCCCATTCTGCTCTCGATGTCTGAATGTGGGAATCAGCAGTTAGGGCAACGGTTTTTGCTGCTCTCCATCTACGCTGGACAAGGTGGTGCCTGTTGGCATAATTGGGCCGCTGCCCTCTGTGTGGTGGGTGGTGTGGCAGTGGTGTCAATGGGGAGAAAACCCCTACTGTGTTATAGCAGACAAGGGTGGCGCAGCGCTATAGTTGCTCCCTATGAGTTGGAGAGAGCTCTTAGGGATAGTGGAGTTCAGGGATATGGAGAGAAGGCAGGAACGGGGTACTGATTGTGGATGATCAGCCATGATCATATTGAATGGCGGTGCTGGCTCGAAGGCCCAAATCGCCTACTCCTGCACCTATTGTCTATTTCAGTGCCGGAGTCCCGGGTTCGATCCTGACTACGGGTCTGTGCGTAGTTTGTACGTTCTTCCCATGACAGCGTAGGATTTGTCTGGGATTACGATTTCCTCTCATGCTCCAAAGACATACAGGTTTGTAGGTGAATTGGCTTTGATAGGAATTGTAAATTGTCCCGGGTGTGTGTAGGACAATGTTGGTGTATGGGGATCGCTGGTCGACGCGGACTCGGTGGGCCGAAGGGCCTGTTTCCGCGCTGTATCTCTAAACTAAACAAATCAGCAATAAAGGACACCATTTTCCCCCCCCCCCCCCCCCCCCCCCCCCATGTCCAGTCCGTCATAATAAGGATTTACTGTATTTGCTTTGTGTTTTTAACTATGAAGTGATCAGTTTGGAAGCATCTCATAGTCTAAAGTGCTCATTTCCAATATTAACTTCCAGACTCCCTTGGCTGCGGATGATGAGATGACACTATCGGCCAACTATGCAGCTGCAATGGACGCGTCTTTAGGGCAGGAACCTCAGCTCCACCCTTCCTCCAACGGCAACCCTGAGCTCTCTTCTGAAAAGACACTAACTCCGAGCCCACCTGAGGCAGAGGTTTGTCCCGATGAAGAAACTTCATCCTCGTCATCAGCAATCCGAGCTGATGGACCATTCAACCAATGGAACACTGGTTTCCAGGAAGACCTGGATTTTGAACGGAAATCGAATAGTTCCTTTGGCGGCTCAGAAGCGGGAACGATGAAAAAATCCAGAGGTGAATGCTTTTAAAGCTTAAAAAAAAACATTTGGGTGTTTTATTCTTGTTGAAGGAGATTAAGACAACTACATAAAGTGCTGGGATAAATCAGCGGGTCCAGCAGCATCTCTGGAGAACATGGATAGATAGACTGAAGTAGGGTCATGACCCGAAACGTAACCTATCCATGTTCTCCAGAGACGCTGCCGAAAAATTACCTTGCTGCATCACATCCACTTCCCACCGGCATTGAGTTGGCATTATGTGAGTCCTTGGTCCTTTTCGTGTATCGAATACTGGACACTGCTCCAGTGCTATTCTGGTTGAAACGCACCAATTCTGCTCTTCAGTCTGAAGAAGGGCCTCGACCCAAAGTACGTCACCCATTCCTTCTCTCTGGAGATGTTGCCTGTCCCGCTGAGATACTCCAGCTTTTTGTCTGTCTTCGGTTTAAACCAGCATCTGTGAGTTCCTCCCTACACCAATTCTCCTCTAGTCTACTGCCATCTGGTACAAAATATTTCCATAGTGAATTACTTGCGGAACTGTGATTCAATATATGCATAATACTTTTTTTGGGGGGGGGGGGGGGGGTAAGGGAGTCCACATAAGCGTTTTTACTTGCCATAGTCTGCCTGTGCAAATCTCAACTGATAAATGTGCATTTATTTTTTTTCGTTTAGGCGGATTTATGCGGAGCGGTGCAAAATTCTTTTTCCGACGCAGACATCATCAGAAGGAACCCGGGATGAGCCAGTCGCACAACGACCTGGTTTATCTGGAGCATCCGACGCCTCTGGAGAAGGAGAGGAAGTCGGCCAAGAAGCAATTTAAAAGACTTTTCCCAAAATCTAAAAGTAAAGCGAAAGTGAATGGCTCTGCCGCAAACTGAGGTTGCTGTCTCTCCCATTTCTCTTTCTCCGTCCCACAGCAGTGCACTGTGACGAAAGAATGTCCAGATTCCAAAAGCCTCAAGGTTTTATTTGACTTGTAATTGCAGAGGCGTTTTTTTCCCCCATCCGGATTATTCCAGTCTGGAAGGAAATATATTTTTTAGAATTTTACATCACTCTCATCGAGGGAAACATTGCGACACTTTTTCTTTCAGGAGGTATTTAGGCCTCCATAGTATTCTGGATTTTCTCAGTTATGGGAACTGAGTAATGTTGAAGTATTTCGGGGGAAAAAACAGGGCACCTTCCTTGTTTTATCAAGTACCCAGTCCCTAACAATTGCTTTGGATGCAACTTTTCTATTCGTATAAATTATTTGTGCCTGTCTGACCTGATTGATGCCAGGTTAGAAGAGTTTTACAGCATGGTTCCGTGTCCAGTTTGAGAAGATTTTCCACCGTGTTCAGTGTCCATTCTATTGATTATTGCCACTTTGAGTTTAAAACATTTGCAATGGAGCTGAAAGCCAAAGAACCTCAATTAGATTGTTCCATCTGTTTCTCTTTTAGCTCTTCTGTCACCCTGTTCCCCCTGCCAATTGCTCCTCCCCATTTTACAAGGATGCTTCAAAACTGACCAGAAGGTAGCTTGCTCTCCAGACCTCTGCAGATTCTCTGGCCATTAACAGATGGGACAGGTCTGCTGCCAATTCCCCCAGGCCTCAGCAGTTCCTAAGTCTAATGGTCAGCTCTCACTGAGCTGATTATAAAGAGAACAAGTAATATAACTCTTTGCAGCATCTTCACTTTTTTTTTTTTTTTTTACTTCTTGAGAAGTTATCCCTGCCAAGATTCATGATTAGAACACTAAGATTTATTTAATATTATCTGTATGATGCCAACCCCATTTTACCGTGACGTTCATGGGTTGAATGAGTTTAGATTCCTTACAGCCTCACAATAGCCATGTTTGAGGCAGGTTCAGTCCTTTGTTAAGACAAAACATGCAAACTTCTTGTTAAAAGCTTTCCAGAAAGGCTGACAAGATTGATCTGAGAAGAGATAATCAAATGAGTAAAGGGAGAAAATTGTCCCTTCTCAAACACAAGCAAATGGAAATTGGACGGAAAAAGAACTAGTCGAATTTCTGAGCACGTAGATATCAAGCTGGAAATGGGGAAGTATCTGATTTGTATATATTTGAGCCATATTATTCAAACAATTGCATTTGCAGAAATGATGTCGTGCTCAGAACCTAATGCATTACACTACAAAGCTGGAGGATTGAATTCAATCCTGTCAGCCTCTGAACTGGTGAAATTTCTAACTACAAATCTGCTCGTGGCTTTTCCTAAGTTTTCAATTTGGGAAGACAAATCCAAGGGATGCAAATTTGAAACAAAACACCAACTGCATAAGTAGATTTACGATGACACCGAATTATGTAAATTATTCCCTGCCCTGAAATAGGACAGATCAGAGGTCTGAATATACGTGACTCAGCACCCACTCATTATTATTATTATTGTAGGGAATGATATACAAAAAGGAGCTTCCTATTTCCCAGCTGAGCATGCTGTTGCTGCATTGGGTCATTTTTAAGTGCCGCTTCTTTGGGGAATCTTCTGAAACTGCGTTAGGATAATTAATAAATCCCATCAATCCAACGTTTTAACATGGTGTTCCCGTTCTGCAAGACTGCTGCCGTGGCTGTATTTGATGCACTGGTGTGTTCTTCCGTTCAGTATTGTTAAGTGAGCAACAAGAAAAGACACTCTGGACCCCCGGTTGTGCAGGTGCTATTTCCATAAAGGTGATCAATTGCCTCGGAGGGCTGTCTATGACCATTGATTTTGTTTGCTGGGTCATTATTCCAGGACGTCCCAGAGATAGATACAAAAAGCTGGAGTAACTCGGCAGGACAGGCAGCATCTCTGAAGAGAAGGAATGGGTGACGTTTTAGGTCAAGACCCTTCTTCAGTCTGAAGAAGGATCTCGACCTAAAACGTCACCCATTCCTTCTCTCCAGAGATGCTGCCTGTCCTGCGGAGTTACTCCAGCTTTTTGTATCTATCTTTGGTTTAAACCAGCATCTGCAGTTCCTTCCTACACAGGATGTATGAGTGTGCCGCCTGTTCATAATGTGAACGTCCCAACATTGGTGATCCTCCATTATTTGTTTTGTAATGATGGTGACCAGTTGACAACTGGCTTTTTATGCACTTGTTTCAACTTTTCTACTGCCGTTCGTTTTGGGTTTTTTGGTTCCCCATCAGGTTTTTGAAAAGAGGTTGGTGTTTGGCCCATTCTCAGTTTCAGAAGGGTGTAGGAATTGCATGCTGCCTAGCTTTATAGCTGTATTAATAGACCTGCCACATCGTTCATCCATTGATTTTTCCCTTTGGTTATCTCACCACTGCTGGCAAACTTTGTTCTTGCTCACAAATCCAAATGTACTTATGTAATCAATAGCAGGCTGTGTTGTTGAAAACAAAATGCTTGTACTCTGCCAGAATTTCACTTTTTAGCTTTGAGACTGTGTGCAATTTTCTGGGGCTGATCTCCCCAGTATGCTCCACTTACTACACTGCCCATTCAATGAAACAAATAAGCAAAAATGACTGTTAAATAGCCTTTTCTTCTATTGCATGCACTTCCACTGCAGCCAAGAGGTTTTTGGCAGGTCTTTTATAACTGTCCATCAATATTATTTCCCCCTCTCACCCAAAATATCCCCTATCCTTACTATGTGCATTATCCAGGTGTTTTAGGGAAAATATTTGCTGTTCTTCCATTAGTCTTCAGATATTCTCCCTACTCAGTGAACTTATTTTTTAATTGTGAAATGTCAATGTTATAATGTAATTAGCGTGGGATCTAAACCTGATATTTGTGTGTGACCTGCTGTTATGTGTGAGGTTTGACAATTCAGGATTTTAGTCTTCAGTGCTGATATCTTTAAGTTTAGGGACATGGTATCAAAGTACTGTGTACACTACCCATTGTTAATCTTTCAGACCATACTCTTGTCCAGTACAGATTTCCCACCTTGTGTTGATGAAGGCGGGAAGAGGCTATTCAGTACATGGTCTTACTATCTCTGTGCATGTCAAGCCCAGTGTTTACCAGTGTGTTAAAATGATGACCAAAGAGTGGGGGGGTAAGGACTGTGTAGCCCTGTTACGACACAGGTCATACCTACTGAGAATCAGTATCGCCATTCATAATTGCACTGATTCAGCGTAAGCTTTTATTATTGTGAATCGTAACTGGAATCTTCCTCTGGTGCTCCCTCAGTACCAAGAACTAGTAAAGGAAGAACAAAGATAAGTGTGATGTTTATTGAACTGAGCAAGGGATCAGAAGTGAAAATGGATTGCACACTAAGTTATTGATGATTAAAGGAAATGCTGCATGTTATTGGTCTCGCTTAAAAGGAGAAACACTGAAGTTACCCAGTTGCCTTCTAAAACTACAGTGTCTTAATTCTTATAACTAATGCAATAAATATTGAGAATCATTACTTTTTTTTTGCTTGTCTGCCATTGTTTCATCCACTTGGGATTGAGTTTAGTTTATTGTCATGTTCAAGTTCAAGTGAGTTTATTGTCATGTGTCCCTGATCGGACAATGAAATTCTTGCTTTGCTTCAGCACACAGAACATAGTAGGCATTTACTACAAAACAGATCAATGTGTCCATATACTATAATATAAATATATACGCACATGAATAAATAAAATGATAAAGTGCAAATAACAGATAATTGTTTATTAATAATCAGAGTTTTGTCCGAGCCAGGTTTAATAGCCTGATGGCTGTGGGGAAGTAGCTATTCCTGAACCTGGTTGTTGCAGTATTCAGGCTGCTGTACCTTCTACTTGAAGGTAGCAGGGGATGAGTGTGTGGCCAGGATGTTGTGGGTCTTTGATGATACTGCCAGCCTTTTTGAGGCAGCAACTACGATAAATCCCCTCGATGGAAGGAAGGTCAGAGCCGATGATGGACTGGGCAGTGTTTACTACTTTTTGTAGTCTTTTCCTTTCCAGGGCGTTCAAGTTGCCGAACGAAGCCCCGATGCAACCGGTCAGCATGCTCTCTACTGTGCACCTGTAGAAGTTAGAGAGAGTCCTCCTTGACAAACCGACTCTCCGTAATCTTCTCAGGAAGTAGAGGCGCTGATGAGCTTTCTTGATAATTGCATTACTGTTCTCTGACCAGGAAAGGTATGTGTACACATACATTATAAAGGGAATAATGTGAATAAGGTTTAGTGCAGGATAAAGCCAGTAAAGTTACAGGGTTGTTGCATTGTCATGATTACCAAGGAAAGATCTGGCCATCAAGACCTTCAATGGTCTATCTTGGCCATTGTTCAATAGCAATTGCTGACTCGTCACATGTGTTTCTGTCATATACATTCTTTTCAGCACCAACTGCTTCTCACACAATGTATGATTCATGTAAACTAGATGCACATTTATATCATGCCTTAGGACATCCCAGAGTATTTTTGAACTGTGGTCTATTCGATGCTGCGGTCAATATCCTGTCTAATTTATGCACAACAGCTCCTTCAAAGTTTTGGTGAGAACTCTGCAAAGAGGTGTCGTGGGAGAGCACCTAACAACCGGCTTGACATCTTATCCATTGGTTGGCACCTCAACAGTGCATGTGAACTGTAGCTGATGAAATTCAATACCTGAAGTGCAAGGCACTGAACGTTAGAACTATGACTTAAGTTGAAGACAATGAAAGGTGAAGCCATCCATAACAGAACAATTAAATTTGGGGATGATGGAGAGGCAAGAATGGGTAGCAAGGAATACACATTTCAAATGGAGCCATTATGATTGCTTCATAAGTTCATGCGTTCAAGGAGCAGAATTAGGGTATTTGGCCCATCAAGACTACTCTGCCATTCGACCACGGCTGATCTATCTTTTCCTCTCAACCCCATTATCTTGCCTTCTCCCCATAACCCCTGATACCCTTATGAATCAAGGAATTGAATATTCCATCATGATTGTGGTTTGAAGTTCTCTCAATACACATCTGTGTTTCCCTCCCCATCTGTTAAAGTACTATTTTAAACAAGCTTTTGCTAATCAGCCCTAATATAACACTATGGTGTTGATATTTATTGATAAGGCACCTGAAATTTGCCTTGGGAAGTTTTTGCTTGTTTTAAGGTGTTGCGTGAGAAGCTGACATCTGGAAATGAAACGTCTTTAGTAGATAATCGGTGAACAGATCTTTAAAGGATAGGCCATTACAAGCATTTGCTGTCAATGTGACAGCATGTTAACATGGAGTTTGATAAGCCACACATTACTACTTGAGTAAGACGATGGGCAAGAAAGTCAGTGCTGACTTCATGGGATGAGTTTTTCCATCAGTACAAGATTGTCCAGGGTCATGGCAGCTCCCTCCGCATCAGTAGGACATTTTCATGACACACTGGCACACTAACATGGAACCAGCACATTATGATCAACAAATGCCCCAATCCTGGTAAGTCTAGACTAGTAAAGGAAAAAAATGTAGAATCAACGTGCAGATGCTGGTTTATACCACAGATTACACAAAGTGCTGGAGTAACTCAGCGGGACAGGTAGCATCTGGAGAAAAAGGATGGGTGACGTTTCGTGTTGGGACCCTTCTTCAGACATGATGGGCAAGAAAAGGTCAGTATAGAGATGACCGTGAAGGAAGACTTCTAGTCTGACCATGTATAAATCCCAACTTGCGTCCCAGATAGAGACAAACTGAGTGAATTCAACACCACGGTTGGAAAGGATGCAATATCTTGGCAATAAGGCAATAGCAAAAGCTGCTCTTCATAATGTTCAGAACACAATCTTGTCTTAGTCAACACTGTGTTACACCATGAATGAGGACAAGCATAAAGATCCTGTGGCAACAACTGTGATCTAGGTGCTCTCTAGTGGAGAGTCTAGAACTAGAGGCCACAGCCTCAGAATTAAAGGACGTGCTTTTAGGAAGGAGATGAGAAATTTCTTTAGTAAGAGGGTGGTGAATCTGTGGAATTATTTGCCACAAGGCTGTAGAGGCAGTCAGTGCATATTTTTAAGGCAGAGATAGATAGATTCTTGATTAGTACAGGTGTCGGAGGTTATGGGGAGAAGGCAGGAGAATGGGGTTAGGAGGGAGAGATAGATCAGCCATGACTGAAGATGATTCAAGTAGGCTTGATGGGTGGAATTGCCTAATTCTACTCCTATTCCTTAGGACCTGATGGAGCCAATGCCCAAGCTAGACCACAAGGACGCCTGCATGTTGCAAGCCAATGTGCAATTTGCACCATGACAGGTGCTGTTGGACTGACCACCACCTATTCCAGTCTGCCATCTCCATCAAACCAACAGAACTAAAACCAACAGAAATATTGGACCACATTCTCAGATCCTGCCTTAACTCTACACTGGACGCAAAACAGCCTCTCATTTATGAACGTATTATTTGAGGAAATATGATGTGTTCGTGGATTGTGTAAGAAGTTATTGAATTGACGGCAAAATAAATCCCGATTGCTTTTTTTCAATATATTATGAATAAAGAATATTTTTGGAATTAATATAATGTTGCCACAAGGCAATTAATGTTGAAGGGCTCAAGGACCCAGCGAAGCAAGCTATCTTAGTGTCTCACAGATGATCTGACAAACCCCAGCGGGGAAGAAGCTCCTCCTGAACCTGGGTGTTGGTTTTTGAGGACCTATTACCTCCCTGATAACAGGAATGAAATGAGTGTGTGGTGGCCAGGATGGTGTGTGGCCCTGATGATGCTAGCTGCCTTTGTGAGGCAGTGCCTCCTGTGGATCCCTTCGATAGTACCTGATTACATGCAGCTGATGACTTTCCATGTATTTCGCTCAACTGCAACCAGACTCTTGACCTGGAGTTCCAAGGTCTGTTTTAACCAGAGGAATAGTGGAAACGACTCTCTCTCTCCCTGATGTAAACACAAGCAACTGCTGATGCTGGTTTTAAAATAGGACACAAAGTGCTGAAGTAGCAGACCAGGCAGCATTGCTGGAGGATGTGCAGACATGACAATTGGGTCGGGACCCTTGTTAATCTGACACTTTTTCTAGCTCATTATTGTTTGGCAGCAGGGCAGGGAGGTAAGGGCCAAGACGCGCGGGTGGATAAATGTGTAGGAAGGAACTGCAGATGCTAGTTTACATCAAAGATAGGACCAAAATGCTGGAGTAACTCAGCTAGACAGGCAGCTTCTCTGGATAGAAGGAATGAATCCTATCCAGCGATGCTGCCTGTCCCGCTGAGTTACTCCAGCATTTTGTGTCTATCTTGAGGGTGGAAAAAGCCAGACAAGTGATAGATGGAGGGTTACACAAAAAAGCTGGAGAAACTCAGCGGGTGCAGCAGCATCTATGGAGCGAAGGAAATAGGCAACGTTTCGGGCAGAAACCCTTCTTCAGACCCTTCTTCAGACAAGTGATAGATGGATTCAGGTGAGGGGACTGTGAGGAGGAATTTCTTTAGTTAGAGGGTGGTGAATCTGTGGAATTCTTTGCCACAGCAGGCTGTGGAGGCCGCCAATGGAATTTTTTAAGCCAGATAGATAGATTCTTGATTAGTACGGGTGTTAAGAATTATGGGGAGAAGGCAGGAGAATGGGGTAAGGAGGGAGATATAGATCAGCCATCGTTGAATGATGGAGACCTCCAACCATGGTTGAATGGTGGAGTACTTTATGGGCCGAATGGCCTAATTCTGCTCCTCTCGCTTAGGACCTGTGCTTAAGTTATGATTATTATTGACTATTATTTGGCAGATGAGTGGATAAAGGTCAGAGATGAACGTAAGGCAAAAGGTTAAGTTTGGTAGAGGAGTAATCAGGCTAGATGAGTATTGCAAAGCCGGAGGATGGAAGGAACGAATATTGCTGACAGGTTAATGGGATTTAAGAATGTTATCAAAGCCTTCTTGAGAAAGGAACTAATTCGTGGGAATCGAGCAAACATGACCACTCAAATATAGGGAAAGGTTCAAGATGCATTCAGAACCTTGAGTCCAAGCGGCAAGGGAACAAAGAAGGCCAGCAGAAGTGGTTGAAGGTGCAGACCTTCTGCTTGAGACGCAGCTCACCACACAGACAACTGGAGTGGAAGCAAATCATCCTCCACCAATCCTCCGCGTTCCCCAGAACACTTCCGATCAGGCGCGGTGCCTCCAGCGAAGGAGTGGGAGGATTATGGCAGCGCCAGATCCCCAGCGGGAGCGGAGAATTCGCCCACTTTGCCGGGTCTATCTCTAATCTAAATCCACCTACAAATGTCAGACGGGGAGCCCGATTTGCGTGGATTAAAGCGCCGCTGCCGCTTGGAGCCCGACGGCTGCAGCGAGCGGCACGAAGGGAGATGTAGTCCAAGCTCCAGCAATGCCAGCAAAGATCCTCTACGATCTTTGAATGCCAGATAGTTGAGACCCGATAAAAAGACTACAACCCCCGGCCGGCGCCTGGTTACAGCGGGGAGGGGGAGTGGGGGGGAATCTGCTCGGATTATCCGCTCTTGCGCACTTTGTCCGGCCGAGCGGGGACTGGAACCCGGAGTCAGGATTCGCGAGAAAACCAGGCGGAAAGAGGGGGGCAAAACCCGGCGCGGCCCGCTCCCGGTGCCGGCCCGGAGGGAGGGAGGTAGGTTACGGCGGAGGGAGGTCGGGCGAGGGGAGGGGAGCGCCGATAGCGGCAGGGGGGGGAGGGAGAGAGGGGTAGGCTCCGGGCTCGGAGCCCGCGGTTGCAGATCGGCGTTGGCAACATTGTGGAACGCGGCGACTGCGATCGATACAATGTTTCCATTCCGGCCGCCATTCCGCCTGTTCTTTGTTACAATGTTGCCAGGCGGAGCGGAGCGGATCGCTTTTAAAACCCGGCGGAGAGCAGGCGGCCGCCACATGGATCGGCAGCGGCAGGGAGGGACGTTCAGACAACCCGGCATGGCGGAGGTGGCCAGTGCAGGAGGAACACACCCTTCCCTCCGAGCAGGCCAACCTGTTTGGCTTCAGTGGATTCCTCTCTCCCCGTTGCATCCTGATCCTGATCAGAAACAACAACATCAGCAGCAGCAACAAGGCAGATAGACACAAAATGCTGGTGTAACTCAGCGGGACTGCGAGACATCCATCACCCATTCCTTCTCTCCAGAGATGCTGCCTGACCTGCTGAGTTACTCCAGCAATTTGTGGCTCTGTCTTCGGTGTAAACCAGCATCTGCAGTTCCTTCCTAAACATTAAGACAGACTCCATCCAGGCAATTTCACTGTTGCCATAGACATAAAAGTGCTGGAGTGATTTTGAAGAAGGGTCTCGACCTGAAACCTCACCCATTCCTTCTCTCCAGAGATGCTGCCTGTCCCCCTGAGTTACTCCAGCTTTTTGTGTCTATCTTTGGTTTAAACCAGCATCTGCAGTTCCTTCTTACACACTGGAGTAACTCAGCGGGTCAGGCAGCATCTGCGGATAAAAAGAAGAGGTGATGTTTTGGTTCGAGACACTTCATCAGACTGTCGGGGAGGAGAAATGTGGAGGTATACAAGAGTGGCCTGTTTCTTATTAACACCCAACGTTATGGAGTGGAGGTGATGTGGAGCAGACAAATGGGTGTTGATGATGGAATTTGAGAAGAAGCGTAGTTAATAGAGATACAGCATGGAAACATTGGTCTCTGTATTTGATAATAATCGCAATGCACAATCTGACCTGAAATGCACTACATTCAAGAAAGGTTCCTATTCCTCTCCAGCGTGGAATAAATTTACTTTATTATTATCACATATGTCAGGTACAGTGAAATGCATTTTTGTTACATGCTATCGAACAGATCGGACTTTAGACTTTAGAGATACAGTGCGGAAACAGGCCCGTCGACCCACTGAGTCCATGCCAACCAGTGATCCCCATACACTAGCACTATCCTACCCGCTAGGATCAAATTACAATTTTAGCTAAGCCAATTAACCTACAAACCTGTATATCGAGTGTGGGAGGAAACCGGTGCATCTGGAGAAAACCCACGCAGTCATAGGGAGAACGAACAAACTCCGTACAGACAGAACCTGTAATCGTGATCAAACCCAGGTTTCTGGCGCCGTCAGGCAGCAACTCTACCAGTGTGCCACTGTGCCACCCAAACACTGTTCCAAAGTACCATATTTTGTGTTGCTAACGGCCAAGGGTTTAGTTTTTATTTTACAGATACAGCAGGGAAACAAGCCCTTTGGCTCACCGAGTGCACGCTGACCAACGATCGCCCTGTACACTAGTTCTATCCTACACACTAGGGATAATTTACAGAAGACAATTAACCTACAAACCTGCACTTCTTTGGAAGGTGGGAGGAAACTGGAAGAAGGGTCTCGACCTGAAACCTCACCCATTCCTTCTCTCCTGGTTTCACCTGGTTTCAGCGATGATACCACTGTTCTCTGGGGATAGATGTTTCTCAGGACTACACCACCATTTGCCAGAACCTCCTGTGATGCTTGTACCAATGTGAAAGGGATTAATTGCCTGGAATTTGCCAATGTTGACAGGGTTTCTACCGATGTGTGCCAGCATTAGCAGTGGGAAGTGGCACAAGGCAGAGTAATATTGACAGGGCCTCCCCAGCCTCAGAGGTATTTTCAGAAGTTCAGGAACCATGTCCCTAGGGCAGCGTGCGCTGGTAGTGAGGTTCTGACAGTGCAGGAAGGATCTCACCACCAGCCAAGCAAGGTCTTGGTGCTTGTTAGTGAGTTCTGGCGATGAGCCATTTCACCGGACAAGCTGGGCACTCTGCTCAGAAACCACGGCACATGATCCATCGAGTCCTTGTCCTGCAGTGTCTGCAGGATATTCCGTGCTGACCACAGCCTGATGGTCGTGTGGTCAAAGGTGTTGCCCGAAAGAACTTTTCCACAAAGGACAGATGGAGCAGCAATGTCCAGCTATTGATATATATATAGACACAAGATATATAGGCACAAATATTTACAATTGCTCTGATTAATTCCTTTGTTCTTTTTCTTCCCCTGTGGCAGATGGCTGGAGATGGCACTGATGAGAGATTGTTTGTCTGTAAGTATGAGAACGTTTGTGTTTTGAGTATAAAAATGAAACTTTTCACAATGTGTGATGTGTATGGTAGCTTGAAAATATGGTGCATTATTGAAGTGTAGTCACAGCTATAATGTAGCAAATTGCCCATTGTCAGATGCCACAAGTAACAAGGAGACAATGAATAGATTATCTTGTTTGTGTGATGTTGAATGAGAAATAATTGGTATGCAAAGAGTAAATCTCCTGCTCTCCCTCTGGGGGTAAAAAAGTAATGGGATCATTGAAGATAGGCTGGAGTAACTCAGCGGGTCAGGCAGCACCGCTGGAGAAAAGGAATAGGTGACGTTTCAGGTTGAGAGCCTTCATCAGACTGAGAGTCAGGGAGGGGGACACTGGAGGTATGAGAAGGTACAGAACAATGGACAGTCTGTATCAATGTCTCAGGAAAGGTGGAGCCCACAATGGTAGTTGAGGCCAGTTCATTGGCTATATTTAAGAGGGAGTTAGATGTGGCCCTTGTGGCTAAAGGGATCAGGGGGAATGGAGAGAAGGCAGGTGTGGATACAGAGTTGGATGATCAGCCATGATCATATTGATTTGCGGTGCAGGCTCGAAGGGCCGATATGGCCTACTCCTGCACCTATTTTCTATGTTCTATGTTCTATGGTCCAATGTTGGCTGGGGACGAGGTGATAAGTTCATGTTCGCATTTATTGCCACGTGCACCAATTAAGGTACATTGGAATTTGACTTACCATGCAGCCATACAATCAAAAGAGCACAATACACAATAGAATATAACATGAACATCCACCACAGTGGAATCAACATTCTTCACAGTGGTGGAAGGCAATAACTTTGTCAGTCCTCCTACTTTGTGTAACAAAGGAATACAAGCGGTGGAATTAGCAAGTGGACTAGGAGGGAGGGAATGCAGAGGTTACTTGAAGTTAGGGAAATCAATATCCATGAGATCATTGTATGTACTGTGGAAAGCGATCGATCCTTTAGTCAGTTAAAGTGCTATCTCCAGGTTGCACTTACTTTGTAGCTCTTATATCTGCCTGAACAGGGAGGGGAGAACAGAGATTTCCCAGGATGTGTGTGGTCCGTGATTATATTGGCTGCTTTCCCAAGGCAGTGTGAAATGTAGATGGTCTATTGGGGAAGACTCATTTGAGTGATGGAATGGGCTGCATCCACAACTTTCTAGAATTGCATGTGGTCTTTGGGCAAAGCAGCTGCCAAGCCACACTGTGAGGCTTTATTTAGAAATTGTTAACAGTTATTGGAGAATGTTATCATCTGAGCCACAGCTGACTGCTAAATAATGTAATGTGTGAATTTGTCGGGCAGATTGCAGTTAGTTTTTGTTTATTATTGTCATATGAGCTGAGGTACAGTGAAATGCTTTTTGTTGTGTGCTATCGAGACATTGAAAAGATTGTACATGTTTACAATCAAGCCGTCTGCAGTGTACCAATATGGGAAGCAGTCCAATAAAGTCTAAGATTACAGATAGTTCAAGGGTCTCCAATGAGGTAGTTTACAGGTTAGGGTAGCTGGTGAGAGGACAGTTCAGTTGCCTGAATACAGATGGGACGAAGCTGCCTCTGAATCTGGAGGTATGCGTTTTCACTCTCCTGTATCACTTGCCCGATGGGAGAGGGGACAAAGGGAGTGACTGGGGTGAGACTGGTGAGTAGGAAGGAACTGCAGATCCTGGTTTACACTGAAGATAGACACAAAATGCTGGAGTAACTCAGCAGCTCAGGCAGCATCTCTGGAGAAAAGGATTAGTTGACATTTCGGGTTGAGGCCCTTCATCAGACAAAGGGTCTCATCCCGAAAGTGCCCCGACTCGAAACATCACCTATTCCTTTTCTCCAGAGTTGCTTCCTGACCCGCTGTGTTACTCCAGCATTTTTTGTGCGTGTCTTGGGGTGAGACTGGTCCTTGATCATGCTGGTGGCCTTGCCGAGACAGCGTGAGGTGTAGGAGGTTCCCCGGGTTAGTGGAGGGAGGTTGGTTTGCGCGATGGTCTGGGCTTCGTCCACAAGTCTTTGCAATTTCCTGCGGTCTTGGATGAGGCTTTCCCAAACCATCAAAGAGGAAATTTGGGATGTGAGCATCAGCTGTTCTCTTGCTTCTCTTACTCCTAGGGTGCGACGACTGTGGGGAATACCACGACTCGGAATGCCCGGAGCTGGGTCCGCTCGTGACCGTCAGCGACTCCTTCGTTTTGAGCCGAGCCCGGTGAGGAATGTAGCGATTTTGAAATGAAAAGCAAAGTAGCAAATAACATGAGAGTGAACATTTCCCCATTTATTCCCGTGTGTTGGTTAATGGCAAATGTGGATGGCACAGTGGCACAACAGTAGAATTGCTGACTTACCTGCACCAGAGACCCGGGTTTGATCCTGACTACGGGTGCTGTCTGTACGGAGATTATACATTCTCCCAGTGACCAAGTGGGTTTTCCCCGGGTGCTCCGTTTCCCTTTCATTACAAAGACGTACAGGTTTTGTAGGTTAATAGGCTTTTGTAAAGATTGTAAATTGTCCCTAGGTCATAGGATGGGCTAGTGTACGGGGATCGCTGGTCGGTGCGGTCTCGGTGGGCCGCACCGACCAGCGAGACCGCAGACAGCAGGAGGGCTGAGGAAGGGGAGGAGACAGCAAGGACTAACAAAATTGGGAGAATTCAATGTTCAAATGTTCATTGTTAGTCCTTGCTGTCTCCTCCCCTTCCTCAGCCCTCCTGCTGTCTCCTCCCATCCCCCAGCCTTCGGGCTCCTCCTCCTTTTTCCTTTCTTGTCCCCGCCCCCCCCCGCCCCCGATCAGTCTGAAGAAGGGTTTCGGCCCGAAACGTTGCCTATTTCCTTCGCTCCATAGATGCTGCTGCACCGGCTGAGTTTCTCCAGCTTTTTTGTGTACTTTAAAATTCAGTAGTCGGGTTGGGGGGGGGGGGGGTCGGGGGGCGGGATTTGGGGGCATAGTGGAGCAGCGGTAGAGTTGCTGCATTACTACGCCAGAGAACCGGGTTCGATCCTGACTGTGTGGGCGGAGTACGGAGTTTGTATGTGCTTGGGGTGCTCCGGTTCAAAGGCTTCAATAGGCCAGCGGGAGACTTTGATCAAACAAGGAAAATAGAGTTTGTTTGTTAATGCCGCGATCCTGGCACAAAACCAGTGTAATAGAGTTATACAGTGTGGAAACAGGCCCTTTGGTCCAACATGCCCATACCGAGCAACATGTCCCATCTACACTAGTCCCACCTGCCTGTGTTTGGCCCATATCCCTCTAACCTCTCCTATTCCTGTACCTGTTTAAATGTTTCTTAAACGTCTCGCTAGTCATGATCTTAGCCCTCTATGCTTCTGAAGGTTGTGACAATTACAGCGTGCACCTCACAGCGATGGAAAGCTACTCAAATGCTGCGGCCTCTGCCTGGCCAATATCCCCAATGCACAGGGCTCATTTACACTGAGTTGAGTACTTTGAGAGGCCCATGTCATCTGCTTTCCTGTCAGCAGATTTTGTACTGGCCAGAGCTTACATTACAAATCCTAGGCTTGTGCTGCAGTGTAGAAATAAAGGAGTGGATGGCGCAGTGGCACAGCGGTGGAGTTGTTGCCTTACAGCGCCAGGGACCCGGGTTCGATCCAGACTACAGGTGCTGTCTGTACGGAGTTTGTTCTTTCTCCCCGGGACTGCGTGGGTTTCTCCCGGGTGCTCTGAATTGTGGGGAGAGAAAGCTGGAACAGAAGTGGGGGTGGGACAATGCCCGGCAAATGATAGTCGGATACATGTAAGTGGAGTGGGGGGGGGTGAATTAACTATTCAGATCATTGGCAGGAAGTCTGGTTTTTGGAGAAGAAAAATGTTTCTAACTTTTATCATTTTAGGTCTTCACTACCACCCAGTTTGGAGATCAGGCAGCTGGAAGATGGAAGTGAAGGGGTCTTTGCATTGTCTTCCCTAGTAAAGCGCACACAATTTGGACCATTTGAAGCCAAAAGAGTTTCCCAGCTGGATAAAGAAAATATGTTTTCTCTGAAGGTAGGTAGAACAATGGCCAATCTGCTGTTCCCTATCTGGCTCAATGAGGCTTATAAACGTAATGGAACAAACCAGAGCTCTCTCAGAGTTTAGTTCCTGGTTTGTGTTAAGTTATCTAGGCTTGCCCTGTGGGCTAGTTTAGTTTAGTTTATTGTCCCGTGTATCAAGGTACAGTGAAAAGCGTTTGTTGAGTGCCAACCAGTCAGTGGAAAGACAATACATGATTACAATCGAGCCATCCACAGTGCACAGATACATGATAAAGTGAATAACGTGGAGTACGTTTAGTGCAAGATAAAGCCAGTAAAATCCGACCAAAGATAATACGAGGATCTCCAATAAGGTAGATAACAGTCCAGGACTGCTCTTTAGTTGTTGGTAGGATGGTTCACTTGCCTGATAACAGCTGGGAAGAAAGTGTCCAGGCAGCATCTCTGGAGATCATTGATAGGTAATGTTTCAGGTTGGGACCTTTCTTCGGACTTGTATATGGTGCCGGTTGGGGTTGAGCTGTCTGGGGTGGTTTACCATACATTCAGCAGTGTACTCTTAAAGATTGGTCATTTTGCAATCTAGGAAGCCGGACATCATTTGTGTCCGAGAGCGATTGTGACCAAGTGATTTGTTTGTTGACGAGAGTCATTTAAGGGATAAGTACTGAGCACGACACTTGGGTTGCTGTGCCATTGGGTGGGGAGCTGGTTCATTCCCGATGACTGGCCAGCAGCTTTGGCTAGCTGGCTTTGAACATGGCGTCTGGCGTGGATGAGGTTGAGCTCGAACAGGACCTTCACCTGGTTTAATAGCCACCACTTCTTGCCCAGTGGGGAGAAAGGAAACAAAACGAAAGAAAACTTCACTACACCAGAAAGCAGATGTAGTGCTCTAGCTTTATGAATGGCAAGAATGGGATTGGGCCGGGTATGCTAAAAATAAGCTTCAGAACAAGGAGTTCAAATCTTCAAGAGAAAAGTGAAAAATATAGAGGGGAGAAAAATCTGCGAGAAATATATTTTCTTCCCCCAAAGTAACGCCTTGTTATAGAATGCATGCACGTGGTAATGGCAAATGTGGAAAAAAAACATGTTTTTCCTTCTCATTTATAAATTTTGGGATGAGTGGGGAGTATGGTGAAACGATGTTTACTTGGTGTTGTGGGGTTTTTCCCTTCTGTACGAGAGAAGGTGGAGAAGGTGTACAAAGAGGAAGATGACTGAACTTTATTGCCTTCCCTCACAGTGGGAAACGTTGATTCCGCTGTGGGGGATGTTCATGTTAATTTCTCTTGTGTACTGTGTTCATTTTATTCGTATGTCTGTATGGTAATTCAAATCTCACTGCTCCAATTGGTGTATATGATAATAAATGTAACTTGACCGTTCTCTTTAGTAGCCTGCTCTCTCAGTTGGCACCTTCCCCCCTGTGACCACGTGGGGTTTAACCTGGTGTTCTGGTTTTATCTCGTGTCCCAAAGCACTGGCCACTGTAAAGTGCCCATGGTGTGCAGGTGAATGGAAACATCTGGGGACAGTTGAGGGGATGGTGGAAAGAATAAAGTGGGGTTAGAATAAGATTAGTGCAAATAGGTGCTTGATGATCAATACAGACTAGGTGGGTTGAAGGGACTGTATGAGGAGCATTGGACGGCTCTGGGTGTACTTGCTGCAGTTTAGAAGGATGAGGGGGACCTCATTGAAACCTATCACATAGTGAAAGGCCTGGATCGAGTGGATGTGATGGGGATGTTTCCTATAGTGGGAGAGTCTAGGACCAGATCTCATAGCCACCGAATAAAAGCACATATCTCTAGAAAGGAGATGAGGAGGAATTTCTTTAGCCAGAAGATAGTGAATCTTGGAATACGTTGCTACAGATGGCTGTGGAGGCCAAGTCTTTGGGTAGTTTTAAAGCGGAGATTGACAGGTTGACTGGGTCTGAAGAAGGGTTTCAGCCCGAAACGTTGCCTATTTCCTTCGCTCCATAGATGCGGCCGCACCCGCTGAGTTTCTCCAATACTTTTGTCTACCCTTGACAGGTTCTTGGTTAGTTAGTGTGTGAAAGGTTACGGGGAGAAGGCAGGAGAATGGGGTTGAGAGAGAAAGATAGATCAGCCATGATTGAATGGTGTAGACTCGATGGGTCAAAAGGCCCAATTCTGTTACGACTTATGAACCATTTCCATGCTCATAGAAACATAGAAATTAGGTGCAGGAGTAGGCCATTCGGCCCTTCGAGCCTGCACCGCCATTCAATATGATCATGGCTGATCATCCAACTCAGTATCCCGCACCTGCCTTCTCTCCATACCCCCTGATCCCCTTAGCCACAAGGGCCACATCTAACTCCCTCTTAAATATAGCCAATGAACTGGCCTCAACTACCCTCTGTGGAAGAGAGTTCCAGAGATTCACCACTCTCTGTGTGAAAAAAGTTCTTCTCATCTCGGTTTTAAAGGATTTCCCCCTTATCCTTAAGATTGCCTATTTAAGTCATTAACCCAATAACTTTGTGACTATCGCATTGGAGGTAATTTTATGTTTTGAACAATTCCCTGTGTCTTTCTGGATATTTGTCCTCTGCTTCTTTCCATTGAATCATCTCAACGACTAGACAATCTCTGCTGATTAAATGTTATTTTGAGAATTGTTCTTGTCATGATCTCGCAGCTTATTTATTTTTGTCCGCAAGGTTTTCCAGAAGGACAGGCCGGAGATTTGCTTTGACACCTCCAATGAAGAGGACTGCAACTGGATGATATTTGTGAGACCTGCCGCGGACTATCATCACCAAAATCTCACAGCCTACCAACACAGCCATGACATTTACTTCAACACGTTACAGGTACGTGGGTGGAGACACAAAGAAACTGCAGATGCTGGAATTTTGAGGGGGAAAAACAAAGTCCTGGTGGGCGGCACGGTGGTGAAACGGTAGGGTTGCCGGATTACAGTGCCAGAGACCAGGGTTTGATGCTTGTCTGTACGAAGTTTGTACGTCTTCCCTGTCATCTGCGTGGGTTTTCACCAAGGTCTTCAGTTACCTACCACACTCCCAAGACGTACAGGTTTGTAGGTTAATTGGCTTGGTATAAATGTAACATTTCCACAAACCTGACTGTCCCGGCAAACCCATTGTTTCTGCTTGTTGTCCCACCGAAGTTATTTCCACATACCTCGACTCCATCCTATCCCCGCCCTGGTCAAATCCCTCCCTGCCTATGTCCAAGACACCTCACACGCTCTTCGTCTCCTCCAAGACTTCCATTTTCCAGGTCCCCACTCCCTCATCTTTGTCCAGTCACTCTACACCTCCATCCCCCACCAGGAGGGTCTTAAAGCCCTCTGTTTCTTCCTCGACCGCATAACGAACCAATCCCCTTCAACCAATACTCTCCTCCGCCTAGCGGAGCTGGTCCTTACCCTCAATAACTTTTCCTTTGACTCCTCCCATTTCCTCCAAATCCAAGTCGTAGCTATGGGCACTCGCATGGGCCCCAGCTATGCCTGCCTCTTTGTAGGGTACGTTGAACAATCCTTGCTCGAGGCGTACCGTGGCTCTATCCCCAAACTCTACCTCCGCTACATTGACGACTGCATTGGTGCTACCTCCTGCACCCATGCAGAACTCACTGACTTCATCCAATTCACCACTAACTTCCATTCGGCACTCAAATTCACCTTGACCATTTCCGACATCTCCCCACTGTTTCTAGACCTCATTATCTCCATCGCAGGTAACAGACTACTCACCGACATCTACTACAAACCCACTGACTCCCATGGCTATCTGGACTACACTTCTTCCCATCCTGCTTCCTGTAAGGACTCTATCCCCTACTCCCAATTCCTCCGTCAATTCCTGGTCAATTTGTCCTTTCCCACCCAAACCACTCCCTCCCCTGGTACTTTCCCTTGCAGCCACAGGAAATGCTACACTTGTCGCTTCACCTCCCCCCTCGACTCCATCCAAGGATGCAAGCAGTCTTTCCAGGTGAGGCAGTGGTTCACCTGCACCTCCTCCAACCTCATCTATTGCATCTGCTGTTCTCGGTGTCAACTGCTCTACATCGGTGAGACCAAGCACAGGCTTGGCGATCGCTTCGCCTAACACCTCCACTCAGTTCGCATTAACCAACCTGATCTCACGGTGACTCAGCACTTCAACTCCCCCTCCCATTCCAAATCCAACCTTTCTGTCTTGGGGCTCCTCCATGGCCAGAGTGAGTCCCACCGCAAATTGGAGGAGTGGCACCTCTTATTTCACTTGGGCAGTTTACACCCCAGCGGTACGAACATTGACTTCTCCAATTTCAGGTAGTCCGTGCTTTCTCCTTCCCCTCCCCTTCCCAGCTCTCCCACAGCCTACTGTCTCCACCTCTTCCTTTCTGCTTCCCGCCCCCCCTCCTACCCCCACATCAGTCTGAAGAAGGGTCTTGACCCGAAACGTCACCTATTCCTTCACTCAGTGGGTGCTGTCTCACCTGCTGAGTTTCCCCAGCATTTTTGTCTACTTTCGATTTTTCCAACATCTGCAGTTCTTTCTTAAACAATCTAAAATTTTCCCTAGGATAGTGTAAGTGTGCGGGAATTGCTGGTCGGTGTGGACACGATGGGCCGAAGGGCCTGTTTCTGCGCTGTATCTTTAAACTAAACTAAACTAAACTCAGCAGGTCAGGCAGCATTTGTGGAGAGAATGGATAGATCCTTCCACAGACTGATGGGGTGGGGGTGATAGAAAACTGGTAAACTGATGTGGAGGCGTAACAAAGCCCTGCAAGTGAGAAGTGGATAGCTGTAGGGAGGATCTGCAGATGTTGGTTTCTACTGAAGACAGCCACAAAGTGCTGGAGTAACTCAGTGGGTGAATCACCATCTCTGGAGAAAAAGGATGGGTGATGTTTCGGGTCAGGACCCTTCTTCAGACTCCAGTTTACTTCAGCCTGAAGAAGGGTCCCATCCTGAAAAGTCACCCGTCGTTTTTCTGCAGAGATACTGCCTGAACCATTGAGTTACTCCAGCACTTTGAGTCTATCGAGTGAAAAGTGGTTACGGGCAAGGGAAGGTGATTGGCATATAGGTGAGAACATGATAAAAGCTTGCGGTGAAAAGTAGACAAAAGGGTGTCAGATAGGGAAAGAAGAAGAGGGGTGAAATATATCTGGAAAGAGGGATGTGGGTGGAAGGAGAAGAGGGGGTAGATTGAATACTCCAATTTCAAGTACATCGCCCGCAGCCACTTCGCTGCGCACACATTTCTCCCTCTACATAGTCACCCCATTCCTTTCACTTCTACTGTGCGCTCATCTCCATTCCACAAGTCCGAAATTTCCCTTTTTACCCCCCTCTCTTTCGCTAGCCTCTGTCTCCTTCCACCCATATCCCACCCTCCCGCCATGATAGCATTACGAGAGTGTGCTTGCAATCCTCCCCGGAGGTCACCCCGAAAATGTGGCGCCCAAGCCGGGTGAGACAGCCGATCTCTACGTCGATGGGACTTCCAAGGTTGGACTTCGATCGGTGGGATGAAGTTTTCCCCTGAGACTGGAGCTCCGGAGCTCCGGCCCGACTGGGGTCGACGGATCCGTTCCCAAAGCCGACTACCGAGCTGAAATCTCAAATTTCGCTTGGGCAGCTTACAGCCCAGTGGTGTGAATATTGATTTCTCTAACTTCAGGTAGCCCTGGCGTTCCTCCTCTCACTATCCGTCTCTGACCCAAGCGCACTGGCTTCTCGTTTTCACCCAACAAACAGCCAACAATAGCCTGTTTCCTTTATCATCGTTACTTTTTTGCATATCTTTCATTCATTGTTCTTTATCAATCGGCTATGTCTCTCGTTTCCCTAATCCCTAACCAGTCTGAATAAGGGTCTTGATCTGAAACATCACCAATTCCTTCTCACCACAGATGCTGCCTGTCCCGCTGGGCTACTCCTGCTTATTTTGTCTATTTCCGAGCTGACTTTAAAGGCCGGCATCTCGGCCCCCCAGTGGCCTAGGCGTTCTGTTCAAGTGTGCAGGAAAGAACTGCAGATGCTGATTTGAACCGAAGATAGACACAAATGCTGGAGTAACTCAGTGGGACAGACAGCATCTCTGGAGAGAAGGAATGTGGGGCGTTTCAGGTCAAGAACTTTCAGACAGTTTTAGTGCCGTTCAACTCCTCTTGGAAGCCGTGACCTCTATTGATCTGGCAAAATGGATAATCCGGCAAGGTTCTGGAACCAAGGGTGACAGAAAATTGGTGGTGAACCTGTGGGACCTGAGGGGGTTTTGCCCGAAAAGAGGGATAAGACTGAATCTAGCTTGCAGTAGTTGGTCTGTTGCTTTTCCTGGTTTCTTTGTCCTCCAAGGCCAGTTAATTGGCTATATTTAAGAAGGGGTTAGATGTGGCCCTTGTGGCTAAAGGGATCAGGGGGTATGGAGAGAAGGCAGCTACAGGATACTGAGTGGATGATCAGGCTCGAAGGGCCGAATGGCCTACTCCTGCACCTATTTTCTATGTTTCTAAAATATTCCAAATGAAATTTAAACTGGAGGTGGTGGAGGGAAGACATTGTATGTCTCAGTATGTCACATTCATATCCAAGCCGAGGGCTTTGCTGTCCACAGTTCCTTCAGATGGTGAGTCTGATCACCACCACCCTCTCCCCTCTCATTGTTTTTTAAAGTTGCGCTTCATTGAATCCTTTGCTCAAGGAAATGGCTAAAGGATTTGAGTTTAAGTCTGTGAGCTATCTTATTTCATGATGGTTCTCTCTCTCTCTCTCTTACAGGACATTCATCCTGGTACCGAGCTTCGTGTCTGGTACGCAGTGTTCTATGCAAAGAAAATGGATAAATCAATGCTCAAGCAAACATTGAATGCAGTGAAGGGTAAGGAGCTGGCATATAAAAACCAGGCCTTGTAGCAGTGGTTTGCAGGTTGAATTT
The DNA here is from genome assembly GCF_028641065.1 of Leucoraja erinaceus. NCBI lineage: Eukaryota > Metazoa > Chordata > Chondrichthyes > Rajiformes > Rajidae > Leucoraja > Leucoraja erinaceus. The sequence continues at coordinate 45,213,252 of NC_073389.1, forward strand.
GATCACTTTCTTCTTTTTTTAGGGGGTTTCTGGTGTTCTCTTCTTGTTTACAAGCGACATTAATTTGAATCGAGTCATTCAGCGTTGTAACAGGCCCTTCGGCCCAACCTGCCCACACTGACCAACATGTCCCACCTACACTCATCCCACCTGCCTGCGTTTGGACCATATCCCTCTAAACCTGTCCTATCCATGTACCTGTCTAATTGTTTCTTAAATGCTGCGATAATCCCTGTCTCAACTACCTCCTCTGGCAGCTCGTTCCGTACACCCACCACCTTTGTGTGAAAAAGTTACCCCTCAGATTCCTACTAAATATTTTCCCCTTCAACCTCAAACGTATGTCCTTTGGTCCTCGATTCCTCGATTCCCCGAACGCCAGAGACTTTGTGCGCCTTCCCGATCTATTCCTCTTTTGATTTTATACACCTCTATAAGATTACCCCTCATCCTCATGCACTCCAAGGAATTGAGTCCCAGCCTGCTCAACTTCTCCCTATGGCTCAGACCCTTGAGTCTTGGCAACATCCCGTAAATCTTCTCTGTACCCTTACCAACTTGAAAACATCTTTCCTAAAACGTGGTGCCCGGAACTGAGCACAAATACTCTAAATGCGAAATACTCTTAATGGTGGAACAATCCTACTCATTCTTCTAATTACTTGGTGTACCTACATAAAGTATTTTACAAATGTGCACTCGGGCACCAAGATTCCTCTTATCTCAACTCTGCCATCCATTTTCTGCTTGTGTCCTTTTATGCCCCTGTCCCACTTAGGAAACCTGAACGTAAACCTCTGGAGACTTTGTGCCCCACCCAAGGTTTCCGTGCGGTTCCCGGAGGTTTTTGTCAATCTCCCTACCTGCTTCCACTACCAGCAACCTCCGGCAACCACCTGCAACCTCCGGGAACCACACGGAAACCTTGGGTGGGGCGCAAAGTCTCCAGAGGTTTCCATTCTGGTTTCCTAAGTGGGATGAGCATTACCTCACAAATTCTAGCTTTATTGATCAAGCAAGACTTTCCCTATAGAATTCCACATTGATTGTCTGTACAGTCTTTTCTTTGACTAGATAGCACACAACAAAAAGCTTTTCACTGTACCCCGGACATGTGACAATAATAAACCTGACTAGTGATTAGATTAGTGCTTTTTAGTTTACTTTGTTTTCCCATTTCGCAAATCATAATTGTATCCAATCTCGCAAATCATAACTAATTCAAACTCCTGTGCAAGGATAGGATAGATTTGGCGGGATATGGGTCAGATGCAGAGAGGTGGGGACAAGCTCGACTTGGCAAATTGGTTGGCACGGACGAGTTGGGCTGAAGGACCTGCGTCCATGCGGTACGGCTCTGTAACTCCAAGACTCGAGCTGAGAGGTGATTGGAAAGAAGGAGTTTGAATTGATTATGATTTGCGAGATTGGATATGGTATATCCATTGATTAGTGGAATGTTAAGAAGAGTTCACAAATATTAAGCCATTAAAATTAAACAATAATTCAATAAAACATTCAGGATAATTAGAATCTTGAATATTCTAAATCAAACTGATAGATAGATACTTTTATCATACGTGACATGTCACAGTGAACTTCTTTATTTTACATACTATACACAAGGTATGCAAAGAGTCGCCACGTATATGGCACCGACAAAGTTGCAAAGTACTCATTGCAGTCCCCAGGGGTCCCTCTTTGTTTTCAATGCCCCCCCCCCACGCCGGGTCCCCTTTTGTACTCTGCGCCCTACCACCATCCCCCCCCCCCCCCCCCCCCCCCCCCCCCCCCCCACAACGCTGGAACTGATGTTGGAACTGATGGTTCAGATTCTTTAAAAGAGGAATTAGACAATAGGTGCAGAAGTAGGCCATTCGGCCCTTCGAGCCAACACTTCCATTCAATGTGATCATGGCTGATCAGCCCCAATCGGTACCCTGTTCCTGCCTTCTCCCCATATCCCCTGACCTGCCTTCTCCCCATATCTCCGCTATCTTTAAGACCCCTATCTAGCTCTCTTTTGAAAGTATCCAGAGAACAGCCCTCTGAGGCAGAGAATTCCACAGACTCACAACTCTCTGAGAAAAAGTGTTTTCTCGTCTCCATTCTATATGGCTTACCCCTTATTCTTAAACTGTGTGCCCTGGTTCTGGACTCCCCCAACATCGAGAACACGTTTCCTGCTTCTAGCATGTCCAAACCCTTAACAATCTTATATGTTTCAATAAGATGCCCTCTCATCCTTCTAAACTCCAGAGTGCATAACCCCAGCCGCTCCATTCTCTCAACAAATGACTGTCCCACCATCCCGGGAATTAACCTTGTAAACCTACGCTGCACTCCCTCAATAGCAAGAATGTCCTTCCTCAAATTAGGGGACCAAAACTGCACACAATACCCCAGGTGTGGTCTCACTAGGGCCCTGTACAACTGCAGAAGGACCTCTTTGCTCCTATACTCGACTCCTCGTGTTATAAAGGCCAACATGCTATTCGCTTTCTTCACTGCCTGCTGTACCTGCATGCTTACTTTCATAGACTGATGAACAAGGACCCCCAGATCCCGTTGTACTTCCTCTTTTCCCAACTTGACGTAATTTAGATAGTAATCTGCCTTCCTGTTTTTGATACCAAAGTGGATAACCTCACATTTATCCACATTAAACTTCATCTGCCATGCATCTGCCCACTCCCACAACCTGTCCAAGTCACCCTGCATTCTCATAACATCCTCCTCACAGTTCACACTGCCACCCAGCTTTGTGTCATCTGCAAATTTGCTCATGTTACTTTGAATTATGTGGTGACTTAAAGAAGATAAATATTGAGAACATGGAGAGCAAGCAAGAGTGTACGTTGTGTCTAGGGAGGAAAAGGCTGTTTCGGTTTTGAATTTGTGATGGGATTGATATGGAGATCAGAGTGAATGAAATGTATGTAACTGTAATGTTTAGGAAGAAATTGCAGATGAAGAAGTGTTTCGTCCTGAAACGTCACCAATTCCTTCCCTCTGTCTGTCCCGCTGAGTTATTCCAGCATTTTGTGTCTATCTTCTGCATGTAACCGCAAACCTTGCTCTTTTCAAGAGAGAGTTTGATTTCGCTCTTAGGGCTAAAGGAATCAAGGGATATGGGGATAAAGCAGGAACAGGGTACTGATTTTAGATGATCCACCATGATCATATTGAATGGCGGTGTTGGCTCGAAGGGCTGAATGGCCTACGCCTGCACCTACAGTATGTTTCCATGTTTCCCCAGATGAGAAGCGATGTGAGCAAGAGCTGCAACTACTGCCCAAGATCCAGTCTGTAATATCGTTATGTGACAAGGGAAGTAACACCACGGTGTCTGTGACACTGACTCCAGGTGAGCTTTGCTCTGTCATTCTGCTAATCATCCGCTAAATATAGAAACTAAGAACTGCAAATGCTGCTAGAATACCAAACTTAGGCAACTCAGGCAGTATCCCTTGAGGTAAATCCCTCCAGTTTTGTTCAATGTGCCTGTTTTGTTTGGGGTTGTGTGTGGTGTGGTTTTAGTGTTAAAGTCTGGATGGTGGCCTCAAACCCTTAAGGAGGTGGATTTTCCAAGCTATTTCCAGGGTGTTCCTTAGACTCTTGAAGGCTACAATTTTATTGGCTACAATATGCAGTAAATGCCAAAATAAAATGCATATTGAGGTGAAGGTTTAACTGGATAACAAGCAAACATTTTGTCTGAAGATGGGTTCTGACCCGAAACATCGCCGATTCCTTTTCTCTAGAGATGCTGCCTGACCCGCTGAGTTACTCCAACATTTGTATCTGTCTTTGGTATAAACCACCATCTGCAGTTCCTTCCTAAACATTTTATAGACCGTTAACCAAACTTGATCCATGATAGATCTGGATGAGGCGAGATATACTTTAATTTAGTTTTGCGATACGGCATGGAAACAGGCCCTTCGGCCCACTGAGTCCACGCCGAACATTGGTCACCTGTTCACGCTTGTTCTATGTTATCTCATTATCACATTTACTTGCAAACATGAGGGGCAATTTACTGAGGCTAATTAACTTACAAATCCGCACGTGTTTGGGATGTGGGAAGAAACTGGAGCAACCGGTGGAAACCCACGCGGTCGCATGGAGAACGTGCAAACTCCACACAGACAGCACCAGAGGTCAGGATCGACTCCGGGTCTCTGATGCTGTGAGGCAGTGTCTCTGCCACGTGCTACTGTGTCGCCCTGAAACCTAAAGGTCTCTTGTTTCCTTCCTTGGCTTAATGTGCTTTTTCTCCAGACAGAGATAAAGAGGGGAACTCAGTCCCTACAGTGGACGTGAATCAGTGGACTTGTAAAGTGTGTTCTGATGTCTTTCAGGAACCACATCTGCTCACAGGTGCGATGCTTTGCCTAAAATAATAGTTACCTTACTTGTAAAATAAGCATCCAAATGGGATAGAGGGTCCCATCTAACTGGGATCCAGTGAGATCCTGGAGTAAAAACATACTAAAAGTTGTAATTGGTTGGGTTCAATAACAACAAACAAACCATGTCCTTGGTTTCCTACCTTTTCTAGCGAATAATGAATGGCCTACATGGAGTGGATATAGAGAGGATGTTTCCAGTAGTAGGAGAGTCTATAATCAGAGAGCACATGAAGTCTATAGGGAGGGATAGAAATGAAAGGTCCAGAATTTGTGCCAAACCTGTGTTGAATTTGGATCGGTGACCTGCACTTCTCTTTGCCAGATTACACGCAAGGCTTCATGTTTAGATGTAGTTTAAGATAGAGGCACAATGCTGGGGCAACTTAGCTGGTCAGGCAGCATCTCTGGAGAATTTGAATAGTTGCTGTTTCAGGTTGAGACCCTTCTTCAGATTGAGAGTCAGGGGGAAAGAAAACCAGAGGTGTGAAAAGGTTCAGAACAAATCAGAGCCGGCGCCGATGACCAAGAAAATGTGGAGCCCACAAGGATCCATTGTGGGCTGTGGTACTTGGTTTGTTGCCACTTGCACTGAGATCGAGTGAAAAGCTCTTTTTAAAGACAAATTGATGAGGCTCTGGGCCTGTACTTGCTGGAGTTTAGAGGGATGAGGGGGGGGTCGTATTGAAATCTACCAAATGATGAATGGCCTACATGCAGTGGATGTGGAGAAGAAGTTTCCAGTAGTAAGACAGTGTATAATCAGAGAGCACAACCTCAGAATAAAAAGACGTGCCTTTAAAATTGAGGTGAGGAGGAACTTCTTTAGCAAGAGGGTTGTGAATCTGAAATTCATTGTCACAGACAGCTAGGGAGGCCAAGTCATTGGGTATTTTTAAAGCGGGGATTGATAGTTCTTTTCTTGATTAGTTAGAGCGTCATAGGTTACAGGAAAAAGGCAGAATGGGGTTAAGGGGGCCAAATGGATCAACCATGATTAAATGGTGGAGCAGACACAATGGGCCGAATGGCCTAATTCTGCTCCTATGTCTTATAATATTCAGAAAAGGATATCACATTTTTGATTTTGCTAAAAGAGGTATGGCATGGAAATCTAAGGAAGTTATGCTAAACCTTCATTAAACGTGCAAGTGGTGTAATTTAATTCTGATTGTCGCATTTAATGAGGAATGTGAAGATCTTAAAAAGGGTGTGGAAGACTTGTTAGAATTTATACTGTTGTGAATGTGAACTGAGAGGGAAGCGACTAACTGTAACTGATACTGATGAACCCCTTGCACCTTCACAGTACAGCATCTGTGTCTTGTTTAGTTTATTGTCACATGTACCGAGGTACAGTGAAAAGCTTTTGTTGTGTGCTAACTAGTCACCAGAAAGATAATACATGATTACAATCGATCCATTTACAGTGTATAGATACATGATGAGGGAATAATGTTTAGTGCAAGGTAAAACCAGTAAAGCCCGAACAAGGATAGTCCGAGGGTCACCAAAGAAGTAAGATTGTGGTGGGATGGTTCAGTTTGCCTGATAACCTCAGCACTACCCTGACTCCGGTACCATTGCTCACTGTTTAAACGCTTTGGTTTTAAAATACAATCTCGACAACTGCAGACCATCTGATGAATCACTTGGAGCAAGTTCACGGAGTGCCACCTCCAGTGAAAGATCCGGTTCCCGATCGAGCCGCGGAAACTCTCCTCAGCGACCCCCCAGCCGTGGTTGAGGTAGCCGCCAATCCGGAGCACAAGTCCAGAGCCAGGCGGCCTCGGAAGCCAAAGTTACGGCGGGATGACCCTGAACAGTTGCGGCCGGACTGCAATCAGAACGCAGGTTTGGACCATCTCTGTGTTTGGTGCGGTGGGAAGGAAGTGTGAGCCGCGGGCATTTTGCAGTTCGTTATTGCAAAGGGCTTGACTTTTTTTGTTTTAAAACATACTTTTGGGGGGGCTCGGAAAATGACTTTAATAAGTGGAGACCTCATACCAGATCCTACCAGATAGAGTGAATTAAAACTGGCCAAATGGAGGGTGGACTGCTGGGGATACGGTTGGGTTAATTGACGAAGTGCGACAAAGTAAAGTCAAGTTGCAGAGTCAGGATAGGCACAAAATGCTTGAGTGACTTAGTGAGTCAGGCAGCATCTCTGGAGAACATGGATAGGTGACGTTACCCACCCAAATTATCTTCTGATACTTTCTTGTGCTCACTAATCAATAAATTGATTCTAAGCATTCTCCTTTACCCTAGAAATAAGGACCACAGATGCTGGTTTACAAAAGGTGGCCAGCATCTCTGGAGAAGATGGATAAGTAATTTCGCACCCGTAAACACCTCCTATCCATGTTCTCCAAAGATGCTGCCTGACCCGCTGAGTTACTCCAGTACTTTGTGTTGTCCTGTTTATTGTGGGACTCGAGCTTAAGAGCAGGTGTGGGTCAATCATTGTACTATCTTCAATTAAAATCTGTTACTGACCTCATCCAATAATAATCTTGTCAACAGTTGTCTGAAAATGTGATTATTTTGCAAGAATATCAAGATGCATTTACCTTCCGGTGAAATCGATTGCACCCCTTCTTTTGTAATTCCTGCGTTTCCTTGCAGTGTCCGAGAGTATTGTGAAAACCTCTTCAACATCGGCGCCTTTGGAAGCACCTGTGCGTGAAGGAAGAATGGGCGATTTGTTAAATTCGGGGAAGATGTTGCGAAATGGCCGTCATGTGCGCCCAAATTTGAGGCAAGTCTCAAGGATATAAATGTGTATTTGTTAAATATGTTTTAGCTCATGCAACCCTTTGGTACTGCAGCTTTCAGCAGCTTGCAAGCCCACTGAAATTGTCATTTCAACGTAGATGCAATGAGGTTGCCTTAATGTATTAAAGGCTTTTCTGGAGGAAAGGAGAACAAGAGAATTTACGACAGACTGGCACTGCGGCTCTGGTGGGGGACACGGTGCAGGTGGGGTGGAATCCAGGACAAAGAAGCCCAGCTCTGAAATTGGGGAAAGGCTACTATTGAGGGAAGTTCAACAGTAAAGGCTGATGTTAATATCATTCTCTCTTTCACAATTGACAGTGTGGTGGATAGAAGGGAGGCACAGTGCGCAGCGGTAGAGCTGCTGCCTTACAGTGGCAAAGACCTGGGTTCGATCCTGTATGGACTTTGTATGTTTTCCCCCTGACTGTGTGGGTTTTCTCCAGGTGCTCAGGTTTCCCCCCACACTCCAAACACATACACGTTTGTAGGTTAATTAGCTTCAGTAGAATTGTAAATTGTACCAGTATGTAGGGTAGTGTTAGTGTACTGGGGATCTCTGGTCAGCACCGTCTTGGTGGGCCGAACGGCCTGTTTCCATGCAATATTTCTAAAGTCTAAACTAACTTAATATTTTTTTCTTGATGGGCAGTTAGTTTAATTTAAAGATATGGCATGGAGATGGGCCCTTCAGCCCACCAAGTTCACGCCGATCGTCATATGCACGTATAGTGAGGTACAGGCACAATAAAAATCTTGCTTGCAGCAGCATCACAGGCACAGAGTCGACACAAAAACAAAGTATATTTAACAAACATATAATTTATATAGAAATTACGCAAGACATTGGGGGAGGGAAAAAAAGACGCTGTAAAAATAGCAAGGTCTTAGTGCAAAAATCCACATCCATCCTGCGATTGTGTACACGTTTTTATAAGCAGTGTCATTTGCTTATGGTTTGTTCTTCTCCCACAGGCCAGATACTCACAGAAAGATAGTACGACGTTCAGGTGACCTACGAGTCTACCAGTGCTACCTCTGTAACAAATACTTCAACAACAGCAGCAACCTGAAGAGACACATCCGTTCCCATGGTAACAACAATATTCTAACATCAGGCCTATTACTAATTCAGATCCTAAGGACCTTTCTTAAAGCAGTGACTTGTTAACTGCATGATATATATATTTTTTACTAAGTGCCTAAATCTGTTGGGCCCGATCTGGAAATGCTTATACAGAAATAAATAACCGCATTTCTTGTTCCGCACATTTTATATAAATTAAAATACGTCTACCAACTTTGCCCATCTTGTTCAATAGGTTCCCTCACTGAGGTTTGGTTTAGAGTTTAGTTAAGAGATACAGCGCGGAAACAGGCCGTACGACCCACAAAGTCTGCGCCAACCAGCGATCCCCGCTCACTAACGCTATCTTATACACACGAGGAGCATTTTACAATTACCAACTAACCTACAAACCTGTACGTCTTTGGAGTGTGGGAGGAAACCCGCAGCACCCGGAGAAAACCCACGCAGGTCACGGGGAGAAGGTACAAACTCCGTACAAACAGCGCCGGTAGTCAGGATCGAACCTGAGTCTCTGGCGCTGTAAGGCAGCAACTGTACTGCTGCACCACCGTGCCCTGTGATGCTAAAGTGCTTGGTACTCTGAGTTTATGCACTTGTTCCTAAGAAACCATTTCATTGAGGGAGGAGGAACTGGTGGGTTTTGAAGTAAACCTTTTGGCACTAATCATTGGAGAGCTGTCATCAATGACAACTCTGGCTGCCTTCACTTTGTTTATTTCCTCAGCTTAAGCAGTTGAGAGAGCTTCTTCTCTACATGCCCATTCATTCCCTCCCATCACCACAAACCCCCTACTGTTACTTTCCAACCTGTTAATCTGGTTCTGGCAAATGGAAGCTTTTCACTCTTGAACATCATTTGCTCTCAGGTCACGAGCAGTGTAGAACTATAGAGTAAAACCTCTGAAATGACTCAATAAATACATTCAGACTGCAGTATCATTAGACGGTTTCCCTGAAAATCTTCCTATTGCACTGTCCCTGGATCTGATAGAATGGAACGACCCATGAATCAGTCCCATATTATCAATAGTTTAGTTAGAGACTTTATTTAGATTTTTACTTTTATTTAGAGATACATTGCGGAAATAAGCCTTTCAGCCCACCGAGCCCACACAGACCAGCAATCACCACGCACTAACACTATCCTACACACACTTGGGACAATTTACAATTTTACCAAGCCAATTAAGCTACAAAACTGTACGTCTTTGGGGTGTGGGAGAAAACTCACGCAGGTCAAGGGGAAAACGTACAACTCTACTGCTGCGCTGCCATGACACCTATATTGTGGAATAAATACAGAGCCAGACACCATGTGCTCTGAAGTACCATTTCAGTTGCTGCTTTACAGCACCAGACAACACAGGCTCGATCCTGACTGTGGGTGCAGTCTCCACAGAGTTTGTACGTTCACCCCGTGACCTGCGTAGGTTTTATCCGGGTTCCCCGGTATCCTCCCACGTTCCAAAAACGTGCAGGGTTGTAGGTTAATTGGCTTCCGTAATCTTTCCTTGGTGTGTAGGATAGTGTTTGTGTATGAGGTGATTGCTAGTCGGGGTGGATTCGGTGGGCCGAAGGGCCTGTTTCTACGCTGAATCTCTAAGGTCATTTACCTATGGCACATATTATATGACAACATAAACTTCCACCACCCTTGTTATGGTCAAGACATAATTAGGGTTAAAGATGCAACAATTTACCAATGGTGCTATTATTTTAAGATTATATTTAAGTGAATCAAGTGAAGTGAATGTGTACAATTACCTTTTATTGTACCTCTTTATCTGGCAAAAATTCCCTTTGGGATCACTTTTATTTATTAATCCATTAATGGGAAATTGAAGGGAAGTAAAGTATTACTGTGAGCATTGTGGTCTACCATCCAACAAATGGGAAATGATCAAACCACACAGTGTGCCGTCACAGATTCTTGATCTCCATATGAATACTGAACAAAATACCAACAGGGGGGCGATGCAACAGGCTGTCTTTCTGTGTTTTTTTTGTTATTTTTAGTGCGTTTGTGTTAATGTTCTCTGATTTTGTTTTATGTGTGGGAGGGGGTCGCGGGGAAACTTTTTTTCAATCTATTACCTTGCCAGAGATGCGATTATTTTCCGGATCGTATCGCCGGTCGCTCTGTGACCTAACACCATGGAGCTGGAGGTCTTGCTCGGGACTGACTTTGAGCCCGACCGCGGGGACGTGGACTTACCATGGGAGCTGATCCCTTGCCTGGGATTGTTCCAACCGCGGCCTGCGGATTTCACCATCAAATTGCTCACAGTCTCGGGTAGAGACCGATGTCGGGAAACTCCAAAGTTGCAGAAGGTTTCGACCAGCCCCGACCCGGGGTCAGATCGCCCGACGCGGGGAGCTGACATCCCCCCGATGCAGGAGCTTGATTGCCCCTATGCGGAGCGCCTGACAGCCGGCTACGGGAGCCAAGATCGCCTCGTAAACGGATGGCTCGAGGCCCCCCAACTGCGGGAGAACAAAGCAGGGAAGAGATTGGACTTTTTTTCGCCTTCTATCACAGTGCGGAATGTGGAGGGGTCACTGTGGTGGATGTTCATGTTAAAATGTATTTTGTGTGTTCTGTTGCTTTTTAATGGTATGACTGTATGGCGAATCAAATTCCTCGTATGTTGCAAAACATACTTGGCTAATAAAGTATGATTATGATTATAATAAAATTAATCATAGGAACCCATTAACTTTGCACTCTCACTGCTTACTGACCTAAGCTGGATTATTCTTTATAAGATTACTCTTTATCAGTTTTAAGGGTTTATTTATTTATCTTTTATCTTCAGGTGATAAACTTTACAAATGCGATGAATGCGAGAAACAATTCAGCCGGAAGGAGAGTCTGAAACAACACGTCTCTTATAAACACAGCAGAAATGAGGTGATCACACTGTCACTGATTACACTTTTTATTGACATTTATAATTACTATATATATATAATTATATTTATGATTTATTGAAATTAAAGTAAGCAAACCTTGCTACAACCAACTGATGAACACGTGCTACTTGACAGCACTGTTAACATTTTCTATAACTTGGCTTACAATTATGAGTAGAGTGAATGAAAGGGTGATTATTAGTGAGATTGGATTTGTCCTGCTTCTTGTGGACAATTTTTCACATCTATTCATCACCCATGCTGTCAACTGCATTCTCCACCATTCCATGATCAACACCCCGTTTCCTACACCAGTGCCGAGACAGTGGCCGGTAAGGTACTCTTCCAATATGATAATTGGGAGTCCTTCAGCAAATAACTAGAGGGCGAGTCTAGGACCAGAGGCCATTGCCTCAGAATCAAAGGACGTTCCTTTAGGAAGGAGAAGAGGAGGAATTTCTTGCGTCAGAGGGTGGTGAATCTGTGGAATTCATCGCCACCAGAAGGCTGTGGTGGCCAAGTCAATGGATATTTGTAAGGCAGAGGTAGATAGATTCTTGATTAGTACGGGTGTCAGGGGTTATGGAAGGAGGCAGGAGAATGAGGTTAAGAGGGAAAGATAGATCAGCCATGATTGAATGGCAGGGTAGGCTTGATGGGCCGAATGGCCTAATTCTGCTCGTCGAATTTATGGACAATTATTACACCAATTATTAAACTGTGGCTTTTACCAGCTGTGTTTACCATGTGTTACTTTGTAAGGTGAATCTTGCCAATTTTGCACCCAATTATTACACCAGTTATTAAGCTGTGATTGTTGTTGCTCCCTAGGTGGATGACAGCTACATGTTCCAGTGTTCCACGTGTCTAAAAGCTTTCCGCATCAGAACAGCGCTGGAGTTTCACAACTGTCGAACAGGTAAAAGAGGTAAATTTGCTGTCAGTGGAAGTGGCAGCCCTGTTAAGGGCTGTGTTCGTGTGTATCAGTTTTTTGTATCTTTGGCTTCCGTTCAATTAGCATTAGTCCTCCCAGACCCAGAGGCGCTGACGATACCTGCAGCATAATTACATGGCCAGGCTGACATCGGCTGACTCAATGCAAACCAGCAAAACCAAACATGGGTGGTTTTGCAGATAGGGAAGATGCTTGTGAAAGATTGCAACAGGATCTGGATTGATTGGCCAGGTGGGTTGAGGAATGGTTGATGGAATTTAATATAGATAATTGTAAGGTGTTGCAATTTGGGACGTCTAACAAGGGCAGGACCTACACATTGAATGGGAGGCCTCTGGGGAGTGTTGTAGAGCATAGGGATCTAGGAGTACAGGTGCATGGTTCCTTGAAGGTCGCATCACAGGTAGATTAGGTGGTCACAGAGGCTTTTGGAACATTGGCCTTCATCAGTCAGAGTATTGAGTATCGAAGTTGGGAGGTCATGTTGCAGTTGTATAAGACAATGGTGAGACCGCATTTAGAATATTGTGTTCAGTTCTGGGCACCATGTTATAGGAAAAATATTGTCAAGCTTGAAAGGGTTAAAAAAAGATTTACAAGGATGTTGCCAGGACTGGAGGGTGGGAGCTATAGGGAGAGGTTGAGTAGGCTGGGTCTCTATTCCTTGGAGCGCAGGAGGATGAGGGGTGATCTCATAGAGGTATACAAAATCATGAGAGGAATAGATCAGGTAGATGCACAGAATCTCTTGCCCAGAGTAAGTGAATTGAGGACCAGATGACACTTGTTTAAGGTGAAGGGGAAAAGATTTAATAGAAATCTGAGGGGTAACATTTTCATACAAAGGGTGAAGGATGTATGGTACAAGCTGCCAGAGGTGGTAGTTGAGGCTGGGACTATCCCAAGGTTTAAGAAAAAGTTAGACAGGCACATGGATAGGACAGGTTTGGAGGGATATGGACCAAGCGCAGGCAAGTGGCACTAGTGTAGCTGGGACATGTTGGCTGGTGTGGGTGAGTTGGGTCAAAGGGCCTGTTTCCACACTGTATCACTCTGTGACTAACACAAGTTGGGATTTTGCTAGTCAGGATTCTTAGTGTTACAGTAAGGTTTAAAACTTGGATATATCCTATGAAGAAAACATGCCCTCTTTTGCATCTTTTGCACATATTCACAGGAGATGTTATTCCCTTTATTCTGCATCTGTACACTGTAGACAGCTTGATTGTAATCATGTATAGTCTTTCCGCTGACTGGTTAGCATGCAACAAAAAAGGTTTTCACAGAATAGTAAAAAGCTTGGATAGAGTGGATGTGGAGAGGATGTTTCCACTAGTGGGAGTGTCTTGGACGAGAGGTCATAGCCTCAGAATTAAAGGCCCTTCTTTTAGGAAGGAGATGAGGAGGAATTTCTTTAGTGAATCTGTTGAATTTTTTGCCAGAGAGGCGGCGGAGGACAAGTAGATATTTTTACGGCAGAGATCGATAGATCCTTGACTAGTACGAGTGTCAGAAGTTATGGGAAGGAGGCAGGAGAATGGAGTTCGGAGGGAGAGATAGATCAGCCATGATTGAATGGCGGAGTAAACTGGCTGGGCCGAATGGCCTAATTCTGCTCGTATCACATGATCTTATGGACCTCGGTACACCTGACAACATGCAAAACTAAACTCCTGCAAAGGTCCGTTCTGTTTTTGAAGAGTCCTTCAGAGGACCTCTCCGCTCAACTGCATGTTAGATGGTTCTGTGTTGGCAAGATCTTGCCAATCGAACCACTTGAGTTGATTGATGCTTAATTAAATTCATCGTTGTAAAAAAAGAAGTTGCATTGCCCGAAGTGAAAACAGCATTGATTACACATAAAAGATAGAATCTCATTGACTGAGAGAACATGCAAGAAGAAGCTGGAAAAATAATGCACTCAAGAAGAAAAGCTAAAATTACCAAGGAAATAACAAATAGAAGCCTTATACATAAATTACTGCAGAGCAATAAAGAAAAAGACATAAGATAGCATAAAATGATCCGAATAATCTGGCAAAATGGGAATACAGTGTGGGATCGGTCTGTTTCTGTGCAGTATCTCTCTCTGACTTAATAAAACTAAACCGTGGGTTACTCTAGAATTAATGTAGCACGATAAGTTCCTGAAGTTACAGGGCTTTGGAGAAAAGATGTGGCAGTAATTGTGCAGCTCTTCCAGTGTGCAAGTCCACCACCGATTTTCCGGCACCCCCTTTAATCCAGCCAAAATTACGAGATCACACTTGAAACCCCCCTGCAGATATTCCCCCGAAAATATGGTGCCTAGGTCGGGTGCGGCGGATAATTTCGACCTCAGTGGCACTTCCGCGGTGGATCGGCGGGTCGAATTTGCCTCCTGCGGCCGGGACTCTGGAGCTCCGGCCCGGTCAGAGCCGGCAGATCCATTCCCATAACTAACCTCCAAAGCCGAGCTTGCGAGACGATATCTCGGCTGCTCAGCTGCCCGGACAGACAGTTCCATTACTCCTCCCGGAGGCCGTGACCTCTGTTGGTCCGGAAAAAACGGATTATCCAGAAAGCCTCTGGACCCAGGCGTGCCGGAAAATCAGGGTTGGACCCCCATCCACATCAACGGGATGGAGGTGGAACGTGTTTCCACCTTCAGGTTCCCGGGGGTCAACATCTCCAATGACCTCTCTTGGACCCACAATACCTCAACTCTGGTCAAGAAGGCTCACCAGCGTCTCTTCTTCCTGAGGACACTGAAGAAGGTCCATCTATCCCCTCAGATTCTGGTGAACTTCTACCGCTGCACCATCAAGAGCATCCTTACCAACTGTATCACAGTATGATATGGCAACTGCTCTGTCTCCGACCGGAAAGCACTGCAGAGGGTGGTGAAAATTGCCCAACGCATCACCGGTTCCTCGCTCCCCTCCATTGAGTCTGTCCAAAGCAAGCGTTGTCTGCGAAGGGCGCTCAGCATCGCCAAGGACTGCTCTCACCCCAACCATGGACTGTTTACCCTCCTACCATCCAGGAGGCGCTACAGGGCTCTCCATTGCCGGACCAGCAGGTCCAGGAACAGCTTCTTCCCTGCGGCTGTCACACTACTCAACACTGTACCTCGGTGACTGCCAATCACCCCCCCCCCCGGACACTCCTCCCAGAGGAAAAACACTATGACTGTATGCATGTAAATAGATTTATTTATTGAAATCATATTCTATGTCGCTCTTCCAGGGAGATGCTAACTGCATTTCGTTGTCTCTGTACTATACACTGACAATGACAATTAAAGTTGAATCTGAATCTGAATCTACTACCCTAGACATAGTAGGGTGAAGTGATGTCTATGGGCCATGCTTTTCTGTGACTGTAATTATGGACAGTTAATAACAGTGCTGCAATCTTCCTTGCTGCCAAATCTTTCCCCTTCCTGCATTTTGCATGTGATGTGTTTATTTTCTAGACGACAAAACATTCCAGTGCGATATGTGCTTCAGATTCTTCTCGACGAACAGCAACCTCTCGAAGCACAAGAAGAAACATGGCGACAAGAAGTTCTCCTGCGATACCTGCGGGAAAATGTTCTACCGGAAGGACGTAATGTTGGACCACCAGAGACGGCACACTGAAGGCACGTTGCAACGTTTTAAGACAAAACAAATCTCCCTAGTCGATCCCTTTGGCTTCTGAGGCAGGAAAGTTGCTTTGTTCAACAGGAAACTTATGAAGTTGCACGCTACTTTTAAGTTTAGTTTAGAGAAACAGCGTAGAAACAGGCCCTTCGGCCCACCGAGTCCGCACCGACCAGCGATCCCTGCAACATTACTACACATTATCCTACACACTCTAGGGCCAATTTTTAACATTTATACCAAGCCAATTAACCGTCTTTCAAGTGCAGGAGGAAACTGAAGATCTCAGAGAAAACCCACGCTGGTCACGAGGAGAACGTGCAAACTCAGTACAGACAAGCACCCGTAGTCGGGATCGAATCGGGTTCTCTGGCGCTGTAAGGCAGGAGCCCTCTCTCACCGCCACCCTGCCGCCAAAGGTTCACCTCTCTCACCGCCACCCTGCCGCCAAGTAGTGAAGTCTTCTGATAAATTCCTGTGCTCACTAATCAATAGATTGATTCTAAGCATTCTCCTTTACTCTGGAAACGAGGAACTGCAGATGCTGGGTTTAAAAGAAAAAACCCCCGATGTGCTGGAGTAACTCAGCGGGTCAGGCGGTATCTCTGGAGAACATGGATGGGTGACGTGTCACACCCGAAACGCCTCCTATCCACGTTCTCCAAAGATGCTGCCTGAACCGCTGAGTTACTCCAGCACTTTGTGTTGTCCTGTATATTGTGGGACTCAAACATAGGAGCAGGAATGGGTCAATCATTGGCTTATCTTCAATTACAATCTGTTACTGACCTCATCCAATAATAATCTTATCAACTATTGTTTGAAAATCTAATTATTTTGCAAGAATATCAATAAACTTTTTTGGAAATTCCAATTACTTTTTAATAAGCTTTTGCATGAAAAAGTGTCTCTTGATTTTCTTCCTGGTTTTCTCACTCTTGATTTTATGTACTCCGAGAAAGTAAATTCCCTGTATTGACCCTGTAAGACTAATTTGTTTAATAGGTTTTGAGCGATATGGGCCTAATCCAAGCAGGTGGGACTAGTGCAGATGGGACATGCTGGTTGGCTTGGGCAACTTGGGCAGAAGGGCCTGTTTCCATGCTGTATGACTCTAATGGTTGTGACTTATTGGTAAGGCCGTGACGTTCTTTCCAAAGAGGGACCCCATGGTACTGAATGGGTAATTAGTGGAGGCATTGGGTGTGGTAAGTTATTTGTGCCCATGTTTCAGGTCTGCCATAACTCTCATCATGTAATTTAGCTACACTATACACTAAGAATGAATGAATGAATGAATTAATTAATTAATAAGTTTTTTGGCCAAGTATTCACATACAAGGAATTTGCCCTGGTGCTCAGCCCACAAGTGACAACATGACAACCAGTGACAGTTAGGAATGACACATAAAACATTGGACATTAATAATAAAACATTATTGATTAAACATGTTATTTAAATAAAATACCAGCGGCATGGTGGCACGGCGGTAAAGTTGCTGCCTTACAGCGCCAGTGACCGGGTTTGATCCTGACTGCGGGTGCTGTCTGTATGGAGTCTATGTTTTCCCCGTGACAGCGTGGGTATTCGGCCAGGTGCTTCGGTTTCCTCCCACACTCCAAAGACGTGCAGATTTCTGGTTAATTTGGTTTTCATAAAAATAGTAAATTGTCCCTAGTGTCTCGGATAGTATTAATAGTCTACGGGGATCGCTGGTCGGCGTGGACTCGGTTGGCCGAAGGGGCTGTTTCCGCACTGTAACTTTAAACTAAACTAAACTATTCTTTTGATTACATCTCCTAAACGAGCCTACTTTCTGACCACACCATGCAGCTGCAGATTTGTAAAGTGTGGCGTTTTTGAGCTGTTTTACTGCCGTGTTTTAACCAAATCTATGCAACATGGGAAAAAAATAGGTGCAGGAGTAGGCCATTTGGCCCTTCGAGCGTGCACCGCCATTCAATATGATCATGGCTGATCGTCCAAAATCAGTGGCCCCGTTACTGCTTTTCCCCCATATCCCTTGATTCTGTTAGCCCTAATGTTAGAATGTATCCTTGTCACCGTTCCAGCTACTAGTTATAATCTATCATTGGATTTCACTGCTCCGTACTTGGGCTCTGTACAGGATTATTAGTACCTGGTGTGTGG
The DNA here is from genome assembly GCF_028641065.1 of Leucoraja erinaceus. Classification (NCBI taxonomy): domain Eukaryota; kingdom Metazoa; phylum Chordata; class Chondrichthyes; order Rajiformes; family Rajidae; genus Leucoraja; species Leucoraja erinaceus. The sequence goes on from NC_073389.1 coordinate 45,231,178, forward strand.
TAATTTGGGGTTTCGTCATTATATTTTCCAGTAATGTTTTATCTATTTTTAACCAGGTGGAAAACGTGTGAAAAAAGATGGAAGTGTGAGCAATGGAATAGTGAAGAACAAAAAGGAACCATCGGCATGCCCTGTCTGTGGAAAGGTGTGAGCAGTGATGGCACTTTATGCTGAAGGCCATTGTACACATCGTGAAGCTTCGGAAACCGAGGGCTTGATAGAAGTTTATAAAAATAATGAGAGGCATAGATAGTTAGGGCCTTTTTCGTAGGGTGGAAATGTCAGATACTAGAGCTCACAGATTTAACATGAGGGGAGATGAATCAAAGGAGGCTTGCGAGTCAAGTTTTTTCACACAAGAATGGTAGGTGCCTGAATTAATCTCCACTGTACCCTCTCCAGTGCAATCACATCCCTCCCACAGTGTGGTCACAGAAACTGTGGACAGAACTCGAGCCTTGGGATGTGTAGGGAACTGCAGCCCTAAGTTACTCCAGCATTTTGTTTCTCTCCCCTGACTCTCAGCCTGAAGAAGGCTCTCGACTTGAAACGTCACCTATTCCTTTTCTCCAGAGATACTGCTTGGCCTGCTGAGCTTTCAGAATTTTGTGTCTCTCTCATATCCTTAATTCACCGCCTCTTAACCTACCTGTGCTGCCACCTTCAGGAAGCCTTGCATTTGTGCATCAAAGTCTCTTAGTACTCCCATGTTTCTTACCATTTACTGGGAATGCCCTATCCTTACTCGTCCTTCATAACCTTGCAGTTATCAGGATTAAATTCTAGTTGTCAATGTTCTGCCCACCTGATCAGCTGATCCATGATCCTATTGACTACTTCTCCACCATTAACAGCGTTACCAATTTTCGTGTCATTTTTGTACTTAATACCTCCTATGTTCATATCTATTCTATTAATGTATATAACAAACAGTAAGGGACCCAGCAATGATTCTGGTGATCACAGGCTTCCAATTACAAAACAACCCTGCACCATCACCCATTGCTTCCTATTATTGAGCTACTTTTTTGTCCAATTTGACAACTTGCCTTGGATTGCAAAGGTTCCAAACTTTTGGATGACTCCCATGTGAGATCTTGTCAAAGGCCTTACTGACATTTACTTTGGAGATACAGCACGAAACCAGGACTTTCGGCCCCACTGACTACGCGCCGACCAGTGATCCCCACACAATAACACAATCCTACACACACTAGGGACAATTTACAATTTTACCGGAGAAAACCCACGCAAGTCACTGGGAGAACGTACAGACCGCACCTGTAGTGAGGATCAAACCCGGGTCTCTGGTGTTGTAAGGCAGCAACTCTACCGATGCACCACCGTGCTGCAGTTTAGTTTATCTTAATATTGTCATGTGTACCGAGGCGAGGTACAAGGAAAATCTTTAGTTTGCGCGCTATCCAAAGAAAAGACTATCCGTGATTACAATCAAGCTGTCCGCAGTGCACAGGTAAAGGATAGCGATTACAACATTTAGTGCAAGATAAAGTCTGATTAAAGATAGTTCAAAGGTCGCCCGTGTGGATTATCTTAACTTCACTGCCCTCAATTTTGTTATCTCTTTGGAAAAACTCCGTGAATAATGGAAGAGAGTATTTGTCGTGTTCCTGTTTCCTGATTTGCATTTTGTCGCCAGGTTTTCTCCTGTCGAAGCAACATGAACAAACACTTGTTGACGCATGGAGATAAGAAGTACACGTGTGAGATCTGTGGACGCAAGTTTTATCGAGTCGATGTCCTGAGGGATCACACTCACGTTCATTTTAAGGTACTTTTTTTCAGAAACATGCTTTGTCTTGGCACAGAGTTGGGGAATCGAGAACTAGGAGACATGGGTTTAAGGTGAGGGGGTAAAGATTCAATGGGAACCTGAGGGGTAACTTTTTTGCACAAAGGGTGATGGGTGCACGGAACGAGCTGCCAGAGGAGGTGGTTAAGGCAGGTACTATTGCAACGTTTAAGAAACATTTAGGTTGATATATGGATAGGATACGTTTAGAGGGATATGGGCCAAAACATTTTCTGTAGAAGAGTACTTTTGGATTAGTTGGTGGCATGACCATATCTAAATCAGAAGCTTTTGGAAATTAAGTTCCACTTAGAGAGAGAAAATGAAAATCAAAAATGAACTGACCACAAACATGCAATTATCTTTTAAGTGAGTGTGCTGCTTTTCTTGCCAGGTGAGCTGATTGCACACAACTTCCCTAACATCCAGTTTATGAATGCAGTTTCCCCACAGCCAATATTTGCACCTTTCCTGGTAATGATTGCCATACAATGCAGTTGCTGCAGAACTGATGTCCGGTATTTGTGCGGGTGTTGCTAGTTGGCACTGGAATACCTGGATTATTCTAGCAGGTGCCTGGTGGTGAAGATATCAACTTTGATTCATGGTACAGTATCTCACTGCCAGGAACAAAACTTAAAAAACGGAAACAGTGTTTTGAGCAAAAGTGGAAGCAATGTGAATGGATTGTTACAGTGGTCATACGGCATTCAGGAATGACACTTTTAATTTACGCTGTTCATCAGTTATTGGAGAAAAATTAGGCCATTTGGCCCATCAAGCGTACTTTGCCAATCAATCATGGCGAATCTATCTTTCCCTCTCCAAACCAATCTCCTGCCTTCTCACCATAACCCGACACCAGTACTAGTCAAGAATCTTATCAATTTCTGCCTTAAAAATATCAATTGACTTGGCCTCCACAGCCTACTGTTTGTTGCAATGAATTCCACAGATTCACCACCCTCTGGCTGAAAAAAATCCTCCTTATCTCCTTTCTATAGATAGGTCCATTTATTCTAAGGCTATGGCCTCTGTTTCTCGCCTCTCCCACTTATAGAAACATCCTCTCCATCCAGGCCTTTAAGTATTCGGTAAGCTTCAATGAAGTCCCTCCTCGACCTTCTAAACTCCAGCGAGTACAGGCCCAGTGCTGTCAAACGCCCATCATATGTTAACCCAATTGTGTTGAATTGCTCCACGTAATGCCCTTCTTTCTCTTGCGTCCCTAGGATATTCCACTGATGAACGAGCAGCAGCGAGAACAGTTCATCAGCAAACTTGGGATCACAGCAGAGGAAACGGATGATGTGTCGGACGGACCAGGTGATCCTATTCCTCATAAGTACAGCTGCAAGAAATGCCAAGTAAGCCTTACTTTATTCCTGTCATTGTGAACTCTGGGTGAACTGCTTCCCTGTAACCTATTGCCCCGATACTCTAGAGTAAGATGAAACAAGTGTGCCATCCGCCCATCCCATATGCTTTTGCTTTTAAGCCAAGAAAATGTTTTGTCAAAGTTAGACTAGAGGGCACAGCTTTCAGGTGAGAGGAGTAACGGTTTTTTTTGCACAGAAGGTTATGGCTGTTTCTAATATACAACTTGTTTGTGTAAACCTTTTTTTTGGTTAAGTAAAGATTCAGAAAGCAGGTCCTGTCCGATGTTGAGATATTCAAAGAGAAGTGTTTTGTTCCTTCTGCAGGCCACGTTTGCCAAGGGGAGTCAGTACTTGAAGCATCTGATGGAGATTCACAAGGAGAAGGGCTACGGGTGCACAATCTGCAATCGTCGCTTTGCGCTAAAGGCCACCTATCACGCCCACATGGTCATTCACCGGGAGGAGCTGCCCGACTCTGACCCCAACGTGCAAAAGTAGGTGATGGTAAATTACTTTGTGTGCTTATCCCCCTGGTTGTAACAGAGGCAATTCCACTATTCGCAAGTGCATAAGCACAAGCACAAGATATGCACACACACACACACACACACACACACACACACACACACACACACACACACACACACACACACACACACACACACACACACACACACACACACACACACACACACACACACACAAAGCACAGGCAGGCACAAAGACACACACACAAAGACAGACCTGCACACAGACACACACACACACAGACACACACACACACACACACACACACACACACACACACACACACACACACACACACACACACACACACACACACACACACACACACACACACAATTAGTTTAGAGATACAGCACGAAAACAGGCACTTCAGTCCACCGAGTCCACACCAACCAACAAACCTACAAGTCTTTGGAATGTGGGAGGAAACTGGAACACCCAGAGAAAACCCACGCATTCACGGGGAGAACGTACAAACTCCATACAGACAGCACCCATGGTCAGGATTGAACCTAGGTCTCCGGCGCTCTAAAGCAGCAACTCTACCGTTGTGCCATCTCGATTGTCCGATGATTTTCCAAATATCGTGCTAATCTAATCTAATTTGTCTCTGGACCTGTCCAATTGTATTTTCATACCAGATATATCCACCCCTGCGATGTTTGTGGAAGGATATTTAACAGTACAGGGAACTTGGAGCGTCACAAAATAATTCACACAGGTAAACACGGCTCAGTTTTATTACTCCAAATTATCCAAACCTTTGTCTGGATTTACATTTGACTTTTGATTTAATTTTTCGTAATCCTGAGTTCTTCTCTCTCAAAGTTCTGGAGGAAACGTAAGGGAGTTCTGAAGAACTTCTGCCCAGAGATGCTCCCTGACCCGCTGAATATCTGCAGCATTTTGTGTCCCATCAACTAGCGCGAAATATTTGCTGGATTCCAAATTAGCATCAGTTGAAAAGTTAGTCCTAATTGCCGAGAACCATAATTTGAACTTGCCTAAATGTTCTCAATGGGACACTTGACTTCTTCTGGTGGTTAGGTCCATACTGTTAAGTACATGTCTTGCTGTATGCCATGGGTATAGTACTAGTGAGGTAAAGTCTGTATCACAGGTACACTATTGGTGGGTACAGTACTCGCTGTTTAACACCGAGATACAGAACTCATAGATAGAGGTCTGTTACTGTTTAACCCTGGGGTACAGCATTGTTGGGTATACGTCTGTTGAAGTCTATCCCAAGGATACACTGCTTGCGGGTACAAATCTCTCCCTGTATAACTCTGGAGTATTGTGCCAGTGTTGTGTCACGTCGGGGTCACCAGTATAGCGGGGGATTCGCACGAGTCCAGCCAAAAGCTAAGCGGACACAAGTGTGCTCGAGACGTGTTTTATTCGGTACGATACAGCTCCCTACTCCTCAAATGGCACGGGAGTTGCCTGTCCTTAAATACTACGGGTCCTTAAATGTCCTACGGGTCAACCCCGTGACCTGCGCCTCCCACACCAAGACACCTAACTCCTCCCTCCAGATCTGAGGGTTCGCTCTACCCGTGGCCTACCACCAGGTGGCGCCACACAAGTGTATATAGGACGGCACAGTGGAGCAGCGGAAGACTTGCTGCCTCATTGCGCCAGAGACCCGGGTTCGATCCTGACTACGGGTGCTGTCTGTTCGGAGTTTGTAAGTCCTACCCGGGTTGAACCTGGATCTCTGGCACTGTAAGGCAGCAACTCTACACTGTAAGGCAGCACCACTCTGCTGCCTCAGGTGTTGTGAATAAAGTCTATGAAAGTGTGCGGATCATTTGATTCCAAATCACTGCTCGTTAACAGTCAATGCAGAGAAGTTTCTGATGCTGAAGTAACACAAAATGCTGGAGTAACTCAGTGGATCAGGCAGTATCTCTGGAGAAAATGAAAAGGTGATGTTTTGGGTGGAGACCCTTCTTCAGACTGAGAGCCTGCCTGACCTGATGAGTTACTCCAGCATTTTGTGTCTATCTTTGGTTCTGTAGTTCCTTCCTGCACAGATTTTGATGCTCTCTGAAGTGCAGGTGGTGTTTTAATCTTGTATCTGACTGTGTAGGAGTGAAGAGCCACACTTGTGAGAAGTGTGGGAAGTCCTTTGCCCGGAGGGACATGCTGAAGGAACACATGAGGGTGCATGACAATGTCCGGGACTACCTGTGTGCTGAATGTGGCAAAGGTGAGCAAGGTCAGGTGGATCTGGGATGTAGTCACAAGAGTCCAACTTGCCCACACCGGCCAGCATGTCTACACTAGTCCCACCTGCTTGCATTTGGTCCATATCCCTCCAAACTTGTCCTACGGAACACCAACCTTATCAAAGACTTTCTGAAAGTCTAGATACACTACATCCACTGGCTCCCTTTCATCCATTTTACTTGTCACATCCTCAAAAAATTCCAGAAGATTAGTCAAGCATGATTTTCATTTCATAAATCCATGCTGACTTGGACTAATCCTTTTACTGCTATCCAAATGCCCCATTATTTAATAATTGACTCCAGCATCTTTCCCACCACCGAAGTCAAGCTAACTGGTCTGTAATTCACTATTTTCTCTCTCGCTCCTTTCTTAAAAAGTGGGATAACATTAGCTATCCTCCAATCCACAGGAACTGATCCTGAATCTATTACAGAAACATAGAAACATAGAAAATAGGTGCAGGAGTAGGCCATTCAGCCCTTCGAGCCTGCACCGCCATTCGATATGATCATGGCTGATCATCCAACTCAGTATCCCATCCCTGCCTTCTCTCCATACCCCCTGATCCCTTTAGCCACAAGGGCCACATCTAACCCCTCTTAAATATAGCCAATGAACTGGCCTCAACTACCTTCTGTGGCAGAGAATTCCACAGATTCACCACTCTCTGTGTAAAAAATGATTTTCTCATCTCGGTCCTAAAAGACTTCCCTCTTATACTTAAACTGACCCCTAGTTCTGGACTTCCCCAACATCGGGAATAATCTTCCTGCATCTAGCCTGTCCAACCCCTTATGAATTTTGTAAGTTTCTATAAGATCCCCCCTGAATCTTCTAAATTCCAGCGTGTACAAGCCGAGTCTACCCAGTCTTTCTTCATATGAAAGTCCTGCCATCCCAGGAATCAGTCTGGTGAACCTTCTCTGTACTCCCTCTATGGCAAGAATGTCTTTCCTCAGATTAGGAGACCAAAACTGTATGCAATACTCCAGGTGTGGTCTCACCAAGACCCTGTACAACTGCAGTAGAACCTCCCTGCTCTTATACTCAAATCCTTTTGCTATGAATGCTAACATACCATTTGCTTTCTTCACTGCCTGCTGCACCTGCATTCCTACTTTCAATGACTGGTGTACCATGACACCCAGCTCTCGTTGCATCTCCCCCTTTCCTAATTGGCCACCATTTAGATAATAGTCTACTTTCCTGTTTTTGCCACCAAAGTGGATAACCTGACATGTATCCACATTATACTGCATCTGCCATGCATTTGCCCACTCACCCAACCTATCCAAGTCACCTTGCAGTCTCCTATCATCCTCCTCACAGCATTGAACTTTGGAAAATGATTACCAATGCGTCCACTATTTCTAGAGCCACCTCCATGAGGATCCTGGGATACATTCCATCAGGCATCGGGGATTTATCATCCTTCAGTCCCATTAGCCTACCCAATACTATTTCTCGCCGAATGAAAATTTCTTTCATTTCCTCAACCCCCTTTGATCCTCTGTCCTCCAGTACTTCTGGGAGATTGTTTGTGTCTTCCTTGGTGAAGACAGACATGAAGTACCTGTTCAACTCTTCTGCCATTTCCTTGTTCCCCATAATAGTTTCACCTGTGTCTGCCTTCAAGGGACCCACATTTGACTTTGCTATTCTTTTTCCCTTAACATATCTAAAGAAGCTTTTACTGTCCTTCTTTATGTTCCTGGCCAGCTTCCCTTCGTACTTCTTCTTTTCAGCCCGTATTGCCCGTTTTGTTTCCTTCTGTTGTCCTATGAAGGTTTCCCAATCCTCTGGCTTCCGGCTACTCTTTGCTGTGTTATACATCTTTTCTTTTAGTTTTATTCTATCCCTAACTTCTCTTGTCAGCCACGGTTGCCTCCTACTCCCCTTAGAATCTTTCTTCCTTTTTGGAATGAAATGATCCTGCGTCTTCCGGATTATGCCCAAAAATTCCAGCCATTGCTGTTCCACCGTCATCCCTGCTAGGATCCCTTTGCAGTCTACCTTGGCCAGCTCCCCTCTCATGCCTTCACAATCCCCTTTGTTCAACTGCATCGTTGCACTTCCGATTTAACCTTCTGCTTCTCAAATTTCAGATTAAACTAATCATATTATGATCACTACCGTGCTTCACTTGCTTCCCCAGTTCCCCTACACGGTCCTTCAGGAGCTGTACCTGAATGCACTTCTCACATTTGTAGCAGCCAGAGGCACCAGCGGTGTCCTTGACCTCCCACATCCCGCAAGCATCACATTCCAGCTGTCTAATGCCATTCTATGCCTTGTTTCTGTTGTACTCCCTGTTGTTCACAATATCTCTTCTTCCTCTCTATCCGTAATTGTCATTTTTTTTAGCTTGTTGTGCTCACTGTTGAAAAACTTTTTTAAAATGGATCGACTTTGTATGTGAATTTTGATTGAGAAGAGAGCCTAGAAATTGAAAGGTCATTACGGACATGAAGCACTTGTCCAACCCAACCTACGCATAACTCCTTCAACTATTCTCTTCCCGCTCCTGGCCATCCCCTCTCAAGATCGTTGTAATCTTTTCCTAAATCCCAAGTGACTGGAATAAATTTGTTGACAGCCCTCCAGGACTCTTGATAAAGGAGCAGTGATGCTGATCGTTTTTTTTCTGGATTAGATGTTCCGCTATTCACGTGTAGGGTGGGAATTCTGATCTCCAGCCTTGCCCAAGGTTTGCTCTTTTTGTAATAATGTTGTCTGCTTTGCTTTTCCATGCCCAGGGATGAAAACCAAGCATGCCCTGAGGCATCACATGAAGCTGCACAAGGGAATCAAAGAATACGAGTGCAAGGAGTGCCATCGGAAGTTTGCCCAGAAGGTCAACATGCTGAAGCATTACAAGAGGCACACGGGTAACTATTTAAAGATGCCTGTTCTCAGTAGCTGCAGCAGACCATTCACTTTCTCAATGTCTAGGATGGATCCACAGATGCTAGTTTACACCGAAGATAGACACAAAATGCTGGAGTGACTCAGCAGGACAGGCAGCATCTCTGGAGAGAAGGAATAGGTGATATTTCGAGTCGTGACCCTTCTTCTGACTGAGAGTCAAGGGAGAGGAAAACAGGAGGTATGAAAAGGTTCAGAGCAAAAAGGTTCCTTTTCACACCTCACTCTTCCATATCTCTAGTCTGCCTCTTACCTGACTCTCAGTCTGAAGAAGGGTCTCGACCCGAAACGTCACTCATTCCTTCTCTCCGGAGATGCTGCCTGTCCCGCTGAGTTACTTCAGCATTTTGTGTCTACATTCACTTTCTCAATACTGTTTATATTCTATTTATATTCTTGTCAGCATTTTGGCTCAAATTTGAATGTTTTATTTTGAGACAATCATCCTGAGAAAGTGAAGTGATAAAAATGAACTGCAGATGCTGCAGAACTGGGAGCAAGGAAAGATCAGGGCAAATCAGCGCCGGCAAACGATGACACCAGCAAGGCATTCAAGTTCCTCCCCCTTACAATCAATCTGAAGAAAGGACAAGACTATCCATTTTCGCCGGCAATGCTACCCTACCCGCTGTGTTCCTCCAGCATTTGGTGTTCATTTGAGAACGTGAAGAGTCACTTTGTAAATAGAAGCAGTTTATTTAATGATAGAAATGTGTTACAAAATACTTTGAAATTAGAAGATGGCAGTAAATGTTCAGTTAGCTTCTGCATGTCCATCACACCTTGTTTTCAGGGGAATAAGTATTTTGTGATGGGACTTATTCTTTAATATGACTGAAGTACTGGTTATGTGCATGTTAAGGGTTACATTAAAGGTGGCTACACTTCAGGGAACAAGTTGACAACTGAAAACAAATACTGGAACAGTACAGCACAGGAACAGGCCTTTCAGCCCAGAATGTCCATGCTGACATGATGTCAGGTTAAACTAATTGTCACAGCCTGCACATGATCCATATCCCCTCCCTTCACAACTTTTTTTACACAGAGGGTTGTGAATCTGTGGAATTCTCGGCCTCAGAAGGCAGTGGAGGCCAATTCTCTGGAGGCTTTCAAGAGAGAGTTAGATAGAGCTCTTAAAGGTAGCGGAGTCAAGGGATATGGGGAGAAGGCAGGAATGGGGTAATGATTGTGGATGATCAGCCATGATCACAGTGAATTGCAGTGCTGGTTAGAAGGGCCTACTCCTGCACCTATTGTCTATTGTCTATTCCCTGCTCAACAATGTGCCTATCTAAAGGCTTCTTGAATGTCGCTGTTGAATCTGCCTCTGTCACCACCCCTGGCAGCTCTTTCCCGCCACTTAACCACACTGTGTAAAAAAAAAATTGTCACAGACATCTCCTTTAAACTTTGCCCCTCTCATCCTAAACCTATGCCCTCTTTGAAGGTCTTGAACTTCTATTTCTATAGTGTAGTCAACATCATTCTAAGGCCCTTCACAGGGGAGTTATCAAGCAAATACTGACACCAATTCACCAAAGGATTGGTCAATTAGATCTAATTGATCGATGCGATCAAGTCACTAGTGAACATCTTGAAGAGTGCGGCACAAAGATTTTGGAAAGAAATGCCAGACCCTAAGATGTAAGCATCAGTTATAGAGCAAAGAATTATCAAGGACTTTCAAGTGCCTTGAATTATAAGAACACAAAAATCAGAGGGTCCCAGGCCTGGAATGTGTTAGAGGTAGATGGTGGTGAGACCATGGAGCTAATCAAAAATAAGGATGAAAATAATTTTATAATTCAGTGTGAGAGATAGCCAAAAAGGTAAACATCATTGTAATGAACATTTGTATTTAGAGAGGACACTGTTTTCTATCTGTGGCAGTTGGACTATTGTGACTTGGTGTAAAGGCTGCAGACAGCAACTGTGCATTGCACACTTATTATTATACTTATTGTGTGCTTTTTCTTATCCTCTGCAGGTGTGAAGGATTTTATGTGTGAACTGTGTGGGAAGACTTTCAGTGAGAGGAACAGCATGGAGAACCATAAACTTCTACACACAGGTGTGATGTCAAACTAAATTAATCTTGTTCTAGCAAGGACCAGGTTTACAGCAGGCACTAATAAAACCAACATCACCTTCCAGAGGGGAAATAATTTTTCAGTGGAAACTACGAACAAATAAGGAGGGAAAAAAACATTGAGGAGCTTTGGGGGAAAGCTGAACATTAGTTCCAATTTTGTTTAGTGATACAGAGCGGAAACAGGCCCTTCTGCCCACCGTGTCCGCGCCAACCAGCGATCGCCATGCACTAACACTATCCTACACGCTAGGGACAATTTGTCAATTTTTTTTTACCAACGACAATTAACCTATAAACCTGTATGACTTTGGAGTGTGGGAGGAAACCGGAGCACCCGGGGAAAACCCACGCAGTCACTGGGAGAACGTACAAACTCGGTACCGACAGTGCATGTAGTGGGGATTGAATCCTAGTCTCTGGCGCTGTAAATCAGCAGCTTTACTGCTGTGCCACACTTTTGTTTGGGAACTCTTTCAAAGAGATGGCATGTGCATGTTGGTCAGAATGGTCTCCTAACTACTAAGTAAATGAAGGAAAATGTATAAATGAGTGATTTACAGGCTGGAGTTTAACTCATGTACAGATACTATGTCATGAGCCGATCATAGCACTACATTGGAGTAAATTGCAAGCAGAATTAATTTGAATCAGATAAGTCATCTATATTGTTTACCTTGAATATACAGCCTTGATTTTAACAAATGGCGCCATATAATAATCCCAACATACCAGATTTTATTGTATGTTAAGATTTCATTCCATTTAGTTTTCTGATGCCATTCTTTTCTGGTAGCCACCAATCTAACTTTTAAATCCTTTCTATTTTTTGACTCTGCCTCTCTTGGCCAACTCTCCTGGTCTCAGTTGGAAAGCAGTGGCCCTGCAGTGTCTGTGAGAAGAAATTTGTTACTGAGTACATGCTCTTCAAGCACATCCAGCTGACTCACAAGAAGGTGGAAGCCCAGAACTGCCACCTGTGCGGCACGAAGGTTTCAACACGGGCTTCGATGAACAGGCACATGAGACGCAAGCATCCTGACGTGAGAGGTTTTCAGGTTTTAATAAGGCACAAGTTCATATGTGATAGTAGAATTAGACCATTTGGCCCATCAAGTCTACTCAGCCGGTACACAAAATTGCTGGAGAAACTCAGCGGGTGCAGCAGCATCTATGGATCGAAGGAAATAGATGACGTTTCCAGCATCTGCAGTTAGCATCTGCAGTTCCTTCTTGAACACCAAGTCTACTCAGCCATTCAATCGTGGCTGATCTATCATTCCCTCTTAACCACATTCTCCTGCCTTCTCCCCATAACCCCTGACACCTGTACAAATCAAGAATCTATCTACCTCTACCTTTAAAATATCCGTTGACTTGGCCTGTGCAGTCTTCCGTGGCTAATGAATTTCACAGGTTCACCATCCTCTGACTAAAGAAATTCCTCCTCATCTCCTTCCGAAAGGACATCCTTTTATTCTGAGGCAATGATCTTTGGTCGTAGACTCCCCCACTAGTGGAAACATCCTCTCTACATCCACTCTATCCAGGGCCTTTCACTATCAGTGTTTCAATCAGGCATGGGAATTTGACAATTTGGCCCATCGAGTCTGCTCCACCATTCAATCATGACTGATCTGTTTTTCCCTCTCAACCCCATTCTCCTGCCTTCTCCACGTAACCTTTTGAAACCCTTACTAATCCAGAACCTTACGAACTCAGGAGAGTCTGGCTACCAGGGTATTTTGGTGAAATAATGGCTTCTGAATGATCTCCCATTCGTGGGGAGAGGAGGAAAGACAAAGGTTTTAGAGGTCTAGATTTATACAGCATGGAAACAGGCCCTTTGGCCCAACTCATCCATGCCAGCCATGGTGCCTCATCTAAACTAAGTCAACTTGCCCATGCTTGGCCCATATCCCTCCAAAGCATTCCTATCCATGTACCATATTTTACAGACTGGCAAATGATGACAACCCAGCTGAAACATTTTCTACATGAACTCCTTGTGGCGTCATGGCACTCGGAATAACTCTGTGCAGAATAGTCAAACTGATTGCAGATTAAACTGCAGTTTGATCGGATAGAAGTAGCTGTGAAAGATCACTACTATTGGCAATTCTTCAGCTACAGTGGTGAGAGGGGAGGAAGTTTCTTGAACTTTAGAACAGTAGAAGCTATAATTTTATGGGGAATATTTGAAAGGAGTAGATTCAGAGACACTGAGCTGCTTCATCTTAGTTTAGTTTAGTTTTGGCATACAGTGCAGAAACAGGCACTTCAGCCCACCGAGTCCTTGCCGACCAGCGATCCCCGCACACTTTCACTATCCTAGACACACTAGGGACAATTTACATTTATAGAATTTAGAAGATTGAGGGGGGATCTTATAGAAACTTACAACATTCTTAAGGGGTTGGACAGGCTAGATGCAGGAAGATTGTTCCCGATGTTGGGGAAGTCCAGAACAAGGGGTCACAGTTTAAGGATAAGGGGAAAATCTTTTAGGACCGAGATGAGGAAAACATTTTTCACACAGAGAGTGGTGAATCTCTGGAATTCCCTGCCACAGAAGGTAGTTGAGGCCAGTTCATTGGCTATATTTAAGAGGGAGTTAGATGTGACCCTTGTGGCTAAAGGGATTGGTGGGTATGGAGAGAAGGCAGGTACAGGATACTGAGTTGGATGATCAGCCATGATGATATTGAATGGCGGTGCAGGCTCGAAGGGCCGAATGGCCTACTCCTGCACCTATTTTCTATGTTTCTATAGCAAGCCAATTAACCTACATCACTCTATGGGTCCATTAGACACTCCCAGACGCAGATGTATTTCCTCCCATACATCTTTGGTGTGTGGGAGAAAACCAAAGATCTCGGAGACAACCCACGCGATCATGGGGAGAACGACAAACTCCGTACAGACAGCACCCGTAGTTGGAATCGAACCCGGATCTCTGGCGCTGTAAGGCAGCAACTCTACCGCTGTGCCACCGCTCTGAGCAGAGAGGGTTAAGAGGGGATCTGTCAGACGATTTCGTCAACAGAACTTCCCATAACTATTATCAATTCCTATATTTGTACTCTAATTATCTATAATAATTTGCAAATATTGATGCAAGATAAGACAAATTTTCTCCTGTGCTCCAACATTTAAATGACTGAAAGTAGAAATGTTTGCTGCCTGTTTCTTGTACACATTAATGATTCAATGGCACTTTATTTGTCACATGTACAGAGGTAAAGTGAAATTCATTTTTGTATACAGTTCAGTACAAGTATCACTATATGTAGGCACTTAGATACATCTTGGGTAAGCATCTCAGATACGGTACAAGTGTATAGCAGTAGTACACTGAGACAGCATACAGTCGCCAGTTTGGTGCCACTTTCAAGTCCCAGTTTGTAAGTGCAAGGTTCTTGACTTGACCATGAAGGCCCATTGCCCTGGCGGCATTGCTGGGTCGGCCTGGTCAGATTCAGATTCAGATTCAGATTCAATTTTAATTGTCATTGTCAGTGTACAGTACAGAGACAACGAAATGCATTTAGCATCTCCCTGGAAGAGCGACATAGCAAATGATTTGAATAAATAATAATAAGTGTCCGGGGGGGGGTGATTGGCAGTCACTGAGGTACGTTGTTGAGTAGAGTGACAGCCGCCGGAAAGAAGCTGTTCCGCGACCTGCTGGTTCGGCAACGGAGAGACCTGTAGCGCCTGGTAGGAGGGTAAACAGTCCATGGTTGGGGTGTGAGCAGTCCTTGGCGATGCTGAGCGCCCTCCGCAGACAGCGCTTGCTTTGGACAGACTCAATGGAGGGGAGCGAGGAACCGGTGATGCGTTGGGCAATTTTCACCACCCTCTGCAATGCCTTCCGGTCAGAGACAGAGCAGTTGCCATACCATACTGTGATGCCGTTGGTAAGGATGCTCTCGATGGAGCAGCGGTAGAAGTTCACCAGGATCTGAAGAGACGGATCGACCTTCTTCAGTCTCCTCAGGAAGAAGAGACGCTGATGAGCCTTCTTGATCAGAGTAGAGGTATTGTGGGTCCAAGAGAGGTCATCGGAGATGTTGACTCCCAGGAACCTGAAGCTAGAAACACGTTCCACCTCCGTCCCGTTAATGTGGATGGGGGTGTGCGTGCCGCCTCTGGACTTCCTGAAGTCTACAATGAGCTCCTTGGTCTTCTTGGAGTTAAGGGCCAGGTTGTTGTCAGCGCACCATGCTGCTAAGTGCTGGACCTCCTCCCTGTAGGCCAGCTCATCGTTGTTGCTGATGAGGCCAATCACCGTTGTATCATCTGCATACGTGATGATGGTGTTAGTACCATGTACAGGTGTGCAGTCATAGGTGAAGAGGGAGTAGAGGAGGGGGCTCAAGCGTAGCTGCTGGTGTCCCCCGCCTCAGCGCCACCATTGCCGGCTGCGTCCGGTGTTGGAATGTTTGTGTAAGTGAGAGAGAGAGATAGAACGGGTAGATGCACAGTCACTTGCCCAGAATAGATGAATCGAGAACCAGAGGACATAGGGTTAAGGTGAAGGGGAAAAGATTTAATAGGAATCTGAGGGATAACATTTTCACACAAAGGGTGGCAAATGTATGGAACAAGCTGCCAGAGGAGGTTAGTTGAGGCAGGAACTATCCCAACATTAAAAAAACAGGTAGACATGTACATGGATAGAACAAGTTTGGAGGGATATGGACCAAACGCAGGCAGGTGGGACTGGTGTAGTTGGGACGTGTGGGCAGGTTGGGCTGAAGGACCTGTTTCCACACTGCATCACTCTATGAGTCCATGAGACACTCCCAGACGCAGGTGTGGGAGAGATTTAACGCTCGGTTGCCAACCCCGTCATGATGATTGATCAGGTTTTACTATTTTGTTACAGCAGGACATAAGCTTGCATGAGACCGAGCTGGCTGAACTGGGACAGGTGAAGAGATCAAAACGAGCACAAAGGAAGAAGCGGAAAGTGGAAGAGGAGGAGGATGACGAGGAGGAGGAAGAAGATGAAGACGAAGATGAGGATGAAGAAGATGATGATGAATCAGCAACAGCTCCCGAAGAGGCTGCTATGTATTCCTACACAGACAAAGAGACTGAATTTACAGCAACGGTTGAGGATGAGACAGATTCAGCAGTGCAAAACATGAGTCAGGTCAGTGCGGTATTGAAGCAGAATTAGATGAAGATCTGTGTATGTCCTCATGATCATCAAAAAAGTAAATCTAGTATTTATCTCCACTTTCACTACCTCAAGACACATTGCCTCCGAATTAAAGGATGTTCGTTTCAAAAGGAAACCACCTTTCTCTAGTCAGAGGGTGGTAAATCTGTGGAATTCAGAAGGCCGTGGAGACCAAGTCAATGGCTATTTTTAAGGAAGAGATAGATAGATTCTTTATTAGTATGGATGTTGGTGGTTATGAGGAGAAGGCAGGCGAATGGGGTTAAGATAGGGAAAGGTAGATCAGCCATGATTGAATGGCGGAGTAGAATTGATGGCTTAATTCTGCTCCTTTCACATGAATTTTATGAACTTATGAAGACGTTCTTAAGCACTGCCCAGCCAGTGAATTACTTTTCAATGTAGGCACAGTAATCAGGTATAAATTGAGTAATCCATTGACACACAGTAGGCTCCCGCCAACAGTAATGTCATAAAGACCCAATAACCTTTCTCTAATCTTATTTACGTTGAGAAATATAGATTAAACCCTGATGGTCGACAGGTGAATTCTTTTTCTCCAAAGTTCAAATGTCAAAGGCTTAGAGATGAGAGAGTCAAAGCTTAAAGGGGATGTGCGAAGCAAAAATGTTTTTACATAGTGGTGGATTCCCGGAAAGCTGCCAGGGGTGTGGAGGAGGCAGATACAATTGTGGCGTTTAAGAGGCTTTTGGTTTGGTTCATGGATGTGCAGGGAATGGAGTGATATGGATCAGAGGAGAGAAGTTTAAATTGGTTCATAGGTAGACACAAAATGTTGGAATAACTCAGCGGGTGAGACAGCATCTCTGGTGAGTAGGAATGGGCGACGTTTCTGGTCGAAATATATATATATTTATTTGGCTCAACATACCCACACTGATTAACATGTCCCATCTACACTCGTCCTACCTGCCTGCATTTAGCCCATATCTCCCCAAACCTGTCCCATCCATGTACCTGTCTTATTGTTTCTTAATTTTTATAATAGTCCCTGCCTCACCCTGTTACCCCGCAGATGACTCCAGCTTTTTGTGTCTATATTTGGTTTTAACCAGCATCTGCAGTTCTGCCTGAGATGTATGACATTCATGACTCTCTTACTTTGCTTTAGGTGGTTGTGACGCTCAGAGATTCGAACGGTTCCACGGCGACAAGTTCCGCCGGACTGACAAACATTGCGGTTTCCTCCAACATCAGCACGGTGGCCGGGACGCAGTTCACCAACCTGCAGCCCATCACCGTGACCAACCTGACACTGCAGGACCGGCAGATGCAGCTCGACTCCATCCTGACGGTCAGCTTCGACTCCATCAGCGGCTCCACCGTGGTTCACAGCCGGCCGATGGAGATCCAGATCGAGGCGCAGCCCTCCTCCGCTCCCCAGGCCCACTCCTTGCCGCAGTCCATGAACTTGACCACCTTCGTCAACTCTATCGCCCCTGTTGAGAGCCCTCTGGCCGAGCAGCAGCAGCAGCAGCACATCATGACATGGAGAGCTGTGCCGCATGCCACGGACCCCACTCACCACATCCTGCAGCTTCAGCAGCCAACGGTAACCTCACCAGAGCCAGCGCCTCAACTGCAGCAGCAACAGGTTCAGGTCCAGGCCCAGCAAACCCAGCAGCCCCAACAACAGATGTACAGCTATTAATGAATAACCCCCCTCACCCCTTTCCTTCCCCGCCACAATATGGACAACATAGCCCCTCCCCCCTCTACCCCTCACCCTGGACTTTGTGAACACCCAAAGCTGGATAAACTGCAAAAGGCACTCTGCTGCTTTACAGAGCAGAACAAAACAGTCCTCGAAGATGGACACAAAATGCTGGAGTAACTCAGCAGGACAGGCAGTATCTCTGGAGAGAAGGAAGGGGTGAAGTTTTGGGTCGAGACCCTTCTTCAGTCCTCTCTTGGTTAGTGACGTTGGCTCCAGCCCTTTGTGCCTCTACAGTACTGTGCCAACCATCTTCTGCATTCAATCCACACGCGCACCACCTCCATGTTTCCACAGGCTTCCCAGCTTGGATTTGTAGATTCGAGGTGAACACGGCGTGATGAGTGTACTTTTAGCAGTTTAAAACAAACGTTTTTTTTTTTAATTAAAAGAAGAAAACAAAATTTGGCTTGAAGTGAAGAGCACAATTTTGCAAAATTAATGTATAAACGATTCTGCGACAGTTCATAACATGAGTTAAAACGTGTTGGAATTGTGAAGTAGTTGAGCTGCTAAATATCTAGCTCTGTTTTATTGCGACTGTGAATGAGACTGCATGTGTGTGGGACTGCGTGTGTATGGTTCTGCGTATCTGGCTGTATGTGTGAGTGTGCGTGTGTTGGTTTACCTGTTCAGTGCATTCTATCTCTCGTCCTGTGATCTGGACTCTTTTTATCAGAAGGGTTTTAGAGCCGCACTCATCCCTTTTAAAACAAGCGTTAACAAAGGTGATCGGATAACCTCCTTCTCCACAGCACCCCGTAAACGACATGAAGTTGTATGTATTTCACATTCCTTCCCCTAGATTAACTCGCATCTGAGTTACGACCTTAGAGATAGAACCAGGCTTTTCAGCCACTGAAAGATGCTGGTCAGCGCAATAAGTGACAAATACTATGTGCCAGCCACTCCCGCCAATGACGACAGTATGTTAGACACCATCGGCCATGAACTTTCAATACCGAGGGAGACCTGATCAGCACATGTGCATTTTACTTATCAGGGCTGTGTGGTAAAAAAAATAGTGATGGAAGTAAACGCATTATTTATTTAACTTGTTGTGTCAGTACCATTTTGCCTCAAATGGCTGTTTCTCCTTGTAAGTCCAGGTAAAGAGTGTTGGCTAATCTATCTGTTCCTTCCACTGTCTTTTTCTCAACTAATGCATATAATCGGGCAGCTTCCATCATGGATAGAAAGGAGGAAATAGTGAAAATAATGCTGTTTGATACTCGCCCATGGTCACGAAGGACAATGGATTTGACTGAGTTCATCCTACTTAGTATTGAATTGTGGACAATCGGTTTTGCAGGTTGGCGTGTACAGAGTGCCTCACCAGCACGTGAGATCAAGAAGCAGCTGGCATTGGGTCCAAAGAAGGGTATTATGGAGGATAAGTCCCAGAGCCTGGTGGGATCTAACCCAAGTTAATGAGAGAAGCAAGAGAGGTGATTGCTGAGGCTTTTGCATCCTCCCTAGCTACAGATGAGGTTCTGGAGGGCTGGAACACAGCCAAGGTTGCTCCTTTGTTTAAGGAAACAAAGGATATAAGAGGCCTGTGCACCTCGCATGACTATTAGGGAAGCTCTTGGAGAAGATCTTTAAGGGTTGAGTTTAGTTTATTGTCACGTGTGCCGAGGTACAGTGAAAAGCTTTTGTTGCATGCTAATCAGTCAGCAGAAAGACTATACAATCGAGCTATCCACAGTGTACAGATAGATGATAAAGGGAATAATGTGAATAACGTTTAGTGCAAGATAAAGTCCAGTAAAATCCAATCAGAGATAGTCTCCAGTGGGGGTAGGGTTTATTCACATTTGAAAGAGAATGGACTAATTAGGGACAGTCATCATTGCTGTGTGCAGGGCACGGCATGTCTCTTTTTGAGAGTTTTTTGAGAAGATGAGAAAGGTGTTTCATGAGCGTAAGGTAGTGGATGTTGTTGAAATGGACTTTAGTAGGGAATTGACAAGGTTCCCTCATGGTAGGTTGCTCAAGAAGGTTAAGATGCATGGGATCCACGATGACCTGGTAGAGTGGACACAGAACTGGCGTACCATAAAAGACAAAGGATAGTGGCGAAAGGGTGTCATTGTGGCTGGAGGTATGTGACACGTAGTGTTTTGCAGGGATCGGTGTTGTGATGCCTATGGTTTGTGATATATATATATAAATGACTTGGATGAATATGTAGATGACACAGAAATTGCTGATGTTACAGATAGTGAAGAAAGCTGTTCAATGAGTCAGTGGGATATAGATTTGCTGCAGATATGGGTGGAGGAAATGGCAATGGAGTATTATCCAGATAACCCGGAGGTGTTGCACTTTGGGAGGTCAAATGTAAGGACAAAATATGCATTTAATGGCAGGACCCTCAATAGCATTGATGTATACAGAGATCTTGGGGTCCCAAGTACATACCTCCCTGAAAATAGCATCACAAGTAGAATGGGAAAGTAGATGTAGATGTTGCATCTTAATAAAAACCTTGGTTCGGCTGCATTTGCAGTATTGTGTGCAATTCTAGGCACTTTCAGTATGCTGCCTGTATTAAAAGGGTATTAGCTATGAGGAGAGGTTGAACTAATTTACATTGTTTTCTCTGGTGTGTCAGAGGCTGACTGGAGACCTGATAGTAGTATATAAAATTAGGAGAGGCATAGGTAAGGTAAACAGACAGAATCTTTTTCCCAGGGTGGAAATGTCAAATACTAGACAGCAATGCCCTAAGATCAAAGGGATAAAGTTTAACGGTGACATGTTGAATTGAATACTTTATTGTCACATGTGACAAGTCACAATTAAATGTTTTACTTGCATACCCAAGGCATGCAAATAGTCGGTACAGTACAGAGACAACGAAATGCATTTAGCATCTCCCTTGAGAGAGCGACATAGTAAACGATTTGAATAAAAGGGCGCTTACAACCTTGGTAGGAGGGTAAACAGTCCATGGTCCAGTCCCCCCCCCCCCCGCAGACAGCGCCCCCCCCCCCCCCACCCCTCTGCAGCGCCATACCCCCCCCCAGATGGACCTTTGTTCCTTCTTGATCCCCCCCCCAGGAACCTGAAGCTAGAAACACCCCCCCGTCCCAAAAGGGCCAGGTTGTTGTCAGCTCAGTTTGCCCCATCGTTGTTGCTGATGAGGCCAATCACCGTTGTATCATCTGCTACTTGATGATGGTGTTAGTACCATGTACAGGTGTGCAGTCATAGGTGAAGAGGGAGTAGAGGAGGGGGCAACATGGGGGTGTTCAGGGTGAAGGAACAAGTTGAACCACTTTTCAAATCAATTTGTACAGTGCTATGTCCTGCAAATAACAAAAATTGTATTATTTAATTGATGAAACTATTTCCCTGTAAGGCAATTCTTGCCAATAACTATTTATGAATGTAAAGTATATAGTGGCAGTCACCATTAGCAGCACATGATTCTCAGTTACATTATTATTTTGTACTTTGGATACAAGGCACAATTTTGAAATTTGCTGTGCATTTTGAATTCACAAAACAGGTAGTGTTATAAGCAGAAAGATATGGCCATAGACTGAAGGGCACGGTTCCATTTGCTGAAAAGTGATGGCACATGTCATTAACTTAATATGCAAGTCTTTGGGGATGAGAAAAACTAGTTTAAAAAATATAAAAGCCAACAGGCTATGATGGAGGATCCTGGCCATATAATATGTACAAGATTCAATCCTAGTCCAGCTGCTTCAGAGTGCATTTCAACTATATAGTTTTAGTTTAGTAATCGGAAAGACAATACATGATTACAATCGAGCCATCCACAGTGTACAGGTACATGATAAATGGAATAACGTTTAGTGCCAGGTAAAGTCCGATTAGAGATAGTCTGAGAGTCTTCAATGAGGTGGCTGGTAGCTCAGGGCCATTCCTGAGGATTGGTAGGATGGTTCAGTTGCCTGATAACAGCAGTGTTTAAAATGATTACTCATTTAGACAACGGAACAACTAAATATAGACAAAATGCTGGAGTAACTCGGGGACAGACAGCATCCCTGGAGAGGAGGAATGGGTGACGTTTCAGGTCGCGATCCTTCTTCAGACTGAGGAAATTGACTAAGTATCAATATTTCCAACACACACAATATAATGTTGAAAATAATTAGTTAAAGGAAAAGGTGCATGACAAAGCATACGAGTCTAGATTCATTGTTAAATTTATTCATTCTAAGTTAATTGCAAATGTAAAAAAATAAAGTTGTAAAGCAGGAAATTTAGTAAATATTTGGAAAAGGTAGTATGTAGGAAAGGAGAAAAGGTGGAGTGGCAATATGTACATCATTTGGAAATAGTGTGTCAAATGATGGGTAATAATGGGTACCCAACTTGTGACTAGTTTTGCCCCTAACAAAGATGGCGGGTCCTGCCGCTGAATCCACCCAGCGCATCCAATGGCTGCGCCTGGCCGCCGCCACCGCCTCCGTTTCTCATTGGCTACGAATCGCCGCCGCCTCCGCTTCCCATTGGGTGAGCGTGACGCTTTACTCGCCGAACGCCGGCCTATCAGCGCGCCGGGAACGGAGGCTGCCCAATGGGATTGCCGGGGGGACGCGTGACGTCTGGCAAGGCGGCAAATGCGAGGTGGGCGCGGGCGCGGACGCGGACGGGGGAGAGACAGACACAGACAGAGGGGGGAGGGGCTCTCGCACGGGCGGAGGGTTCCCTGGTTGTCCTGGCAACGGTGCGGGCGGAGGGTTCCCTGGTTGTGGTGCTCTCGCGGGCGCTCCGGTTGTCCTGACAACGGTGCGGGCGGAGAGCGGGAGTGCGGGCGGGACGGGCGCGGTGAGTTCCTCCCCTCTCCATCTCTCTGCCGCCCTCTACCTCCCCCCCCCCCCCCCCCCTCTCTCTCTCTCTCTCCCCCCCCCCCCCCCCCCTTCGTCCCTTCCTCTCCCCTCACTCCCTCCCTCTCCCTCCTCTTCTCTCTCTGTCTCCTCCCTCTCCCCTTCCCTCTCTCCCTCTGTTGCGGGCCGGTCCTGAAGTTTCATCTACGCGATCTCCCAGTTGCCAAACACTTTGACTCCCCTTCCCATACTCGTTTCCCGCTCCACTGACTCAGTCTGAAGAAGGGTCTCGACCCGAAACGTCACCCACTCCTTCTCTACAGAGATGCTGCCTGTCCCGGCAGTGAGTTACTCCAGCATTTTCTGTCTAACTAAAACTAAACTTGAAACCTTGCAAAAAGTCTGGCAAACAGAATTGCAGGTGACTAATCCAATTTCAATCCCATCATTTAAGAAACAGTTAGACAAGTACATGGATAGACAGGTTTGGAGGGATATGGACCAAGCGCTGGCAAGTGGGACTAGTGTAGCTGGGACCTTGTGGGCGAGTTGGGCCGAAGGGCCTGTTTTCACACTGTATCACTCTATGACTCTTTGATTTCTCAAACTCCAAGTAACCCTAGCTTTCCCTCTCTCACCATCCCTCCCCATCCTAGTTCTCCAACTAGTTTCACTGTGCTCCAGATTCATTTTACTATTTGTCATCTTCCACTCATCTAACAATGAACCATAGTACATTTCCTTGATCAACGCCTGCTTTGATCTGTCGATTTCACACCTCATGTAAGTCCAGTCTCCCCTCTCCCCTGACTCAGTCCAAAGAAGGTTGTCGAACCGAAACGTCACCCATTCCTTCTTGCCAGAGATGCTGCCTTTCCTGCTGAGTTATTCCAGCATTTTGTGTCTACCTTCATTTTATGATAGCGTGTCAGGTTCAAAGGTTTTCGCGCTGGAGCTGTGATCGTCGATGGCGGGGGCCTTTGGCCCTTGACCTTTGTGATTTGGGTTACAAATGGGCTTGAGGGGGGCTGTCATTTTAGAGCTTAAAGTCGTGTATGAGACTAACATCATCGGCGCACATCATCTCACTCAGTAGAGTGATATAGTATGGTAACAGGCCCTTCGGCCCAACTTGCCCACACCGGCCAATATGTCCCATCTACACATCCCACCTGCCAGCATTTGGACAATATCCCTCCAAACCTGTCCTATCCGTGTACCTGTCTAACTGCTTCTTAAATGTTGGGATAGCCCCTGCCTCAACTACCTCCTCTGGCAGCTCGTTCCATACGTCAACCACCCTTTGTGTGAAAAAGTTACTCCTCAGATTCCTATTAAATCTTTTCCCCTTCACCTTAAACCTATGTCCTTTGGTCCTCGATTTACCTACTCTGGGCAAGAGTAGGTGAATCGAGAACCAAAGGACATAGGTTTACCCGATCTATTCCTCTTATGCACCTCTGTAGGATCACCCCTCATCCTCCTGCACTCCAGGGAATAGTGTCTCAGCCTACTCAACCTCTGCCTATAGTTCAGACACTAGTCCTGGCAACATCCAGGGCCACAAGGGGCGCCACATTGATGGCAGCCTCTACCTACAGTCTGTTTTTCTGTCTTTTTTTTATTTTTATTTTTATTTTAAGTTTGTTTTGGAGATTTCTTTAGCATTTCTATGTTGGGGAGGGGGGTAGGGTAAGGGGGAAATCGTTTCCCAGTCACTTCCTGGCGAGGACGCCACTATTCTCCGAGTCGCGTCCTCGCCCCCCTCCTCGCGGCCTACCATCTGGATTGGAGCGGCCTTTCCTGCCGGGGACCCAGACCAGAGCTTCAGCAGTGGCGGCGCAGCGCTGGATACATCGCGGAGCGGGCGATTGCTTACCTGGATCGCCGCTGAAGTTCCGGAGTGTTGGGCCTGCTGCTTTAACATCGGAGCTGTGGTTCGTAGAGCTTCCAGCGCGGGCGGCGCTGACCAACATCGCGGAGTCCTGGGGCCCTTTTCCGAGGGCCGCCAGCATTGAACCTCCGTCCAGCGTGGCCTGTGGACTTCGGGAGCCACGGACTCCGGTAGGAGGTGGCCGATTCGGATGCCCAAGCCGCTGAGGATGCCCTCCAGTCCCGACGTTGGACTTCCAACACACAGCGAGCCTGAACATCGGGCTGCCTGTAGCGGCGACAGAGGAGGATGACTGAATTTTGGAGCCTTCCCTCACAGTGGGAAACTTTGATCCCGCTGTGTGGGGATGTCTGTGTTAAAGTCTATCGTGTTCTGTGCTCTATTATTCGTATGGCTGTATGGCGACCACACATTTCCCTGTACCAATTCGTACATGTGACAACTAAATGTATCTTGTATCTTTGTAAATCTTCTCTGCACCCTTACCAATTCGACAAAATCTTTCCTATAACACGGTGCCCAGAACTAAAGACAATACCCTAGAAGTGGCTTGCCAACGTCTTGTACAACTGCAACATGACCTCCCAACTTCTATACTCAATTGAAAAAAAATAAATTAAATAATGTACAGGAGCCTGTGATCTGAAATGAAAGCAGAAAATGCTGGAAATAGCAGGTTAAGCAGCATCTGTGGCGAAAGAAGTGGAGTTCACTTGTCAGATCTCTTCACAGTTCTGTTTTACAGCTTCTGCCAGAGGCACACAACATCATATATCCATGTTCTCCAGAGATGCTGCCTGACCTGCTGAGTTATTCCAGCAATGTCTTTTTTGTTTGGTGAACATCTGTAGGTCCTTGAGTCTCCAGCATTTACAGTACGTTCCTTTTTGGAAAAAAAAATCACTTATTGTGTTGAGAGCATACCCTTTCTGAGCATCAGCCTGTCCCTTGGTCATTCTCAATTGTACATAATACCCCATGTTCCCATTTAGGGTGTTATAGTGGTGCATCGGGTGGAGCTGCTGCCTCACAGCACCTGAGAACCAAATTTTATTCTGACCTTGCGTGCTGTGTGTGTGGAGTTTGCACATTCTTCCTGTGACCGTGTGGGTGACCTCCCGGTGCTCCAGTTTCCTCCCACATCACAAAGATGTGTGTTTTTGTAGGTTAATTGGCCTCTGTAAAATTGACCCTAGTGTGCAGGAGGGAGTGGATGGGAAAGTAAGATAACATAGAACAGATGATGGTCAACATAGACCAACGGGTCTGTTTCCTTGCTGCATCTTTAAAAGTATTTATTTGTTTTATTACCAATCCGTAGTTTGAAAGAAGCAAGTTGCTGATTTAAAAAAAATATAACGTGTATATGTCATAAATGCAGGAAACATTTAACAGGTCAGGCAGCATTTGTTTAAAGAGAAGCAGTAAACGTTTCGGGTCAAAAACCTTTCATCAGTAAAGAATCATGAACTCTGTTCATTTTTCCACAGGTGCTGCCTGTCTGAAAATTAACATCATTTGTGTATTTGTCTTTTCAGTTTTTTCATGCTTTTCATTTGAAATATAAATTGCCCTGCAAGTGGTTGTAGCAGGATCTCCATGTAGTTTGAATTGACACCATTCGGTGGTTCCTGAGCCTCAGATGGTGAGTTTAATCCTCACTGATTTTCTGCTCTATTTAGTACAATGAAGAGTCGCTTTCTCGCACAGAAAGTTACAGTACCGAAAATAAACCATTTGATCCATCCAAAAGTAAATTACTGCAAATGTTGGAAATCTTTAATAGAAGCAAAGGAATATCATGGTTATCCTATTACAGAATCCAAAAGAGAGGGTCTGTGTTCATCTATCCCAGAGGATTCTGGAAGCTAGTTCACTGGAGGTCTTCAAGCAAAAATTTGATAACATCAACTTGCAGGATTTCCCCCCCAGTTTTTAGGCCTCTGTTCATCTGCAGCTTTAGTTTTCCATTTAAATCTATGTTTCTGTTCAATAACATTGAAATTTGTAAATTGCTCAATAAGCCATCTTCCCTTTTTGTTTACTAATTGTTTATCTCATCAATGAAGGATCAACCTGCCACAATAACTGCTTTATCTATAGAAACTCGTTGGCCAGTTGTGTTTTTCTGTGTTTATTTCAGCTATGGTCTGTTATTTTTTGTTCTCTTTGCTGTATATTTCCTCTTTGCTATTTCCCAGTTTTTGGATGAAGTGATCTTGTTCAATAAAGTATTGAACATTGTCAGTTCAATAGACCCTGACATGATTCTGTGGTGTACAACTTCCGACACAGTTCTGATTTTGACAAGGTCACACAACCATACTGGGATGGATATTAAAATGATTCACATTGGTAGTTTATTTCATCATTAAAATGCATTGAAAGGCTCTGAATAATTCACATGGCAATTTGGAGATGCAAGAAACTGCAGATGCAGGAATCTCGAAGTGCTGAGGAACTCGGCAGGTCAGGCAGCATCTGTGGAGGGAATAGACCATTTTTCAGATATAGGGTGGATGAAAGCTGGAAAAGGAGGCACAGATGGGGCAAAGACTGGCAAGTGATATGTGGATACAGATGATGGTAGCTTGCAGACGATTGTTGCTGAACCACTGCAAAAAACATTTGCGGCATTCTATAACATAGGACATTTTGAACATCTCATTACTTGGATTTGAATTTAGTCCTAAAGTAGGATCTTGTGCATACTAATTTACAATCCAGCAATTCCTTTAATGTAGCAGAACTCCCCCAGATGTTTCTTGTAGAGTTTTGAAGTTTCCTTCCAATGTTATTCCCAATATTCTGGAAATTTATGTCTCCATATTTAAATAATCCTGCTTTCACAGGAATGTATTCCAGTCAAACATGCAAATGCACATTTTGTGTAAAGGAAAATGATTGCTTTTAATATTATGTGATGCTACATTTTTTTGTTGTTGTTTAATTGGAATGATTTTAACAAGACTTCAATGTGTTCACTTTTCCCTCTTGTACAGTGGAAACCAGGTGTTGGTGAAAAATGGAGGCATGATTCCAGTGAATTTCAATCAGAAAATGGCCCCAGGAAAGAGCATCAAGTACTTGGACCTGGTCCTGCCGTGTGAATGGGCAGATTGCGGCTTTGTTGGGAAGACGATGGAGGAATTCTGTGATCACATTGCTGCACACTTAAAAGAACATCTTAATGAATATGACAGTTTTGGAGAATTAGGTATCTAACATTTATTATCGCTGTCTGATGAAGGATGTCGATCCGAAACGTAACCTATTCCTTTTCTCCAGAGATGCTGCCTGACCCACTGAGTTACTCAAGCAGTTTGTGTCTATCTTCGGTATAAACCAGCATCTGAAGTTCCTTCTTACACATTTACTATTACCGACCATTTTTCATATTTTCCCTTTGACTCGCCTTTTTCTCCTCTTTCCCAAGTATCCTGTTTATGTTTCCCACGTGTAGTCTGTCAGTTTGTAGTATCCTGCAATGATGGTGGGTCAAGGTTGTTGGAATTGCATTGATGTTTTGACATTTGATTATTATACCTGTGAATAATTTTGAGTTTGGAAGATTCATGAAGCGTGGCTTGGTTGTTTCCATGAAGTATTTACCGAAGAGGAATTGGAGAGTCATTTTCCAATCAAATTGTTTTGAGCAGGTTAGGTGCTAGGCTTTGGGCAAAATGTCAGGGTTTAGATATAGATATGCCATTTATTGTCACTATACATGTACAGTGAAACTGAAAGCTGCTCGTACTCAGTGCATACATACAATTTTACACAAAAAACAAGAAACAGAAAAACAAAACAGAAGGGAGATGGGGGGGGGGGAATAGGTGCACAAATTCTACGGCGCTACATACATATATACAGATTTGGGATGTTCAAAGCCATTGTCTTTGGTTCCTTCACAGCCATTGTCTTTGGTTCCTTCACAGACTGCATTCCTTACCCATTAACTCTTACCCATCTCCCTCTCCAATGACATCTGGGACTAAATAAAACGGTTTGCAGCTTTAATGTTATATTAAAATCTAGGATTAGTTTTGTAACAGATATAGCATTGGAGCTGTTTATTTCCATTGTTGTAAAATTGCCACTTTCTCCCTCTCCTGTTAAAGCTCCCTTACATGACTTTGGAATGGACATGTTTATATGTAACAACGTCTTCTTGATATGCCTCCCTTGCTCTATTCGCCGTAAATTTTGAAGGTCTTAAATTGCTCCCTATGTCTCAATTTGTACCATCCTGTTCACCCTATACCTCATTGCTTATTCAATCTTTATGTAAAGAAATTGAACTTTTGCATACTGAACTAGTCTGAAGTGTTGCAAACGACGTTAATACAACCTATGGAATTTGTTTAAGTAGGTGGTGTAATAGGAGTGTTCTCATAACATGAAATATCTAGATGAGCATTTGAATTGCCAGGGAATAAAAGGCTAAGGACCAAATGGTAGTAAATGGGAAGGATTAATGTCAATGAATAATTGATGTTTGGCATTAGTTTTATGGGCTTTATGGCCTATTTCTGTAGTGTATTACTCTGGCTGTACATTGTTCTTTAGTTTTCTCTCATGAAACATTTCACCAGTAAGTTTTGAAGTGTCCACAACTACATTTTTCAGGGATAGACACAAAATGCTGGAGTAACTCAGTGGGACAGGCAGCATCTCTGTAGAGAAGGACTGGGTGAAGTCTGAAGAAGGGCCTTGACCCGAAACATCACCCATTCCTTCTCTCCAGAGATGCTGCCTGTCCTGCTGAGTTACTCCAGCATTTCATGTCTATCTTCGGTTTAACCCAGCATCTGCAATTCCTTCCTACTACATTTTGCAGAGGACGAAAGAGTGAGACCCAACAATAAAACATGTTGTCCAGGCTCATTAAGATATAACGTTGTATTAATATTTTTCTTAAATTCTCCTCTCAGATGAGTTCCAGTGCCTCTGGCGAGGTTGTGGTTTCTTGGCAGTGGAAGGGCCCAATGAGCTGGTGGTACATGTCAACTTCCATAGCTATCATGCCAAACTGAAGTACTTTGGTTCAGAGCTGCAAAGACTGCGTCCTGATTTGCCAGAATGTTCTCTGGACGGCCAGAACCAAAATCTAATCCCAGAGATTGCAGAGAGTTTCACCTGCCAATGGGAGCATTGTGATGTGAGTATAGACCTTGACCCTTTAATGCCTAATAGCTTAAAAGGAAAAATGGAGGCTAGCTCATAAATTGCCTGGAAATTGTGTGATTTAAAATGTGCATAAAATGATTTGTATAGCTTAAAAAAATGGAACACCAATTTGTGACAAGCAAAAGTTGTATTCTAAATTAATTGCCACATGTCACTGGACCATTTATAATGCCTCACTACAAGCTTAGTAAATTAAAAAAAAAAAGTAATCTGTCTTCAACTTCCCTGTGAGCTATGAATGAATGCATTTGCACTGTTAAAATAGATTCAGCGAGTTCAACTGATATATAAAACTGTGGGCTTTAAAAAGGTAAGATTTGTGTTCCTGAGATATCTTTAACTTCTGAAGCCCAGAGAAATTGAAACTCTGAAGTCCCAGAAAGCAAATTATTTGAACACTTATTAAAAGTTAAATTATTATATTTCTAGGCCTCATATTTTGTTTGATAACGTTTATGCAAAGTGCCATTGGGAATTTTTACAATGATATGTAAATGGCTTTTGTGTTGATGATCGATAATTTTCTTGGTACTGTTGTTTGAGGCATGTGTGTTGAGTGGGACAGCGTGGGAAAACTCCCAGCTCGTTGTGGAGAAATTTTCATGGGATTTTTTGCATGTGAGCAGGACAGCAATTTCTCAGTACTGTACTACTAGAATCTCATTCAAACCTTTGTAGTTTTGTCTCTGGATTGGGACATACCAATAACTTTCTGAATCAAAAAGGTGGTAGATACTGATTGGTATCTTAATTTTGCACTATGTGTATTGCTTTGAGATGTTTTATTAAGATATTGTGGTAAAACTAACCTTTTATGCTAATTGAAATGAAATGAAATGAAATGATTCAATTTATTGTCATTGTCAGTGTACAGTACAGAGACAACGAAATGCATTTTTAGCATCTCCCTTGAAAGGGAGACACAGGGCGTCGCGGTGTGCCCGCGCCTGCCGCCGTAATTACATTCCATTACAGGCAAAGGTGGGTGAAGTGTCTTGCCCAAGGACACAACGACAGTATGCACTCCAAGCGGGATTTGAACCGGCTACCTTCCGGTCGCCAGCCGAACTCTTAGCCCATTGTGCTATCTGTCGCCCATTGTGCTATTCTTAATGTATTAAATTTTTATATCATGAAAAATTAGTGAAGCTTGAGCTGTCAAAGAATTATGACTATGCAGACATGTGATCTGCAACATCATTGCTTCCAAGATATCAATTTGAAATATTTTACCAGTGAATTGATTTCTCTCTTTGCCCCCAGAGTACATTTGACAATCCAGAATGGTTTTACCGACATGTAGATATGCACGGACAATGCACAGATAAGGAAATCCTTCCAAACAAAAGTGAAGTAATTTCATGCTGCTGGAAAGGTAATCTGAAGATACAAATGGATAAAGCAAGTAGTAAGAGTGACATTTTAATTCTGCTATTCCTTTGGACGCTCTTATATGCAAGTCTGTGGCCTTGTGCGATCTGAAACAACTGCTTGGTTTTCAATCTAGAAGGGCAGCCTTGTTATTGCAGCCAAGATCAGGTTGACAGGTCTACCAGTGCCTCTCCATCCAGGATCATAGAAACTGCCACAGCTGCCGTGGACTGATGCTGTCTGCTGCTGTCTGCTGCTGAGAGACATTGCTGAATTTCAAGTGCATATGCTTTGAGCATTTGCAGTGATATGGAGGCCAACCCTACCTCAACTATCACATTCGGTCCGCAACTTGCCTTTTCTTTGTAGCCTTGAACAAGTAATTCTAGGTTAAAGGTCTGTGTAGGTTGTAGTTTAAACCCTTTACTTAATGTTAACTTTCAAATCATTCATTGCATTCTTTTGCAGAGAGCAGACAGAGTGCTTCCGAGTATACAGACTTGAGCGACATCTTGGAAAGAAAAGCAGATTATCTTTAATTTATTAGATTATTGTTATGTTTCCTACATTATAATTGTGATTGCATTTCGGAAAAGGGATGTGTAAGAAGGGACTGCAGTTGCTGGTTTAAACCAAAGATAGACACAAAAAGCTGGAGTAACTCAGCAGGTCCACAGCATCTCTGGAGAGGGTTTTTCTGAAAATCAGTAATTTCATGGTCACCATAATTGTTTGCTTTTCCAAATTACAGTGAAGAAGGTTTCATATGTTTATCAACCAATGTCACTATCTCATCTGGCCCCACACACTTTCTTCCAATTGTAATAAATGGCCCACAACTGTCCTTTAAAACAATACATGTAAATGCTGGGATATTGAAAACTGCAGGAATGGTGTAATATTGGAATGTATGTGCACAGGTCCATAAGGGTGGCGGGACAGACCAATAAGGTTGTTAAAAAGCCACATGTATGCATTTTTTTCAGACCTGAAATGTGCCCTCTAAGAGCAGGAAGGATTTGCTAGGAATGTATGTAATTCAAGTTAGGTAACAGCTTGAGCACTGTTTACAAATCTAGTCAGCACATCACAGGAAAGATATGATTGTATTCAGATGAGTGCTGAAGAGATTAATGTCGATGTTGCCAGGACTGGAAAATTGTCGCTATGAAAAAGATAGAATAAAATAGAATAAAATGTTTTCCCTGGATCACAGGAGACTGGGGGGATCAGTGGAAGGATTAGCAAGGAGATGAGGGGAATAAAAATGTTGTGGCTGAGAAATCATTGCCTGAAACAATGATTGGGACAGAAACTCTCATTATATTAAAATAATATTGACCACGTACAGTAATAGAAGTGCTGACCTGCAGATTATGGTCCTTTTGCTGAAAGATGGAATTCAGTAAGGTAGCTCTTTTAAATGTATCTCAGACACAATGACTCAAACGGTCTTCTCCGTCATCAATTTTCTTTAATTATGTGAACACTTATAAGAATGTATTTGTTCGATCACTGGCTATCATGAATTAGTGAATAAAACATGTATTTATATTCCATGGATGTTCCAGGATGTGGCGCTACATTTAAAATTAAGTTTAAACTTCGGGAGCATCTGAGGAGTCACACCCAGGAGAAGGTTGCCTCCTGCCCCAACTGTGGAGGAATGTTTTCCAACAATACCAAGTTTTATGATCATGTTCGCCGGCAGACCTCGAATGAGAGTACGTGACCGCTTCATATATTTGTTTTTTGCTAATGTGCTTTGCTTGATTTAGCCTCATAGCCCGGTGGAATTTAAGTAACATGATGTTCAATGATGAGCATGCTTTCCATGCAATAGTCTGACACAGTTGAGATTAGGACTTTCCCATTGTAATTAAACATCCTCTAACTCCAAAAATGTCATATATATTTGTAATCAGGACAAAGAGTGCACAGAATGTTAAGATGCATTCTCTCAACAGACCTTGTGTGATTATGCAGCTTGGCTGATGCATTCTCTTTGAGAATCTGAAAGAGTGAGCATGCTGTTCCTGATGTTTTAATGTTTTCGAATGGTGAAATGACTAAATACCACAAATTGCCATTGCTAATCCTTGTACATGTAGATCCTTGTGTTTGTTGAGAACCTTAGTAGAATTGGCCTTGAATTAAGTAGATATGTTGTTCTATTAATTTTGTATACAAATGGGGATTACACAAAAAAATAGGGGCCATGAGTGGGCCACCTGAGCCCTGAAGTCTGATCCAGAATTCATTGTGAAATTGGGTGATCTGCCCAAGACCTCAACTCCTAAATGTGGGCACAAAGCTGTTGTGAAAATGATCTTGCCTTTTGTATTACAATAGGTTCCCCCTTTAGTCAGTAAGAAAAGATGCAAAAAATTAACTTGTCATTTAGTCTAACATCTACAGCATCCTATTGCATTTGTATTACTACGTAGAATTCATAACATAAAAATGGCCTTTTGACCGAACTAGTCCGAGCCAATGTTTTACACTTCATATATGTGTCCTTCCCATTTGACTTTGTTTTGAAATATGAGTGTAACTTATTTCCTTTTTCATATACTTAAATAGCTATCACTGAATGTGTCTGCCATGTACATCTGCTGTTACACATACCAGCCAGTTCCACGCTCCAATGACTCTCATGGTTAAAATAAAATCCTGAATTTTTTATTGATTATTATTGTTTATTCTCTCTAGTTTTGCATAAGTGGAAATGTTTCTTTCCATAAAAATGGTCAGCCTCCTTTGACAAAATAGAGCAGAGAGCAAATTACAGAATATTAAAAGGATGATCTTTGACGTTCACTCTGATTTTCGGAACGTAATTCATTATTTATTTTATGTTAGAGAAAACCTTTCCCTGTCGGCACTGTGACAAGCAGTTTGCGAATGAAAGGCTGCTCCGGGACCACGTGCGAAATCATGGTATGTTGCAAATGCAATTGCATGATTGAGTGGATTAACACTATCAAGTTCTATCCTTAAGAACTCTCTCCTGACAGTTGTCCTAATCATGCAGTTCCACCTTATCGGTTCTATGAGGTAGTGTAATTTGCAGATGATTTGGCACAGTATACAGTCCTGTAGAAAATATCTACGCTGACTCCGTATCAAGCAGCAAAAAACTGCTGGAGGAATTCAGTGACTTGAGCAGCATCTCTGGAAGGGCAAGAGAATTGCCAATATATTTTGTCGATATATCTGGGCTATGAGTGGGGAGGGAGGTTGGTTGGTATAAAGAGGAGAGGGAGAGGAGTGATACAGGGGCCAGTAGATGATAGGTGGACTGAGGAGACGTGAGTGATGATGGGCAGAAGAATCCAAGTACTAGAGTGTAGAAGTAAATGCTCATGTGCTTAACCAAGGCTGGTAATTGAGTAAAGTGCTGTTGAAGGACACGGGAGGGAATGTTTTGTCAGGTGGGTTTTTTTTTGTTTTTAGATCTCCTACCCAGTTAATTGGATGAAACGATCTCTGTATAGTATTTGTAGAACGAGAATTTTATCAATCTGACAATGAATGCTCTTCAATCAAAGTAAAAGTTATAGAGAATGTATATTTGATTTCTGTTTGTGGGATTTTTATGAAAATTAGCTCTTGGCTTTTTCTACAATTCTTAAAAAAATGTTTTGTATTTCATGCAGTCATAGTTACGCAACACAGATATACTGCTACGTTCATGAATATTTGGATTTGTACACCAAGGTCTCTTTGTTCCCTAGTACTCCCTAGGACCCTACCATTCATTGTGCATGCCCTATCCTTACTGGTACTCCCAAAATGCACCGCATTGCCCTTGTCAAGATTAAATTCCATCTGTCATAGCTACCCATTTTACCATTTGGTCAAAATCATCCTATAGTCTTTGATAGACAAAAGTGCTGGAGAAACTCAGCGGGTGCGGCCGCATCTATGGAGCGAAGGAAATAGGCAATGTTTCGGGCCGAAACCCTTCTTCAGACGCTTTCCACGCTATAGTCTATGATTATCTTTGATGGCAATGGACAGCAGATAAAGTTTTTCGCTGAGATACAGTGTGAAAAAGGCCTGCTCAGCCCACCGAATCCACGCCAACCATCGATCACCCGTACACTAGTTCTGTTATCCTACTTGTGCATCCCGCACACTATGGCCATTTTTTAAAAATCGAAGCCAATTAACCTACAAACCTGCACATCTTTGGAATGTGGGAGGAATCCGAGCACCCGGAGAAAACCGACGCAGTCACGGGGAGAATGTACAAACTCTGTACAGACACCACCCGTCGTCAGGAACAAACCCAGGTCTCTGGTGCTATGAGGCAGCAACTCTACCATTGTGCCACCGTGCCGCCCTGATAGTGACCATTAGCAGTTTTGTTTCCAATACAAATGTTGTTCTGAATGGCATCAGTGATGGAGAATCGCCAAACCTACACTGTCCTAAGCATCTACCACCGAGGGAATAATTTGTATCACATACTTCGAGTTAGATACATTCACACTATAGAATGGAAAAAGGCAAAAATAGCTTAAAATTAATTAAAGCTAATGGAGAGTAAGATTGTGTTGATTCAGTAGTTTAATCTATGTTTTTCTTTACTAGTGAACCAGTTTAAATGCCCACTCTGTGATATGACCTGCACTACTTTCTCCTCATTAAGGACTCATATCAAGTTTCGTCACTGTGATGAGAGGCCATATGGGTGTGACTTCTGTGAGAACAGGTAACTGTTGTGGTAGTTGTTCAGAATATATCAGTATTTTTAGTATATTGATTTAGTGGAGTAAAGGACTGATCCAAATTTCCAGATGTTTGTGACTTTCCCAATGGTGAAAAATGGTGATGTACGTACAGAATAAGGGGCAGATCATTTAAGATGAGGGTATAGAATTTTTGGGATGGTGGAGGCCAGATCATTAGGTATATACTTATGGTAGAGCTAAATAAATATCTGAAAAATCGAGGAATTGCAGGTTATGTGGGAATAGCATGGAAGAGGAGTTGAGAGAACCGTAGATCAGCCAGGATCATATTGAACACTGGGCTAGACTTGAATGGTGAGCTAGACTCCTCCAATCGTCTTTGTGTTCATCATTATTATATCCAATCTGTATTGTATCCTAAACCAGTATGCAATTTTCACATTATAAGTAGTGCAAAGAGTTCTATCCTCTGAGGCAGCTCCTCGAGGTCAAGAACGGCTGGTTTCCATTGTATTTTTTGGGGTGCTCAGATGGCTAACCAATTGTGTCACCAGCAGAATCTGCCTGAAGGTGCTTAACAAGATGCTCAGATGGCAGTGTTTGGAGGTGGTGCATTATTTCAATTGTTTGCGCTGAGCATCTACATACTGACAATGGGACTCTGGGCTCTCAAGTTATCTCACTTATTCTTTGATAGATTTCAGCAGTTACGGCTCAGGATCTTCCAACAGTTGCTCTAGGTTTTCCAGGTTATTTTTAGGACATCATAGAATAGTTTCTTCTGCCCAATTTCACGCCTTCTCTGTGATAACAATATGAATGACGTCCTGGTGTTTTAAAAGCATCGGCGAATTTCAGAGGTGGG
Source organism: Leucoraja erinaceus (assembly GCF_028641065.1). NCBI lineage: Eukaryota > Metazoa > Chordata > Chondrichthyes > Rajiformes > Rajidae > Leucoraja > Leucoraja erinaceus. The sequence goes on from NC_073389.1 coordinate 45,267,910, forward strand.
GAGGGTGGCGGTAGGTTTGTGGATCTTAAATATAAGCCCACCCCAAATCTGCCCCCACTCCCTCCACTTAGCTTCAATCATGGATATAAATCCGTCCAGCATGGAAATAGGCTTTTTGCCCAATGCTTCTGTATACTTATCTTCACAAACCCAATTTCCCCCCCTAATCCCCGTCATCTTCACTCCCGCATCCCCCTCTTGATTCTGCTGCCATCTACCATACCAGAGACAACTTAATAGCATGTGAAGCTACCAATTAGCACATCTATGGGACACCCATGGGATCATTGAGAACATTCAAGGTCAGGATTGGTCAGAGATTGCCAGAGCTGTGAAGCATTAACTCTAACAGCTGTGCCAGTGTTCTGTCCTAAGAATCAACAATGATTTGGAGCTAGCCTACTGGTCATGCACCTCTGCAAGCTCGATGGAGCTTGGTGATTAAAGTTGGAGTGATCCTGGGAAATATGAAGGTCCTGTGATTCTCCGGCTCGCTCCAATATGGAACTAATCTACAATGTTCATCATCATGTCCATCCCAACCCTGGAAGCTGTACACAAGGCCAAGAATGACCACTGACAACACTCCTGAGAGATCAATATTGTGGACATATTGGGCTTGAATTTTCAGAAACATGCCGCACAGATCAATTGAAAAAGATCCCAAAGCATTTATAAGTGAGGGAAAAGAGAAAACAACTAGGATCTGGGAAGATTCTTAGATAAGAGAGAAATTCAGAACAGCTTCTTAGTGGTTTGAAATGGATTGTGATGTTCCACATGGCTGTGTCTGTTCCTTGCTCACTGTATTTGAAATATTTGGATATAGAGCTGGAAGGCAAAGTGCCCAGATTTATACTATACTAAAATTAAATGAACTTCTCCCCCTTGAGAATGTTCAGCAACCACTCAGAGACGTCCTGGATCCTGACAAAACGGTTGCTGTGCTAATGCCTGCCATCCTTTTATACACCACTTGGGGCAGTCACTGTCAGATACTAACAGCGGCTTTTTATAGTCTCCAACATTGCTCCTCTCAGCTGCTTATTCGCAAGTGCAACTAACCTTACCTCGTACCAACAGCCGCTAACATGTTTTCCATCGGGAACTAGAGAGCCACTTAAAAGTTATTTTGAAAATTGACATGCAAAAATATATACGGTCTTGGGTTTAAACATTATTGGGGGGGGGAGAAATTAATCATTTATTTGCGACCTCCCCGCAGTAATCATATATTCTCGCTGCATCTTAACCGCGGGTGGCCATAGAAATTGACAAGCAATTGCTTCTATTGACAATGCTCTATTAACCAATTTATCTTGTATAAACAAAAATAAACATATTACTATTGAAGACCTTTTTTGTATTGAAACTTCTGCAGGTAAAATCACTATTATTGAGGGTTTGAAATGCTCCAGATCTTAACACTCTTTCCCCCATTGGCACATTTGTCTTTATTATAACACTATTTTCTGTAACATGCAGTTTCTTTGGGGTGCAACTATGGTGTTTTAGCAGAACTACCTGTAATTCTTCGTCTTGGGCAGTTTCTCAGGATTGAGAATGGGCGATTTATTTCCATTCCAGTTTTGTGGATTCTGAGGGGGCGAATGAGAACCCATTGTTGAACCCACAGATTCCTTCACAGATGCGGCAGATTGTTTCCAACTGGACAGGAAGGCGGATAGTTTGTAATTTGGTCCACTATTTACTGTGTGCTTGTCTGGTAATTCTCAATACCAATCTGCACGTTCTTTCTTTGCTTTGAGTAGTTGTGGGCCAGAGATTTCCAGGAGCCAGTCAGAATATTCTCTGGTCTGATTGCCTGGTATTATTGATTATTAATTTATTGTATTGTTAATAAGTGTATATTTGTGTGTTACTGTGTTAATGAGCCTGATCATGTGATAGGAGCAGAATTAGGCCATTCGTCCCACCAAGTCTACTCTGCCATTCAATCATGACTAATCTATCTCTCCCTCCTAAACCCATTTTCCTGCCTTTTCCCCATAACAACCTGTCAAGTAGGAATTTCCTTGTACCGTGTACCGTTGCTGGTACACGTGACAATTAAGCACTCCTGACTCAAAAGAATAGTGTATTTCTTCAAGGACAGCTTGCGCACATCCTTGGTTCTTTTCCTTTGTTCATCTGGTAATCTCTTCAGAGTAGAGTGCAGGAGTATGTCAGACAGGTGAATGACATGACCTGTCGATTGTAGCTGATTGAGTAACTAGAATCTTAATGCAGACAAAGTTAGTCTGTGAGAGTACACTGATCTGGGTTTGCTAGTCCTTTTAATGAATGTGGAAGATATTGTAATGTTACCATTGATGGTATTTAAGTATATTTTGCCAAGGATTGCTAAGTTCTGAAAATATCAGGTCCAAGGCCTGTACCCACGACTACAACCTCTCTCCTGTAGGACACATGTCAGAGATCTAATGTTTCCTTTTATGGCCTGGTGTCAGTTTTTGATTTGGGAAGAAATCCCTGTGAAGTACCTTTAGTGATCTTGTGATATTAAAAAGCGATATCTAAATGGAAGTGCTTCTTCATGGTGTAGATAAAGAATAACTTTTCTGCATATGATATACTCGCATGGCTTCATTCATGAGACATGTCTTCTTCACCCCAGTCTTACCAAAAGATTGATTGTTGAGATTTCCTTCCAGGCCTCCTCTGTAGCTGGCACTATAAATGTTTCTTTTTTCACAAAAGTACAATTTTTGCTCACTATGTATTAAGAAATTGCAGGCAGTCCAACTGACCTACTGACCAACTGATTTAGAATTACTTCTAAAATTTCCATTTATATTCCCAAACCTTTCAAAGCATTAAATAACCTAAATCTGTTATTTTTCTAAATCTTTTAAAGGGTGGTGCAGTGGTAGAGTTGCTGCCCCACAGCACCAGGGACCCGGGTTCGAAGCTGACTACGGGTGCTGTCTGTACGGGATTTGTATGTTCTCCCTGTGACTACGTGGGTTTTCTCTCAGTGTTTCTGTTTCCTCCACTCATTTCAGACATGCAAGTTTGTACGTTAATTGGCTTCTGTAAGTTGTCCCTCATGTCTAGGATAGAACTAGTGTACAGTTGATCGTTGATCGGCACAGACTCGGTGGGCCTGTTTCTGCGCTGTATCTCTAAAACTTGTAACACTGTTGTATTTTTTTGTTGCCATGATTACTATATCAGGTTACATGTTTATGGTGCCCATCCAGGAATATTAAGTATTTTTGTTTTTTTGTTTATTTAGTTATGTAAAAGTGTGTTTTTTTTGTGTTTTTATGTGGGGGAAGAGGGCACGGTACGGGGGATACCGTCCTTCAGCCGCTTCCTGGTGAGGACGCGACTATTATTGCGAGTCTGCGTCCTCGCCCCCCCCCCCCCTCCCCCCACAATGGCCTACCTACCTGGATTGGCGCGGCCTTTCCTGCCGGGATCGACCGGAGCTCCAGCAGCGGCGGGACAGCGCTGGAACATCGCGGGGCTGGCGATGCCTTACCGGGGGTCGCCATCTGGAGCCCGGAGTGCTGGACCTGCTGCACCGACATCCTGGAGCTGCGGTTTGCGGAGCTCCCAACGCGGGCGGCGCTGATGGACAGCGCGGGGTCCTGTGACTCTGCCCGGCTCGACCTGTGGACTCAGGAGCTGCAGACTCCGGCAGTGGGAGGCGGCTGATCAGGAGGTCCGGGCCGCTGAGGAGGAGGATGCTCACCGTCGGGGTTCGGCGTCGGCGTTCCACCAGCCCGGCGTGAGGGCCTGAACATCAGGCCACCCGGGGCGGCGACTGCAGGTGCTCGGAAGGCCCCGAACACGGATGAACACGGAGGGGAGGCTGGCTGGACTATGGTGCCATCCTCACCTTGGTGCCATTTATGTTATGTTGTGTCGTGGACTTTCTGTGTTTGTGCTTTTTTTTAATTCAATTTCAATTTTATTTTTAATATGTTATTATTTATTTATTTATTTATTTATTTTTTTGGTGATTTTTTTTTTTATGATACTGCCTGTAAGGGAAATTCATTTTGTTGTCTCAAATTGAGACAATTACAATAAATTTGAATACAATACAATACAATACAAAAACTAACATGCCCACAGATCACAGCTTGAACCTAGAATCTTCCTGGCTTATGTTACCTGAAAGTATCCTGGGGGTTGTATTTTAGACTGTTTGCTGTGAAGGAAAGCTGTTTTGTAGTTTAACCAAGTGGCTTTTGGTCAAACTACAAAGCAAAACCATCTACAACTGACTTGCATTCTTTAGAACTAGTTCTGCATAGCAATGATGACTCAGTTGAGGAAAGGAATTTGTTTTGAAACTTTCTCGGTTATCTGTATTGCCAAAGTGTAGTGCAACATAACAAGCTGTGGCTTGTTTACAGTATGAAGTGGCAAGCCAAAGAGTTCATCTGTTGCACCTGATAAGAATATTTAATATAATATCCCATCAAAAACCTCAGAGCGATTTAAAAACTTCAACTTCACTGTTCTTCTTTGAATTGATGGATAATGTTTCCTGAATAGTAGCTCTTCCAATAAACAATGGCCATGGTGGTTTATCTTGAAATCAGGCATTAAGTTGAGGGAATTCTGGGAACCGATCATGTTGATTCATTGGTAATACAAACTCTGATAATTACTTTTAACGATAGAGGCATTCAATTAACTTTTTTCCTCATAATTTAACAGTTAGACTGTGTGACTGTGTAACACTGTGTGACTATCTTACACATAAGTGACTGATTTATTTCTTTAACAAAATACATGGTGCTGGAGGAACTCATCAGGCCAGGCAGCATCATTGGAAGGAAATGGACAGACAACATGTTGGGTCAGATCGCTTGTTCAGATGTCCTGACCTGAAACGCCATAATTTCCCTCCACAGATGCTGCTCAACCTGCAGAACTTCTCCAGTACTTTGTATTTTGCTCAAGATTCTGTCTGTCTCTCGGGTGTTATCTTTATTTCTTTGACTATTTGGATTAAATTTATGGCTGCGGTACAAAGCTGAAAATGTTGGTATCTTTAAATAAACCATTAGAATGTGTATATTAAAGTAGTTTTGGAGAATGAAAATTCAAACTATAAATTCTGAAAATATTATGTCTTTAAGGTGTGTGATGAGATGGTAGATCGCAGTGATTAATGTAACATATAGGCTCGGAGTCCAATGATATTTCTCTAAAATTCCTTTCGTCAAAGGGTGTGTAATCCATATTTGTCTTTAAATTTCAGTTTTAAGAATTTGTACGACCTAAGGAAACACATTGAGACACACAATGATGAGCCCACATACCACTGCAGCTCTGATGGGTGTAACTTTAGTGCTCGCAGTTTGCAAACACTTAAACAGCACTACAGAAGAATACATGAAGTGAGTGACCTAGTGATGAATGCTCTACGAATTACTGTGAAATTATGTGCACTTCGGAGTACTGAATTTGAAGTCACTTCAGATTTTGGGATCCAACTCTTAATCTTTTTCTTTCTTGTTTTTGTCCCCCACTAACTATTAATGATAGTTCTTGCACACCGTGGGTTTCCTGTTGCTCAATTGTACACCATAGTTGTACAGCACTTTTATGCCAACCTTTTTACCCATCTATACTAATCCTATTTGCCTACATTAAGATAATATCCTTATATGGCTTGATTATTTAAGCACCTGCCTAAATGCCTATTAAAAGTTGTAATTATATCTGACTCCGAAGTGTCCTCTGGCAGGGCATTGCGAATATCAACCACTGTCTTTTGCTTTAAAGAAAAGGCAAACAAACTTGATCCTCAGATTCCTTTGAAACCTCCTTCCTATCACATTAAACCTATGCTTGGTTGTTTTTGGTGCTCCAACCATGGAGAAATGATTTTGTATGTCTTATCCTACCTGTGCCTCCCATCATATTGCTCTTTCTAACAGATCAACTCTTAGCCTCCTTTGTTTCCAAGGAAAACAAGTCCAGCCTTTCCAATCTCTGCCCATAACTAAAGTCCTTCAGTCAAAAACAAAAGAAGGTACAGCAGGCAGTGAAGAAAGCGAATGGCATGTTGGCTTTTATAACAAGAGGAATCGAATATAGGAGCAAAGAGGTCCCTCTGCAGTTGTACAGAGCCCTAGTGAGACCACACCTGGAGTGTTGTGTGCAGTTTTGGTCCCCTAATTTGAGGAAGGACATTCTTGCTATTGAGGGAGTGCAGCGTAGGTTTACAAGGTTAATTCCCGGGATGGCGGGACTGTCATATCCTGAGAGAATGGTGCAGCTGGGCTTGTACACTCTGGAGTTTAGAAGGATGAGAGGGGATCTCATTGAAATATATAAGATTGTTAGGGGCTTGGACACACTAGAGGCAGGAAACATGTTCCCGATGTTGGGGGAGTCCAGAACCAGGGGCCACAGTTTACGAATAAGGAGTAAGCCATTTAGAACGGAGATGATGCAATACTTTTTCACACAGAGAGTGGTGAGTCTGTGGAGTTCTCTGCCTCAGAGAGCGGTGGAGGCAGGTTCTCTAGATGCTTTCAAGAGAGAGCTAGATAGGGCTCTTAAAAATAGCGGAGTCAGGGCATATGGGGAGAAGGCAGGAACGGAGTACTGATTGGGGATGATCAGCCATGATCACATTGAATGACGGTGCTGGCGCGAAGGGCCAAATGGCCTACTCCTGCACCTATTGTCTATTGCCTATTGCTTCTTGATGACTCGCCTCGCATTTTTCTCAAGCATCTACATCCTTCTATTGCTTCATCTATTGCATCCACTGCTCTAGATGTCAGCTGATCTACATCGTTGAGACCAAGCGCAGGCTTAGGCGATCGTTTCGCCAAACACCTCTGCTCGGTCGGCATTAACCAACCTGATCTCCCTGTGGCTCAGCACTTCAACTCCCCCTCCCATTTCGAATCCGACCTTTCTGTCCAGGGCCTCCTCCATGGCCAGAGTGAGCACCACCGGAAATTGGAGGAGCAGCACCTCGTATTCTGCTTGGGCAGTCTGCACCCCAGCGGCTTGAACATTGACTTCTCCAATTTCCTGTAGCCCTTGCTGTCTCCTCCCCCTCTCAGCTCTCCCTCAGCCCTCTGGCTCCTCCTCTTCCTTTCTTCTTCTCGCCCCCCCCCCCCCCTCCACCCTACATCAGTCTGACGATGGGCTCCGACCCGAAACGTTGCCTATTTCCTTCGCTCCATAGATGCTGTCTTACCCGCTGAGTTTCTCCAGCACTTTTGTCTACATCCTTCCTATAATGTGACCACTAAAACTGCACACAATACTCCAAGCATTATCAAACTAGTATTTTAAAGTTGCAACATTAAGTCCCAACACTTATATTTTATGCCTTGTCTAATGAAGCCAAGCGTGCTCTATGTCTTCTTCACATTCTATCCACCTGTGTTGTCACTTTCAGGGAACTGTAGATGTGGATCCTCTAGAGGTCTCTGTTCATCAACATCCCTTCACGCTGTGCCACTTACTGTACATGTCCTCCCACTACATGAATTCCCAAAGACATCATGTAAAATCTGTAACCAGAACTGGAGATCTGTTCAGGTGCTGCTGACTTTGAAGCACATACAATGTAACAATTGGAATAAGTCCCACATTTAAATCTGACCTTGCATTGGATCTTTTAACTTGCCTGCCATCTTGTGGAAGAAAACCCCTGAAGAACACGATGGCCTTTTAAAGTATTTATCCAATCGTCCTTGAATAGGAAAAGGGACATTGCATTTTGTTTTCAAAAAAAGATTTCACCTTATTGATTTGATGTGCTATTATTGTCTGATTTCTTTCCAGGGGGAAACAAAGCCTCGATACAAGTGCCATATCTGTGCCAAATGTTTTTCGTGGGCTTATACTCTAACAATGCACCTCCGCAAGATGCATCAGTTGAAGTGGCCATCTGGGCATGCACGATTCAGGTGGGCAAGATTATCAGCCTGATTATTGCTGCAGGCTATATATTGATATTTCTGCAGGCTATATTACCCCTGCAGAGAGAAAGTTCCAGGCCCACGCCCTCTGGGTGAAAGGATCAGATAGCTTATTTCTTCCCTCTAATGCCTCTACCCATTATATTAAATTTATGCCTCTTGGCTTTTGATCAGGTAAAATGTCCATCCTATTATTCCATCTGGGCCCATCATAATTTTATACCTCTTATGTCTTTCCTTATATTCATCAGTCCCAAAGAAAATTTGTAAACTAATTTGATCATTTCCAATGCTGGCAGCATCCATGTATATCCCCATCCACATCTTTTCTGGCACAATAAATATTTTATAGTTAAGAACAGAACTGTACTCCGTATTCAATCTGTGCTGCAAAATAATGTTTTATATACCTACAGCAAAACCACCTTGTGCCTAGATTAATAAATCTATGTATTTTTTAACCACATTATGAACCTTAATTGCCATCTTTTAGGCCTAGGAAATGCACCCTGTCTCTTTTTCCACATCATTCTATACTCTGACATTTAGTGCCCAAATAAATTGCCTAATTTCTCCAGTTTGATTTCCATTTGTCATTCTGTCACATTGCAGGTTGTAACAGGTAACCCATTTCACTTGGTGCATCATGTCCAGAAGGATCGGATGTGCTCAAAGTATATCTAATGGACATTGTAGTTTTGATTTTAGGACGATTTGTTTAAGTATAAACCTGGAGAGCCAGCAAAATCACTTTGCATTAGGATGTCAATAGGCAAGCGGCTGTCCCGGTAACTTTAGTTAGATTTAAGCCCAGTCCTTATAAAATCTCTCTCAACTATTTCTATGTTGTAGGAGTGACTATGTTTCATAGCACTTCATTGGCTGTGAAGTACTTTGGCATATTCTAAAAACACTTCATCAAAGGCAGGATTTTATTATGGCACCCATTAAACCTCCCACATTCTTCATTCTCAAATGCAAAATATTAAATTTTAATGTAAAACAAAAATTGCACAAGAACTGACTTTTTTGCGTTAACTATGTAGGTACAAAGAGCATGCAGATGGATACTTACAGCTGCATATGGTCCGCTATGAAACCATTGAGCTGACACAGCAAATCATCAAGGACCTAGAGAAGAGACGAGGCCACCGAAGAAAAGCACTGGATACATGTCTACCAGCACTGGACTCCTGTCATAAGGTTCTCTCCAGGAAACCTCCACCTGGGAAAGCAACAAGGGAAGATGACTACCTTGCCCCAGCTGCTCCATTAAGATGTGATAGGCAGCAGGAAACTAAACCACCAGCCAAACCCATGCACAAAAACTTGCAGCCAAAGTACTGTGACTTTTCAGAAGCACCAGAAGTGGGTGAGCTGGATGTAGGACTTTCTGGAAGAGACTTTCCTATCCATTGTGTCCTCCGAAATGTAGCCCAAACAACACCTAAACCTGCAGCTGCCCATGAGAGGAACGACGACAGTTCCTCCCTAGACCCTGTGGAAACACTGGAGAAAATAGCACAAGGGCTTGGGATTCAGATTATTGGGTAGTCATCATTCAAGTTGGTGAAGCATTAAAGCCTTGGTCACCAACTTTTCTCAAAAAATGTTACCTAAATAATGAATGTGAGCAGGTGGAGTTATAGTTAATGGGATCCTGTGGACTCAACATTATCAGGAATAAGTGGCTACTTTTTGCTGTGTCTCGTGCTTTAGATAAACATCAACATATTTTTCCTTCTGTCTCACAGTGCTGTAGTTTCTTTGCCTCTGAGCTTGGGAGGATGGCCTAAGTTTTCATTATAGGCTTGCGAGGCTTAGTCAAACCAACGAAACAAGTGAGAAGAGGCCACATATTTGTAGGATTGTATTGGGAAGTGGAAGGATTATATTAGAGAAGATATGGTGTTCATGATGAGGATATTGCCTGGTAATTTTCTTCTCTCCATTTCCTTTATTGCATTGCACAAAGTTGGGATAGACGTGTAGACTGGGGTTGGATGGAGTCTTTGAGGAACAAAGTCACTCGTTAATACTTACTGCATGCACTGACATTCATTAATTTCCTACATGTACATGATGTTTTGGTAACCAACAAAAAAGCATCTTTGTGCGTTGAAATGGGCAGATTGCTGTCAAACTATAGATCGTTTCCTCAGCCCTTCTTGTTGGGAAGAGATTTGGTCTTTATGTTGATGCTGATGGGATGGCATTAGTGGTTTAGGTGATGATAGCCCATTGCTCAGGGCAAACTTCTGGGGGCAACTGTTCTGAGGAACTGTTGCTAACCCAATACGTTAACTGGGTTCTCTTTCCACAGGTGCTCCCTGACTGGCTAACACAGAACATAGAAAAGAAAAGCACAGGATCACGCCCCTATGCCCATATTGTCTTTGCTGAAAATGATGCCCAGCTAAAGTAATCTCATTTACTTGCATGTCATCCATACCCTTCCATTCCATGCATGTGCCCATCTAAAAGCCTCTTAAACACCACTATCGTATCTGCCACCACCACCCTCCTGGCAGCATGTTACAGGCACCTCCATCCTCTGTGGAAGAAATACTCGTCCTGCATATCTCCTTTAAACTTTGGCCCTTTCACCTTAAAGCTATGCGCTCTGGTCTGACCGACTACCCAATCTATGCCTCTCATAATTTTACAAACTTGAATCAGGTTTATCCTCCACCTCTGACACTCCAGAGAAAACAACCCAAATTTGTCCACCCTCCGCCTTTTAGCAATGAATGTGTTTTAATTGAATTTTTATGAAGATTTTATGACGGTTTCCACCTTTTCTAGAAAGGTGTGTAACTTATAATTACACAGTCATTAAATGAAACCAAAGGAGTTATTGGGCTTATAAAAGCCTTTATGTTTTTGAGATTGTTTTGTAAATTGCAGTAATTCTCAAAACCGACATGAGCAAACTAAACTGTCAGGCAGGAGTTATCTGCTTTGTATTGTGACACTTGGATTGCTGCCGATTTGTAATAGTGGCTCCATCATAATACCATTGATGGAAACTAATTACCAGCAGCAGTGCAGTTTGAATGATGGAAAACTCTAAATCTAACTTGTCTGGCTTATATCGACGTCCATTCTATACCATTATAGTTCACCCTCAAGAGCTTGTTCATGAGGCCTAGCAAATTTGTTGGATCCCCTAAAGTTGGACAATTACTGCCAGTCTTGCTAGTTTTACCCATACACTAGTGTTGAAATGAATGAGGATCAGTGCAATTCTATCATATTGTGGTTCTGCGATGACTGAAATCTCAACAAATTACTCTATCTCAAAGAGCAGCAAGACTCTGGTTAATTCATCCTGACGTGCAGTGTTGATAACACTGATGTTTTACACTTATAAGGCTCTCCTATCTACTTTGTCTCGATATACATGGATAACAAGAGCTTAGTTACATCAGGACTGGGCACAAATCTTCCTTAAAATTTCTTTATGAAGCCATCATCAAATTGACACACATACGTGTATTTCTCCCGTGCATGTTGCCTTAATGAAACAGTAGAATCCTTAGAACAGTAGTGTAATTTTGAGCATAAGGGCAAGGGAGGTTGTTGCCTCGTTCCAAAAAACTGCAGCAGGTGGCTGGAACAGGCAATAAGATCCCAGCCATTTTTATAAAACTTAGATTGCCATCACTGCCACAACGTCATAAGATGCATCAAAATGGCAGAATAGGACGCAATTGCTTGGGAAAGCACAGAATTCTATTTTTAATTTTTAATGATTTTTAGATTTATAACATTTATGGATAGGTCATCGAGGTGTGAAAACTATCTGGTTATGAACGGAACAAAATGGCAGAGCCATTTCCGACATCACCCAACATACGGGTCCAGTTTCCATTCCTTACTACTGCCTTGCGTACACTGCTGTGTGTAAAAAAAGTCTATGGTAACGAATGTGATATTTTCCATTAAGTAGAACATTTCCCGCAATGTGAAATGGGTTTGAGTGTTTGTTTTAACTTGATATCCTGTTAAATGAATACGTTGTAAACTGTTGTTGCTCGGATTGTGGTACGTTATTTATAGTGGTAGTTTAAAGTTTTTAATTATATTTCCAGCCTCCACAGTTTTTTTGATTTTTCCTCTTTAGCTGTGGAAAACACCCAGTATTTTAATTGAATTTGATATTATAAACAGTGTGTGCAATGGCAATATGATGTTGCTGATATTGTAAAGGCTCGCACTAGTAACTAGTATCGTTGGAACAATTAAAAATGTTTCCAGTACAGTTACAAGCCGTTTACGATGTTCTGGTTTCAATAGGATTTTGTTGCTATGTTTTGTACTGGGTTCTGCCAGGATGCTGTTGATAGTGTTGTAAACATGATTCACCTCACGCTGACTGAAGTGGGAGTGCATTTTTATGAGCACATGCTCCCAGAGGGAGCCTCGCCTACAAGGAGCACCATCCCATTCAGCCCAGCGAGTGCAGACTTGTTAATGTTTATGTATGCAATAGACTTTGTATAATACTGTTTTTGATGTCTCTGTAACTTGACATTTTTGCTCTGTCCGAGGTTGTTAAATCAAGGTTTCTTATTGAGCAGTACTTTGCAGTTGTTTCAAGTTTGTCTGGCATACTTTTTGCCTCCATCCATGTCCCTCCCGGTTCCAAAGAGGAAGTAAACAAGTAATGTCCATGTTAAACTCGCTGCCTCTGTCTCCTGGGCAATAGGGATGGGCAATAAACCCTGGATGAATGATGTGTTTCAGGAACAAATAAAAATAAAGCTGATTACTCTATGCCTATTTAAATCACCAGGCCAATGTTTTTTTTTAAAGAGCAATCATTATACTGGGAACAAAAGTACTTTGGATTTTTTGTAATGCAATATTATACCTCCCCAATCCTGTTTTGAGCGACTGCTCAGTAAAATATAAGAGTGTTTTTGAACAATAGCAATAAGTCCATTGCCAACTACTATTTCCTTGTTGAAAACCATTTGATTTGAACGATGTGGTGATAGGCTATATATGTTCCGACAAATTTAAGTGAAAAGATTATTTTCGTATGGAATAACCCAGACTCTTCCCACCACTTCTTCCCTTGCTAGGATGTATTGTATTTTTAATGAGACTTTAGGAGTTTATTTGGGAGTCATCCAGAAATTAGAGAACTCACTGCAAGTAAGAAAATAACATCTCACCCTTGCAATGTGCTATTATGTACCCTTTGTAATTGTAAATTTCATTTTGCGACGTGCATCTAGCAAATTTTAAAGGCATCCGCCACTGACATTACGGAAAATTATTCAAAAGCATATGTGGCCTGTCCGATTTGAGCATCGAGTTAGGCTGTAGATACACTCCACTGGCCTGTTAATAATCATTCCAAGTGAGAAACATCCACACATTGAATATATATTCTCCAGCTGATTCCAAATATATCATTGCACACTTAGAAGGATCTCCATATTGCTTTCCAAAATGGTGTGTGTTTCTAAAGTACTCACCCTATTCAGTTTTAGCAGAAAGAACATTTCTACAGTGCCTTTAAGTATTTCATTTTGAAATGTTCTATGAGCATTGTGTGAATTATGTCACAAAATGCAGTTATATCACCAGTGTGCTTAAACCATGATTTAAATCCAACTTTATGCTTCCCAGGTATTTTCTTGCAACCCCTGTCTAGCCTGAGTGAAGGTTGGCTTTGGTGCATTGTGGAGTTACTTCTAGGACTTATTCTGGAGCTGATTTTGTTGCGTGGACATGGCACCTGCTCGTGCACTACTGAGGCAAAATTAAAATGTACTTTAATTTCAGGTGACAAAACAATTGTTGTGGATGATTGTGAATTCCATAGACGATGTAATTCTGATCTCTTCTTCCACACAAATATTTACAAAGTGTTCAGTGTTAATAAATTATGTAACAGAATTGTTATGAAGCAGTTATTGAATTTATGCTGAGTCCTTTGTAGAGCAATTTGGGTAGTTCTATTCCTGTGATGTTTTTTTCCCCTACAGCTCTGCAAAATATTTCCCTCAAACGCCTAACCAGTTCCTTTTTGAAAACCATATTTAGCAATGTTTCTACCATTCTTACATGCGTAAAGTAATAGTCTTTCCTTATCGTACTCTTTTCTCTATTTCAATAGACAATAGGTGCAGAAGTCATTCGGCCCTTCGAGCCAGCACCACCATTGTGATCATGGCTGATCATCCACAATCAGTACCCCGTTCCTGCCTTCTCCCCAAATCCCCAGACACAGATATCTTCAAGAGCCCTATCTAGCTCTCTCTTGAAAGTGTCCAGAATACCGGCCTCCACTGCCCTCTGAGGCAGAGAATTCCACAGACTCACAACTCTCTGTGTGAAAAAGTGTTTCCTCATTTCCGTTCTAAATGGCATACCCCTCAATCTTAATCTGTGGCCCCTGGTTCTGGACTCCCCCAACATCGGGAACATGTTTCCTGCCTCTAGAGTGTCCAAACCTTTAATAATCTTACATGTTTCAACAAGAGACCCTCTCATCCTTCTAAATTCCAGAGTATACAAGCCCAGCACTCCATTCTCTTAGCATATGACAGTCCCGCCATCCCGGGAAGTAACCTTGTGAACCTGTGCTGCACTCCCTCAATACCAAGAATGTTCTTCCTCAAATTTGGAGACCAAAACTGCACAAAATACTCCAATGTGGTCTCACTAGGACCCTGTACAACTGCAGGAGGACCTCTTTGCTCCTATCCTCAACTCCTCTTGTTATAAAGGCCAACATGCCATTCACTTTCTTCACTGCCTGCTGTATCTGCATGCTTACTTTCAGTGACTGATGAACAAGGACCCCCAGATCCCATTGTACTTCCCCTTTTCCCAACTTGACACCATTTAGATAATAATCTGCCTTCCTGTTTTTGCTACCAAAGTGGATAACCTCACATTTATCCACATTAAACAGCATCTGCCATGCATCTGTCCACTCACCCAACCTGTCGAAGTCACCCTGCATTCTCATAGCATCCTCCTCACAGTTCACACTGCCACCCAGCTTTGTGTCATCTGCAAATTCGCTAATGTTACTTTGAATCCTTTCATCTAAATCATTGATGTATATTGTAAATAGCTACAGTCCCAGCACCGAGCCTTACGGTACCCACTAGTCACTGCCTGCCATTCTGAAAGGGACCCGTTAATCCTTACTCTTTGTTTCCTGTCTGTTAACCAATTTTCTATCCATGTCAGCACTCTACTCCCGATTTCATATGCATCCCATCCCATCTGCATTCCTTGGTTCATAAGGTCATAAGTGATAGGTGCAATCAGGCCATTCGGCCCATCAAGGCTACTCCACCATTCAATCATGTCTGATCTATCGCTCCTTCCTAACCCCATGCTCCTGCCTTCTCCCCATAATCCCTGACACCCATACTAATCAAGAATCTATCTCTGCCTTAAAAAATATCCATTGACTTGACCTCCATAGCCTTTTGTGGCAAATAATTCTCCAGATTCACCACCCTCCGACTAAAGAAATTCCCCCTCATCTCCTTCCTAAAGGAACGTCATTTAATTCTGAGGCTATGACTTATATGACTCTCCCACTAGTGAAAACATCCACTCTATCCAAGCCTTTAACTATTCAGTATGTTTCAATGATGTCCCCCTTCTAAACTCCAGCGAGTACAGGCCCAGTGCCATCAAATGTTCAGTCACAATCTTGTTCACATAGAGTCATAGAGTGATACAGTGTGGAAACAGGCCCAACTTGCCCACACTGTCCAACATGTCCCAGCTACACTAGTCCCATCTGTCCACGTTTGATCCTATCCTATCCATGTAACTGTCTAACTGTTTCTTAAATGTTGGGATAGTCCCTGCCTTAACTATCTCCTCTGGCAGGTTGTTCCATACACCCACCATCCTTTGTGTGAAAAAGTTACCCCTCAGATTATTTCCTCTAAAGATCTAAGGAATCCCATCTGAGGAATCTCCCACACCTGAGATTCTGCCCCAGTTTCTGCAGTCTAACCTTACAGCTGAAATCACATTCCCATAGAGCTTCTATGAATTATTTACAGGACCTAAGCCTTCCTAAATTATGGTAACCAAAATACGATGTGTTACTCCATGTTCTACCTTGCATGTGTTTTCTACAGAATGATCAAATTATCCGTGATTTTCTATTTCTGTTTCTGAAGTCCAGAGTCTTTTGGACTTAATTAACCTTGCTCGCAACACGAACTGCAAAGATTTACACTTGGGTTATCTAATCCTCCATGTCCTTTATAACTGCCCATTATTATTTCCTTTCTTTGCCTTCTGCTAAAGATATTCACACTTCATAATAAGCATTATCTGCTATTTATCTTCCAATTTAAATGCCCTTTCTATGTTCTTTTGTGGTCTATTATACTCCTCACACCAGTTTTACCAGACTTCACCAGTTTCATGTCACAATCAAAATCCAAAAGGGGATTCAGGAGAAAGCTCTGTGACTAGAGAGTGGGAGGGAAAACATTTTCACAAGGTGTTAATGAAGATAATAGCATTAATACATTTGAGGAGAAAAACAACACCGCTTTTTACAGTTTTGAAGCAATTGTGGAGAATAAATGTAGGCCGGGATCAGGATAGAAACATAGAAATTAAATGCAGGAGTAGGCCATTCAGCCCTTCGAGACAGCACCGCAATTCAATATGATCATGGCTGATCATCCAAATCACAAGGATAAATAACAAGGGTCAAATAACAAGCATTGATAGGGTAATCGGTCATCGTTTCCTTCCCTCGCTTACTATCTTTCTTCCTCTTCCAAATCCATTTCGGTCTACAGAGACACAAGAAACTGCAGAAGCTGAAATCTTGTGCTGGCGTAACTCAGCGGGTAAGGCAGCGGGTCTCTGATGGATATGGATATCACCTATCCATGTCCTTCAAAGATGCTATCTGACCCATTGAGTTACTCCAGCACTTTGTCCACTTTTTTCTACATTCAGTTACGGAATGGAAAATCTCTTTCAGGAGTGCAATTTCTGTTCTTTTGTATTCCTAATTATCAAGCCTAGACTGCAATCCATCATGGCGATTGGTGCAGTTGGTAATCGCATCCTCTCCAACAATTCTGATGTTCTCATCATCTTTAAAATCATTATTGTCTCTCAAACCTGCTGCAATTTTGCCTCCCGACTCACCATCTCCTCTTCCCCATAATCTCAATATTTCATGCCGCAGTGTTGCTCCTCGCCTCTAATAATCTTCCCACAGGCTAATCCTCAGAACTCATGTGAAGCTGTTCAACCCATAGCAATTACCCACCACCAGAACCAAGATTATAAGAAACTCTGTGTAGGAAAGAACTGCAGATGCTGGTTTAATGGTTCTTCAGACGGAAGAAGGGTCTTGACACGAAACGTCACCCATTCCTTCTCTCCAGAGTCACTGCTTGTCCCGCTGAGTTACACCGGCATTTTGTTGTCTACCTTCAACCTACAAACCTGCATGTTTTTGGAATGTGGGAGAAAACCGGAACGCCCGGTGAAAACTCACGCGGTCATAGGGATAACATACAAACTCCGAACAGACAGCACACGTAGTCTGGATCGAACCTGGGTCTCCGGTGCTGTAAGGCAGCAACTCTCTATAGCTATTAATGACATCCTCTCTATAGCTCAGCTACCACCGCACGTAATACTCCCAAGTGTGGTCTCGCCAACATCTTGCAAAGTTGTAACATCATAACCTCAACTCTAATACTCATTGCCTTGATTTTATGTAGGCAAGCATACCAAACTCCTCCCTCGTCACCCTGTCTACCTGTATCACCACATTCAACAAACGATGTACTTGTACTTCTGTTTCCCTGTTCGACAACATTCTCCAGACCCCTCCTATATACAAGAAAAGACCTGCGCTGGATTAACTTAACAAAAGGCAACACTGCACATTTGCCCAAGTTAAATTCCATCTGCCATTCTTTGGTCCTCTTTCCCACTTGATCTAGGCCCTGTTATAATTTTCGAGCAGCTTCTTCACTGTCCATGACAACAGCAATTTTGGTGTCATCCGATAATTTACTTCCTATGTCATCCACATTTTAATCCAAATCTTTAACATAGCTGACAAACAACAGGTGACCTAGCATGGATCCCTACGGCACACTGCTGGTCTCAGGCCTCCAACCTCAAAAGCAGAGCTCCGCTACCACCCTCTCTTCTACTGCCAAGCCAATTTTGGATCCAAATTTGCCTCACCACCCTGGGTCCCATGTAATTGTTAACATACATTGAAGCACATGAGAGTGTGACATCGCAAACAACATTGGCAAGATAAAGGTCCTCAATCAACCTGTCCCCATTACATCCCCCGTACAATTATAGAGATTCAGAGGCTTCAAATGGCCAGCAGAGCCTTTGATCAAATGAGGACAAGTGAGTTTGAATGTTAAAGTCACTGGCAATCCTGGCACAAAACTTCTGTTCCAGTCGATAAGAGTCTCTGGCCTCTATGTTTCTGAAGGTTGTGACAATTGCAGCGTGCACCTCGCAGCGATGGAAAGATACTCAAATGGTGTGTGCTCTTCCTGGCCAATATCCCCAATGCAGAGGCCTTAGTTATACAGAGTTGGATACTTTGAGAGGCCCAAGTCGTCTGCTTTCCTGTCACCAAATTTGGTCCTGGCCAGAGATTACAGTACAAACCCTTGGCTGGTGCTACAGTGTAGAATTAAAGGAGTGGGATGGAGCAGTGGTAGAGTCACTGTGTTGCAGTGCCAGAGACCTGGGGTTCAATCCTGACAACGGGTGCTGTCTGTACTATACAGGTTTGTTGGTTAATTGGATTCTGTAAATTGTCCCCAGTGAGTCAAGTCAAGTCAAGTTTATTTGTCACATACACATACGAGATGTGCAGTGAAATGAAAGTGGCAATGCTCGCGGACTTTTGTGCAAAAGACAAACAACAAAACAACCAAACAAATTATAAACACAATCATAACACACATATTCTTTTACAATATAAATAATAGAAGGAAAAACGTTCTGTAGAGTTAGTCCCTGGTGAGATAGGCGTTTACAGTCCGAATTGCCTCTGGGAAGAAACTCCTTCTCAACCTCTCCGTTCTCACTGTATGGCAACGGAGGCGTTTGCCTGACCGTAGCGGCTGGAACAGTCCGTTGCAGGGGTGGAAGAGGTCTCTCATGATTTTGTTTGCTCTGGAGTTGCACCTCCTGTTGTATAGTTCCTGCAGGGGGGCGTGAAGTTCCCATAGTGCGTTCGGCCGAACGCACTACTCTCTGCAGAGCCTTCTTGTCCTTGGCAGAGCAATTCCCAAACCAGATGGTAATGTTCCCGGACAAGATGCTTTCCACCACCGCTGCGTAGAAGCACTGGAGGATCCTCGGAGACACTCTGAATTTCCTCAATTGCCTGAGGTGGTAAAGGCGCTGCCTTGCCTTACTCACCAGTACTGAGGCGTGTGATGACCATGTCATATCCTCAGAGATGTGGACTCCCAGATATTTAAAACAGTTCACCCTATCCACAGGATCCCCATTTATACTCAACGGAGTGTACGTCCTCGGATGATGTGCCCTCCAGTAGGACAGTGCTGGTGTACGGGTGTTGGTGGTTGGTGCGGTGGGCCGAAGGGCCTTTTTCTGCGCTTTATCTCTAAAGTCTAAAGTGTGCTACACTTCTAAAAGGCAGTATACAGTAGTCAGAAGAAGGGTCTTGACCCAAAACGTCACCTATTTCCTTCGCTTCATAGATGCTGCCTCACCCGCTGAGTTTCTCCAGCATATTTTGTTTACATACAGTGGTACTCTGTCAGTTTTACGCTAGAATGCCACATTACCTCTGAGAAGATGTGGTCAGCTGAGGCACCATCTCCTCTCCTGGGTGGAAAAGATGTTCAACCTCACCTGCCCCTGCTTCTTTGTGGTATGCACCTATCATTTGCAAGGCGTTGCCCCATCCCCAACCCCCCACCTCCACTGCAATCAGTCTGAGGAAGGGTCCCAACCCAAGACATTGCCTATCCATGTTCTTTAAAGAGGCAGCCTGATCCACAGAATTTCTTCAGCTCTTTGTGAATCTTTTTGGTAAACCTGCATCTGCAGTTCCTTGTGTCTACATTTTGCTACTTGACCATATAACCATATAACCATATAACAATTACAGCATGGAAACAGGCCATCTCGGCCCTACAAGTCCGTGCCGAACAACTTTTTTTCCCCTTAGTCCCACCTGCCTGCACTCATACCATAACCCTCCATTCCCTTCTCATCCATATGCCTATCCAATTTATTTTTAAATGATACCAACGAACCTGCCGACACCACTTCCACTGGAAGCTCATTCCACACTCTGAGTAAAGAAGTTCCCCCTCATGTTACCCCTAAACTTCTGTCCCTTAATTCTGAAGTCATGTCCTCTTGTTTGAATCTTCCCTATTCTCAAAGGGAAAAGCTTGTCCACATCAACTCTGTCTATCCCTCTCATCATTTTAAAGACCTCTATCAAGTCCCCCCTTAACCTTCTGTGCTCCAAAGAATAAAGACCTAACTTATTCAACCTATCTTTGTAACTTAGTTGTTGAAACCCAGGCAACATTCTAGTAAATCTCCTCTGTACTCTCTATTTTGTTGACTGCAGGTTTCATCCAGCAGATTATTTGTGCTCCAAATTGCATCATTTGCACTCTTGTGTCTCCATTTCACTACACTTGCAGGTGGATGTAAAAGATTATTGTCATTATTTGGAAGTGGAAAAGCAGAGTTACTGCAAATGTTGATTCCACATTCAACATCGCTGAAAATACAATGTCTGGTCTTTATCTTATGGCCACTTGCGGGAACTCGCAAGGTGTAAATTGGCTGCATTACACAAATGATTACACCTTTAAGCTGCTTAACCAGCTTTAAAGTACTTAACCACCTTTAAAGTGTTTTAGAATGTCCTGAAAGACAAATAAAAGGTGCTGTGCCTTTTGTTTCTTTCTCTCAGAAGTAGTAATGCCATCAGCTAAAATGTTCCTAAATAAAAAGCTTCTAATGGGAGCTGTTTGGATGGTTTATTTGTACTGGACTATTTACAATACAATACAATACAATACCATTTATTTGTCATTTGAACCTCACGAGGTTCAAACAAAATTTTCAGTGCATGATACAATGTTTGTCTGCCCGAGCGTTGTTGACCACCCAGCGGAGCGAGATGTCCATTGGGGAATGTTGCCAACTGGCCCGCTGCAAACTGCAGGAGTACATGCTGAGGGACGCACTGAAGCTCGGTGCAGCCAACGCCAAGGCTCGGTGGGGGAGGACCACGGTCTAGGCTCCTTCCGCTGCTGGACATGGGGGGCAGGGTGTGGTGGAGACGCGCCTGAAAGTAAGGGAAGGGATTCCACGCCAGTGGGCCACATGAGTGGCAAGGGTGGGGGTATAAATTTGTGATTTGGGGAAATTGTATTGTATAGTCTCTGAGAATATCAGATGGAATTTTGTAAGGATCATGTATTGTATATATTTCATTCTCAAATAAAGTCTATTTTGAATTTTTTTAATAATGTTTATCATTTAGAAGAAGGGTCCTAACCCAAAACATTACCTATCCGCATTCTCTGGAAATGCTGCCTGACCCGCTGATTTACTCCAGCACTTGCAGTGTGGAAATGGGCCTCACATTTATCCACATTAAACTGCATGTGGATAAATTGTGCAGTCCCGACCACGGATGAACACGGAGGGGAGGCTGGCTGGACTATGGTGCCTTCCTCACCTTGGTGCCATTTATGTTATGTTGTGTCGTGGACTTTCTGTGTTTGTGCTTTTTTTTAAATTCAATTTCAATTTTATTTTTAATATGTTTCATTATTTATTTATTTATTATTATTTATTTTTTTTTTTGTGATTTTTTTTGTGATTTTTTTTATGATACTGCCTGTAAGGGAAATTCATTTTGTTGTCTCAAATTGAGACAATGACAATAAATTTGAATACAATACAATACATGTGCCATGCATCTGCCCACTCACCCAACCTGTCCAAGTCACTCTGCATCCTTATATCATACTCCTCACAGTTTACACCCTGCCATCCGTCAGATACCCCTCAGATTCCTGTTAAATCTTTTCCCCTTCACCTTAAACTTATGTCTTTGGATCCTTGATTCCCCAGCTCTGGGCAAGAGACTGCGCATCAACCTGATCCATCCCTCTCATGATTTTATACAAATTTTTTTAGTCACTTTGGCGCATGTATAGCGTTTGCCTTGTCATGGAGTCAGAGTGATGCAGTGTGGAAACAGGCCCAACCTGCCCACACCAGTCAACATGTCCCAGCTACACTAGTTCCACCTACCTGCATTTGGTCCATATCCCTCCAAGCCTGTTCTATCCATGTACCGGTCTGTTTCTTAAACTGGGCTAATCCCTATCCCAACTACTCTGACAGATCAATCCATACACCCAACACTCTTTGTGTGAAAAAAAAACCTCTCAGATTCCTGTTAAATATTTTCCCCTTCACCTTAAACCTATGCCGTCTGTCCCCCGATGTCCTCTACTCTTAGCAAGAGACTGTGTGCCCACCTGATCTGTTCAAATCATGATTATTTCGTACAAATCTGTTAGTCATTTCGGCGCAGGTATTCAGACTGGAGAAGGGTCTCGACCCGAAACGTCACCCATTCCTTCTCTCCAATGTTGCTGCCCGTCCCGCTGAGTTACTCCAGCATTTCGTGTGCTAATATTGGGTAGAGTGAAAAGGCAGGCTTTAAAGAACAGGCTTGAAAAAAGCCTGCACATTCCTGAAGGGGTGGTTAACCTCTATGTTGCAATAGGAAATGATGTCAGTGTTGAATAAATGAACACACCTTGAACACCTGACCAGACAGATCGTGGAGCAGACGTACACACACACACGTCGAAAAAAAAGGAAGAGAAGAATATTTTGTTTGTTTGGGAAACGTAAAAGAGACATTGAAGACGATGGAGAAACAGGAGCAGTTCTCCCGGGGAATGGGACTGCTAAAGACCTTTGACTCTGACGAGTTTATGAGCTGGGAGAAAGTTGGATCGGGTGGTTTTGGACAGGTTTACAAAATCCGACACGTTAACTGGAAAACATGGCTTGCCATCAAGTGCCCTCCAAGTCTCCATGTGGATGAGAAGTAAGTTGCAATTCCTTAGTTCAAATGTGGTGTAAAAAACGTTGAACGGCCAAGAAAAGAAAATCTAGTGAAAGGTGCGCACCTTTATTATAAAGTGTTATAAAGTATAGCGGTGGATACAATCCTTGTTGTTGTACATCGTCCTCGCAGTAAGAAGTGAGAGGGTATTGTGGAAAGATGCTGGTATTGTGGAATGTATAAGAAGGAACTGCAGATGCTGGTTTAAACCGAAGATAGACACAGAAAGCTGGAGTAACTCAGCGGGACAGGCAGCAATTCTGGAGAGAAGGAATGGGTGACGTTTCGGGTCGAGACCCTTCTTCAGACTGTCTGCCCCGCTGAGTTTACTCCAGCTTTTTGTGTCTATCTTCAAGATATTGTGGAAAATGGGCCCTGGTTTAATCCGCGCTCACCTGATGATGTATTTATGTGTGTATATATAGGCTAAGTTTTTTTCTCTCCTGCACGTCTGTGTGTGGTGCAACGCTATCTAGGTCTGAAGTTCAACGAGGGGGTTTGGATTTCCCGTGGGATTCGTCTCGCACAGAGTGACTTTGAAGTGGTTCCCATTAGAGATTGCTGGATCGGTTCCCACATCTGTAAACAACCCCCACCCGCCCTGCCCAAAAGCGCTGCCTCCTGTTCAGATAAGATTTCCAGTAGGTTTTTTTTGGCCGTCGAACTGTGCACAAGCTCAGGCAATGAGTGTCGATCAAATGTTCAGCCGCGGAGGGGGATCGCAGGCAAGCCCACTCCTGTCGCACCCTGGGCTATACTCATAGCTGGAGCCAGCCACTGTGGAGCCCGAGCTGACTTTCCCACGGTACCTTCAGGCTCGTATATTTCCAGACAGGATCGAGAGACACCTGGATACTCTCAGAATGGGGAGGGAAGGGTCCACAGAGGATCAACCAGCCTTTATTGACTTTGACCAGTCTGAACAAGGGTCTCGACCCGAAACGTCACCCATTCCTTCTCTCCAGAGATGCTGCCTGTCCCACTGAGTTACTCCAGCTTTTTTTGTGTGTCTATCTTCGGTTTAAACCAGCATCTGCAGCACTGTCTTATACAGCCTTTATTGAATGGTGGCTCAAACGCAAAAAAAAAGAAAACGTCCTTCTTCCAATTCTCACCTTGTGGAGTTGGATCACCCTGCATACAAGGCCTAACTTTATAGTGTAGAAAGGAACTGCAGATGCTGGTATATACACAAAACGCTGGAGTAACTCAGCGGGTCAGGCAGCATCTCCAGAGAAAAAAGATGGGTGACCTTTTGGGTCGGGACCTTTCTATCTGTTTAACTTTATTGGTCAATGCATCTTTACAACCTTCCACATTCCTCCGAGTTCCCGGTGTCCCCCTTCCACTGGACTCTTGCCCATTCCCGGTGGTCATCGTTAATTTCCAAATGTTTTACTTCAGCGGGCAAGTCTTCCCCATCTTTCTCTTTTCTTTGGGGACATAAAACTTGTCTTCAAACTTATTTCTTTGGCGAAAGTTTTGATCATCCTCCATATTGTCTACATTTTTCTTCATGTGGCTTAGTCTTACAGTCATCGAGTTTGAACAACATGGAAAAAGGCCCTTCGGCCCAACATCCATGCCCGAGATAGACACCAAGTGCTGGAGTAACTCAGTGGGTCAGGCAACATCTCTGGAGAAAAGGGATCATCCATGCTCATCCAAGCTAGTTCCATTTGTCTGTGTTTGACCCATATCCCTCTAAACCTTTTCTACACCAAAGACTTTTAAAACTGTTGTACTTCTTCTAACAAATAGTTCCATTTACATTTTTGTGTGAAGAAGTTGCCCTTCAGGGTCTTATTAAATCTTGGGTAGACACAAAATGCTGGAGTAACTCAGCGGGACAGGCATCATCTCTGGAGAGAAGGAATGGGTAGCGTTTTGGGTCGAGACCCTTCTTCAGACATTAAATCTTCCCTCTCTCACTTTAAACCGTGATTCGCTATTCCTGGGAAAAAAAGACTCAAATACCAGCAGGATCTTGATCAGCTGCTCAAGTGGGCTGAGGGATGGTTAATGGGGTTTAATGCAGATAAGTGCTAGGTGTGGCATTTTGTTTGGCGAGTCAAATCAGGGCAAGACCATCACAGTGAATGACAGAGCCCTGAGGAGTGTTGTGGAGCAGAGGGGCGTAAGAATACAGGTAGATGGTTTCCTGAAAATGGGTGTTTTCGTGTTAGAGGTTATGGGGAGAAGGCAGGTGGGGTTAGGAGGTCAGCCTGGGAGATGAGAAGGCAGAGAGTGGGTGAATCTCTGGAACTCTCTGCCACAGGGGGTAGTTGAGGCCAGTTCATTGGCTATATTTAAGAGGGAGTTAGATGTGGCCCTTGTGGCTAAGGGGATCAGGGGGTATGGAGAGAAGGCAGGTACGGGATACTGAGTTGGATGATCAGCCATGATCATATTGAATGGCGGTGCAGGCTCGAAGGGCCGAATGGCCTACTCCTGCACCTAATTTCTATGTTTCTATTTTCTATGATGAATGGCTAGATTTGAAAAGATGGCCTATTCTGCGCTTATCACTTATTTTCTCATAATCTTATGAAAATAGTGTGACCGGTAGATAGGGTGGTCAGGTAGGCTTTTCATAAATTGTCCTTCAACAGTCAGGGTATTGAATGTCAAAGCTGCGATCTTATTTTGCAATGGTTCAAGACTTTGATGCAGCCGCATTTGTAACATTGTGTTTAGGTTTGGTCACCCTGCTATAGGAAATATATCATCAAGTTGGAGACCATGCATAGAAATTCCACAAGGTGTTGACAGGACTCGAGGGCCTGAGCTATAGGGAGAGGTTGGGGAGGCTTGGGGTTTATTCCTTGGAATGCCAAAGGCTTAGAGGTGATCTTATAAAGGCGAATAGATCATGAGGGAAATTGAAACGGCAAATGCAGAATCTTTTACCCAGTGTAGAGAACCATGAGATCGTAGTTTTAAGGTGAGAAGAAAAAGATTTAATACGAACCTGAGGGACAACTTTTTCATACTCTGGTATGACTTCCCAAAATGAAACGCCTCATGCTTATCTGAATTAAACTGCATTTGCCATTCCTAGGTCCAGCTGATCAAGAAACCTCTAATCCTTGATAACCTTCTTCACTGCCTACAATATCACCTATTTTAGTGTAGTCTGCAAACTTACTAAACATGCTTTGTACATTCTCATTGAAATTGTTGTCGATGGCAAACATCCATCCGCCCTCGCCCTTTGCTTTCTAATATCAAGCCAATTATGTATCCAACTAGCCAACATTCCTTCGATCCCAGCAAATCTAACTTTCCAGAATAATCTTACCAAAGAATGTGCTGAACTCCATGTAGACATTGTCCTGCCCTCGTCGTCCTTCCAGGTTACTTCTTCAAAAACCTTCACCAAATGTATGAGACATGATTTCCCACACACAGAGCCATGCTGACTATCCATAATCTGCCCCTAACTTTCCAAATGCAGGTACATTAGTCTGAAGGAGGGTCTCGACCCGAAACATCACCCATTCCTTCCTCAGTGATGCGGCCTGTCCCGCTGAGTTACTCCAGCGATTTATGTCCATTATTCAGAATTCTTCATAGTAACGATGGTGCGTATATCTCATCCAGGACTCTCGCCAATTTATTTTCCAGCCTCCTGCAGTGTTCTTGGTTATACAACATGACGTTAGTACTTTGCCCAAGGCTCTCCCATTAACTTTCCTGAGCTCCCTAGTCTTCACGTCTTTCTCCTCACTAAAAACACAGGAGAAATATTCATTGGGAACAATGAAATATCAATTTGCCCGTCTCCTATGGTTCTACACATAGATTTCCACTTTACTCTTTGAGCTGTCCTCCCTCCCTCCCTTGTTAATATATCTTTTTAAATATAATTATAAAATCTCTGTGAATTTTCCTGAAAATCTTTTCCGCCAAAGCTATCCTATGCACCACTTAGCTCTCCCAATTTCCTTCTTAAGTATACACCTTAATTCCCTGTACTTCTTCAGGGATTCACTTGATTATCGCTGCCTGTACCCGACCCACACCTTTTTTTCTGACCAGAACCTCAATATCACTTGTCATCCTCCTCCTCCTCCTGGCCTTGCCTTGCCTTCAATTCTTCCCACATAAACACGCAGACCTTGAACTCTCGCTGTCTCACTTTTAAAAATTTCTCACATGACGGCCATTTCTTTGCTAACAACCTACTCCGGTCAACTTTTGCAAGCAGCTGTCTAATGCTGCCAACATTTATCTTGCCCAAGTTTGGAACTTGAAGAAGGGTTTCGGCCCGAAACGTCGCCTATTTCCTTCGCTCCATAGATGCTGCTGCACCCGCTGAGTTTCTCCAGCAATTTTGTGTACCTTGGAACTTTAACATGTGGACCAGTTCTGTCCTTTTCCATAATAATAATCTAAAACTAATAGCCACTAGTCCCTAACTGACCCACCCACCCCACTGACACTTCACTCGCTTGACTTCCTGATTTCCCAAGAATAAGTCGAGCTTCTCCCACTCCTCTGTAATTTATGTTTTGTGTGTGCTGTCTGAGTAGAAGGGAAGAGATTCAACTTTTGTTTTTGCCTTCCATCACAGTGAGGAATGTGGAGGAGTCACTGTGGTGGGTGTTTATGCTCAAATGTATTTTGTGCCTTCTGTTGCTTTTTATCTGTATGACTGACTTGGCAAATGAAATTCTTTGTATGTTGCATAACATTACTTGGCTAATGAAGTATTCTTGTATTGTTTACGTGGCTGCAAACAAGACTTGCATTGAACCTGTACCTCACCGTCCTTGTGCATATGACAATAAACTCGACTTGTCTTGACTTGACTATACATCGCCTGAGGAAACATTCCTGAACACACTTAAATAATTCCACCCCCGTCTAAGCCCTTAGCACTATGACAAGTCACAATCTATATTGGGAAAGTTAAAGTCCCCTTCTATGACAACTTTATTGTTCTTGCAACTCTCCACATTCTCCATGCATATTTGTTCTTCTAATTCCTGTTGACTGTTTAGGGGCCTCCAGCACAATCCCAACAAGGTAGTCATCCAAGGTAGGCACAAAATGCTGGAGTAACTCAGCGGGACAGGCAACATCTCTGGAGAGAAAGAAGGGGTGACGCTCCTGGTCAAGACCCTTCTTCAGACTGATCGCGGCCCGAAACATCACCCATTCATTCTCTCCAGAGATGCTGTCTGTCCCGCTGAGGTACTCCAGCATTTTGTGTCGACCTTGGATTTAAACCAGCATCTGCAGTTGTTTCCTACGCAAGATGGTCATTGCCTTCGTATTTCTCAGCTCCACCATAACGTCCCTACTGGATGATCCCTCAGTAATGTCTTATCGGACTACTGATGTGAGATTCTCCTTAATCGATACTTGTGCATTCCCACCCCACTCCCCACTTATTCTTCCACCTCTGGCACCTGTAGCATCTGTACCCTGGTCTACCTTTGTGTAAGACCACAAATATCCAAGTCCCATGTATTCTTGCTCCAAGTTTCTCTGCCTTACTCGTAAGGTTTCTTCCATTGAAATACATGCAATTTAATTTAACAGTCGTTCCTTGCTCTCTGTCCTCCGCCTGTCTTATCTACTGAACTTGGTGTAATTGACTTCTGTATTTAAGTGCAGCCACTCATCTGCCTCACTGCTGCTTTGGATCCCACCTCCCAACCAATCTAGGAGCGCGAGCAAACCTGCCCGCTTTGATATTAATCCTGCTCCAGTTCAAGTGCAACCCGTCCCTCTTGTAAAGGGCACTTCTACTCCAAATAGAGATCCCAATGGCCTACTTTTCTGAACCCGTCCTGTGCATCAACTCCTCTGCCCTATCTGCCTATTCCCACACTCACTAGCAGGTGGCATCAAGAATAATCCAGCGGCATCTCTGGAGAAAAATGAGGAAAAACCTATCCTTTTTCTCCAGAGATGCTGCGTGACCCACTGAGTTACTCCAGCACTTTGTGTCTATCTTTGGTATAAGCTAGCATCTGCAGTTCCTTCTGGGACTAATCCAGAAGATGCAGGACTTTTTCCTTCCAAGTGGGAAGAAAGATTCAGGGGGGGTGAAAGAGGTGACCGTGACTGACAAGGGGTATCAAATTAACAGAGAAGGCGTATAACATCGCAAAGATTAGTGGGAAGCCAGAGGATTGGAAAGATTTTAAAGAACAACAGAAGGCAACTAAAAAGGCAATGCGTGTTAGAAAAGATAAAATATGAAGGTAAGCTAGCCAATAATATAAAAGAGGATAGCAAGAGTTTCTACAGTTATACAAAGAGTAAGAAAGAGGCAAGAGTGGACGTTGGACCGCTGGAAAATGATGCAGGAGAAGTGATAATGGGGAGTAAAGGAGTTGAATAGGTTTTTTTGCATCAGACTTCACAGTGGAAGACACCAGCAACGTGCCTGAAATTCAAGAGAGTCAGGCAGTGGAAGTTAGTGGAGTGGCTATCACTAGGGAGAAGGTACTTGGGAAGTTGAAAGGGCTGAAGGAGGATGTCACCTGGGCCGGATGGACTGCACCCTGGGGTTCCGAAAGAGTTGGCATTAGAGATTGTGGAGGAATAGGCCATGATATTTCAAGAATCACTAGAGGTCTCAGTTGATTAAAAAATTGCCATCATTGCCCCGCTGCATGAGAAGGGAGCAAAGCAGAATAGTGGGATCTATAGGCCGGTCGGTCAGAGGGAATCGGGTTTAGAGGGATGCATGCAAATGGGACTAGCGCAGAATGACAACATGGTTGGTATGGACAAGTTGGGCCGAAGGTCCTGTTTCCATGCTGTGTAGTTCTTTGTGTGGATTCCTGCACTCTTTGCCTGCTCCTTTTACCTTTCCTGGTGGTCACCCAGCTACTTTCCGCCTGTGCCTTCAGTGTGACCACTTTGCTAATATTCTTGTCTATGATGCCCTCAACGTCCCGGCTCATCTTGAATCTGTGCAACTCCAGCTCCAGTCCCTTCACTTGCTGCCGGTATTTATCTGATTCTGCTTCTGCAAAGCAATTTTAGACATTTCACTGTGGCATTTGTGCAATATAAATGCATATTGTGGCTTTTGTAAGTCCTTTAATTCACGGCGGGTAAGGCAGCATCTGTGATGGACAAGTCTCACTCCGCCTGTATTTAACAAATGGACAGGTTATGTTTCAGATAGGGACGTTTCTCAGTCTGAAAAAAGGTCCCAACCTGAAACGTCTATTGTCCATTCCCTCCACAGATCATGTCCGATCTGTTGAGTCTCTCCAGCACTTTGTGTTTTGTTCAAGATTCTAGCACCAACAGTCTTTCTTGCCTCTTTTAATTCACCTGGCCATTTAAACTGCTCCCTGCCTGCCTTGTTTTGTGGTCTTGCCATCAGACCATGAACCATAAAACATTGTAGCAGAATTAGGCCATTCAGCCCATCGAATCAAGTACACCCTTCAATCAGGGTGTAGGGGGTTATGGGGAGAAGGCAGAAGAATGGGGCTAGCAGGGAGAGCTAGATCAGCCATGATTGAATAAAATCATGAGAGGAATAGATTGGGTAGATGCACAAAGTATCATGGCCAGAGTAAGTGAATCAACAAGAGGACAGAGATTTAAGGTGAATGGGCAAAGATTTAATAGGAATTTGAGGAGTGAATTTTTCACACAAAGGGTGGGGTGGTGGGTGTATGGAACAAGCTTCCAGAGGAAGTAGTTGAGCCAGGGACTACCCCAACATTTAAGAAACAGTTAGATAGGTACATGGATAGGACAGGTTTGGAGGGATATGGACCAAACGCAGGCAGGCGGGCCAAACCAGTGTAGCTGGGGCATGTTGACAGGTGTGGGCAAGATGGGCTGAAGGGCCTGTTTCTGTACTGTATCCCTCTATCATTCTATGAATGGCGGAGTAGACTTCATGGGCCGAATGGCCCAATTCTGCTCCTATTATGTATTTATGGCTGATCTATTTTCCCTCTCAGCTCCTTTTCTCCTGCCTTCTTCCCGCAACATTATTTTGACTCTGCCCCATGAGTAAGTGTTACCGCTTTGGGGAGGGGAGTCACTTAATGCAAAACTGAGACATAGAGTAGAATGTCCCGCAGATGAGTATTGCCTCAATCAGATTAGACTCCCGTGGGTTTACAGATAACAGCCCTTTTAATTTGTTAAATACAGGCAGTGTGAGACAGAAGTGATTTACTGCAAACTTGCATTGTCATGGAGATCTGGACAGAGGCATGATTGAAATGTAGATGCCTCCCTGCCCTGGAGCTCCATGTTGAATACCTATGGTTTATTTTGATTTCTACCTCTGTTCCTACCAAAACCTTGCTTGGAGACCCCCCCAACCCATGGCTTCTATAGTTAAACAGGATTATGTCTCGGTAGAAACCTTACAGCAGTTCCCAAGACCAATAATAATTAGGAGCAAGGAGGTCCTATTGCCGTTGTACAGGGCCATGGTGAGACCGCACCTGGATTATTGTATCAGTTTTGGTCTAATTTTAGGAAGAGCATACTTGCTATTGAGGGAGTGCACCGTAGGTTCACCAGGTTAATTCCTGAGATGTCGGGACTGACATGATGAAAGAATAGGTCAACATGCTTGTATTCACAGGAATTTAGAAGGATGGGAGGGGATCCTATAGAAACATGTAAAATTCATAAGGGATTGGACAGGCTAGATGTTCACATGTTGGGGGAGTCCAGAACCAGGGGTCACAATTTAAGAATAAGGGTTAGGCCATTTAGGACTGAGATGAGGAAAAAACTCTTCCACCCAGAGAGATGAGAGTCTGTGGAATTCTCTGCCACAGAGGCCGGGGAGGCCAATTCACTGGACGGTTTCAAGAGAGAGTTAGATTTAGCTCTTGAGGCTAACGGAATCAAGGGATATGGGGAAAAGACAGGAAGGAGGGTACTGATTTTGGATGATCAACCAAGGTCATATTGAATGGTGGTGCTGGCTCGAAGGGCTGAATGGCCTACTGCGGCACCTATTTTCTATGTTTCTTTAATCTTTTGTTCCCTGTTTTACTGGGACCTCAGTCACTATCTTTATAGTTAAAGATAGGCACAAAATGATGGGGTAACTCAGTGGGACAGACAGCATCTCTGGATAGAAGGCATGGGTGACATTTCGGGTTGAGACCCTTCTACCTTGACCCGAAACATCTAGAAACATTGTCTTTCTAGAGATGCTGCCTTATTCCCGCTGAGTTATTCCAACATTTGGTGTAAACCAGCATTTGTAATTCCTTCCTACACTCTTTATAGTAAAGAACCATTTCCACACCCATTTTACTTCTTTGATCCCAGCACCAGTGACTGTATTGTCAGCCATCGGGCAATCTAAACTTTGGAATTAATTCCACAAATCCAGAAGAATGCCTGAGAACATGCAATTGATGGGGACTCATATAACTTGCATCCATTGCAAATCTATAACAAACGTGAGATATCTGTGAATATGGGAATGTGCAGCAATATTTTCCTAAATTATAAATGTGTGTAAAGTCTACTACAAATTAATTTTCTAGAGACTCATTCTGTTAAAGATTCTTAAAAATGATGATGTACGTTTTATGAAAGTAATTTTGCCTTCCCTCTGTAAGTCATTGCCTCCTGTTGTGATGGAATCCCACAAGGAGCCTTGAGTCATTGAGGCTTGGTCCCCATTGACATCACTAGACGACTCTTTAGGAGACTCTGGTTAATGTACCGCGAGGCCATGAAATGGTCCTTTTTCCCCAGTGTTGTTAAATTGAAACATCCCCAAGTCATTTCAATTCACTTATTCACTGATTTAAAAAAAACTCTTATCCTTTGTTTTCAAAATGCAATCTCCTCCTGCCCGACAACCCTCTGAAATGTCTGGAATTTACTTCTTGTGCACCTCCCAATTTTCAGCCAGACCTTCATCTAAATCTGGAATTCTGCTTCTAAACTTCTCACCCTCTCTATCTGCTTTCATGGGTAGGACAGGTTTGGAGGGATATGGACCAAACACGGGCAGGCGGGACTAGTGTAGCTGGGACATGTTGGCCGGTGTGGGCAAGTTGGGTCGAAAGGCCTGTTTCCACACTGTATCACTCTATGACACTACCTCCTCATTGCCACTTTCATTTCACTACTTATATGAAGTTGACTTGACTCCTCTCCTACTTATATGAAGTCCATTATGCTTTATTTCATTAAGTAAGCTCTTGTTTGCCTATGATAATATTGCAGTGTGCAGCTCATTCTAAAAGTCTGCTTGATAATCTTCTGGTGAAGTTTGATTATCTGACTATGAAAGGTGCTATATAACTACACGTGATTGTTAAACGCCGTGCTTTCTTATCCCTGCGTCTCTGTATTATCAAATGTAAATGCTGATTCTAAACCCTAAACCCAGCCAAGCTCAGATACCGTACATCTATTATTGGATGGAGTTACTCCCCACATGAACATAGAAATTAAGAGTAGACGACACAAACTTTCAAACTATCCCTGTCTTAACAAAGTCCTTGGTGGATCTGTTTTCTTTCCTCCATTAGGCATTTTATCTACTGTGCCTTGGTAACCTTTTGGCCCCACTCCTCCTCATGTCAAGAATCTATGTACCTCTGTCTTACAAACATAGAAACATAGACATAGAAACATAGAAAATAGGTGCAGGAGGAGGCCATTCGGCCGTTCGAGCCAGCACCGCCATTCATTGCGATCATGGCTGATCGTCCCCTATCAACAACCTGTGCCTGCCCTCTCCCCACATCCCTTGACTCCACTAGCCGCAAGAGCTCTATCCAACTCTCTCTTAAATCCATCCAGTGATTTGGCTTCCACTGCCCTCTGTGGCAGGGAATTCCATAAATTCACAACTCTGGGTGAAAAAGTTTTTTCTCACCTCGGTCTTATATGACCTCCCCTTTATTCTAACACTGTGGCCTCTAGTTCTGGACTCGCCCAACATTGGGAACATTTTTCCTGCATCTAGCTTGTCCAGTCCCTTTTATAATTTTATATGTTTCTATAAGATCCCCCTCATCCTTCTAAACTCCAGTGAATACAAGCCTAGTCTTTTCAATCTTTCCTCATATGACAGTCCCACCATCCCAGGGACCAATCTCGTGAACCTACACTGCACTGCCTCAATCACAAGGATGTCCTTCCTCAAATTAGGAGACCAAAACTGTACGTAATACTCCAGATGTGGTCTCACCAGAGCCCTACACAACTGCAGAAGAACGCTCTGCTCCCTTTGAGGTTGAGAGTTCCAAAGACTTACAACCCCAAGAGAAAGGTTTTTCCTAATTGCCATCTTCAATGAGTGACCTTTGGTTATAAACAGAGTTTGTTCTCAGTCAGTTTTGACACATTCTTCTCATTGGTTATGGGGATAAAAGCCAAATGTTGGTGCATGCTAATTGCAATCAATTTGTTCACATCTACATTGCATGGATGAGGTTATTTTCTGTGACTTAGTTTAGTTTGTTACTATTGTCGCGTGTACGAAGGTACAATGAAAAGCTTCTTTGTTGCGTGCTATCCAGTCAGTAAAAAGACTACGTGATTACAATCGAGCGGAATGTGTAGGAAGGAACTGTAGATGCTGGTTTAAACTGAAGATGGACACAAAACGCTGGAGTAACTCAGCGGGGCAGACAGCCTATCTGGAGAAAATGAATAGGTGATGTATTCGGGTCAGGACCCATTTACTGTAGGTCAAGAATCCTATTCAGGATTACCGAGCTTGGAAGGATTAAGAATGATGATTCAGCAAATAAGGAAGGACTGCTTAGCCAATGGGGGGTTTGTAAGGCAGGGGAACTCAAAAAGGAATGTTTTACGAATGGATACTTTTGTCAATGATCCACGATGCAGTGTTAACATTGGACCCAAAACGTTACTCATTCCTTCTCTTCAGAGATGCTCACTGTTCCGCTGAGTTACTCCAGCTTTTTGTGTCTATCTTCAATGATTGCATCCTCACTTTGGAAGGAAAAGGTGATAACTTCAAATTGTACTCCAGACTTTAGAACAGAAAACTGAACAAGGTCAGCATTGTCACCATCCCGTCTTTCAAATGGGCTGTTAGACTGAGGCCTTAACTCAAAAGATGGTTAGATTTAGCTCTTAGGGCTAAAGGAATCAAGGGATATGGGGGAAAAAGCAGGAACGGGTACT
This sequence comes from Leucoraja erinaceus, assembly GCF_028641065.1. Taxonomy (NCBI): domain Eukaryota; kingdom Metazoa; phylum Chordata; class Chondrichthyes; order Rajiformes; family Rajidae; genus Leucoraja; species Leucoraja erinaceus. Next base: position 45,303,148 of record NC_073389.1, read on the forward strand.
GATTTTAGATGATCAGCCATGGTTCGAAGGGCCGAATGGCCTACTCCTGCACTTATTTTTTCTTAGTTCTATGTTTCTATGATATTTAAAAAAACAGAATAGGCATTGTTGGTATCCCAGCCAATATTTATCCTTCAATTAACATCAATAAATCAGATTATTTGGTCATTAACACGTTGCCAATTGTTGGGGCTTGTTGTTCCCAAACAGGCTGTTCTGTTTCCTAAATTAGAAGCCTGACATCAGTTCAGGATTACCTCATCAACTGGGCATGTCAGGGCTAACTGTGTTGTGTATTCAAATATTAATGCAAATATTTTCTTCCCAATCTCTGCTCCCAAACAGTCCATCTTGTTATGAAACAGTTGTTCCTAAAGATTTGTGTAGGAAAGAACTGTGGATGCTGGTTCAAATCTAGGGTAGACACAAATTGCTGGAGTAACTCAGCGGGACAGGCAGCATCTCTGTAGAGAATGAATGGGTGACGTTTCGGGTCGAGACCCTTCATCAGACTGATGTCAGGGGAGAGGGCGGTTAGATTGCTGAGCAACTTTTTTGGACACATAAATCGTTAAATATTTGCTTTAACTTTATAGAACATAGAACAATCCACCACAGCAACAGGCCATTCGGCCCTCACTGTTCATGTGGAACATGATACCAAGTTAAACTAATCTCTGAAGATGGACACAAAGTGTTGGAGTAATTCAATAGGTCAGGCAGAATCTCGGAGAAAAAGTATAGTTGACTTTGTGTCGGGACCCTTCTTCAGACTGATAGTAGAGGCGCCTATGTTAGTAGAGACATTAAAATGAGTCTGAAGAAGTGTCTCGACCTGAAATGTTACCCATTCCATCTCTCCAGAGATGCTGCCAGTCCTGTTGAGTTATTCCAACATTTTGTGTCTATCTTGGATAGTAGAGACATAATCTATATCTCTCGCCCCTCTCACCTTAAAGCCATACCCACTAGTCTTTGATATTTATACTCTGGGGGGTAAAAAAGAGCCTGGCTGTCTACCCTATTTTTTTTATCTCATAATTTTATTTTAAATTTCTTTTTAATGGATAAGTTGATTCATGAAAAAAAACGAGAAACACCTAATTTAAAAACCGACATTAAAATGTATTAAACAATTGCTTCAAGCATTCACACATATCTGACAATAAAGGCATCCAAGCTGTTCCTTTCAGAATATTACAGTAACATTAGGCCTTCTGAGGGCCTGGCAGGAAGTGGAGATTGTTGTCAAAAATTCCAATGAACGCTGAGCATATTTTTGGAACATTGGAGGGGCGAAGTATTGATGATAAGTGCTGTCATAAATGGGGAGACGTGGTGGAGGATTGATTGAGAGCTGGCAAAGACTCTGCCAAGGCCCACAGGAGCTCCCAGTTGCTCTCCTTTTTAATTCCTCTCCCCATTCCCGTACTGATCTTCCTGTCTTGGGCCTCCACCATTGCCGGAGTAAGGTCACATGCAAACTGGAGGAACAACACCTCATATTCTACTAGGGATGCTTATTATAACCCAACGGTATGAATTTTGAATACTCTAATTTTCGATAGCTACTTAACCCTCTCCCCATTCCCTTCTTCCCCGTAAACCAACCCTCCCCACCCGCACACTCCCCCAATGCCCCACCTGCTCCCCTCCCCCTTGCCTTCCACCTACATTCCTTCTTCTAGCTTCACAATTTGCAACTCTCTTATCATTTTTGTCTCACACATAGATACATAAGCAATAGGTGCAGGAGTAGGCCAATTGGCCCGATAAACATATAGGGTCAAATGCCCCCCCCCCCCCCCCCCCCCCCCCCCCCCCCCCCACCACCTACATCAATCTGAAGAAGGGTTTCTGCCCGAAACGTTGCCTTTTTCCTTCACTCCATAGATGCTGCCGCACTCGCTGAGTTTCTCCAGCACTTTTGTCTACCTTCGATTTTTCAGCATCTACAGTTCCTTCTTAAACACTGTTATTTGCCAGGCATTGTCCTGCCCCTCCTCACTTCCAGCTTCCTTCAGTAGATTTCAGTGCTAATTGCCCCAAAGCCCTAATAGACTGATAATGACTTGTATTACAATGATAAGCAAAACAGAGCTTTCACATTGCCATATATTCACTCTTTCCCCTTCATCTTCCCATTCATTTAACATGCATGTTGAAATGCCCCAAGGATAAAACAAGCAAGAGTTGAAAGAATTTACCTAGTGCATGTAATTTATTTGGAGTTTACAGAAGCCATTTCACAAGATGACACATCAAAGGCTTGATGCACAACATGAGCAACTGGGTGTTGGGGGAAGCTGAAGATGGCCAATTACATAGAAAGCAGAGATTTGGAATAAACACAAAACTGGAGTAACTCAGCGGGACAGCCCGTCTAGGGTGAAGAGAATGCAAGCTTGCCTATGACATGAAACAAAATAAGATGACATGCTAGACACAAAAAGCTGGAGTAACTCAGCGGGACAGGCAGCACCTCTGGAGAGAAGGAACGTTTCGGGTCGAGACCCTTCTTCAGACTGTTGAGGGATAAGGGAAACGAGAGATAGCCGGCGATGTGGAGAGATAAAGACCAATGAATGGAAGATATGCAAAAAAGTAACAATGATAAAGGAAACAGGCCATTGTTAGCTGTTTGTAGGGTGAAAATGAGAAGCTAGCGCAACTTGGGATGGGAAGGAATAGAGAGAGAGGGAATGCTGTGGCTAACTGAAGTGACAAAAATCTGCAATTTGCATTTAGCCTCACTGACAATGGAGGAGACCTAGAAAGATCTCTGTGGGAATGGGAAGGAGAATTAAAGCAACCGGGAGATCAGGTAGGTTCAGGCGGGCTGATTGAAGGTGTTCTGCAAAACGATGACATGCTGTGCTAAATATATATGGACTCTTTAATAGACTCTGGATAAAGATGGGTTGAGTGAATGGGCAAAAACGTAAACAATTACAGTTTATTAGGGAAGGGTGAGGTCATGCAATGCAGTCCAAAGGCACAAAATGCTGGAGCAACTCGGCGGGACAGGCAGCATCTCAGGATAGAAGGAATGGGTGACGTTTCGGTTCGTGACCCGAAATATTACCCATTCCTTCCCTCCTGAGATGCTGCCCGTCCCGCTGAGTTACTCCAGCATTTTGTGTTGATATTTGGTGGAAAATCAGCATCTGCAGTTCCTTCCTACAGAATCCAAAGGCAGACTGTTATCTAAAAGTAGAGAGATTGTAGATGAGCAAAGTTCACAGCGACCTGGATATTTTGGCGCATACGTTGGAAAAAGTTAGTCAGCTGCAGCAAAGTTATCAGGAAGGCAAATGCTATATTGTCCTTTATTTTAAGAGGGTTACGTTTACGCATAGGTACTTTTAGCATAGACCTGGAGTATTTCAGCACAGGTTTGGCCACCATGTTTAAGTAAAGATATACTGGTGTTAGTGACAGGCCAAAGTAGTCTTACCAGGTCAATTTCTGGGATAAGAGGCTTGTAAAGCGAAGTTAATGTATGTTCTTTGGAGTTTGGAATATTGAGGAGAGATCTAACTGAAACATGTATAATCCAGAGCGGACATGACAATAGACAATAGGTGCAGGAGTGGGCCATTTGGCCCTTCGAGCCAGCACCACCATTCAATGTGATCATGGCTGATCATCCCCAATCAGTACCCCGTTCCTGCCTTCTCCCCATATCCCCTGGTACACTTTGAGTACACTCATAAGGTCACAGGATTAGGTGTAGAATTAGGCCATTTGGCCCATCAAGTCTACTCCGCCATTTAATCATGGCTGATCGATCTCTCCCTCCTAACCACATTCTCCTGCCTCTTCCCCATAATCCCTGACACACGTACTAATCAAGAATCCATCTATCCATCACTTAATGGGTGGAATGGCCAAATTCAACTCCTATAACCAATTTATGAAGAGGGATTGAACCATGAGTGAGATTTCCTAAAATCACATTGAATGGCAGGGTAGGCTTGAGGTGCTGACTGGCCTCATCTGCTTCTATTTACTTACGGCACTTCAGACTTGGGGTGTGAAGAAGGGTCCCAACCTGAAACGTCACCTATCCATGCTCTTCACAGATAAAATGCATGACAATTTAGTTTATTGTCACGTGTACCGAGGTATACTGAAAAGCTTTTGTTGCCTACTAACCAGTCAGCAGCAAGACAATACACGATTACAATCAAGCTGTCCACAGTGTACAGATACATGATAAAAAGGGAAAAATGTGAATACAGTTTAGTGCAAGATAAAGCCAGTAAAGTCCAGTCATTATGTTATTGTGTTTACGAGCCTGTCTGGTATGAATTTCATTGTTCCGTAGACATGTGACAGTTAACATTCGAGTCTTGACCCTTGGAAATTAACATAAAATTAACATGTGTATTTCCATTGACTTTCACTTGAATTGGGGTTATCGGTGAAATCAAAAACCCCGATTTGCATCCAAGTTAAAATAGCAGCAAGGAAGGAAGTGCATCAACATTCCTGTTCCTCTGTTTGCAAACTCTCGAGTTCCACTCTTTATTTTAGACTTTAGAGATACAGCCACAGAAACAGGCCCTTCGGCCCACTGAGCCCGCCCTGACCAGCGATCCCGATACACTCACACTATCCTACACACCAGGGGCAATTTCACACTTTTTACTGGCCAATTTAACCTACAAACTTTTTGTTTAAGAAGGAACTGCAGATGCTGGAAAATTGAAGGTACACAAAAATGCTGGCGAAACTCAGCGGGTGCAGCAGCATCTATGGTGCGAAGGAAATGGGCAACGTGTCGGGCCGAAACGTTGCCTATTTCCTTCACTCCATAGATGCTGCTGCACCCGCTGAGTTTCTCCAGCATTTTTGTGTACCTAACCTACAAACTTGTTTGTCTTTGGAGTGTGGGAGGGAACCGAAGCACCCGGAGAAAACCCACGCAGTCCCAGGGAGAACGTACAAACTCCGAACAGACAGCACCCGTGGTCATGATTGTACCTGGGTCTCTGGCGCTGTAAGGCAACAACTTTTCCACTCTGCCATGCTGCTGTCGATGGAAACGTTGCACTCGTTCAAAGAGACTTTAAGCACATCCTTGTATGTTTATCTCAGTCAGTCTCCTCTTGTATTTTGGGCACCAGGTGATGGGAATGAGAACAATATTTTTTTTTGCCCAATGGAGCTGACGGGGAAGTTGGCATGGAAGTGGTTTTCCTTCCAGTAGATTTGGAGGATTATTTTGTGGAGACATCATTGGGGTTTTTTTGCAGTGCCTGGAAGCTGTATTCTAATGCTCCTAGGTACACAAAATTGCTGGAGAAACTCAGCGGGTGCAGCAGCATCTGTGGAGCGAAGGAAATGGGCAACGTGACAAAATCCTTCTTCTTTGGTGTCTAATGCCCCTGTCCCACTTAGGAAACCTGAACGGAAACCTCTGGAGAATTTGCACCCCACCCAAAGTTTCCGTGCGGTTCCCGGAGGTTTTTGTCAGTCTCCCTACCCGCTTCCACTACCTGCAACCTCCGGCAACCACCTGCAACCTCCAGGAACTGCACGGAAACCTTGGGTGGGGCACAAAGTCTCCAGAGGTTTCCGTTCAGGTTTCCTAAGTGGGACAGGGGCATAAATCTCCAACATACATATGTAGGTAGTATCAATCTCCAGCATACATTTGGTCTTAGGTGTGTTGGGTTTGGTAACCTGATCTTCGGATCCCCTTTTCTTCGAGCAGTGAAAGATGAGGCTGGTAGAGAAGCATCACCAGACTCGGGAACAGCTTCTTCCCCTCAGTTATCAGGAACATAAACGGTCCCTCCATAAGTCCTGTCCGGTTCATCTAAAGAAGAGTCTTGAACTGAAACACCACCCATTCCTTCAAGCCAGAGATGCTGCCTGTTCCGCTGAGTTATTCCTGCAGTTTGTGTCTATATTCGGCGTAGACCAGCATCTGCAGTTCCTTCCTACTCATCACTTTCAAATTGCGGATATTGGACTTAGTCTATGGAACTGACACACTACAATGCTGAGAGCTATATTCTGCACTGTGTATTTTCCCCTTTGCTCTATTGTATTTGAGTTTGGCATGATGGAATTTCCAAGTTCACAAGTTATACAGTAGGACTAGGACCATTTGGCCCATCAAATCTACTCCGCCATTCAATCATGGCTGATCTCTACCTCCTAATCCCATTATCATGCCTTCTCCCCTTAACCCTTGACACCCATTCTAATCAAGAATTCGTCTAACTCTGCCTTAAAAATATCCACTGACTTGGTCAATGAATTCCACAGATTAACTACCCTCTGACTAAAGGAGTTCCACCTCACCTCCTTTCTAAAAGAGCTACTCTCCAGAGATGCTGCCTGTCCTGCAGAGTTACTCCAGCCTTGTGTGTCTTCCTTTCCTGCAGGCAATGCTGCTTTGTTGTATTCTCCACATGGCCATCCCTGGCAGTGCATCTAAACTGTGATTGTTGACATACGGTTTGTAAAAAGGTGGACATTAAGTCAACATCTCATTTTTGCCTAAAATGCATGCGCACCTATTCACTTTGGTGAACACTGTTATGGAGCAGTGCATTTGATGTAATCTAGGCAGAGGGAATAGTGGCTTTTAGAGGCAACACCAAAAATATATTAACGAGTTGTTGCAGTATATTGTGTGGAAGATGCACGCCTCAACAATGGTGTACACCAAAAAAGAGGAGGGATGGAATGCTTAAGCTGAAATGTCAGTAGGGTGTTAATTTTGTCCATGATTTTGATTATACTTTGATTGAAAGATACGGAATGGAAACATGCCCTTTGACCCACTGAGTTCACTATGACCATCAATCACCTGTTCAAACTAGTTCTATCTTATCCCACATTTGCATCAACTCCCTACACACTAGGGGAAGTTTGCAGAGGCCAATTAACCTACAAACCTGCACGTCTTTGGGATGTGGTAGATGCACCAGGCAGAAGCACCAAGCCACCTGGAGAACGTACAGACTCCACAAAGAGGTCAGGATTGAGCCAGAGTCTGTGGTGCTGTGAGGCAGCAGCTCTAATAGTCAGACTTGTAATGCCATATTTCATGTGAGTGAATTGTGAAGGAGTTATTGAAAATCTACTGACGGCAAACGATGACTCGAATGTGCTGATGACCTCAGTGGGTGAATGGGCAGGCGTGAGGGAAAGTCAGTCTGTTGTTCAGCCTGGTCACCATGACTATATGTGGAAAGAAGAGGTCCATCGCCCAATAATACGTGACTGCCTGAGGTCTTCCAGCAGTTTATTATTTGCTCTGGGTTCCAACATCTACAGTCTTTTGTGCCTCTTCACATAATCCTTACCAAGACTGGAAAGGGTGCAGAGAAGATTTACGAGGAGGTTGCCAGGACTCGAGGGCCTGAACTATAGCGAGAGGTTGAGCAGCCTAGGACTCTATTCCTTGCAGCGTAGGTAGGATGAGTGGTGATCTTATAGAGGTGTACAAAATCATGAGGAATGGATTGGGTAGATGCACAGATTCTCTTGCCCAGCGTAGGCGATTCGAGAACCAGTGGATATAATCTTAAGGTGAGGGGGGAGATTTAATATGATCCCGAGGGGTAACTTTTTCACACAAAGGGTGGTAGGTGTATGGAACGAGCTGCTGGAAGAGGTCGTTGAGGCAGGTATGATTGCAACGTTTAAGAAACATTTAGTTCATGTATAGGACAGGTTTAGTGGGATATGGGGCAAACGCTGGCAGGTGGGACTAGTGTAGGTGGGACATGTTGGCCGGTGTGGCAAAGTTGGGTCAAAGGGCCCGTTTCCGCGCTGTGAGACTATGACTGTAACTGAACTATTAATCTCTGGAGAGATATGGCACCTACTCACTAAGTGCTCTATGACAGAACCTCTCAAAGTTGCAACCTTCACCTCCAAGAAAAATCAGCATAGACTCTGGCCTCGTAACACCCACGCTCACGCATCCCCGGCTTAGGAAAATATCACGCGGTCTCACAATCTTAGCACTCCAATGTAGCAGCACACTGCAAATATTTGTCCATCACAGGTTCATGATGATGGTTACAGTATCAGCTTTTCAAGGACACGTTTTCAAGGACCGGGCTCCACAGTGGTGCAGCAGTAGAGTTGCTGCCTTACAACGTTGAGACCCGGGCTCGTTCCTGACTACGGGGGCTTGTCTGTCCGGAATTTTTTTACGTTCTCCCCGTGACCTGCGTGGGTTTTCTCCGGGAGCTTCAGTTTCCTCACACACTCCAAAGACGTGCAGGTTTGTAGGTTAATTGGCTTTGGTAAATTGTAAATTGTCCCTAGTGTGTCGGATAGTGTTAATGTGCTGGGATCGCTGGTCGGCACAGACTCGGTGGACCAAAGGGTCTGTTTCCCCCAATTGCTGGTTCCACTGTACCTCTAAACTAAACTAAAACAGAAGTAATAAATGCTGGGCCTGCCAATGACTGCTGTGAACAGTTTAAAAACAAAGATGGACACAAAAAGCTCGAGTAACTCAGCGGGACAGGCAGCATTTCTGGGGAGAAGGGTCTCAACCTGAAGCGTTACCCATTCCTTCTCTCCTGAGATGCTGCCTGCCCCGCTGAATTACTCCAGCTTGTTGTGTCTATCTTCGGTTTAAACCAGCATCTGCAGTTCCTTCCTACACATTAAAAAAACAAAGGTATGGCTTTAGAGTGGTAGGTTGTAAATTCAGATCTCACGCCCGATTCAAGTAGAAAAATCTCAACCTGTTACTCCAATAAGCCACTGAGAGGATGCCCATTTCTGTTTTCTTCAAAAGATTGCTAAGTAAATCCCTTGCCACTACTTGGCAAAAGCAGAGGAGTAATCCCCACTGTCCTGGTCAGTGTTTGCCCCTGACCAACAGACTGCCCTGGCTTCTACCCTCTCTCAGCCTTCAGGGCAGTCGGCAGTGTGAGGCTGAGAGTGTGGGAAGAATGCACGGAGAGGGCCGATCGTTAGGGTTAGTTTTATGTGCAGGTCTAGCACAGCGAAAAGCTTTGATTTGCAAACTATCAAAAACAGATCGAATAATACTGTACATAAATACAATCAAGTCAATCTCAACTATAATAGATAGAGCAAGTCAAGTCAAGTCAAGTTTATTTGTCACATACACATACGAGATGTGCAGTGAAATGAAAGTGGCAATGCTCGCGGAACAACAAAACAACCAAACAAATTATAAACACAATCATAACACACATATTATTTTACATAATAAATAATAGAAGGAAAAACGTTCTGTACAGTTAGTCAAAGGGTGCAGATACAGAGTGCAGAATATACTTGGCACAGTCCATGCTACATCCTAGACAAGAGTCTACATGACTTTCTGTAAATTGTCCCCTAGTGTGTGCGACAAGAAATAATGTACGTGTGATTGCTGGTCAGCCTGGACTCTGTGGGCTGAAGGGCCTGTTTCCATGCTGTATTGCTAAAGCACAAGTCAAGTCAGCAGTGTTTAATTGTCAAATGTACCAAAAGGGAACAATGAAATTCTTTCTTTCAGCAGCAGTGCAACTGGTTTTGTAAACGCAATACAGGTGCACAACCTTTTATCCGAAAGCCTTGGGACCAGACACTTGTCGGATTTCGGACATTTTCGGATTTCCGAATGGAAGATTTTTAGCGTAGATTAGGTAGGTAGCGCGGGCGGCTTGAAAAGTCTGGAGCAGCTGCCTCCTCCCCGGAGACCGGGAGAATCATTGCATAAATGTTAGTCAGTTCGTTTGGAGGGATTTTATGTGGTGGTGGAGTAGGGGTGAAGGGGGAAACTTTAATTCTCAGTCCCCTACCTGGTCGGCGACTCCAAACCTCGCGGAGCTGGGGGCTCCGTCCGCGGGCGGCGCCGGTTGGAGCTCCGACCCCGGCAACTCTACCCCTGGCTGCGCGGCTCCAAATCCAGCGACGCTCCGCGAATGTTGGGTCGGCGGCCACAGCGCTCCGGAGCTTGCCGCATGGCGACCCGGTAAGGCATTACACGCTCCCCGCTGGTGTCCCAGCGCTGCGACGCAGCCGACTCCCAACGTTCGCGGAGCTGGGGCGTCCGGCCGCGGGCCGCGCTGGATTTGGAGCGCCTCGCAGCCAGGGGTAGAGTTGCCGGGGTCGGAGTTACAACCGGCGCCGCCCGCAGCCCCACCGGCCACAGCGCTGCGGAGCTTACTGCACGGCGACCCGGTAAGGCATTGACCGCTCCCCGCCTCTCCGACCAGGTAGGGGACTAAGAATTAAAGTTTACCCCTTCACATAAAAGCCCTCCAAACTAACTGACTAACATTTAAGCAATGATTTACAGATGTTTAATCGTCTCCCGGTCTCCGGGGAGGAGGCAGCCGCTACAGTAGTACACACCTGGGTTGACCGTGGGTCGTTTCGGGTCACGTTTGGCGCCAAACGCGAGCTTTGGTGCGCAGATGACATCTGGAAAAAATGGCCGGTTTTCGGAGTTTTTCGGTTTCCGGAACACCGGATAAAAGGTTGTGCACCTGTACTAAATAGATAATATCAAAAGTAAACAAGAAAAAAGTTCAATAATTTAAAAAAAAACACAATTTTGTGCAAAGTCAAATTTACGGCCAAAGTCCCTTGTCCAACCCAGACAGGTGGTAATGTGGAGTTTAGTTGGGGTTCAAAGTGTTAAGTAGTCTGATGATTGTTAGGAAGAAGCTATTCCTGAACCTGTACATTGCAGTATACATTCTGTGATGGAATGAAATGCTGGTTTAAACCGAAAATAGACACAAAAAGCTGGAGTAACAGCGGATCCGGCAATATCTCTGGCGAAAAGGAATATGCGATGTTTCGTGTCGACACCCTTCTTCAGATTGTACCAATCCCTTTTCCCCAGAGATGCTGCCTGACCCACTGAGTTACGCCAGCGTTTTGTGTCTATCACAGTATACATTCTTCCTGATAGCAGGAGTTAGATGGGAGTGTGGCCAGGCTGGTGTGGATCCTTGATGATGCTGGCTGCATTTCTGAGACAGCTCCTCTTAAGGATCCCTTTGAAGGTGGGGAGGTCAGTACCTCTCACGGACAGGGCAGTGTTATCCTTTTACCTGTTCAACAGTTTTAGCAATGAGATGCTTTACAACACGGCAATGACCACCTGGTTGGGAGAAAGGCAAGTGGGTTTACCCTCTCTCCTAAGGGTTCTTAGTAGGACTTGGACTGACTGTTACCTGATGGCTTCGTGTTGAAGGGATTCATCTCTTTGAATGCCCTCACTTTGGACAGGTCAGGAGGTATTGTCCAGCTTCCCAGGATGTGGTGAGACTGGTCAAACCCAGGACTTTGTTTTAGAGTGTGTGACAAGTAGATTCTCAAAGCACAGCAAGATGTTCCTTTTGAATAGCAGGGTTGTATGCAATCCTGGAATGGAGACACACACATGCTCAAAGATCACCATGAAGATTCGAGCAACAGGGGTGGCACAGTGGAGCAGCGGTAGAGTTGCTGCCTTACAGCGCCAGAGTCCCGGGTTCGATCCTGATTATGGGTACTGTCTGTACGGAGTGTGTATGTTCTCCCTGTGACCACGTGGGTTTTCTGACTTGCAGATTTGTAGGTTAATTGGCTTTGGTAAACATTGTAAATTGTTCCCAGCATGTATCAAGCATAGTGCTAGTGTACAGGGTGATCATTGGTCGTCAAAGACTCGGAGGGCCGAAGGGCTTGTTACCCCCGTTGTATCTCGCAAGCACAGATTAAATGTCATAAGGTCATAAGTAATAGAAGCAGAATTAAGCCATTCGGCCCATCAAGTCTACTCGGCCATTCAATCATGGCAGATCTATCTCTCCCTCCTAACCCCATTCTCCAGACTTCTCCCCAAAACCCCTGACACCCTCTTCCCTCAATGGAAACTCTTCCCCCAACTTTGATGTGTGTCCCCATGGATACTTGGAGCTTGGACCTCCAGATCAAGAGGCAGATGGTTCTGGAGATGGGGGACAAAGGTGTGGTGGGGAATGGACCAGCATGGAGTAATACCATGAGTACATCCCACCTCGTCACCAAGTCCCTGGTTGTGGTGAGCTGGTGCCCCACCCATGCTGAGTCAAGGAGCAGCCGCCAGCCTTTAATGGGGAATGAATGATAGAGTGGGCAAGTTGGGGCAGGAAATGCACCCGAGTGTGCGTGACTATTGTTGATCGCCGTATTAGCTTGTTATTTAGAAGCGGTTGCATCAGATTCTGCAACACTCCTGACCTGCCCGTGGCAACAGTCGTGCGTGGGCGGAATGCGTGTAGCCGGTGTTCTTTTGTAATGGGAAGGTGTTTGTGCAACACCAGCTTACGGGCGATCGAGGGTTTGCTGCAGTCTGCCCTGTTTGAGAAGAGTCAATGTTTTTGTTGCAGCTGGCAGTGGCTTTCATGTAACAATATGCAATGAAGCACTTTTCAGGAATGTTTTAGTTTGAGAGTTACAGCGCAATCCCCGCACATTAATGCTATCCTACACGCACTAGGGACAATGTACATTTGTACTTTACTGTACCACTACTGCTTTTTTTTTTAAAATAGCTGTTTTTTTCCCTTTTTCCTTCTGCGCACAATATTTAATATGAAAAAGAATATGTGATTCTGTTACATTCTGTTTGTAGTTTGTTTGGTTGTTTGTTTGTTTGTCTTTTTGCACAAAGTCCGCGAGCATTGCCATTTTTCATTTCACTGCACATCTCGTATGTGTATGTGACAAATAAACTTGACTTGACTTGACTTAACCTACAAACCTGTATGTCTTTGGAGTGTGGGAGGAAACCGAAGATCTCGGAGAAAACCCATTTGGGTCGCGGGGAGAACGTACAAACTCCGTAGTCGGAATCGAACCCAGGTCTCTACCGCTGCACCACTGTGCCACCCTAGTAGAATATGACCGGGCAGAATCTAATAGAGCCATGCAGAGACAACTTGTGACCAAAACCTTGATCAAAACAGCAGCATATCTGGGGGATTCAGAGCTGGATTGGCTCAGGGTGGTATTTCTAGACCTCTGTGTGGGACCCCATTTCTTACCTCCAGTTCCCTCCCCTCTACTTTCAGTCGGAAGACGGCTGCCGACCCAAAACGTCACCCAAGCCTTTTCTCCAGAGATGCTGCCTGACCCGCTGAGTTGCATGATGCTGATATTGTGCGTTATACAGTCCATGCGCTTGCGGTTAAGAGTCTATGTACCGCACAATGCCACTCGCTATGACTGGCAGTGGATCGAACAGCGTATTTTGAGGTTGGCAGGTACGCGGTTACTGCCCCTTGAGAACAACTACTTCCTCACCTGTAGAGAGAATGATTTACAATTTCTCAAAAGCCATTTAGGCCACAGACTAGCAAGTCTTTGGAATGTGGAAGGAATTTGCAATGTTGAACCTGGGTCTCTGGTGCTGTAAGGCAGCAACTCTACCACTGTGCCACCACGCAGATGTGTAGGTTAATAGGCTTGGTGTATGTGTAAATTGTCCCCAGTGTGTGTCGGATAGCGTTGATGTGCGGGGTGATCTCTGGTCGGTGCGGACTCGGTGGACCGAAGGGCCTGTTTCTGCGCTGTCTCTCTAAAACTAAACTGGGCATAAATACAATCAAGCCAAACTTGAGTACAATAGGTGGAGCAAAGGGAAAGATACAGAGTGCAGAATTTATTTCTCAGCAGTATGGTGGACCAGTTCCAGAGACAAAGTCCCATGTCCGTATTGGGGTAGACATGTTCCCAAACCAAGCAGTGATGTAGCCCGGCAGTGTGTTTCTATGGCTTCTCTCTAAACATTTGTCAGTCATTGGAGACGTGCCGAATTTCCTCAGTGAAGTCGAGGTGTTGGTGTGCCTTGCCCAGGGCCTAGACACCTGCCTGAGTCCTCTTCACCTCGGGATATTCAAGGCAGCCAGTAGAGAGGCTATGGGAGATGAATGCAAGCACCAGCTCAACGTCTACAGATGCGCCACAGAAAGCATTTTATCGGGATGCATCGCAACCAGGTTTGCGAACAGCTCCATCCAAGACTGCAAGAAACTGCAGAGAGTTGTGCATGTAGCCCAGATCACCATGCCAAACATCCTCCCATCCATTGACTCCATCTACACTTCACGCTGCCTCGGCAAGGCCACCAGCATAATCAAGGACCAGCCTCACCCCGGTAACTCCCTCTTCTCCCCTCTCCCAACAGGCACGAGGTACAGAAGTATGAAAACGCACACCTTCAGGGACAGTTTCTTCCCAGCTCTCACCAGCTAGAGAGCGGTCCTAACCTCCCATTACCTCATGAGAGACCTTTGAGCGATGTTTAATCAGGCTTTATTGGACTTTATCTTCCATTAAATGTTGCACCCTTTATCTGGTATCTGCATTCTGAAGATGGGTTGATTGTAATCATGTATAGTCTTTACTATGACTGGATAGCATGCAAACAAAAGCTCTTCACTACCTCTGTACATCTGCTAATAAACTAAACAAGGATAGTCACTGGAACGGTGGGTAGACACCCATCTCGAGCAGGAGCTTTGGGCAATGGTTGTTAGATGAATAGGGTGGGGTTGACTAGATGGTTAGTGGCTGTACTGCTTCTCACCTTCCACATTATATGGGGTCATAGAGTGATACAGTGTGGAAACTGCCCCTTCGGCCCAGCTTGCCCACACCGGCCAACATGTCCCAGCTACCCTAGTCCCACCTGCCCACATTTGGTCCAAACATGTCCAATCCATGTACCTGTCTAAATGTTTCTTAAACGTTGGGATAGTCCCTGCCTCAACTACCTCCTCTGACAGTTTGTTCCATACACCCACCACCCTCTGTGGGAAAAGGTTACCCCTCAGATTCTTATTAAATCTTTTCCCCTTCATCTTGAACCTATGTCCTTTGGTCCTCGTTTCCCCTACTTTGGGCATCTACCCGATCTATTCCTCTCAGGATTCCATAGGTTGGAATGCATTTAACTCTGGCTCCAAACCATGGCACAAATCAGTTGATCCTTAACTCAAATGACCAAAACATAGAAACATAGAAATTAGGTGCAGGAGTAGGCCATTCGGCCCTTCGAGCCTGCACCGCCATTCAATATGATCATGGCTGATCATCCAACTCAGTATCCCATACCTGCCTTCTCTCCATTCCCCCCTGATCCCTTTCGCCACAAGGGCCACATCTAACTCCCTCTTAAATATCGCCAATGAACTGGCCTCAACTATCTTCTGTGGCAGAGAATTCCACAGATTCCATAAAAAATGATTTTCTCATCTTGGTCCTAAAAGATTTCCCCCTTATCCTTAAACTGTGACCCCTTGTTCTGGACTTCCCCAACAAAGTGTTAGTATTGTGTCAAATAATTTTCAACAACTCCATACTAACATATATATATTTTTAAATATTAAAATATGTATCTTTGCATTTTTTGTTTTCTTGAGTACAGCTTAATGCTGTCAGTATTTGTACGAATTGAAATGCTTCCAAATTCTATGTCATTTAAAGATAAATTGCATTTGTCACCTGTCTTTCGCAAGTCTTAGCAAGTCTCAAAGCACTTATTGCGTTGACAAAAACATAGCTGCCCAATCGTACATTTGGGAAACCCCATAAATGGAGGGATAATGGCGGGGCCACCATCTGGTGATGTTTGTTCAGGGATTAATTCTTTTCTTACTGAGGCGATCCTGTTTCCACATGTCTGTTGACAAAGATTAGGGTTTGGGCGGGGATACCTGACTCCCAAAAGTGGTGGGTTAAGGTTCTAGTCTGAAATAGGACTAGGATGGCAAGGTGGCACAGCGGTAGAGTTGCTGCCTTACAGCGCTTTCAGCACCGGAGACCCTGGTTCGATCCCGACTACAGGCGCTGTCTGTACGAAGTTTGTACGTTCTCCCCATGACCTGCGTGGGTTTTCTCCGAGAACCTCGCTTTCCTCCCACACTCTAAAGACGTACAGGTTTGTAGGTTAATTGATATTCTGTAAATATAAATTGTCCCTAGTGTGTATGTGTAGGGTAGTGTTAGTGTGCGGGGATCGCTGGTCGGCGCGGACTCGATGGGCTGAAGGGCCTGTTACCGCGCTGTATCTCTGAACCAAACTAAAGGACACAAACACACCCACTTCCAGTTTGAACAGAGGCAGGGCAAAGGGTTCCTATATGCTATCAGAAAGTGAGCTGCTGTTTAAAAATTGAGGCTGCCTGCCTTCATTTTAAATCATGATCTTTTAATAAACAACTCCAAGTGGCTCTGTCTCCACGGCCCCAGGCAGCCTGTCAGGTCATTCCTTGTGATGTGTTCTCCTCAGCACTCCTGTAGGCTCCTCACCAGGCCCAACAAGCTAAACATTGAACTTCTCTCCTTGCCCTCTGCAACTTTGAAATGTAATTTAGGGCCATAGTCAAAAAGCACGGAAACAGGCCCTTCAGCCCAACTCATCCATGCCAACCAAGATGCCCCATCTAAACTTGTCCGCATTTGGCCCATACTCTTTTAAACCTTTCCTATTAATGTACCTGTTCAGGTGTCTTTTAAATGTTGTTATACTTGCCTCAACTACCTCCTCTAGCAGCTCATTCCACATAATCACCACTTTCTGAGTGAAATACTTGCCCCTCAGGTTTCTATTACATCTTTCCCCTCTCACCTTACACTTACGTCCTCAGGTTCCTGATTCCCCATAACTGGGGAAAAGACTCTGCATTCACCCTATCAAATCCCCACATGATTGTATACACCTCTGTAAGATCACCTCTTAGTCTCCTGTGCTCCAAGGAATAAAGCCTTTGCAACCTCTCCCTGTAGCTCAGGCCCTCAAGTCCATGCAACATAAATCTTCTTGAAAATTTGAAGAATAAATCTTTCTGGTTGCCTATGAATGATCAGTATACCCGCACGTCCAGAATTTGTACATCCAGAGTCTGAAGAAGGGTCTCGAGCCGAAACGCCACCTTGCCGTTTCTCCAAAGATGCCATCTGACCCGTTGAGTTACTCCAGCTTTTTATGTCTATCGTCCAGAATAAATGTTTGATTGGAATTTGTGTGACAATAATTGACTGCAAAGCGAAGCATGAAAGTGGTCCATTCTGTGAGGGGTGTCCATTCTCATGCGCAAGGGAACTGTGTTGAAAAGATCACTGGCCAGTTGGTAAGTGGATCCACTTAATGCAGCTAACAGATCAAAACAAGGAAGAGATGCATCTTGTATTCATAACAATTTAAGATTTGGTTAATTATTTTGACCCTGGTGATTCACCGTTGAGGAGACACATAAAAGGTTGTTGGCCTCAGAAGGATGTTATTCATTAACTTGGTGACTGTATGTATTCTAAGCCGAGCAAAAAGCATTCTTGGTAATCTGATGTACCTCACTGGGGAAGTTAGTCAGCTCTGATTCATAATGCGTGCCATGGGCTCGTCAGCTTGACATGCTCGGGCTGAGTTATGGGCCTGTACCCTGTTGAAGTCAGCAGTGTTGAATTGCAGATTTAAAGGCTCCCGGCCATAAGGAAAAGCAGATCCCCTGATTTCCTTCCAAAACAGGTATAATCTGGAGGGGAAGGTTGGAGTTTAGCAAGGGCAATGCCACCGAAGAATATGAAAACAAGGACAAGAATATCTTGAGCAATATTCAACAAAGCCAGATATGTGATCTGATCAGCCATGAACTCGAGGGATTAAATGAGCTAAGGATGTTCCTATAATATTATCTTAATATGCTGAGGTTTTCACCTTTGGCATTAAAAGGGAAAGGTAAATCATAGCTTTACCTTCCAAGGTTTAGGTGTTGGAAACGGAGATATTGTGTAATTTTGACCAATTTAAAAATTGTTGAAAATAAATATAATTCTGGTCACTTTCCATATAACACAAGGGTCCTGGGTCAAACAAAACTCAATGGGCCAGGCACCATCTCTGAAAAAGATGGGCAGGTGGCAATTTACATCGGGACCCTTCTTCAGGCTAAATTTGTGGGTTTAGTTTAGAGATACAGTGTGGAAACGGGCCTTTCTGCCCACCATGTCCGCGCTGAGCAGCAATCCCACTGACAATATCCCACTCGTACTAGGGACAATTTACAATTTTACCAAGCCAATTAGCTGACAAACCTGAACGTCTTTGGAGTGCGGGAGGAAACGGGAGTAAACTGGAGCTTCCGGAGAAAACCCACGCACTTCATGGGGAAAACGTAGAAAGTCCATCCAGACACCTCCTGGAGTCGTGATGGAACATGGGTTTCTGGCCTTGTACGGCTGTAAAACTGTACCGCTGAAACCACCTCAACCATGACCTCGAGTACTCTACCACCGTGCCCTACCCCCGCTATGGGTCTAACAGGTATTTAGGTAGCACCTTTAATACCTTTAATGAAGTCCCAAAGCCATTCACCGTAGTATGATTCAAGAGAGAGTTAGATTTAGCTCGTAGGGTTGAAGGAATCCAGGGATATGGGGGGAAAAGCAGGAATGGGGTACTGATTTTAGATGATCAGCCATGATCATATTGAATGGCAGTGCTGGTTCAAAGGGCCGAATGGCCTACTCCTGCACCTGTTATTTTTTTCTTCTATGCTCTAACATATGATGCCATTTGCAGGCTAAAGTAGATGACCAAAATATTTTTCTATAGGGTAGGTTTTATGGGTAGTGACGTCTAGGGAGTTAATTCAGAAGGCACAGCTGCCAATTGCGGAGCAATGAGCTAGTGGGATGATCAAGGGGGCAGGATTAGAGAAGTTGCTGATAGTTCACAAGATGTGGAAATGGGGAGGAGCAAAACTGTCGATTAACTTGAAAATTGTTGAGTTTACAAACACGGCTTTGCTTAACTGGGGCAGGTACTCCAGGTATTCCAGCAAGCTCGGGGGTTAAGAGGGTGGAGGACATAGGGGTGGCACAACGGTGCAACTGGTAGTCCTGCTGCCTCACAGTGCCAGAGATCCAAGTTCGACCCTGACTATGGGTGCTCTCTGTGTGGAGTTTGTACGTTCCCTGGGTTTTCTCCGGGTGCTACTGTTTCCTCCCACATTCTAAAGACATGTAGGTTTGTGGGTTCATTGATTTCTGTAAATTGCCCCAGTGTGTAGGATGTGAAAGTGGAGCATAGAACTAGTGTATGGGTAATTAGAAACATAGAAATTAGGTGCAGGACATTCCGCCCTTCGAGCCTGCACCGCCATTCAATATGATCATGGCTGATCATCCCACTCCTCATCCCGTACCTGCCTGCTCTCCATTCCCTCTGATCCCCTTGGCCACAAGGGCCACATCTAACTCCCTCTTAAATATAGCCAATGAACTGGCCTCAACTACCCTCTGTGGCAGAGAGTTCCAGAGAGTCACCTCTCTCTGTGTGAAAAAAGTTCTCCTCATCTCGGTTTTAAAGGATTTCCCCCTTATCCTTAAGCTGTGACCCCTTGTCCTGGACTCCCCCAACATCGGGAACAATCTTCCTGCATCTAGCCTGTCCAACCCCTTAAGAATTTGGTAAGTTTCTATAAGATCCCCTCTCAATCTCCTAAATTCTAGAGAGTATAAACCAAGTCTATCCAGTCTTTCTTCATAAGACAGTCCTGACATCCCAGGAATCAGTCTGGTGAACCTTCTCTGCACTCCCTCCATGGCAATAATGTCCCTCCTCAGATTTGGAGACCAAAACTGCACGCAATACTCCAGGTGTGGTCTCACCAAGACCCTGTACAACTGCAGTAGAACCTCCCTGCTCCTATACTCAAATCCTCTTGCTATGAAAGCCAACATACCATTCGCTTTCTTTACTGCCTGCTGCACCTGCATGCCTACCTTCAATGACTGGTGTACCATGACACCCAGGTCTCGCTGCATCTCCCCCTTTCCCAATCGGCCACCGTTTAGATAATAATCTGCTTTCCCGTTTTTGCCACCAAAATGGATAACCTCACATTTATCCACATTATACTGCATCTGCCAAACATTTGCCCACTCACCCAGCCTATCCAAGTCACCTTGCAGTCTCCTAGCATCCTCCTCGCACCTAACTCTGCCCCCCAGCTTAGTGTCATCCGCAAACTTGGGAGCTATTGCCTTCAATTCCCTCATCCAGATCATTAATATATATTGTAAATAGCTGGGGTCCCAGTACTGAGCCTTGCGGTACCCCACTAGTCACTGCCTGCCATTGTGAAAAGGTCCCGTTTACTCCTACTCTTTGCTTCCTGTTTGCCAGCCAGTTCTCTATCCACATCAATACTGAACCCCCAATGCCATGTGCTTTAAGTTTGTATACTAATCCCTTATGTGGGACCTTGTCGAAAACCTTCTGGAAGTCCAGATACACCACATCCACTGGTTGTCCCCTATCCATGCTACTAGTTACATCCTCGAAATCCTTGACTGTGGGCCAAAGGACCTGTTTCCACACTGGTTACCTGAACTAAAGTGAAACTAAACTAAACTTGACGTGAGTGGTTTTAGTTTTTGGAGATGTATAGCATGGAGACAGGCCATTTGGCCACTGAGCCCGCGCCGATCATTGATCACCCGTTCACCCTGGTCCTTTGTTATTCCATTTACACTTCCACTCCCCGCACATCACGGGGAATTTTACAGAGGCCAATTAACCTACAAACCTGCACGACGTTTGGGTGTGGGAGTAAACCGGAGGCACCCGGAGGGAAACCAGGTGGTCACAAGGAGAACGTGCAAACTCCACACAGACAGCACTCGAGGTTGGGATTGAACCTGGGTCTCCGGCGCTGTGAGTCATCGACTCTGACAGCTGTACCACCGTGCTAGCAGAGTTTTGGATTGCCTTTTATTTTATTAGGAAGACTATTCAAGGACCTTGTTTAGAGGCAACAGAAGTATTGATGAAGTAGGACTGAGTTGGAGGCCCTGATTTTTCGTAATAGATACGTAGCACTTTCATTACTATAAATTGTACGAGTTACAGGAAACCACACTGTTCATGCAGGTAGGCAATGACTTTGTCCACATTCCCTTTTTATTTCTTGGAGTGAATAGCTTGATTAATCTCGCTGAACAGGTTTGAGTGCAAGATGCTGATGATGTACAGATTTCGTACGCTGACACACCCAGTAATGATGAAAGGAGTTTATTAGACTCTGTCTTTGATCCTGAGCTGCAGTTGCTACCAATATTTTAGATTAATGTGTAGGAAGGAACTGCGGATGCTGGTTTAAACCGGAGATAGACACAAAAAGCTGGAGTAGCTCAGCGGGACTTGCAGTTTCTCTGGAGAGAAGGAATGGTCATAAGGAATAGGAGTAGAATTAGGCCATTCGGCCCTCCAATGGGTGACGCCTCAGGTTGGGACCCCTCTTCAGTCATGAGTTTGAAGTCTGTAGAAGGGTCTGAAGCAGACTGAAGAAGGGTCTCAACCCAAAACGTCACCCAATCCTTCTATCCAGAAATGCTGCCTGTCCTGCTGAGTTACTCCAACATTTTGTAGCTATCTTTTAGATGAATGTGATAGCAATGTCTTTAAGGTTTTACATTCCTCTCTCTGTCTCCAGGAAGTCTCCCTGCATTGTTTTTTACTTCAGTCAAAGGTTTTGGTTTTGTTGTTTTATTTCCTCGTTTTTTGTTATGAGAGGAATGTGGGTTTTAAACACACAAATAGGGCCATGAATGAAGATTTAAAAAAAAAATAACCTGCAGATGCTGGAAATCTGAAATTTAAAAAAAGCGCTGGTAACACACAGCAAGTCAGGCAGCTTCTGTGGAAAGAGAAGCAAAGTTAATGTTCCAAGCCAAAGAATTGGGGGGCACAGTGGTGCAGTGGGTAGAGCTGCTGCCTCACAGCGCCAGAGATCCAGATTCAACCCAGGCCCCGAGTGCTCTCTGTGGGGTTTGCACGTCCTCCCTGTGACCGCGTGGTTTCCCTACGGTACTCTGATTTCAATGGTCCAATGTGCTTTCATGGTCACGTGTGTAAAGTGACAACACAGTGAAATTCTTTTCCATACAATCAATCCTGCCACATCCCAAAATACATGCTGGTGTGTAGGCTGTGTTTAAGAGGGAACTGCAGATGCTGGAGAATCGAAGGTTACACAGAAAAGCTGGAGAAACTCAGCGGGTGCAGCAGCATCTATGGAGCGAAGGAAATAGGCAACGAAACGTCGGCCCGAAATGTTGCCTATTTCCTTCGCTCCATAGATGCTGCTGCACCCCCTGGTGTGTAGGCTAATTGGCCTCTTTGAAATTGCCCCTAATGCATAGAGAGTGGAAGAGAAAGTGAAATAACACAGAACTAATGTGAACGGGTGATCGATGGTCAACATGTACCCAGTGGAGCAAAGGGCCTGTTTCGATGCTTTAACTGTAAACTAAACTCGAGGTGTAGGAAGGAACTGCAGATGTTGGTTTACACCGAAGATAAACACACAATGGTGGAGTAACTCAACGGGTCAGGCAGCATCTCTGGAGAAAAGGAATGGGTGACGTTTCAGGTCGAGACCCTTCTTCAGACTGAGCATCAGGTGAGAGCGAGTTACAGAGATAAGGGAGTATAAGAGATCAAACTAGATGCAAATCAAGGAAAATGTAATATAGACCATTGCTGGAAGGTGAAGGTGTTTGCTCACCCTTCTCCCAGCTAACAATGGTCTTTTGTACATTTTCCTTGATCTACATCTCTTTTGACCTCTTACACTTCCTTATCTCCATATATTCCTCTCCCCTGATCATCTTGTCAGTCTGAAGAAGGATCTCAACCCGAAACTTCACCCATTCCTTCTCTCCAGAGATGCTGCTTGTCCCGTTGAGTTACTCCAGCATTTAGTGTCTATCTAAACTAAACCAAATAGTTTTCGGCTGAAAACCATGTGGCGTTGCTGCCTAACCCGCTGAATATATCCAGTGCTTTTTATTTCTATTTTATGTTAAGTAGTAATCTATTTGAATTTACTCCCCTGTGCTGCGTGGAATTGAATACAGAGAGGTAAATGGTTGATAATCTCCCACACATTTATCACTGGCGACCAAAAACAAATCCCTCCCTTTGTATTTCGGGGAGAGATTAAGCAGCTCTGTATTTCCACAGATGTTTCTCCATCCACTGGATCAGGTCCTTACATGTCCATGGCTTCAAATCGTTCCGTATTATGTTACACTCAAGAACCATTCCTGGTTTCCAATCCCAAATGGATATTATGGGCAAAGTCCAATTGTAACCTTCCCTAAGATATAACTGAGCAGCAGTAGGGATGACATGATAGTCATTTGGATCTTTCTGGCTTTTGTCAACCCTATGATCAATGGTAATAGACACAACGTTGAAAAAACTGAACTGCAGATGCTGGTTTACTAAGAAGGACAAAGTGCTGGAGTAACCCAGCAGGTCAGGCAGCATCTCTGGAGAACTTGGATAGGTGACGTTTTGGGTTGGGACCCTTCTGACTGTGGTAATAGTGCCAGTGGTGACTCAGCAGTCAATATTCCCATATAGGCCAGTGTAGAATTGGAAATGCACTGCTCTGCATGGTTTAATATACTTGCCCAGCGAGACACTGCTTACTTATGTCATCGCTAAGAAATATTTACACCATCCAAAGTTCAAACTAATACTGACCTCAGTAAATCCGTTCAGCTTCTATTCTTTTGACATGGACCCTCCACGGCGTAGATTAGTTTAACTTGGTGTCATATTTGGCAAGGGCATTGTGGGCTAAAGGACCTGTTCCTGTGCTGCACTGTTCTGAGTTTGAGTTTAGTTTCTTGTCATGTGTACTGTGATACAGTGAAAAGCTTTTCATAAGGTGATAGGAGCAGAATTAGGCCATTCAGCCCACCTGGTCTACTCCACCATTCATTCATGGCTGACCTATCCCTCCCAACCCCATTCTCCTGCTGTCTCTCCATAACCCCTGACTCATCAAGAATCTATCTGTCTCTGCTTTAATAATATCCATTGACTTGGTCTTCACAGCCTTCTGTGGCAATGAATTCCACAGATTCGCCACTCTCGGACTGAAGAAATTCCTCCTCATCTCCTTCCAAAAGGAATGTCCTTTAATTCTGAAGCTAGGACCTCTAGTCCTAAACTCTCCCACTAGTGGAAACATCAACTGGTGTTGTTGCGTGCTGACCAGTCAGGGGAAAGACAATACGTGATTACAATCGAGCCATCCACAGTGTGCAGATGGATGATGGATGATAAAGGGAATAACGTTTAGTGCCGGAATGTTTAGTTCTATGTTCCAAGGTGAACAGTAAGGTAGAGAGTAACGTGTTCCTTGCTGTGGAATTTGGCGGAGAAGTACAAGAGGAGACCGAAGCAAAAAGCTGGAGTAACTCCGCAGGGCAGGCAGCATGTCTGGAGAGAAGGAATGGATGACGTTTCGGGTCGAGACCCTTCTTCAGACCCGACTCGAAACATCACTCATTCCTTCCATCCAGAGATGCTGCCTGTCCCGCTGAGTTACTCCAGCTTTTTGTCTATCTTCAGTTTAAACCAGCATCTGCAGTTCCTTCCTCCAACCATGACCCTGTTAACACCTTTTGAATTAAATTATTCCCTCAATTTTCTTAACATCTATTAATGTAGTCATTGCAAAGTAACTTGATTTGCTACTGTAGGTTAAACTCCTACAGTAAGCAAACAGCTGAAGAGGTAGAGGCATTAAAGAGGGAAGAGGTTGCATGGAGTTGGGGAAATAAGAAGACGATATATGGAATTGCTCTGTTGGGAGCTGATTTGGACTTGATTGTTCATATGACCTCCTTGTGTGTTGCAAAATTGTAGTGAGCAAGAGAAGCTCGGGACCCTATCTCCACAGAGGATATCTGACCTTGCATGTAGGGAGGAACTGCAGTTGCTGGTTTATACTGAAGATAGACTCAAAATGCTGGAGTAAATCAGCAGGTCAGGCAGCATCTCTGGAGAAAAGGAATAGGCGACATTTTGGGTCGGAACCCTTCTGTAGACTGAAGTAGAGATGGGTGGGGGTGGTGGGTAGGAGTCCGTTTCCCCCTCCCCTCTACTTTCAATCTGAAGAAGAGTTCCGACCTGAAAAGACACCTATTCCTTTCTCTAGAGATGCTTCCTGTGATCTGACCTCACCCCTGAAGTCTTGCCTCGATCGTATTATTGTTCTTCCTTGTTTTACCAGATGAACTAGTTTGTCTTTATTTATCCTTCTTTAGTCACATCATCATCTTAAACACATCGAATAGATCAAAATGTTTGAGACCTATCCTTCCCTGTCTTGACCTTCTGGACAATCTTGGTCACACCATCCTTAGGGTCAGTACATTCTGTGGGATGCTCTATTGAATGGCACTGCCTAAATTACACTTAAATCCAAACTGACCAAAACCAGCTAAAACAAAATAATTAGTTTGCATTAGTTTAGGAACTTTGAATTTTACATCGCAGATCGACACAAATGCTGGAGTAAATCTGGACGGGCGGCGCTGTGGCGCAGCGGAAGAGTTGCTGCCTTACAGCGGCAGAGATTCGGGTTTGATACCGACTATGGGTGCTGTCTGTACGGAGTCTGTACGTTTACCCGCGGCCTTGTGGGTTTACCCCGGGTGCTCCAGTTTCCTCCCGCACTCCAAAGACGTATAGGTTTGTAGGTTAATTGGCTTTGGTAAAGATTGTAAATTGTCCCTAGGGTGTAGAATATTGCTAATGTACAGAATTGTTGGTCGGTGCAGATTCAGTGGGCCCAAGGGCCTGTTTCCGTACTGTATTTGTCAACTTAACTAAAATCAGTGGGTCAGGCAGCATCTCTAGAGAAAACAAATAGGTGACTTCTTTGTCGGAACCCAAACAGATTTACATGCTTTGTCCAAAACTGGTAATTTGTCTCTACGGTGTCGTGTTTCAACCTTCTCCCTTCGAGAGCAAAACTGTAGCTTTTTATTCTCTTCTCTGCTTTTGTAGGGAGAATGCAGAACTGCTGGAGGAAGCGAAGAAGATGGAACTGGCAAAATTTCGCTATGTTCTCCCAGTGTATGGGATCTGCAAGGATCCAGTGGGGCTCGTTATGGAGTACATGGAGACCGGTTCGCTGGAAAAATTGCTGGCCTCGGAAATATTACCATGGGAACTGCGTTTCCGTATCATTCACGAGACAGCGGTGGGCATGAATTTCCTTCACTGTATGTCCCCACCTCTATTGCACCTGGATTTGAAGCCTGCAAACATACTGCTGGACGCACACCACCATGTCAAGGTCAGTGAGGAAACCCTGTCAGATCGGATTGGCTTGTTCACTTCTGCTTTCAAGAGAGAGCTTGATAGGGCTATTAAAGATAACGGAGTCAGGGGATATGGGGAGAAGGCAGGAACGGGGTACTGATTGTGGATGATCAGCCATGGTCACATTGAATGGCGGTGCTGGCTCAAAGGGCCGAAAGGCTGACTCCTGCACCTATTGTCTATTGTCAATTGCTTTTATGCCTTTGTTTGCCATTCGCTGGCTCTTTCTGGGTGACCTGCATTGAGTTTAGTTTTGGTCACCGTGTCCCTGGAAAGAGGTTGTCAAGCTGGAAAGGTGCCGAGAAGATTTACGAGAACGTTGCCAGGACTCGAAGGCCTGAGCCATAGGGAGAGGTTGAGCAGGCTGGGACTCTATTCCTTGGAGCTCAGGAGGATGTGGGGTGATCTCAGAGAGGTGTGCAAAAGCCATGAGAGGAATACATGGGGTAAATACTCAGTCTTTCAGCTAGAGTAGAGGAATCGCGAATCAGAGGACATAGGTTTAAAGGGAAGATTTAATAGGAACCCGAGTGGTAACTTTTTTACACAAAGGGTGGTGGGTGTAAGGAATGAGATGCTGGCAGAGGTAGTTGAGGCAGGTAATATCGCTGCATTTAAGAAACATTTAGACAGGTACATGGATAGGATAGGTTTAGTAGGATATGGGCTAAACGCAGGCAGGTGGGAATAGTGTAGATTGGACATGTTGGTCGGTGTGGGCAAGTCAAGAGTCAAGAGTGTTTTATTGTCATGTCCCAGATAGAAAAATAAAATTATTGCTTGCTGCAGCACAACAGAATATGTAAACATAGTACACTGTAAACAATATGATAAACGAGAGAGAGAAAAAAACAGTTCAGTGTGTATGTGTGTATATATATATATTACACACATACTAAAAAAACAAACAATAACAGTACAATAATAATAATAATAGTATATTGTAATTCAGAGCTTATGAAGTTTTAGTGTTTAATAGCCTGCTGGCTGCAGGGAAGAAGCTGTTCCTGAATCTGGACATTACAGTTCTCAGGCTCCTGCACCTTCTTCCCGATGGCAGTGGTGAGATGAGTGTGTGGGCAGGATGGGTCTCTGATGATGTTGGCTGCCTTTTTGACCTGGGCAGTGTTCACAACTTTTTGCAGTCTTTTCCGCTCATGGACGTTCAAGTTGCCGAACCAGGCCATGATTCAACTGGTCAATATGCTCTCTACTGTGCACTTGTAGACGTTCAAGAGAATCCTCTTTGACATAGCAAATCTGTTTGGTATGTCAATGAGGGCCTGTTTCCACACTGTATGACTCTATGAATCTATAACCTGATCCCAGTCGTCATTCACCAGGGGTTGATGTCTAACTAGTTAACGTGCCAGTATTGGCATTGTGCTGGGTCTACCAAGTGGATCAGTGGGCCTATCCTTAATATTGTCTCAGTGACCCAGGCTGAGTTTGAGAACATGCTTTGTATGAAATTGAATGTTAAAGTCAAGTAGTCCTTTTTGACTGCACCTACTCTTTAGCGTGGCCGCCATATTAGACTTGTTTTCCTGTTTTTTCCACAAACATCTCCAAAATATTACTTCTCAATCCAAATCCTTGTGAACTTGCTAAGTTTCATTGCCATCTCAGACAGGGCCTTCAATGTCTGCTTTAGTGAACATCTTTGGAGACCCACGCTAGAGGTCTAGAATACTAAAACAGGGATGTAATGCTGAGGCTCTTTAAGGCGCTGGTCAGGCCACATTTGTAGCATTGTGAGCAATTTTTGGCCCCATATCTGAGGAAGGATGTGCTGGGTCTGGAGAGGGTCCAGAAGAGGTTTCCAAGAATGATCCCAGGAATGAGTGCGTTAACATATGATGAGCGTTTGACGGCACTTGTGACAATAATGTCCCATTAACCAGTGACCAGCCCTGTCAGACCCTAGAATTATTTGCAGGGCATTTCCCAGAAACCTAAGGTTGACTACTTTTAGAGGGGTTCATTAAGAGGACGCACGTTATTTAGTTTAGTTTAGCGATACAGTGCGGAATCAGACCCTTCGACCCACCGGGTCCGCAACGACCAGCAATCCCCACACATTAACATAATCTACACACAATAGGCACAATTGATACCAAGCCAATTAACCTACAAACCTGTACGTCTTTGGAGTGTGGGAGGAAACTGAAGTTCTCTGAGAAAACCCACGCAGGTCACGGGGAGAACGTGCAAACTCCGCACCGACAAGCAGCTGTAGCCAGGATTGAACCAGGGTCTCTGGCGCTGTAAGACAGCAACTATACCACTGCGCCACCGTTTACCTGTCCCTCATTTACCTGCATGGATAATGAGTGCTGCTTTATTGATTATTTGAGGAGTGGGGAACACAATTGTGGGTCAACACACACACTATTTGGTGACATAATACACTAAGCAATGATAATTGGGTCGCTGCAAGTTAATATTTTGTAGAACGTTTGTTTAACAAATGCGTATCAAAAGAATTTAGACCAAAGAGTAAATGTTGGTTTTGCGATCGGTCTAGAGAATAAACCAAAGTTCTTGTATTTTGGGAATGGCTTCTTAATGATAATCATATACTATTTGTCATTCCACATTGACTTTTATTATAGGTTAGACACAAAAAGCTGGAGTAAATCAGCGGGTCAGGCAGCATCTCTGGAGAAAAGGAAGGGTGACTTTTCGGGTTGAGACCCTTCTTCACGAGCTCTGATGAAGGGTTGTCATGCATTTCATTCACTGTTTATGAAATCAGCAGATATTTTGCTTTGCCGTTCATGAAACTCTTTCTCTGCATAGATCTCAGACTTTGGCTTGGCAAGATGGAATGGATTGTCCAACACGCAAGACATCAGCATAGACGGTTTCTGCGGTACAATCGCGTACCTTCCCCCCGAACGTCTAAGGCAGAAGAGGATTTCCGACATTAAGCATGACGTATATAGGTTAGACTCTTTCCTTTTGCTCTTAATAGAAACATGCGTAAAACCTGTGGCTATTAAACGATGGATGTCAGCTTTGGCACAGTGTCAGATTCATCTTTTAGTCCTGGTGTTGGGTGATCTGAATGCTTATTCCACACTGACCTCCTCTCCAGGGCTTCTGCAAAGAAAAGGCTATTCAGATAATTCATTAATTCGGCACAATGGCGGAGCTGCTGCCTCACAGCGCCAGAGGCACGGGTTCGATCCTGTCTATGGCTGCTGACTGTATGGAGTTTGCACGTTCTTCCTGCATGGGTTTTCTCCGGGTGCTCCGGTTTCCTCCCACATTCCAAAGACGTGCAGGTTTGTACGCTAATTGGCTTCTGTAAATTGTCCCCTAGTGTGTAGGATAGAGCTGGTGTATGGGTGATTACTGGTTGGCGTGTACCCAATGGACTGAAGTGCCCATTTCCACACTGTATCTCTAAACTGGTCTGTCAATGATCATTAATGAATTTCAGCATAAATGTCCAGAAACTTTTTTTCAACCGTTTATGGAGTCATGATTGATTGTTTGGGAGATGATATTTTAGCTTGAGATTATAAATTGGCGACAGTTAGAGGTGGGACGGATTATATGACTTGCATCAAATAGGAGGTCAATATAGTCACTGAATAAGGTCTACGTAAAGAATGGGAAAAAGATATGCTGCAGTGATTCCTTTCTATAGACGCAGACTCATTTCCGCAGAAAAAGCACTCGATGATTTGTTACAAGTACAATGTCTCCCTGGGTTAGGAACACCTGATCTATGGACTCTATTTACATTGGAGCAAGCATTGGAGTGACCAACGAGATAGATGGGGGTTGATTTCCCCACTGTTGTTGGGCTGCAGGCATCTTCTATCAAGAGAGAACAGGGCATTTCCACATGGCTTCTCTCCCCACCCCGCTCCTCCCTCTTGAGGGAGTTGGGTGGAGTTGAGCAGACTCGTCGCTCACTCACTGAGTCCGTGAGGCCGACTTTGCGGCCGCTCTCCCACTCGCTCACTTTCCCGCCACAGCTGTTTCTGTCATCCTCTCCCAAGCGTTGTTTTGGTTCTTTCTGACTTACCAACAGTTTGGATTACGAATAGTTCTCTGCTCATAACCTGGGGACTTCCTGTAAGTTATGTGAATTGCAAGATCCTATCTTTTCTATTAAGATCCTATCTGTCTGATCCCATTGCCTGCGGCTCACTGTGCCCATCAATCACCCGATCGCTCTATTGCTATGTTATCCCACTTTTGCATGTATTCCCTGTACTCTGCGGACAATTTCTACAGAGGCCAATAACTCTACGAAACCGCACGTCTTTAGGATGAGGGAGGAAATCAGATCACCCGGAGAAAACCGATGTGGTCACAGGGAGAACGTGCAGACTCCCCACAGGCAGCACCCGAGGTCTGGAATGAACCTGGGTCTCTGACGTTGTGAGGCAGCAGCTCTACCTGCTGCACCACAGTGCCGCCCATGTTTTTAATTAATCTTTGTCGCTTATAGTGGTGCAGTTGCTAATGTTGATTTGTTGCGGGGAATCACCTACACTTTACCTGGGTAAAACATTGTGGATACTGCCTTATGGATAAGTGAAATTTAATTATTGCACACTTGCCCAGCTTGTGCACAATGACATGGCAATGTGTGTTGTAAAAAATACATTGACCTGGTCAAATATTGACTCCCCTTGATGCTTGTAAATGCTAGATGGTTCTTAGACAGTTCTAAGCTATTCCAACAGTTCTCCAATCTTTTTTTTTCCTGTTGCAGTTTTTCAATTGTCATCTGGGGAATCTTGACACAGAAGAAGCCCTTTGCAGGTATGTATTGTGGAGGTTCCTATCACTATGGTTACCTTTAATTATAAAAGAGCCTTTCATTCCCACAGATCCACTTTTTTAAAAATACTGATAATTCAATAAACCGTGTTATACAATGTCTTATGAAGGCAGATTGCCAACGTTGAACTTTATAGATGGGTGGGGATTAATTTGCTGGCTGCTGTGTGGCTGTAGGTACCTTCTGTCAGGAGGATGAGGTGGTCGAATTAGGCCATTCGGTCCATCAAGTCAACTCCACCATTCCATCATGGCTGATCTATCTCTCCCTCCTAACCCCATTCTCCTGCCTTCCCCCATAACCACTGACACCTGTACTAATCAAGAATCTATTTATCTCTGCCTTAAAAATATTCACTGACTTGGCCTCCACAGCCTTATGTGGCAAAGAATTCCACAGATTCACCACCCTCTGACTAAATAAAATTCTCCTCATCTCCTTCTGAAAAGAACGTCCTTTAATTCTGAGGCTATGGCCTCTCATCTAAGCCTCTCCCACTAGTGGAAACATCCTCTCCACATCCACTCTATCCAAGCCTTTCACTGTATGTTTCAATGAGGTGCCCCCTCAGTCTTCTAAACCCAAGCGAGTACAGGCCCAGTGCCGACAAACGCTCATCATGGGTTAACCTACTCTTGTAAACCTCCTCTGGACCCTCTCCAGAGCCAGCACATCCTCAAATAGGGTGCCCAAAATTGCTCACGATTTTCCATATGCGGCCTTACCAGTGCATTATAGAGCCTCTGCATTACATCTCTGCTTTGTCCATACAAGCCCTCTTGAAATAAATGCTGGCATTGAGTTTGCTTTCCTTACTACCGATTCGACTAGCTGATTTACCTTTTTGGAATCTTGCACCAGCACCCCCAAGTCCCTTTGCACCTCTGAGTTCTGGATTCTCTCCCCATGTAGAGAATAGTCTACGCCTTTATTCCTAATACCAAAATGCATGACTCCACACTTTGCTACATTATATTCCATCTGCCACTTCTCTGTCCACTCTCCCAACCTGTCCAAGTCCTTCTGCAGCGTCCCTGCTTTCTCTACACTACCTGCCCTTCCATCTATTTTCGTATTATCCGCAAACTTGGCCACAAAGCCTTCAATCCCCTCTCCCTCTCGAGTTGCGATAGTCAGGAGCTGAGCAGAGCTGGAATGCTGAGCAGACTCATCCGCTCACCCACTGTGGCTGGCCAGTGGCCGAAGGGCTTATTTCCACCTTGTATATGTAAAGTCTCATAGTAAAGTTGTCAGATCCATGTTATTTCTTTACTCATCCTTTATCATCCCCTTTATCTTTCATTATCACTTCTTTGATCAATTTTTTTAAATATTTTTTTTAATTTCCTTCCTTCTGGCTTGTTCTATCTTGAACTTTCCCCAGTTCTGATACGTCTGACACTTTCTCTGCCACAGAAGGTAGTTGAGGCCAGTTCATTGGCTATATTTAAGAGGGAGTTAGATGTGGCCCTTGTGTCTAAAGGGATCATGGGGTATGGAGAGAAGGCAGGTACAGGATACTGAGTTGGATGATCGGCCATGATCATATTGAATGGTGGTGCAGGCTCGAAGGGCCGAATGTCCTACTGCTGCACCTATTTTCTATGTTTCTATGTGACTAGCAAATTCTTTATTTATTTTGGATAACTTGCATCTGCAACATTTTGTGCCAGTTTGCTCATATTGCTTTTCAATTTTCAGCTGAAACCAACATTCTGCACATCATGGTCAAAGTAGTCAGTGGATTTCGCCCCGAGCTGTCGGCAATTCCAAAGCCCAGGCCACCAGCGTGCAAGAGACTCCTAAAGTTAATGCAGCAGTGCTGGAAGGAGGCCCCCAGTGAGCGTCCAACCTTTCAAGGTAAGCCTGCTTTCAGATACGTACTTGATTCCTTCACAGGCATACAACGCATGTAGAGGAAAAATAGTACAGGGAATGGACACCATAAATGCTGCTGGGAAGGACTGGGTGGAGGGGAGTGGGTTTGAGTGATGTGGGGTTGTGTTTGAGTGGGGGTGGTCTGGGTGGTGTGTGGGATGGGGGGGGTGTGGTGTGGAGTGGGGTGGGGTGGGGTCTGGGTGGAGTGGGGTGGGGTGGGGTCTGGGGGAGTGGAGGAGTGGGTGGGGGAGGGAGTGGGTGGGGGTGGGAGTGGGTGAGGAGGGAGTTGGTAGGGGGAGGGAGGGAGAGGGGTGCGTTTGATGGAGTGGGTGATTGAGGGAGTGGTGTAACATGGAGAGGGTGTTGCCAGTCCCCAGTGATGGCAAACACTCCCAGTGCCAGTCAGGGTTAGCGCTGAGTGTCCACTTCCCAGAATGCATCTTGTGTATTTGAGCAAGGTTCATAAATGATAGCAGAATTAGGCCATTCGGCCCATCAAGTCTTCTCCGCCATTCAATCATGGCGGATCCATCTTCTCCTCGCAACCCCATCCTCCTGCCTTCTCCCTGTAATCTTTGACATCTTTACTAATTAAGTATCTGTCAATCTCTGCCTTCAAAATACCCAACGACTTGGCCTCCACAGCCGTCTGTGGCAATGAATTCCACTGACTAAAGAAATCCTTCCTCATCTCCTTTCTAAAGTTACCAGTGCATTGTGCACTTGTACCAAACAGAACATGCAACTGATTAGTGCTTGCTTGTGTGTTCCCAGTAATTTACCCAGCCATGGAGTATATTGTGATTAGTTTAATTTAGTTTAGAGATACAGCGTGAAAACAGGCCCTCTGGCCCATCGAGTCTGTGCCAACCAGCGTTCCCCACACACTAACACTACCCTACACACTAGGGACAATTTACATTTATACCAAGCCAATTAACCTACAAACCTGTATGTCTTTGGAGTGTGGGAGGAAACCGGAGGTCCTGGAGAAAACCCATGCAGGTCATGGGGAGAACGCACAAACACGGGTCTCTGGGGCTGTGAGGCAGCAACTCTACCACTGTGGCACAGTGATGCTAGCCTTTAACCTGATGCATTGTCCCATTCTACCACCTGGAATCAACCCTTTGATTTCTCCTTTGAACCCCATTAATATAGTTAATAAACATTTTTAACAAAGCGGTTAAAGATTCAACGTTGTAACGAGGCCAAAAATGCAATTCATTTTTATCTTAAAAGAAATCACGGCAGAAACTGAAGAACTTAGCACCAAGCCACAAGAAACTGCACAGGAGAAACAGTCTTTCCATTCCGGACAAACTCGAGAAGCAACCAAAAAGGTAAAGTTGTCTTAAACTCTGCTTTAAATTGAGCTTTTGAAACCAGCTAGAATGTCTCATCAAAGTGGATTCTGAGATTAATTTCTTCAGGTCTTGATCTCAAAATTGTTGGTGGAAGCTGATAGCAATCAAGGCTGGAAAATGTTATTTCTTGTAGACAAGAGTTCATGTCATAGCAGCTGAATTCGGCCATTCGGCCCAGTCAACTCTACCGTTCAAATATGGCCAATCTATCTTTCCCCTGAACCTCATTCTCCCGCCTTCTCACCATAACCCTTGACACCCTAACTGACCAAGAATCTGTCAATCTCCGCCTTAAAAATACCCAATGAGTTGGGTCGAAAACTGTCTGTGGCCATGAATTCGACAGATTCACCACCATCTGACTAAAGAAATTCCTCCATTTATTTTCTAAAGGTGCGTCCTTTATTCTGAGGCTATTCTAGGCTCGAACTGGAAACATCTTTTCCCCATTCACTCTATCCAGGCCTTTCACTGTTCGGTGAGTTTCAGTGAGGTCTCCTCATCCTTCTGAACTAGAAACATAGAAAATAGGTGCAGGAGTAGGCCATTCGGCTCTTCGAGCCAGCACCGCCATTCAATATGGTCATGGCTGATCGTCCAAAATCAGTACCCCATTCCTACTTTCTCTCCATATCGCTTGATTCCGTTAGCCGTTAGAACTTTGTCTGAAGAAGGGTCTCGACCCAAAACGTCACCCATTCCTTCTCTCCAGAGAAGCTGCCTGGCCCGCTGAGTTACTCCTGCTTTTTGTGTCTATCTTTAGCTATATCTAACTCTCTCTTGAATACATCCAATGAATTGGCCTCCACTGCCTTCTGTGGCAGGGAATTCCACAGATTCACAACTCTCTGGGTTAAAAGATTGTTCCTCATCTCAGTCCTAAATGGCTTACCTCTTAATCTTAAACTGTGACCCCTGGTTCTGGACTCCCCCAACATTGGGAACATCCTGAAAATCCCTGAAGAATTTTACATGTTTCTATAAAATTCCCGCTCATCCTTCTAAATTCCAGTGAATATATGCCCAGTCGATCCATTCTTTCATCATATGTCAGTTCCGCCATCCCGGGAATTAACCTGGTTAAAGAGATGGGACGTGGTTTGTATTTCATGAGTAATTAATTAATTTATATTTGAGACCATCATTGACTGCCTGACTTCACGAGGCTTTTTGGGAACAATTAGCAGTATTGCTCATTCTCAATGTTCTCTCCTTACTTGAATATCCGCCCTTCAGTCGTGTATTGTTTGGCTAAGTATCCTCTCCTAACCTGGACAGATCCACACTTGTGTCAAGATCAATTAAGTAAAGCTTAGGGCGGGAACATTATTATTACTGCACGCAGAGTAAACAACCTTAGTAACGTGGGCGTTTTATAATCAAGTTAATATCTGCAAATGCATAGATGTTACGGTCAAAATCTGCAGCGCCACAACAGGTCATTCAGAGTTAACAAAGGGAAAAATTTGCTTTGTCTTTGAACAATGTTACCTCGGGTGTGAAACTCGTCTCGTGTCACCCGCACTAATTTGCATGAGAGTGAGTTGTTAATTGTACTCTTGACCCCATTGAACTTGGCGGAATTAAATGCCTGCAGGGCACACCATCCATACACACATACTCATGGGCAGTATCCAAGAACTAATCTATCCCCATCTAGCATAAACCTCCATGAACGGTCCTAATTGGAGAGACTAGCAATTTCTCCACACTCCATCATGGAATTTGGGTGACATTTCTTCAAATTCACTGCCCCGATCCAAAATATCACCCATCCTTTTTCTCCAGAGATGCTGCCTGACTCGCAGAGTTACTCCAGCACCTTGTGTATACTTTTGGTACAAACCAGCACCTGCAGTTCTTTGTTTCTTCATGTTTGATTATCTTTGTTGTTGGGGCCATGCTCGCGTACACGCACACAGTCATGTACATTGTTATCCATATACACCCCCACC
This sequence comes from Leucoraja erinaceus, assembly GCF_028641065.1. Classification (NCBI taxonomy): domain Eukaryota; kingdom Metazoa; phylum Chordata; class Chondrichthyes; order Rajiformes; family Rajidae; genus Leucoraja; species Leucoraja erinaceus. The sequence continues at coordinate 45,339,328 of NC_073389.1, forward strand.
CCCTGCACCCCTAGAATCAATGTATAATTTGTTGCAAGGCTTGCCCAACAGCTAAGCACAAAGTGCCTGACGGAGGGTCCCAACCCGAAACGTCACCTATCCATGTATCCGAGATGCTGCCTGACCCGCTGAGTTAGTCCAGCACCATGTGACTATCTTTGGTGTAAACCAGAATCTGCAGTTCCTTGTTTCTCCACTTTGATATTGTCACGATGGTCAAGGATGGCCCTACTCAGTGTAATCATTTGCAGACAGCGGTGGAGGGAATGTATGCATTATTCAGTCTCAGTCTGACGTGCTTGAAATGAGCTGGTTGTTACTTTAATTGCAGGATCCCGCAGTAGCTGTCGAGCAGCCGGCTCAGAAGGGACTGTTCAAGCGGGCGTTCGACAGTGAGGAATGCAGCCTTTCCCAGCTGCTTTCCCAGTTGGACTCTGGTATCTCCCATGACTTTGAGTCAGCTGGCAATGAATGTCCTTCGAGCAGGGAGATGGCGGACAGCAAGAAGCGCCTGTCGGGAATCTCGTCCATCGACTCTGCATTCTCATCCCAGGGATCCTTATCATTATCTTTTGGGAAGGAAGCCGGAGGAATTGGTAAGTCTGTGTAAGGTTGTTAGGGGTTATGGGGCGTAGGCAGGAGAATGGAGTTGAGAGGGAAAGATAGATCAGCCATGATTTAATGGCAGAGTAGACTTGATGGACTGAATGGCCTTATTCTGCTCCTATAACTTATGACATGTATAGAGTGGCTAGCCTATCCATGAGTTACCCATTGTAGTATTCACCACTGGTTGACCATAAACCTTGAGGCTTAAGTTTGTCCCTGGATGAGGGGGTAGTTGATGAAAATTGAGTTTAGTTTAGGAATGAAGCATGGCATTGGGCCCACTGAGTCCATGTTGACCAACCATCGCCCATACACTAGTTCTATCTTACACTCTTGGAGCAGTTGATAGACTCCAATTAACCTGTAAACCTGCTGGTCTTTGAAGTGCGGGAAGAAACTGAAGCAACTGGATAAAACCCACGCAAGTCACAAGGAGAACGTACGTGCTCCCGTAAATACAGCATCCATAGTCTGGATCAAACCCGGGCCTCTGGCGCTCTTAAGGCAGCAGCTCCACCGTAGTGTCACTGTGCCTTGCAAATGTCTTTGTACAATTCATAGTGTGGGCATCGAGCCAAAGGGTAACATTCAATGTGACTTTGCAAGGGAAAGTCTGGCACTTTGCACCGTGCAGTTTAAAATGTTTCTTAGATTGTCGTTATTGATTGTTTTGTCATAGCAACAATCGATGTTAAACTCTGACCCTGAAACCCTATGGGCTCCTGCCATTTGAAATAGCTGTGGAATGTTAAGTTGCTGTGTTTTTCCAAATTCATTATCAGTTAAAATTCTTGGTCATATAATTCAATAGTTAGTCTGGGAAGTTTAATGTTTACAGTATTTTGCTGCATATAAATGGCACGGTGGCGTAATGGCAGAGTTGCTGCTTTATAGCGCCAGAGACCGGGGTTCGATCCCAACTACGGGTACCGTCTGTATGGAGTTTGTATGTTCTCCCCGTGACCTGCGTGGGGTTTCTCTGACAACTTCGGTTTCCTCCAACACTTCAAAGACGTACAGGTTTGTAGGTTAATTGGCTTGGTAAATTAAAAAAAAATTGTCCCTAGTGTAGGATAGTGTTAATGTGAGGGGGTTGCTGGTCAGCACGGACTCAGTGGGCCGAAGGGCCTGTTTCCGCGCTGTATCTCTAAACTAAATAAGCCTTCAAGGCAATTGTATGAGATTTGCGTCTCATTCATTGGCTATATATGGGACATTTATCTCCTTGTCATCTTTTCTGCCTTCCACATTGTACTTTGGTGAGACTGCACCTGGAATATTTTGTCCCGTTCTGGTTTAGTTTAGCGAAGCAGGCCCTTCGGCCCACCGAGTCCACACCAACCAGCGATCCCTAGACACTAACACTACCCTACACACACCAGGGACAATTTACACTTATCCAATTAACCAAGCCAATTAACCTACAAACCAGTACACCTTTGGAGTGTGGGAGGAAGCCGAAGATCTCAGAGAAAACCCAAGCAGGACACTGGGAGAGCATACAGACTCCATATAGACAGCGCCCGTAGTCCGGATCGAACCCGGATCTCTGGCGCTGTAAGGCAGCAACTCTACCGCTGCACCACCGTGCCGCCCATACTATCAGAAGGGTGTGATGAAGCTGAAGATGGTGAAGAAAAATATCGGAAGGATGTTGCTGAGCCTGGTGGGCTTGAGATACGGGAAGAGACTGGAGTGAACAGATCGAGGAGTGACTGTAGAGATTTATTGATGAGGGCGTTGATACATAGATGGCTACAATCTCTTCCCTGGGGTAATGGATTCTACAATTAGAGTGCAAAGGTTGAAAGTGAGAGGGGAAAGGTATATGGTAGGTCTGAGAGTCAAGCTGGTTGGTGGGTATCTGATACATAGGACCAGAAGTAGTGGTAGAGGTGGATAATCACAATGTTTACAATGTTTTAAAGGGTTCATACATAGGGAGGGTTTAAAGAGATATTGACCAAATGCAGGCAAATGGATTGGCTCAGGAAGGCACATTGGTAAACGTGGACTAAAAAGCATGTTTCATAACAATGGTGGCACGGTGGCACAGCATTAGAGCTGCTGCCTTACTGCGTTGGAGACTGGGTTTGATCCTAACTACGGGTGCAGCATGTACGGAGTTTGTACATTCTCCCTGTAATAGCGTGGGTTTTCTCCAGGTTCTCCGGTTTCCTCCCACACTCCAAAGACGTACAGGTTTGTAGGTTAATTGGCATCAGTAAAATTGTACATTGTCCCTAGTGTGTAGGATAGTGCTAGTGTACTGGGTTGGCGTGGACGTGATGGGCTTTACGCCTTTATGGCACCTTTGAAAATGGTATGTTTGTCGTGTACTTATTTGAAAATTCCAGCTTGAGGTGTAATCGTTGATCTCATGTACTTCCAGAGCAATCGGTCTCCAATATACCAAAGAAGAAACTGTATGAGGCCATCGTGTCTGGAGATGTGGGAAAGTTGATGAAACTCCTGCAGCCTCAAGACGTAGACATGGTGTTGGACGACGGCATGAGCCTGCTCCATTATGCGGTTCAGCTGGACAACGAGGAAGCTGTCCGTCTGTTGCTCCTGTACAACGCCAACCCAAACATCGCCAACAAGCGAGGCTCCACGCCGCTGCACCTGGCTGCGGAGAAGAACCTCAACGTCATCGCCGAGCTGCTCCTGGGGAAGAAGGCCAACGTCAATGCCAAGGATGAAGACCTGTGGACCCCCCTCCACTTTGCTGCGCAGAGTGGGGAAGAGACCCTGTCTCGGCTGCTGCTGGACAGGAGTGCTTCAACGAGTGAGGTGGACTTTGAGGGCCGGACAGCGCTCCACGTAGCTTGCCAGCACAGCCACGAGAACGTGGTCCGCGTCCTGTTGAGCCGGGGGGCCAACGTGCAGGCCAGAGGGAAGGACAACTGGACACCTTTGCACTTTGCCGCCTGGCAGGGGCATCACACCATCACCAAGCTTCTCATCAAGCAGGCCAGGGCGGACAAGGAAGGGGCGACAGCGGATGGGAGAACCCCTCTCCACCTGGCGGCCCAGAGAGGTCAGTACCGGGCGGCCCGCATTCTCCTGGAGTCCAATGCCGACGTGAGCAGGAAGACCTTGAGCTGCCAGACGCCTCTTCACCTGGCGGCCGAAAACGGCCACACCAGCACCTCGCGGCTCCTGATCAAGCACGGCGTGGATCTGGACGCAACCACGGCGGAGGGGTGGACCTCTCTCCACCTGGCCTCCGGCCGCGGCCATCTGCCAACCATCAAGATGCTGCTGGAAGAGAAGGCGGGCGTCGAGGTCCTGGGCCGCCTCCAGAGGACGGCTCTCCACTTAGCCGCAGATAACGGTCACGGCGAGGTGGTGAGGGAGCTGCTCGGCAGCATGGCAAACATAAACGCTACAGATGACGAAGGGCTTACACCCCTGCGCTTAGCACTGCGGTCTGGACACCCCCTATCTGTCGACATCCTCCTCGCTCACGGGGCTGATACTATGTTGCACGGGACAATGATTCAGGTGCCGCCATTGAGTCTCGTAGAGGAAGATGGGAGCAACTTCCTCAACGATGCGCTGACAGACCTGGACGTCGAAGGGTTGTGAGATGACCAAGGATCAGGAATGTCGGCGACAGAACTGAACCTCCAACCCTGTTGAGTTACTACGCTGGGTTACCCGAGATGGGAGGACTGCTTAAACAGTGGAAGAACTCCCATTTAATGCAACTGTCCATTTAATGGGATTCGACAGGAAGACACCTGGGGAATTGCCACCAGTGCATCGAGATGGCGGAGGACAAAGTCAAGAGGAATGGCCGTGGGCCAAAGCTTTGCGCAACTATTCTGCGCTGTCCAAACACAATCCATCGGGAGCTTTAGTCAATGGACAACCTCATTTTGAAACCTCAAACTATTTAATTGCTGAGTTGACAGCATGACAATCAAAATATGCTGTCAATTCTTCACAAGTTATGGGAGTAGAATTAGGCCATTCAGCCCATCGAGTCTACTCCACCATTCAATCATAGCTGATCTCTGCCTTCTCATCCCATTCAGGATCCTAATCCAATTCTGAAATGTATTGATGAGACTGGTCGAGAGATATGTTTCAGAATTGGATTAGGGTCATGGGTGGGATCCACAATTTAACTCAATGGATAACTACTATTCTACACTTAAGTGGGGAGATTATCTCCGACTCTTATCAAAGCAGAAATGAAAAGCAGCACTTGATCATGAGCTTTCACATCTTACATGGAAGATGCACATTAAATGGGGTAACCCATTTTGTCCTTCCCTGCATCTGCATAGTAGAAACCAGGAACTGCAGATGCTGGTTTTACGAAAGAAAACACCATGTGCTCAAGTACCACAACATGTCAGGTAGCATCCCTGGAGAACATGGATAGATGATGTTTTGGGTCGGGAGCCTTCTTCGGACTCCTGAAGAAGGGTCAGATCCCAAAATGTCACCTATCGATTTTCTCCTGAGATATTCTCTGGCCCGCTGAGCTACTGCAGCACTCTGTGTCTTTGTAAATTTGCGGGAGTAACTCAGCGGGTCAGGCAGCATCTCTGGAGAACATGGATAGGTCACATGGAAACATCACCCATGCATGTTTTCTCCAGAGATGCTGCCTGACCCGCTGAGTTACTCCAACACTTGGTGTCTTTTTTGTTATACCAGCATCTGCAGTTCCTTGCCTTCTGCTTGCATACAATTACTTGTTTTATCGTTGGTTATAACATTGTTGTGGTCGATCAGAAGTTTCACTGAATGTAACCAATAATAGATTTCTTTTTTTCCTTTTGAACAATAAGTAAATTGGTAGCATGCATAGGATGAGTGTAGCAAACAAATCTATTGTATTGAAAGCCTTTCGACCGTATAATCTACATTATTGCCAGGTGGAGTGAATCAAATGCCATATTGCTCGTTCTGTATTAACCTTTATGATTGTGTACAATTATACTTCAATCCAATTTTTTCCTATTGTGTTCATTTTTGAAGGACATTTTTCCTTCATGGAATACATTTTTCAGGAATTTTATATTTAATAAGTGTTATAAAGGAAAATAATTCTAAAGCGGGAACCCTATGTAAATCTGGGTAATACTATCTGAATAGACAGGCTTTTTTCCTTGTTACATCGTTACTACGAAGGCCATTTTAAATGAAAATTTATATAAAATCGCAGTGCATTAAGGGGCCTCTATGATTTTTTTTTAATCTGTAACTGCAATTAGGTTTCTGTGTTTCTTCTCAGAGCCAAAGGAAAAGGGAGTAATGTGTTGGGTCGAAGTATTTGGCCGTGACCTTGCAAGTAAATGTTTAAATGTTGGAGACCAAATAGTCTTGGACTCAAAACCTCTGCTGCCATTAACTTTGCTGTAAAGACTAGTCATTTGTTTTTAAAACAAATCTGATCACAATATGAAACTTGTGCAACTATAAACTTCCTCAGAGGAAGTTTAAATAAACTTAAGAGAAAATTCACCGCTTATTGCTTCTTATCTAGAGTTAATGTCAGGCATCTCCGTACTTGTTCCATCAATTAACCTTTGAAATGTTCATACCTATAAGACAACAAAGTCGTAAAGGAAGTGGCTCCAGGAAATCACAACCAAGAAAATATAAGACAATAAGGAACAGGGTTTAAAGCCGGTCTGTTGAAAAGAATGTTGGAGCAGGGGGAAATAAATCAAGAAGTTGATCACTTCCAAGAAACCTACTGAAGGAATGTCTGTGCCTGAACCTTAGCCCGAATGTTTCCAACTGAGCTATTGTAATTCACTACAACCTTGCATTAACCAGACCAAATGACAATAATCTTTTCTTTGGACTTTAGACTTTAGAAATACAGCGCGGAAACGGGCCCTTTGGCCCACCGAGTCCGCGCGGACCAGCGATCTACCCCATACACTAGCACTATCCTACACACTAGAGACAATTTACAATTTTTTTTTTTGACCAAAGCCAATTAACCAACAAACCTGTAAGCCTTTGGTGTGTGGGAGGAAACCGGAGCACCAGAGAAAACCCACGTGATCAAAGTGAGAATGTACAGACAGCACCCGTTGTCAGGATTGAATCTGGCACTGAGGCAGCATCGCTACCATTTGTATCTCCCTTTGTAGTAGTCCATATCTCCTGCTTGGCTGATCATTTGGAATACTTCCCCCCCGCTCCGGATGTTTGATACAGAAACTGAAGTTCTGATACAATACAAAGTCACATTTTCTATTTCACTCTAAGACGTGTAGATGGAGATTTACTGAGCAGGAGCAGGGTACTTTATTGGGGGTGTAAACTGCGAATGCATCATTATTTGGGCCATTATGTATCATATTTTAAAGTATTTCAGGTGGTGTTAATTTTTTTGTTTCTTTTAAATTCTCAGTTATCTTAATTGCTATGCGATTAATGTAAATATGTACGCTTTAGTACATTTTAGAGGCAGTGTTTTGCTTTCTACTGTAATAGACTGCTAGTTGTCTTCAGTGTAACTAACTTTGTTATTTCATTAAGACTACTAATAAAACAAAATTAATTACACTTGTTTCTCATTATTGTTTAGTTTAAGGGGCCTGTCCCACTTTCACAACCTAATTCACGACCTTTTTTACTTGTGGACATTTTTCATCATGCGAGAAAAACGCCCCCGACCTACTTGATGCCACGAGTACCTACGACTAACATCACAACCTACCTACGTGACGACCATGCTGCAAGTATGAGTCAACGGCAATCACGACAGAGGTTGTGAAAGTGGGACAGGCCCTTCAGTTTAGAGATACGGTGCGGAAACAGGCCCTAAAGCCCATCGAGTCTGCGCCGACCAGCGATAGCCACACAATAACACTATCCTGCACACACTTGGGCCAATTTATATTTGTAGAAAGCCAATTAACCTACAAACCTGTACGTCTTTGGAGTGGGGGGAAACCGAAGATCTCGGAGACAACCCAAGCAGGTCACGGGGAGAACCTACAAACACCGTACAGACAGTGCCCGTGGTTCGGATCGAACCCAGGTCTCCGGCGCTGTAAGGCAGCAACTCTACTGCAGCACCACCCCGCCTATGTCTCGTAATGCTTTTTAAATTTGCATTGAGCTATCAATACAACCCCGATAACATGGAGAGTGAAACGCAGGGTGAACTAGCTGAATTCGTCTAGTTTTCCATTCGGACACTGCAACTGATCTCATGATCCACTGGATAAACACAAAATGCCAGAGTAACTGAGGGGGTCAGGCAGCGTCTCTGGAGAAAAAGAATGGGTGATGTTTCGCTGAACACTTGCCTTGCCAAGTCTGCCTTGGCCTACGCAATCTCCCGGCTGCCAAACTTTTAAAATCCCCTTCCCATTCCCTTTCTGCCCTTAGCCTCCTCCGCTGTCAGAGGAGGCCAGACGCAAATTGGAGGAGCAGCACCATTAAGGGTTCCACCCTTCCTGAGGTCATCGGTTGCTGACCCTGATTGATTTTAGTTTAGAGATACAGCGTGGAAACAGGCCTTTCGGCCCACCGACTACACGGCAACCAGAGATCCCCGTACGCTAATACTATCCTGCATGCTAGGGACAATTTACAGATTCAGATTCAGATTCAGATTCAATTTCAGATTCAGATTCAGATTCAATTTTAATTGTCATTGTCAGTGTACAGTACAGAGACAACGAAATGCATTACAGAGGCCAATTAGCCTACAAACCTGTACGTCTTTGGAGTCTGGTTGCACCCGGAGAAAACCCACGCAGGTCACTGGAAGAATGTACAAACACCATACAGAGAGCACCCATAGACGGGATCGAAACCAAGCCTCTGGTGCTGTAAGGTAACAACTCTACCGTTGCGCCACTGAGCAGCCCCATATTTGTTTTGGGTCTTTGTCAACTGCAGTTTATTTACCCCCTCCCCCCACCTCTGAGGAAGGGTTCTGACCCGAAACGTCACTTATTTTTCTCCAGGGATGCTGCCTGACCCGCTGAGTTACTCAGTTTTTGTCTATCTTCGGCATATACCTGCATCTGCAGTTCCTTCCTACATTGATCCACTGGACTGGGGAGTGGGATGTGTTCACAGGGTGGTTTATTTTATTCTTGTGCAGGATATGGATGCTTCAACAAAGGACAATACATTTTTCCCCCATTGTCATCGCCATTGGTAGTGACCTCCCATTTCGAATCGTTGGAGACCTTCTGCTTTTGGGTACTCTTGAGAAAAGGAAGTTCCAGGATTTATACCCAGAGACAATGATGGAATAGCTAGATCCAAATCAGGATGGTATACGATTGGAGAGCTCTCCACAGTTGGTGATGCCTCCATTCATGTGATGCCCTTGCTGGTACCAGGCAACAGGTTTGCGAGGTGGTTTCATAGTGCCCTGGGTACTCAATCCTGTGCCAGCTTCTCTTGCCGAGGATGGAGGCTGTGAGCGTTGAATGGGGTTTTAATCAAGTGGACCGATTGGCTTGGCTGTTGCTTCTTGAGTGCTGGTGAAGCTGTGGACATCCAAATATGTAATTAGCCAAAGCGACTGCACACGCGCGGACCGCTGACAGAGATCTGCGGCTAATGCCGGGTCCGTCTGAAGCAGCCTTTAATTGCGGTAATAACCCGACCGGCAGCCCTGCAGACTCCTGTCAAAGACATCATAACTCTTCATAACAGGATCAGGATGGAGGCAGGATCTCTGGATGCTTTCAAGAGAGAGCTAGCTTTGTTCTCTGCAGTTGATATGCAAAATCAGTTTATTGTAACGCTGAGGGATATTGCAATAAACTTGTACTTCTGTGTTACCTTAAAGCTATAATACTATCAGTACCCGTCTGAAGAAGGGTCTCGACTATAAACGTCACCTATTTCCTTCACTCCATAGATGCTGCCTCACCCGCTGAGTTTCTCCAGTATTTTTGTCTACCTTCAATTTTCCAACATCTGTAGTTCCTTCTTAAACATTAACTCAATGATGATAGGTCATGGTCCTTAATCACCAGCTCTCTCTTTGCAGATGCCGCAACAAATTCAGTGGTTTCTATTTTTCACTTGTATTTTCTTGTGATTTAATATTTCATGTATGCAAATTTAATGCATCGAGTCATTCAGCATCGAAACAGATCCTTTGGCCAAAAATCAAATATCCATCTACACTAATCCAGATACAAAAAGCTGGAGTAACTCAGCGGGTCAGGCAGCATCTCTGGAGAAAATGCATAGGTGACGTTTCGGGTCACGACCCTTATCCAGAAGAAGAGTGTATATCTTTGGTTTCAACCAGCATCTGCAGCTCCTTCCTACACTAATCACATGTTATCCTCCCCACAGATGTTTGTACGTTCTTCCCGTGACCTGCGTAGGTTTTCCCCGGGATCTCCGGTTTCCTCCCACACAGGTTAATTGGCTTGATATCATAGTAAATTGTCCCTAGTGTGGGACAATAGTGTTGTCCCTAGTGTAGGACAGTGTAAATGTGCGGGGATCGCTGGTCGGCGTGGACTCGGTGGGGGCGAAGGGCCTGTTTCCGCGCTGTATCTCGAAACTCAACTAAAAATATTCCCAGCAACTCCTTCCAGGTTGTTTTACTCACTTACACACTGAGGGCAATTTGCAGTGGCCTATTAATGTATCAACTTTCACGTTCTTTAAATGTGGGATGAAACCGAAGCACCCAGAGGAAACCTATGTGGTGACAGCAAGAACGTGCAAACTCCACACGGGCAACAGTGGAGGTTAGCAGTGTATGTTGATTGGTGGAGCTGTGAGGCGGCAACTGCAGTAAATGTGCGCTGTGCCACACTGGTTTGTATCTACTTTCTTGTTCAACATTGTACATAAACACATGCTGTTTTACATCAGCATTTGAATATATTTGCCTCCCTTCAAAGTGCCGATCTTTAATATGTTGCTGTGCACAAAGATCAAATGTGCCTCGGTCACAAAGAAATACTGATCTTAAAATGAATAGTTCGCAAGTATAGTACAATTAGGCCATTCTGCCCATCTAGTCCACTCCGACATTCAATCGTGGCTGATCTCCGCCTCTTAATCCCATTTTCCTGCCTTCTCCCCATGACCCTTGACGCCCGTTCTAATCAAGATTTGTCTATCTCTGCCTTAAAAATATCCACTGACTTGGCCTCCATAGCCCTCTGGGGCAATGAGTGCCACAGATTAACTACACTCTGACTAAAGAAGTTCCTCCTCACCTCATTTCTAAAAGAGCGCCCTTTAATTCTGCAGCTATGATCTCTGCTCCTAGACTCTCCCACTAGGATTCCCAATGGGAATCTATACAGTGAATTGATGTTGTATTATCTGTGACTTTGTAGAAGGAATAGCCCATTAAGTTTCTTTTTATTTTCTGAAGTACAGTGCCTTCACTGTGCTGAGATGAAAACAACTGCAGTGAGGGAATATATTGACATTAACTGACATGTTCATGCTGTTTTTTTCAACAGTGTATTTGCATATTTTTCTCTGGAAACTTTTAATTCTGAAATTAAGTAATTCGTCTTGAGAAAGGGAATCTGTTAGTTAATTGTATAATTGAAAAGGCTCGTGGATCACTGAACCAGAATTTCCAATTTGGAAAAAATTCTAAGGCTACTCAATTTTCATATAGATTCTAGGAAGACAGCCCAAGAAGGCTGAGTTGTACCTTAAATAAATGGTCAGCAATGCTCACTGGGATGCTGGGCTGTAGATTTACTCTCTGGTTTTCTCAGATCTGGATGTTAGATCAGATGTTCATAAGGTCATTCGCGATAGGAGCAGAATTAGGCCATTCGGCCCATCGTCTACCCTGCCATTCAATCACGGCTGATCAATCTCTCCCTCTTAACCCCATTCTCCTTCCTTCTCCCCATTAACCCCTGATACCCATACTAATCAAGAATCTATATATCTCTCTTTAAACTATCCATTGACAATAAACTCCACAGATTCACCACCCTCTGACTAAAGAAATTTCTCCTTATCTCCTTGCTAAAGGAATGTCCTTTAATTCTGACGCTATGACATCTGGTCCTAGACTCTCCCCATATTCACTCTATCCAGGCCCGGACAGAGATGAAAACCTGAGTTTGGTTTCACAATGCATGGAAACGATTGTCACTGGAATCATAATCAAAAATTCCATGGCTTTTTTATCTACGTTTTCTATCTTGACACAGTCATAAAGCATGGAAACAGGCCCTTCGGTCCAACTTGACCCACCGACCAACAAGCCCCATCTACACTAGTTCCACCTGCCTGCATTTGGCCCATATAGATAGATAGATAGATAGATAGCCGTTTATTGTCATTTAGACCGAAGTCTGAACGAAATTGCAGCAGTCATACATATAATACAATACAATAAAACAACAATAAACACATCTTAACATCCACCACAGTGAGTCCACCCAGCATCTCCTCACTGTGATGGAGGCAAAAGTCTTAGGTCTGCAGTCTCTTCCCTCCTCTTCTCCCTCTGCGCTGGGAGAAGCTGAGATATCTCTCTATCTCAACATGTTGATGGAGGGGAGGGCTGTGCCCATGATAGACCGGGCTTTGTTTATCACTCTGCAGGCCCTTGCATTGTTGTGTAAAATCACCCCAGTCAGGGTACCTTCAACAGTATGCCTGTAAATGTTGGTTGTGTATTCAGAGCCATGCCAAATCTCTTTAAAATTCTATGAGTGTACAGTTGCCTTCTTTGTGATTGCATCACTGTGCTGGGTCCAGGCACGTCACCTGAGATGCAACGCCTAGATATTTGCAGCTGTTAACTCTCTCCACGCACCCATCCCACCTATAAAAACATGTTCTTCCAATTTCCCTTTCTTTAGACTTTAGATGTTAGAGATACAGCATGTAAACAGGGCCCTTTGGCCCATTGAGTCCACGTTGATCAGCAATACACTAACACTATCACTAGGGACAATTTTACGGTAGTCAATTAACCTACAAACCTGTACGTCTTTGGACTGTGGGAGGAAAACCGGAGCGCCGGAGAAAACTCAAGTGGTCACAGGGAGAATATGCAAATTCGGTACAGGCAGCACCTGTAGTCAGGATCGGACTTGCGTCTCTGGCTCTGTCAGGCAGCAACTCTACCGCTGCGCCACCTTGCCACTCGCAAAGTTAACAAACGGTTTCCTTGGCTTGTTGGCAGTGAGCGAGGGACTATTGTTGCAGCACTACTCAACTAGATGTTGTATCTATCACCTGGATGCTGACTCATCACCATCGGGCAGCACGGTGGCGAAGCCTTTTGCAGCGCCAGAGATTGCTGCCTTTTGCAGTGCTAGAGTTACAGCGCCAGAGACCCGGGTTCAATCCCGACCACGGGCGCTGTCTGTACCGAGTTTGTACATTCTCCCCATGACCGCGTGAGTTTTCTCCGTTTTCCTCCCACATTCCAAAGTTAATTGGCTTGGGTAAGAATTGTAAATTGTCCCTAGTGTGCAGGATAGTGTTAGTGTATGGGGATTGCTGGTCGGTGCGGACTCTGGGCCGCATGGCTTGTTTCTTCGCTGTATCCCTTAAAATTAAAAAATCAAAAACTAAAACCCCAGAGGGGTGGTCTGCAAATTTCTAGATGGTATTGGAGCTGTGGCAAGCCACACAGACATGGGTATAAAGAGAGTTGAGCAGGGGATGACTGAGGTGCGCCCACATTGGTGGCCAATGACTTGAGATGCTGTCAATGGCCCACACTGATTGAGGTCTGTCAATGAGGAAGTCGAGGATCAAGGTTTTATCCCACCTGTGAGTCAGAAGGCTCTGTGTCCTTGTCTCTGGTATGAGACGGCCTCTAGCCCCCGACAAGGTGCGAGAAAAGTATTTGTACAAGGTTAGGCAAACTCTGACCAGAAATATAACATGTTCCAATGAATTCAGGGCCACAACTCATTTCCACATGTTCACACTAATTTCTTTTGTAGGCTAATGTGTCACTGAAAGAATTGAACTGAGTCTCATTATTACTGGCTTTGATTTGTCTTTTTGCATATCTTTCATTCATTTCTTCTTTGTACCTTTCCATGTCCCTCGTTTCCCTCTCACCTGACTCTCAGTCTGAAGAAGGGTCTCGACCCAAAACGTCAGCTATTCCTTTTCTCCAGAGATGTTGCCTGGCCTACCAAAAGTTATTCCAACATTTTGTGTCTATCTTCTAGTTAATACACAGTTTGCTGCAGTTCCAGACCTCACATATCAGAGTATTAGAAAGATAATCTCCAAAGTGAAAAATTAAAGAATCAAAGAACGCAAAATAATGAAAGAATCAAGGAACACAAAATAATGAAAGAATCCAGGAAAGTTAGCAGGTAATTACTAACTGCGGTTCATGTTCGATTAAAGATAGACACAAAGTGCTGGAGTAACTCAACATTTGTCCTCTTCACCCCAACATCCCCACCAACCTCCTATTCTCAGTCTGAAGAAGGGTCCCAACCCGAAACGTCACCCATCCATTTCCTCCAGTGATGTGGCCTGACCTGCTGAGTTACTCCAGCACTTTGTGTCTATCAATGCAAACTAGCAGCTCATTGTTCTGCTAGAGTTGGCTCCAAATGATTACATTCTCTCCATGAGTAGTGAAACATTGCATGTCAGCAAATTAGTTTAGTTTTAGTGATACAGCATGGATACAGGACCTTCAACCCACCAAGTCCACACCAACCATTGATCACCCGTTCGCACGTGTTTTATGTTATGTGTTTTGAAGTTCCAGGTTATCTGCCTCCTGCTGCATATCTAGGATAATCAGGGAGTCAGGGGATATGGCAGAGATTCAGGGAATAATCAGTGGAGTCAGGGGATATGGGGAGAAGGCAGGAACGGGGTACTGATTGGGGATGATCAGCCATGATCACATTGAATTGCAAAGTGCTGGCTCGAAGGGCCGAATGGTCTACTCCTGCACCTATTGTCTATTATCTATTGTGCATTGTTAATGTCACCATTTTCCATTTATATAAAGGTGATTGTGATCTATAGCTCAGGGAATGGTCGACAATGCCTTTCAGTTTAGTTTATTGTGAGCCGAGGTACACTGACAAGCTTTTGTTCTATGCTAACCAGTCAGTGGAAAGATGATACATGATTACAATCGAGCCATTTACATTGTATAGATACATGTTAAAGGAAGGTGTTAGGAAGGAACTGCAGATGCTGGTTTAAACTGAAGATAGACACAAAAAGCTGGAGTAACTCAGCGGGCCAGGCAGCATCTCTGGAGAGAAGGAATGGGTAATAGAAACATAGAAACATAGAAATTAGGTGCAGGAGTAGGCCATTTGGCCCTTCGAGCCTGCACTGCCATTCAATATGATCATGGCTGATCATCCAACTCAGTATCCTGTACCTGTCTTCTCTCCATAGATTTGGGTTGAAACCCTTCTCAGGTCTGAAAATGGATCTTGATCTGTAATGTCACCCATTCCTTCTCTCCAGATGTGCTGCCTGTCATGCTGAGTTACTCCAGCATTTTGTGTCTATCTTCTTAAGGGAATAACGTTTAGTTCAAGGTAGAGCCAATAAAGTCTGATCATTCCCACCACGGATGCTGCCCGACCCGAGTTCCACCAACAGTTTTTTTTTTTGCCAGCATCCGGTGGTCATGATGGCGTAGCGGTAGAGTTGCAGCCTTACAGCAAATGCAGCGTCGGACACCCGGGTTCGATCCCGACTACGGGTGCTGTCTGTACGGAATTTGTACGTTCTCCCCGTGACCTGCGTGTGTTTTCTCCGAGATCTTCCCACACTCCAAAGACGTACAGGTTTGTAGGTAAATTGGCTTGGTAAATGTAAAAATTGGCCCTAGTGGGTGTAGGATAGTGTTAATGTGCGGGGATCGCTGGTCGGCCCAGACTTGGTGGGCCAAAGGGCCTGTTTCTGCGCTGAATCTCTAAACTAAACTGAAGTAAATCCAGCATCCATCGTCTCAGGTCCCAACAAAAATTTTTTACAACTTGACAGGCAATGATGACATCTAATTTTTTTTTTCATTAATGAATGTTGAGGAAAATGTGAATAAGAATTTCTGCACCACAAGCTCTACATTGCAAATTGTACATCATGAATCTTATTGTTGTAGTACAATGTTAAAGCCAATACCCTATTTTTAGCATGATGCCTTCAGGGTAATCAAATCCTTTGCAATGAGATTTGAATAGAGCTTTGTTTCAGCAAAGTTTTCAATCGTGGCTCCAGCTGATCGTATCAATCGGTTCAATCTTTTGTAGAAAGTTGACAGTCCAGTTTTCTTTTTGTCTACTGCATGCTAAGTACT